>NC_140770.1:273770931-274397750 GCF_044657685.1 Stegodyphus dumicola | reverse complement strand
CCTAGGCAGGAGCCCGCGGGCAGCCTTTCGTCACCTTTTGCATGTGGACGCCTCCGTCCGTTGTAGCTTGAATTCGTCTTTCACTCAGGTAGCTGTAGATCAAATCAAATAAAGTTTTGGAACAATTGATATCTTTGAGACATTTCAAAACATCATGCCTCAACAACGAATAGAAGACACCTTGAATGTCTATGCTGATGACAACAGTATGCAGTTTATTCTGCTTGTTTCTAAGTACCGTGTTCCGTAGGTAATTCAGTGCGTGATCCACAGACTTTCGTGGTATAAAGCCATACTGCCTAGTATTTATGAGTTTATTAGCATGAATGTAAAAATTCAGTCTTTGAACTACTATTCTTTCGAGGATTTTTCCCGTGGCTGGGAGCAGACAGATGGGCCTATAGGAAGCAGCCTCGTTTGGATCTTTATTTCCCTTTAGGAAGAGAGCAACTTTTGCTATTTTAGTGCTTTCTGGAAAGTGGCGAATTCTCCAGCATGTCTGTAAATAGGAGAAAAGTATTGCCGGATGCGTGTTATGCATAGTTCTGAGAATACCGTTATCAAGCTCATCCGGACCTGAAGCTTTACTTGGATTGAGCTTCTTCATTGCATCTCAGTTCCTTACTTGTTGGAAGAGGCTCAGAATCAGCAATGGACGAAGTATACTATTGTTCAATACTAGTTCGTATTTCCTTCTGCTCTGTAGTGTCTTTATGGTGATCATCATGCTGGAAAATCGTTTCCAGTATATGTATCACTATCTGGGAACTAGTGTTGGCATTCTGACAGATTGACGTAGTTAGACTTGTAGGTTTGAAGACCTTATCATGAGCAACATTGAATAGTCTACCAAATTTTTCTGTTGCGTTCGTACAATATTTCTACCAACATTCCAGTTTATCCTTTGAAATCTTCCGTTTGTAGACTGCACGGTTTTTCCTGAATATCATTCTCAATACCTCTCATTCATTTGGATCGCAGTACGCAGTAACCTTTAAAACGGCGCCTAAGGCCCGAACTCGACTCCGTTCGGCCGCTAACATATAATTCCACCATGGAGTTTTATTTGGAATAGAGTGACTTCGCCGTTTGAGTACTTTATCACAGACCGTCTGCAATGCGTCTATTATCATATTGTATGCCTTATCAAGTTCTTCTTTATCACTTGCATTTTCAAAGGCTGCTACTAAATGAGAAACATGAGACGCTAAAGAGCTGCCAAATTTCTGGGATTTATATATTTTGTTTTCCATCTGTTTTTAACTGCTTATTGGTGTTCTACGTCAATGTCGAATCTAATAAAACGACAGTCACTTAATGATGGGAAATCACTGCAGACATTCCAATTGTTTGTTGTTGGGTAAATGGGAGTAGTAGCCGGTGTGATATCTGGCCAGCCGTCTGTCCGTGTGGTCCAGAAAATTGGAGGACTATCAGCTGAATTAACTATCGTCAGGCCATGGGAAGTTATAAAGTCCAGAAGTGGCACTACTCTTCTGTTTCCTTCCGGTGAGGGCTTGAGAGAGTGAGGCCCAAAGAGGGCTTGCGGCATTAAAGTCTCCTGCAACAATTTTGCTGCGAACCGGAAGTGCAACTACATATTCTAGTTCAGGCAGTGCTAATGTGATATCATGTGAGGGCGGAATATAGACACTTGTGAAAGCAATGTTTCCATTAGCGCTCTCAAGCTGAGTGGTGATTGAGTATTCACCTTTGTACATTAGTAATGTTGTAAGCGGACCGTTGTACACTATTGCTGCTAGATTACTGGTTGACTGATATACTTTGAAAGAACTCTTTGAACAATTTTTCCATTTGCGGTGTAATTTTCTTGCAATAGAGCCACTGGAAAGCAATTTTCCATTATAATTTGGGCTGTGTTGTTTGTTGCATCCTGGCATCTCTGGAGATTCCCCTGTAAGATGGAGAAACCCTGAAGTACAAGACCCTGCATTGTGTACAAGACCCTGCATTTTGCTTAATATTGATAAGTTGCTCTGAGGCGAATGAGCTCTGTTTTGTATGCTGTGCATATTCCTGCACTTGCCGAGTGTGTTACTTCGTATGTTGTGCCTAGTTTCTTATTTGAATCTTCGCAGTTAATAACGAAAAATTTGTAAGTTTACAAAATTTCTCTCTCTCTCTCTCTCTATATATATATATATATAAAGAAGAATATGTGTTTGTTTGTTCGCGTTATTGATTTCTGATCCATTATGATCCTTTTTTTGCCACATTTAATCGACTAAAATTGAATATAAGTGGAATATTGGAAGGAATACGAACATTTACGACCCTTTGATTTGACAGACGAAAATCATTAAAAACTGCATGCCATTGTTGCTTATATAATGAGAGAATTATTTTATTTTTCTATGGCTATTTTTATGTGGGTTGCATATCGTATCAGTCTGATAAATGTATGACTATGAATCGTATTTTTTGCATCGTTATTAGAGAAAGATTACAGCGGAATCGTTCTCTCTGTTGTTAGATACATCACTCTCAATCTAATTTAACTGGCATTGGGTACTTCCGCTAGTATTTATATAACTTGGAACTTTACTGTTGAATGTTATATGACGTATCTCAGAAGCTAAAGCGGCAAAAGTAGCAGAAGCGAGTTCTGCAGCAAGTTAACAAGTTGTTAACTCTGCGAAAGCATAAAGGAACATAACATATTCTCGAGTGCGCTATCAAAATCTGGATCCTTTCCGACTTTTTCCTTTTCATTTTAATAATTTAGATGCAGCTGCATCCTTAACTGAAATTTCGTTCTGTGTAGGAAGAAGTACGTATCAGCATGGAATAAAATAATGAGATATTGTTAGACTAAAGAATGGAGGACAACAGTTTAATTCTATAACTTGCAGTTTTCTCAAACTCTAACCCGTGCAATTAATTATATTGCTAAAATCTTCTCATCGTACTTTCTTAAATAAAGTACAAATTTGTATATACTAGTACTTAGAGGGAAAACTGCTAGTGTCGACTCATAGCCCATAATAACAGCAAATAAGGGTCATTACTGCTATAGCCGCAGGTGCAGTCCAAGAAACTAATAAAGTAATCAGAATGCCCGCAACCATAAAGCCTAATTCCGCTCCCACTGCATTCTCCTAATGATCACGCAGAAAGATTTGTTCCTTGATGAAAAGAATAGATACGTCATTTTTCACGTGATCCCTAACAGTAGATCGGGATTTATTATCGAAATTTATCTCGAAATGCATTGGAACTGATGGCATAGTTTTAAATCCAGATATTCTAAACTAAAAAGTTGGGTTATGTGTAAAATCTCTTCTATCAATTCATCCCCTAAATAACGTCTTTTTCTGAAGATGGAAATTTAATAAATTTAATATTTTAAGAAATAAACATAAATGAGATGTTAATTTAATAAAGTACACCTTGCACCAAAAATTATCTGGGACAGTTCTATATCTCCCGTTCTACTGGACCAATTGTCGAAATTTAATTTGCGTTTTCCATGTCTTTGAAAGCGCAACTTAGAAAATATATTAGATTTATATATATCATCGTTCTAACATAGGTATTTTAATGCAAAATCCGACTTTTTCTAAAATAACATATCAATTTTATTCCATATTCGATTCTACGACTCAAATTATGCCTAGATATTAAATTTTCGGTGAGAAATTTACGAATAAATTAAAAAATTTATTTTGGCGCATTTTTTTTCAATTTGCGTCAAGGATAATTCACTTGGCGAACTTCTTTATAACAACCTATTTTCTTTTTCTTTTTTTCACTGTACTCGAGCGGAAGAAAGTCCGTCGTGCATTCTTTCAAATAGTTTTAACAAAGTGCGCAAACCACATTTGGCGTTATTATCGCTTATAAAGAATATGCCAAATTTGAAAATGCGCCACTATGTAAATTCACGCATATCTTAGGAAATGTTGAATAAAAAACTAATTTTTGGAAGTATGCCTAGAAATACATCTACTTTAAGATGATGATAACAAATTGATAGTTATCCCGAAACTTTTTTTCGAAAAATTTATAAAATTTTCTTAAAATACAAATTTTAAAAATAAATCCTAAAAATTTGCGAATTTTATTCGAAATGAATCTAAATTTCGAAATGTGAAAGGAAGAATCAATTAAGTTTAATAAGAAATGAGATATTAATAAATATATATGAAATTCAATTAACATTTTGTAGCTAAAATTTCGAGAGCTAATGTTTTAAAAACTACTAGTGCGATTTTTACAAAACTTAGCAGTCCATAATTTGAGTCGTAGAATTCAAATATAGTAACAAATTGGTATATTATTTCAAAAAACGTCCCATTCTGTGTCAAAATTTTTACATTAGAACAATGCTAATTATAAATCTAATATATTATATCCTAAGTCGTGCTTTCGAGACACGGAAAACGCAAATTAAATTTCGACAATCGGTCCAGTAGAATGAGAAATGTATTACTACCCCCCTTTTTTTACGCAAAGTGTACATATCCCTCCATCTGAATCATTATCTTTCTTTCATTACCGTAATAGTTTAATTTATAAGTAATAGTTAATTCTTTTATAGCATTCCCAAAGAAATCAGCAGCCTTATTAGGGGCTCCTTTTTACTTTCTTGAAAGAAGTAAAAAGGAAGTTTCAGGTATAACTTTTCAACGTAAATATCCATTTTCACCACTATCGAATGCAATTTAACGATGTTTTTGCTTGACATCTGTACGTAAGGACAGAATAATGGATTCTTTTCCCCCCAAAAAATTGTAAAACTAACTTAAAATAATTTCTAAAGAGAATTTTTTGTGGCGTCTGTGCGTACATACGTACGTATGTATCTCGAATTTCTCAAAAACGGGTAGCCTCAGAACGTTGAAATTTTGTATATAGGACTGCTATAACATCTAGATGTGCATCTCGTATTTTGGTTGCAATCGGCCGCACCAAACGTATATAAATATATGTACATATATATCCACTCTGTTACTCGACTCAGTGATCTCAGTTTCTTTTTATTTTTATATGTTTGTAAATTGTGCATTTTTTGCTTTAAAAATGATTGAACTATGCTTTTCTTATCTTCTGGTTAAGATTTTTATGCCTTTAGTAAATCTGTATGCAATATTTTTAGAATTATCAACAATTTAAAAAGTGCCGCTAAGCCTAATATTTTTTCCCATGACGGCCATTGCTTGTTTACATTTGAAACAACAGAATAGTACATTTGTCGCCAATCTAGAGAAAGTAAGCTTCGCAACAACAAAGATAACGCCTTCTTTTAGTATTGCGAATTAAATCATGCTTAATCCATTCTGGAATTTATTCGAGGAAATACGTGTTTAAGATTTGCTTCATTATTTTCAATGCAGACATTTTGAGTTTTTATGTATTTTTGTTTTGTCGCGAAGTGAGAACTGAATTAATTGAATGAGAAATACTGAATCATCTGTGAAAAACTGGTGTTTTTTTTTTTTTTTTTTTTTTTTTTTTTTTTTTTTTTTTTTCTTTGCTTAATTTTTTTTATACATCGTTTTAGATTTATTATAGGATTTGAATAGAACATGTCGCAACGATTAGGTAATTCTTAAGATGATATAAATTTTGTGCATTCCGAGTTAAAAAATGAACGAAGTTACGCTGTTAAGTGAACGCTGTTAAGTGAACCTAGGGCCAGAGTGTCGCTATGGGAAACAAATATAGTGAATTTTAAAGACTGCATTTATTCTATTGCGATTTATGCGCTATCGACGAAGTAGATTTAATTCAATCCAATAAGTTTAAATAAAATGCAAGAAAAATACGTATAATTTAATATTCCGTACAAGGAAGTCATGTGGTGCACACATCAGATTTTTATTCACTCGTGGAGATCCTGAAATTTTTAAAATTTCACACCCACGGTTATTTCTCATCTTTTATTACTACTTGATTCAAGGAAGGAGATTATTTCAGCTTTATTAGGCTTAAACACGATCACAAGTTCCTTTTCATTTGATGATGAATTAACCTCTTCTGTCAGTTTTTCAATAAATGCGTATGGATTTCTTTCAACAGATAATTATCGAAGTATCTGATGTAGACACCACATGACTTCCTTGTACGACCGACTAAATTCGACACATTTTTTGCTGTAATTCATTTAAACTTATTTCCTCGAGCTTGTCCTCCAATGGTTAGGCAAAAAGTTACAAAGAACTAAAATCCAAAGGTTACAAACAAGAGAAATGAGAGCAAAAAGACCGAAGTCATTGCCTAAGCGCTCTTGTCTCTCAGCATCTCGACTCCTTTGTAAGACCACGAACAGCCCTACATCGAAGCAGGTGTCCATTTCTTTTCCAAAATCACAAAGTGATGAATTAGGATTGCTTGAAATGCCCTTGCGGTGCAGGAGGGCGGCAAGGCAATCACATCCTGTAGATAAGGAAAGCCACAACTGCATTGCGTCTTGGACTATCGGGAATCAGAGAAGGTCTTAACTCTGAATTTTTAAGAAATCAAGATTTTAAGAGAAAGCAACTAAGTCTGAAGATCTCGTAAGATATCGTGGTGCACCCTGGAAAAGCTTTGCGGCTAAGTGATCTACAATTTTGGCATGCAGCCTTCTACTCTTCATCCATGAAAGTTAACCTTCTACAATGCAACACCAGCGGTATTTCCTCGAATTTCATTAGAGATACATTTCGCATTTAATCAATTCAAATCTCACCTCGGCCCACCAGCGGCCGAGCGGTAAAGTCGCTGAACACTGGTAGTTCGGTTCGAGGTTCGAATCCCGCGAACGGTCTGGCTGCATGGGCGTTTTCGTGGTTTTCCCCATGTGTAACGTGTATACGAGCCAGTTTTCCTTAGAAAGTCCTCCACGAAGGCATCCCTCCTCTTAGGCAGATAGCCCTCGAGGCTTTGCCATAATCTCACACACACACACACAAATCTCACCTCGAAGCAGGGCAAAAATACATAACTTAAAACAGCTTTATTAAAAAATTTTAAAATACAAAAAAATCTGAAACACCAACTATAGTTCAAAACGGATAAGAAAAACTATTTTTAAACATGAAATAGGAGTTTCTACACAAAACAAGCAATTCGACCAGGGGCAGGAAGGCAGATTTTTCGGTGCGACTGAAAGTTTACTTTTGCTCAAAGTCGGCAAATAAAGTTGGTGAACAAACTGACTTTTATTCACTATTCTACTAAGAATTTCAAATGTTAACAAAAGGCAGTCTCGTTAGGCTTAGTAGAACTTTTTAACTCTTGATAATTCTACGAGTATTGCATGCTGATTAACCCAAAGTCATAAAAAACACAACTCAATCATTTTTAAAGCAGAAAATGCACAATTTGCCAATATGTAACAATAAAAAACTGAACTCACCAAGCCGGGTAATAGAGTATACATATTGTTGCGTTTTTCTTTTCTGACACCAGTTGTTACGTTATTTTCTTCCTTCACGCTCGTACGGGGTTAATGTGGAGTGAATAAAGACGACACTGCTTGATGAAGTATCGAAACACATTTTATTGACCAGTATTGTCAGGATAGCTCCAAAACACGTTTACAGTCGTCGATGAACTACTATAAACACGCTGACACGATCAGCGACACAGCCTTCAGGCTATCGCGGTGGAGACAGCTTCACTGCAAGCACCAGAGTACAGCTCCCGACTCCGCTTGGTCGTTCTCGAAACTCCACGTACTCTCGAGACTCTCCAAGCTACAAATCGCAATGCATTCGACGACACACGGAGCATAGCTCCTGACTCTTCGGTTCAGTCGTTCCCGGAGCTCAACATGCTCTCTCGACGATGCACTAACCGCGATACACTACGACACTCTTTCGGTGCACTCGACGACCCACTCAGAACTCGCTGCCGGGCTGTCAACGCGATCGACCTTGCAGGGATTGACTCGCGAGACGGAACACCAACTCGATACTAACTCTCCGCGTACCAGCAGTGTTTATATAGCTTTTGGCTGGAGTTCGAGAACATTCTGGACTAAACCGGTAAGAATTAGTTCCAGAAGGTTTTCCATCCGTCCATAGCATATCACCAATTTTGTCGTCAAATGGGCGATTTCTCGCCAAATGTGTGCAACTCTGCCTTCCCTTGTCATTTTAATTTCAAACCTAAAACTGCTTTGCAGGGAAGCCATTTTACTGCGCCTGTACATTTCGTAACAATATATATTTAAATACCTTTGGTATAGCTAATTTCAACCAAAAAAGGGTGGGGCAGAATTGCATGTTATATCAATCCCATATACGAACTTCCAACCGTGTAATGCTACTCGTTTTTTGCGTAACTCGAGATACGTACTTACAGGCGTTACTAAAAGAGGAAATCCCGTCTGAATGCATTTTAAATTCATTTTACAATTCGTTTTGGAAAAAAAAGTCCTTTTCTCTGTTCGTATGTAGAAATGCCACGCAAAAATATTGAGAGCTGACACAGTGAATATTTTTGTTGAATTGTGATACCCGAAATTTTCGCGATTACGATACTTTCTTTACTTCGTACAAGGAAGTAAAAATAGGTTTTCGTTCAATAAGCTTTTATTTAAAATAGATATGATAATAAATGCATTAAAAACAGAAAAATAACTTATTACGAGTTTAATGGGAATAATTGATTCAATAATTATATTTACAGAATTCATCTATGATCTTATGCCACGCATAATAAAAACGAAAAGCGGCCATGATATTTTTTTTTTTTTTCAAAATTGGCTTATACATTTGACAATGCAATTCAATAAATACATTTCGCCATTTAGGCGCCCACACTTCTATTATTAGATGTGTAAAACTTCAGAATTCTGCAAGCAGAATTATTGAATCTATTATTCCCATTGACCTATATAAGAAATTATTTATCTCCTTTTAGTTCCTTTAATTATCATATTCATTAAGATAAAAGCTTATTTCGTAAAAAACTTTCTTTTAATTCCATTTTATTCGTCGAGCAAATTCCATCTTTTGAAACGTTTTTAATTAGCAGAATATCATGTCACGAGAACAGAGCTCGAGATACTTTATTATTAGTCGGAAGAGCTATTGATTTCGTTTTGGTATTTTGTGGCGTTTCACTATAAAAGGCGTTTCACTTTTCAAATTTTTAATAGCCCTTCGGCTATTAAACATTCCATAAACAGTCATTCCTCCACAAACAAAATCGGGATTCGCCTGAAACCAATACCCGAAGCCATTAGTTCCTCTATTGACGATAACGTCGATACCAAACCAGACGGACAGCCGTGTGTCTCTCGAGTGGTTAAAGAAACCTCAGTGGCTGGCCGCTGTGCGCGCGTGCACACGAATTTAATCATTTGCATATGTCTCTGAGAACTACCGATCCTGTTGTTTTCACATTAGTACGTGCATTCCTTCAGGGTGTTGCAATTTCACTTTTGACGAGTGTGTCTTCATATAAGATGGTTATAATTTAAGTGACCCTACTCAAATGTGTTGTAGAGCCTGTTCTGTAGACGTATTTCATTGAAACTTGGTCTATGTGTTACATGAACCACGGGGAAAAGAAAACTGTAATAAAAAATAATAGTTCAAATTTCGGCCATTAGATAGAGCTTCAACTGCAATATAGAAAATATGTTATGCAAATTCTAAACTCTTTAAAAAGCCAGTAATCAATACCACAATATCATTCTTCATAGCACCTTTGAAGGAAAAAATATGGAGCTTTACTCACCAAATTGTTTTATCATAATTTCAATAACAGTTTATCTCCACGCGAGAACATCGAAGTTTGAAACGCGTGCGGAAACTGGTTTGGAAAAGACGATTACTAGATTTTGTAGAGAATGGGGAACTGGGAGAACTGCCAGCCGCCCAACTACCCAGAGGGCAGCCGCCGGCATCTCAATGGTAACTAACGCTGTAACGCTGACTGTCATACCGAAGAGCCCGGGAGGAGACATAGATGTTTGCAAGTGAGTAATGTTTGTGTGGCAAAGGGGCACTCAAAATATACGGCAAGCCAAAAGTCCTCTGGAGAGCTTTGTAGTAGGGATAGAGAGAAGGAGGACCCTAGGACCACAGTGCAGGTTGTTTTTCCTCAAAACTGGGCGTAACTACACTCTTTATTTACTGCACCAAGTTACTTCGGTGGAATTATACTAGTTCGACCAACAACTATACCAGTAAACTTCTCCAACTACTTCTACCTCTACCTGGGAGTGCTGCCAGGGAAAATTTTCGAATGAAACTATGGAGAATTCTTTGTTGCTGTGCCTGGCAGTACAGTATGCAGCTGCCGCTATTCTTTGAGAAAGGCTCGAACGATGTCACGTTGCTTCTTCTATCCTTTGGCCGGCTGTATGAAAGGATCTGCTGTCCATTTGGTGCAAAATCTGTACCCTCGGAATTCCCATCAACACACTAATTTTGCCTGCTGGTCCTTTCACGAATATTAACAGCACATGTCTTGGGGCTTTTTGCATTTTAACGAGGCGCATTTTGCCTTGAGGGAAACTTGAATACTCAGAACTGTCGTATACGGGGTGTTGTAAGGCTGTTAGCATATATTCATTTGTTTCGGAAGAATAACTGTTTCAAACAACTGCTTTACCACTGAAGGAAGCCGCCCAGATAGTATAGTGGTTAGGGGAGCCTGGCTGCTATACCAAAGGGCCGGAGAAGGCATACGGTAAAATTTTCTGTCCCTTCATAGAAGATAACGGTGGCTGCCCATTAGGTGCCTTCACAATAAAATGACCACCACTTCTGACCTTAGGCGTGGCCAATGGTGTTACAGGAAAGTGCTCGCCATTTGATGAAAAAAAAAAACCACTGAAAGGGAAACGCATAATTTTTACCCGCCTTTTGCAAAAAAATTTTAATCATTTGTAAAGGAGAACTAGTTTGCCCTTTACATGGTAACCCAAAAGTGATCCGTGGTGATTCGCTGTTTTATATTATGTGACAAAGCAGAAAAATTACTCTGAACAATTGTTTTATCGCTATTTTTTAAATGTGTGATACGGCAGGACAGGATAGGACTAAGTGTGGGAAGCACCAACACATCGCCATTGGCAGAACTGGTTTCGCGCCTTCGCACTAACCGTCTTGAGAAGAGCACCTCCGCAGGCCACACTTACGCCACTCATCGGTGTTAACTGAAACGTTATCTTTAAGGCATAGAGAACTTGTGGGCCGAAAGATACAGTTGCTGATGACAATGACATTACAATACCATACATTACAGTTGATGGTGAAATATAACTATAAATATCAGTATACGTACACAAATAAACAAATAGAATTGAAGGGGAAAAATTAAACATAATTAACTTGGTTAAGTTATTGTGATATTAATGGTATGTTTTTGGGACAGTGTAGCAGTTCAAAGGTGGTTCACAGTTCATTGACAGTTCACGAAAAGTTCATGGATTGAGTCAGAGTTCATACATACAGTAGAGTTCACCAGTTCCAGTAATGCTATTTTTGATGAGCATAACTGTATTCGTATTGTCTTGAAATCTGTTCCTGGTGCTGTGGGATGGCCGATATAATGGTCTGTTGTTATTGGGAATTAGAATAAATAATGGTCTGGATCACCCGGATTGCCACAAACGTATATTTCAGTCTCTGAAACGTTTCGTTCATAGAATTATAATAATAATTGCTATGACCTTTCGTCCATGTAAGAACGAAGTTCTTTTGGCTGGAATTAATTATTGTTTGTATTTGTCGGGCTATTGGTGAATTTGTGCAGGGACTTTTAATAGCATAGATTGATGATTGGCTGTCACTGACGATATGGACTGTGTCCGTTGGTAGTTGGTGGAGCTCTTACATATTGTAGAGGATTACTGTCAGTTCAGCTTGGTGCACGCTATTTAGATCTCTAACGTGCCCTTGACATTCTGTGTGTGAGATAAGGTTGTATTGAATGGTTGCAGCGCTGCCAACCTTTTGTCCGATCTTTGAACCGTCAGTAAAAGCCGTGTATTCCGTTGTGGGTAGTGGTTTGTCGAAAATGCAGTGCAGATTTAGGAGATTCAAAGCTGGGTGATGAAAGTACTTGTTAGGCTGATCTTCGTAGTCTGTTGGGTGGAATGCGGTATCATTAAAGTTAGTTGTTTTCTTGAGTTGGAGGAATATTGCGGAAATTGCGTCCATTTGTGCTTGGATTGGGAGCGGGAGCACACCTGCCAGTGTCTGTAGGGCATTGTTAGAGGTAGTTGAGAATGCTCTGGTGATATTTATAATTAAAGGTCTTTGCATGGTGTTTATAGCTCGTACCTTTCTGGTGGTCATAGACATTGCCCAAATAGCGGCTGCATATGTGATGATCTTGTTCACCACGGTTGTAAGTAGTATTTTCATAATTCGGTAGTTCAAGCCCCATGAGTAACCACGCATAGTCTTCAGAGCTTGTGCTATTTTCATAGTGGTGAGTTTTTTGTTGTGTAAGTGCTGAATCCAAATGAATTTGTTATCAATGGTGAATGTTTTCCATGAAGAACCTTTGAATTCTGATTATATGACTGTATGATGTAGTTTCACTGTTGACTTCATTCTTGGCCCGTCTTTAAGGAGAAGCCCTAAAGTTGTGCTGTCACGATTTTCTTCAATAGCAACTCGCTCCTGTCTTACTTGAAAAAGAATGTTTAGAGAATATTGTCTTGATGAAAGATGGTGAAACACTCCATGTTAGCCGACAAACGAAGGAACTGCTTTGTACTGATCGAGCGATTCTGAAAAATATTTCCGAATACCTGGCCTCCTTCTGTTCCGGACTTGAATCCCTGTGACTTCTGGTTATTTTAAATTTGAAAATATGCAGACTCTCCACGCACCACAGATGTACTACACGGGGCTTATAGAAATAAGTTAACAAAAACATTAAAAGTTACATACATAAATAAAACGAACAAAAGCAGAGAACAGCAGTCTACACCTCACGAAAGCAAATAAATTCACTGGCCAAGTCACTTCAAATATTTTCAAATTGTTCTGCAAGCGTAATCTGGGGCCATCAAATGTAGGGCATGAGAAAATCAAATGTTCCACATGCTGAGGCACTGTTTTTGAACCTTCACATAAATTGTTCGATCTTAGATTAAAACGAAACAGGTAACTTGCAAATTTACCGTAACCATATAAAATCTGAGAAACTTTAAAATTAATAGAGAGGAAAGCCTCGGAATGCAGTCTATGGTAAACAGAAGGAAAGAACTTTTGGGTGACCTCAGCATTACAAGATAAAATATATTCCTCATGGTCTCAGTAAGGTCACTTAAGCACCGTGTACATATATATATTCTTCATTACTTAATAACAAAGAAAATATAGCTAAAACGGGAGATCCTACGGAACCTTAATTTAGGCTCCATCAATCGCCGAGTGGTTAAGACCACTGAACACTGGTAGTTCGACTTGGTTTGGGTTCGATCCCAGGTGCTCGGATTCGTTTTATGGTTGGTTTTTGTGGTTTTCCTCATGTGTGACGTTTTCCTCATGACAAACCAGTTTCCCTCAGAAAGTCCTCCACGAAGGCATCTTTCCTGTTACTCAGACAGCCCTTGTGGCTTTGGCACATTCAAATAATCGGTACTTTAGTTTAATTTTTTTATATAAATTAATTTATTAGTAGGTATTTACGCCTTTATTTTTTTTTTCAATTTTAGCTCTGTGCTGTTTATTTTATTTAATTATTTATTCCTGAATTTTGGTTATTGCTCCCGACGACCTTTCTTAAGGTTCCGACACTTCTAATTTTAGAAATTCAGCTCTGTGTCCTTCAGTACTCTTAGTTCCTACAGGTAAGGCAGTCTTTAGGTCAACACAAGGCACATTATTTTTTTCTTTTATTTTAAATGACAGAATCATGAGCGTGTGTTATTTTTAGTCAGAAAAGCTCTTTGCATGTTCAAAATCCCTCGGGCGTTCTCTGAGGGAGTTTGGAAGGGGGTTGGGGGTGACTCAATCGAAGGCATGATTATATATAACGAAGCGAGCGACAGTTTTTCCCCGAAGAGCCGCACAACCATTGTGTTCTCCAAAATCAGCGCCCCCTGTATGTAAGGCCTGATGCCAAGTTTACGAACGAAGAAAGAAAGACCGCCTTCTTCCTCGAGGAACAAAATAAATTACATAAGCTTTTCTGCTTAAGCGACGTCAATTTGTTGCAGCAAGTTTCAGCCCGACGGTGGGTAATTGTGTTTGGGCGAGGAGTTTGGTACCTTTTATCAATAAATAGGCATCAAGAGGCTCCACAGAAGAAAAGATGGGAAAAGCGCAATTTAACTTTTGACCTTTTCCTAAGGATCTGGAGAAAACGCGGGGAGTGGGGGAGAAAATATTTCTAACGATGAAGCGAGAAGTGCACGTGCTTAAAAAAATATTAGTTAAGCAAGTAGACATCCAATTTCCGATTATTTTTTAGCGTATGCGATTAGGATATGTAAATATATTGCAGAGAGGATTTTGAGCTTTCCAATTAATTCGGATCCGTTTCAATATTAAAGTTTGACGCTTAAAATAATTATTATAAAATCGCTCACGTGTACACCACATTCCTTGTACGGAATATTAAATTATACGCATTTTTTCCGCATTTCATTTAAACTTATTTTCTCAAATTTCATTAGAGATATAAAAAATATGGCTACTATGTTAAAAAATTAGGCTTAGCTGAACTTAAACAACTTTTAAATTGTTGATAATTCTAGGACTATTGCATGCAGATTAACTGAAGACATAAAATCTTAACCGGAAGATAAGAACAACATAATTCAATCATTTATAAAGGAAAAAAATCTTCAATTTACCAACATATAAGAAAAAAATGTCTTCAGAATCCATTTTAAATCAGTTTTATAATTTTTTCAGGAAAAAACAGCCTTTTATTCTGTCCTTACGTAGAGATGTCGCGCAAAAACATCGTTCATTTGCATTCGATAGTGGTCAAAATGGATATTTTCGTTGAAATATGCTACCCGAAATTTTTCGCGATTACAAATCTTCCTTTTTACTTCGTACGAGTAAGTAATAAAAAAAACTGAGCTCATTGAGCCGAATAACAAAGTGGGTATATATATATATACTTTGGAGGGGACGGCAGATGACATGAAACTGCTGATTATCTTGACAAGAAGGAATGTTCCGTACTTCAGAAATCCCTTGTGAAATTAAGATTAGATTCAGGTAAATTGAAAATAGGTAGGATTTCCAGGTGCTTTTTTCGTGATACAGCTTTGCATTTTTCGAATAGCAGATAGTGGAATATACTCTATTCAAACCACAACTTGTTCCTGACTCACCTCGAGCGGCTGCAGTTGCAACTTTTTGAATATTAAGTGGGCACGATTGCTCCGTGTTCATCTTTTCAGTTTTACTATTATGGACTCTCCTACGTGTTCTCTTTATACGACTAGACAAGATATGACTGCTTTACATTTGGACGAGTCCTTAGACCATCTGCTTTTTCACGTAGTGTGATGAGATATCGGAGAGCCTGTTGCATAATAGCCTAGTAGCCAAACGAAAGACATTTGATAAATAAAATAAATTTAAAAAATTCTGTAAGCTTTCAGATTTTACATTTCGCCCCCAACGGGGTGTTTTTTACGTCTTGCGCGACCGTCCAACATAATGCCTACCCAACATAATGCCAAATTTGTATTCCGGTTTCAATGTCTTGCGAATCGAGGTTTTAACAATGTTTACCGTTAATTACCTGAGTCAGCTTAGGTAGGTTATTTTATGAAAGTCTACGTTACTTACATTGAAATTTTAACGTTCTGTTAATTTAAATACCAAGTTAGCACTTGTTTTAATGCAAGCTGGGCGTGTTCTGTTCAATTTAAGACAAATTGAAAATGTTATTTTAACCCATGCACCGTATCCAGTATCATGAAGAAGATCATGTTGAATGTACGAGGCCTGCAAGAGACAGGTACATTACCCTATGGGCAAAAAAGAAACAGCTCAGCAGGTGGCGAATGAGTTTCATCATGCCACAGAACAGCGCAGCGAATCTTCTAGAAAACTGTAACCAGACTTTTGAGGAAAGCAATGCTATACGTCAGCAGATTTATTGTGCGTGTCTCATTGTCCAGGAAGCATACATTTGTAATATCGCGAGCATTGCATTTGGTCTGTACAGAGCTGGGCTTGCGAACTATTCTCAGATGAGAGTCGGTCCAGTCTGTTATCTGATTTTAGACACGATCTGGTTTAGCCTGAGATTGGTCCTGATAGTTAGGAAATCCTGAAGTAGTTGGGAAAGGAACCGATGTTTGAGATGCCGTATCGTGGTGTGAACCGGTAACATTATCCATGGCCGCACACTCTTGCATGGTTTCAACTGAGATTACGACCGGCCAACAATATATTGATACTACATGTTCGCCTTTTCTGCGGTGTTTTCAATGACTTTTTTTTTTCATAGCCGACAGCGCACCATGTCATCGGGATTGTCATCAAACACCTTGTCATTGGCATCGACAATATTCAACGAGTAGTATGATCGGCACGTTCTCCAGAGCTAAATCTCATTGAAAATGCTTGGGATGCACCGAAGAGGTGACCTGCTGGTCGAAAATATTATCCAACAACCAAGAAACACCCTCATCCAACACTAACAGAGGAGAAGGATCAATCGCCTCAACGGTTGCTGGGTAATGTTGTGCAAAGATGATGTGTGGAAAGTTCCATTGCATTCCACGGTAAACATATCTCGCACTGATACCTTCCTCAAAGACGCCTGCTGTCGTTTACATGCATTTTCCATTTTTTCATACAGAGAGCATCAAGACAACATTTTTTAAAGTTTCCTAGTTTGAAAACCTCCTGTATTTTCCTGAATAATAAATTACCTTTATTTTAATGTCCAAGCAGTGTGGCAACAATATTTTATCTTGCTTAGTGCCTCCAGCGCAACTTAATGTAACGCTGTATACCAATTTTTAATCCATTCTTAGCAACTGTCCAAAAGTTTATATGCAGTCCCTTAACACTCATTTTTTAAATTCACAGTTTCTCCTTTTCATTATAAAAATGGCAACTGGTTTTAATTTTTATAAATCAGTTTCTGTTCTTCCTAAGTACCTCGTACAATTTTAATCCCTTTTTTTAAATCTAAGTTACTATTTTTTTTAATTAAACAAAATTCCCTTTGTTTCAAAATTTTGATTTATTGTCTTTCTCCCATCATTTAAATTATTTAATAATTATATATGTTGTGTACATTTTTCATGGGAGTGCATCATGGCAGCTTGCATCTTAACTGTTTTTTTCCTCGATTTCTAACGATTATTTTTTGAAAATCTTTTATATATATATAAAATTATATACATATATAATGCATACACACACACACACACACATATACATATATATATATGCATTTTATGTATTGTAACTTTTGTTTAAAATTTAAAAGAGTAGTTTGATAATTTTATTTTGCAGCTTCTCGAGACAGAGTTCAGAAATGGAGATCAGTTAATAATTCTTTCAGCTGCTCCTTGATTTTTTTCAAACGCTTTGCCAAGTAATTACAAACTTTTATTTATTTTTTGTTTTGTATTAATTTATTCTAATTTCACATTTGATTTCGAAGTTCTGTAAATATATTCTATACATTTTATCTCATATGTTTACTATACTGCATAAATTTGTGCTACGTATAATTTACACTGAATTTTTTTTAATTAATTGTACAAAAAACCTGAAAGATTTCAAATTTTAACGTCGCACCAGGGAGTTTGTTAGGGTTTTTTATGCTCTCTCTGACCTAAAAATTTGAATTCGCTCCTGCTAACACGACTTTTTCAACAGTGAAATCACAAATGTTTTAACAGCAGCATATGTTTAGTATTTACTGTATAGCGTTGAATATAGCTATTACATATTTATATTTTTGTTTCAGTGTTTTCTGCATTCAATGTTCAATTTTTCTAGTAAGATGACTTACGTAACTTTGTGTCTGTTAACTATAGATTAAATATCACGTTCTTCGCACTTACGACACATATAATTTATTAGGAAACACAATATTGTTACGAAATGCGGTTACGCGGTAAGATAGCTTCCCCGCAAAGCAGTTTTAGGGTTGCCATAAAATAGCAAGGGGAGGTAGGGTTGCCATATTTCGCGAGAAATTGCCAATTTGGGGACATTTGACGACAAAATGAGCGATATGCCATGGACCGATGGAGAAAATTCTGGAACGAATTCTTACCGGTTCAGCCCAGAATGTTCTCGAATACAAGCCGAAAGCTATATAAACCCTGCTGGTCCGCAGCCAGTTAGTGTGTGTCTCTCATCGAGGGTGTGTGTGCCTCGTCTAGCGAGCTGACTGTTAGTCATTGAGCGAGTGTCTCGAAGTCTAGCGGCGCCGAGTTGGTCGTCGAGTGCATCGTCGAGTTCTGTCTTAGACTGTGCTGAGTCGAGAGCTATACTCTTGTGTATCGGCGTGTGAATCGCGTGGAGAGTCTCGAGAGTACGTGGAGTTCCGAGAACGACCAAGCAGAGTTACGAGCTGTACTCAGGTGCTTTGCAGAGAAGCTGTCTCCACCGTTATTGCCTGACAGTGTGAAGGCTGTGTCGCTGAACGTGTCAGTTAAACGTAAAGCTGAACGTGTCAGCTTGTTTATAACACTTCGACGACTTTAAAACACCAATAGAAAAATCAGTGACGACCACTCCAATTCTGATCATCACTACATCACTATCGAAGTCAACATGCAAATTGAACAAATCCATACAATGCGCTTCAAAATCAATCAACAAACGGAGAAGAAATTCACCAAATCTCTAAGAAGGATCGCCAACAACATTCTGCAAGAACTCACCACATGCAACTCCAAATATGAAATCAATGCAAGCGTAGAAAACACCACGCGACAAATCCAAGAACTTTGTCAAAATACACTAAAAATAAAAAAGCCAACCAGTCTACAAGAGCCAATTGGTGGACAAAAGATCTGCGAGCTGCAAGACAAAAAACAAGAGCCTTCAGAAGAGGTATGAAAACGCGCACCACAGAGGAAGAGCGAATATCAGCATGGATTGAGTATAATAAACAACGGGAAGTATACAAGAAAATGATAATTACAGCTAAATTACAATCATGGAGCAAATACTGCACTACCAATCAAGACACCTATGGCACCCTCTATAAAATGGCCACATCAAAAATATTTAGACCTACGCAAATACATGCCACCCATCAAATCCAACAGAATAACAATGCAGATACCACGCAGGATACCCTCAATGCAATAATGGATGAAGTCTTCCTTAAAGATGACAGCAATCAAGACACCCCTGAACAAGCACAAATGAGAGCTAACGACAATCTCCCCTCCACTCCTGACGACATCCCATTTACTAAACATGAATTGAGGCAACACGTCAAATCCTTAAATAATAAGAAAGCCCCTGGCCTTGATAGCATACCTAACAAAATTCTAAAAATCATATGCAGGGAAACTCCAGATCTACTCACCCTCTACAACAAATGCCTGGACTACAAATGTTTTCCAGACTGCTTTAAGATCGATCAAATAGTCTTCTTTTCCAAGAATAGAAACCCAGAGGATCCGCGCTCATACCGTCCTATCAACCTACTACCAGCAATGGGCAAACTACTAGAGCGACTGACAATTACAAGAGTCAAGTATCACCTCTATAAAAATAACAAAATCAGCAAGTATCAGTTCGGATTCAAACCTCATAGATCCACTACTCACGCAATTGACTCTGCACTCTCAGAGATCTCAAAGAATAAACAACATCAAATGTATTCTGCACTTCTATGCCTGGACCTCCAAAATGCTTTCGACTCTCTCTGGTGGCCAGCCATAAAACAGGCCCTCAGAGAGATTGACTGTCCCAAAAATCTTTACCAATTAATAACTTCTTACCTCGACAATAGGAAAAGCATCGTCATTTACAACTCAACCATCTACAGAAATCAATCTAGAGGATGCCCACAAGAATCATGTATGAGTGCGGACCTCTGGAATGCCACCTTCAATCACATTATTGACCACAACTGGCCGGAGCACACCAAAATTGTGGCCTTTGCCGATGATGTTGCTTTTATCGTCAAAGGCTCCACCCACGACTATCTCCAAGAAAATTGCAACTTTACGCTTGACATCTTCAACCAGCTGTGCCACAGGATTAAACTGCAAATCTCTCACTCTAAAAGCCAAGCCCTGATTATTCACAAGCTTGGACGCTCCATCACCAGATACCCAATTCTGAAAATAGGCAACAACAAAATAAAATATGTTAAGTCCATTAAATACCTTGGCTTAATTATCGACCATAAGTTCAACTGGATCGAACACCTTCAACAGAAGAAACTCACCACCGCCAAAATTGCTCAATACCTAAAGACTATGAGAGGTTACTCCTGGGGCCTCAACAGCAAAATCATGAAAATATTACTCAAAACTGTAATCAACAAAATCATCACCTATGCAGCAGCAATATGGGCATTTCCAATGACAGAGCGCAAAAGAAGATTATTAAATTCAATTCAGCGACCATTCCTACTCAACATAATAAGAGCATATGTCACAACTTCAACAAACGCCCTGCAAACACTCGCCGGAGTTATTCCTTTACCAATAGAAACTCAAGTAGAAGCAATCTCGACAATAGTATTACAGCTAAGAAAACCAGCAAAATTCGCAGATACCATGTTCCACCCTGATGAATATGAAGAAAAACCCCAAAAATACCAGACACATCCAGCCTTCAAACTCCATAACCTCCACTGCAACTTCAACCAACCTCCTCCTAACACCAATATAACAGCTTTCACAGATGGATCCAAAATTGACAATAAAGTGGGCTGTGCAGCAACAATCTGCATCAACACCAGTACACCTCAATCAGCACCAGCATTAGTTCACTCGGAATGGCAGGGGCACCTGAGATCAAATAACAGTGTCTACCAGGCCGAATTAACCGCTATTCGCCTCGCCATCAACCACCTGCTACGAGACCCAACAGACACCATTCATATCGTGACAGACAGTCAGTCATCTATACAAGCTATTCAAAGCTTCTACTCCAACTCACCAAGCACAGGACATCCAGAAGACCATAAAGATAAGTAATAAGCAGTTCATTCTCTCATGGACCAGAGGCCATAATAATTGCGAAGGCAATGAGAGGGCGGACTTCTTTGCAAAACAGGCAGCACTTGATCAAGTCGGTGACGGTATAAACATCCCCTGGCCACTATCGGCATTAAAATCAAAGCTCAAACAACTTGCAACTGAGACATGGCAGCAAGACTGGGAAAATGGTACAACAGGACGACGTACCTGCAGCTTTATACCGAAGATAGACGATACACGCACAGTATCCAACTATTTCTTGACACAATATATCTCAGGTAACGGCCCTTTCCCTACATATTTCTTGGAAAGAAATTTTACTTCTACTGATTTGTGCGTATGTGGAGAAAGAGGCGACCCTGACCATTGTGTCTTTCATTGCCCACTAAACGCCAACCTACACGTCAAATACCCTACTCAAGTGGGAATGGAATTTAAAAGATTCCTAATCAACCATCAACACACCTACAAAAACATTAAACTAATCATAGACAAGCTACAACAACAAGGTAGAGAACTATGCCACTCATAAATAACAAAACGGACGTAATGATGAATACTTAGCAACCGAAGTGCTACCACACAGCTGTCCAAAGAATCATGACTGTTTGCTCACTTCCACTGAAGAACGACATCTAATCTGCAGCTTCATTTAACTTTCCATGGAAACAATCTAAGGTACTCATATGATTCAAATATGATATTCAACAGGGAGTGCTCCTATCCTAAGTCATCACTATTTATGTGAGTGATAATTATCAACTACCAGTGCCTTCAAACTACCAAAGCGCAGTACTTTGAACTTTACACTATTATCTGATGCCCATTATACAAAGTGCTCTCCATGCTGCTGCGCACAATTCTGTGCACATTGAACTCTATGCATAATGAACTCTGTGCAAAGTAAACTCCGGAAAATCTGTGCACAATCACCAATGATACCACCAACACAAAAATAACATAGCATTATAACTCACATCACATCCATCTTCCCATATGCTAAGGCATTCCTCCAAGCATACCAACAAATGTCAAACTGCAACACCTAATTAATTGTAACATGTTATCTCCATATTGATTCCTGTATACCAATATATCTGTACCTCGATTACCTGTACCCCAGTTTATCTTTATAATTGTTCTTCCGATGTAAATAACTTTTTACTTTAATGTAATTTATTATGTCAACTGCGTAATGTAATGACTTGTAATCTTTTGTGTTAATAAATGCCAGAAAAGGTTAGTGCAGTGGGGCAATACCATTTTTGTCTATGACGATGTCGTGGTGCCCCTTGCACTTTTTCCTGTCCTGTCCTGATTAATACTGGCAAATAAAAGTGTGTTTCGATACTTCATCAAGTGCCGTCGTTATTCACTCCAAATCTACGAACCCCGTACGAACTGGTGTCAGCAGAAAAAAAAAAAAATACCTTTAGAATTCCCGATAAAGGGATGGATAGTGACATACGAATTGATACATTATTTCTTTAAATATAATATATGGCGATAACATTTGGTGGCAACATCATTTTCATGTTCTTATACATTTCATTTTTTTTTTTATGTTCGCTATATTGTTTCTTTAAAAATAAGACATGGCGATAACAATTGGTGGCGACAACCTTTTATCTGAATAGTGACGTAGACCAAAAAAGTGAGTATCATGGGTTCGGGGGGGACATACAAGCCTAAGGAACTTACTAAACCGCTGGGTAGCATCAGCATCGAAATGGAAAAGAGCTACGTCGCCAAAATCTGGCCACCCTCAAAGTATTGCATGAATAAAAATGCCATAGTCGGTGTGTGTGTTTATGCGTTCCAAGTAGGGGCACACATGGGTTGCGAAATCATAATGGTGGACGGAAACAGTAATTGGACATGTCTAAGAAGGGAGAAGGGCGATCATAGGGATGATGAATGGACCTTCAGGGGTTTAGATTCAGGGGGTGAAAAAGGATACATCCAAGGCTATGCCGCAAGGACGACCGCACGTGCTAATCCCCAACCCCTGACACTCTGCGCTGATTGCTCCGGAAACAATCGAAGCTCTGGTGATGGGGGTATTCCCGAGCTTCCTATTTCGTTTTCATTTTATTTTATGTATTTATTTTTATGGCCTTTTGTTACGTGTTATTGATAATGAAATCAAGCGAGAACTTTAACTTATTACTCGATTTCCTTTTACTTAAATGTGCATTTACTTAATTCTCATTAGAAGTTTTCGTAAATTAAAAAAACGAGTAATTTAGAAATCAAATGAAACAACTTTTATAAAACCTTACATTTAAACCCGAAAACTGCCTCCCACACACACAGCGAAGATTTTTTTAATTTTTGTTCCGATGCCTTGCATTATGCTGATAGTTACAGAAACATGATATCTAATATAATAAAATTATATATATGTACTTTACGAACAACGGGAAGCAAAATTGGAGGAATATTCCAGTGTGCAGTGCTCGATCTAGACGAACTCTGCACGCTGATTTAAATCTTGGTGCATTCAACTATGATGCTAATGATGATTACAGTCTTCATCAAAGTGTAGTCGTTGAAAAGATGATAAATTATAATGTATTTCAGAGCCCTCAAATTTAAGAATGAAGAGCCAGGAAAGTTGCTGTGTGGGTAAAAACGTGAAACTGCGCGCACCAGATGGGGAAAACATAACATATTGTGTATCCAAAAGCATTTCAATAAACAGAATTAAAACATAAACATTTTCTTTTCTTTAAGTAGCAATACAACGCCTACTGGGTAACAGTTTGCCCATTTTTTTATCAAAGTTTATTTTATTCTTTTACTGAATTTTGTTACTTTTCTGTGTTTATTAAGTTATAAATTCCATATTACATTGCTTTGCAATAAAAAATCGGATTATTTTTTAAGTGTTAAATAATTAATTTAATATAAATGTCATGAATATGTAAAAGAAAATTTTGGTTTTATATTAACAGCAACAATTTTTACGAAACACGTTCAAGCTAAAGTTTGCAAAATACTATGATTACGATTATGATATTCAACCAGATATTTTATAGAACTGTGAACTTTTCCAATTATTTCTCAGAAAAAAAAAAAGAATTAGGACATTACAGCATTTTTACAGAAAAATAAACTTGAAGACTATCAAAAATTTAATAAATTTTCATAATTTGCATTTATTGTTAAAAGTGATATCTACAAGATTTAGTTAATTTTAAATTTATTTAAATCAAAATTCTATTATTTTTCGAAAAGTGTATTTTTCTTGTTTCAGTAATGCTTTCTTCTAAAAAGGTTTTTCTGTTGTCAAGCCTTTTTCTCACGCCCACCAGCGGCCGACTAATACTGGTAGTTCGGTCCGAGTTTAGATTCCCGCCAACCGGCTGGCTGCATGGACGTTTTCATGGTTTTCCCCATTTCAAAAAAGGTTTACGTAATGCTATAAATAATCAAATAAAACGTATTAAGAATACTTTTACTGAATTAGAACTGCAACAAAAAATTTTAATACTTATAGACACTTTAAAAGATAAACATTTCCTAAAAGACTTTCACTAAATAACCTAAAAAAAAGCTGGGGTATTCTAAGACCTGTGAAGTTTCATCTAATGATAAGAAGACCATTTTTAAACCTCAATTTTCTGAGGAATGGTAAGAATGTATGAGAAGGAATTTCATTACATATAAATGTAAAATTTGCAAGATGTATCTAATTTTTCTCTGACGAAAAAATTGGCAGTGTTTCTTTTCTAAATTTCGCTATTATTTGCCTATTAGGGAGAATATTGTTTCCTTTTAACATTCTTTAATTAATTTTCATTTTTCAACTATTTGATCAAGTTAAATCTTCTAAAGTTACAGATTTTAAATTTCGATTTTTTCCACAAAACTATACGGCGAGTGTAAACATTCGCCAATAGCAACCCCTACTACACATTCCTTCGCCCCCTCTCAAAATTTCAGATTATAACGGCCTTTTGTTTTATTAGAGATTCGATGAGATATAAGCAATTATATCTTTGGCTCTGTATTCTTACCATTGTATATATGACGCGAATTTTAATTTATTATCCAAGGACGATATATTAAAATTTAAAAATTACCGTAATTTCTTGTATTTTTTAAAATTTTGTTGGCTTCTTTTCTCATTTGTAGGACTGTTAACTATTTAATAAGTTTTCTTATATGGGCAAGATTAGTTCTGTAGGGTATAGGCCTTTAAATTTCAGAGACAATTAAAATATTTATATTATTAATTCAGTGCTTCGGATAATTTTAAACTTACAGAAGCAGAATAAATATACCAAGAAGGAGTATATCATCATGAGATAGTTAAGATTCTGCAGATAGTAACACGGTCTTTTTTTCCCTTTAAGTAATTTATACCACTATATTTTATTTCATTGATTTTTTTATTTTTCATTTTATTTTACAAGAATTCTCTTCACTCCATTTTTGATTTTATTTTGCAAAAATTCTGTTACCTCCATTTATAATTTGTAATGCCATTAATTTGCCGAAATATTTTATTGATTATTCTCATACTCGTTTTCCTATTGCCTGTTTAGTTTTAATTTAATCCATATTTACAAATTATATATTAGCAGCGTCCTTAATTACATATTTTTTCCAATTTCTTTAAAAAGCTCAGGGTCCTTAATTACATACTTTTTCCAATTTGAATGTATGCATGTATATATGTATGTAAGATAAAATGCAATCTAAAGCAAAATCAAAATTTAAACTAGCGGTAACCCCGTAATTCCCCCATTGTGTTCTAAAAATCGTAATAATAGCTTTTCTGGACTGCGTCATTTCTATATCAATCCCTCTTGCATGGCTTGCGTAACGCTAATGACGTAACTAACTCGTAAATTAAACTCACAGTTTCGAGAACTGAAACCTTTCTAACCTAAACCAAAATCTTCTCTTGGTGACCTTCCATATTGGATAACTGTGCACTTCGCTTCCATCTTTGTTGCTGTTTCGATTTTATTCCGCTGTGTTCTCTCCCTATCGCAGCAGTATCAATATAAATTTTATGCAAATAGGCACGATTAGAGTGGCATGCGACTTGTGGCCACAAATGTCAGTTTAAACAAAAATGGAATTTAATGCGCCTCGACTGTCAAGTTCCTTAAATATTAGGACCTCAACGTATTAGCATACTGTGCAATCAGAATTCTTCCTCTTCCATATGAATCTACTACGTTCTGTGAATCGAACACTGCGCAAAAAGGGACAGTTACATATCTCCCCCGTTCTACCGGGTCAATTGATGAAATTCAAATTGCGTTTTTCATGTCTCGAAAACGCGACTTAGGATTTATATTAGATTTATACATAGGATTGTTCTAACATAAGTATTTTGACACAAAACGGGACATTTTCTAAAATAACATACCAATTTTTTCCATATTTCGATTCTACGACTCAAATTATACCTAAATATTGAATTTTGTAAAATTTGGTGTGAAATTTAAGGAGAAATTCAAAAATTTAACTTGGCGCATTTTTTCACTTTGTGCCAAAAATAACTCACTTGGCGATCACTAATATATTGCAACCTATTTTCTTTTCCCTTCCATTGTTTAGGAGGGAAAAAAAGACACATCGTTCCTACATTTTTACATTGTGGATGAGCGGAAAAAAAAGTCACATTGTTCTTACTTTCAAATAATTTTAACAAAGTGCCTAAACCACATTTGGTATTATTATCGCTTTCAACAAATATGCCAAATTTCAAAACGCGTCAATATATAAATTCATGTACAGTTTCGAAATTTTGAATAAAATATTCTAATTTCTTGCAGGTATGCTTTACTTTAAGATGATAGTAAAACCTTTATAGGTTATAATTCAAAATTTTTTTCGAAAAATCTGAAAGCTTTCAGATTTTATATTACGTCCAAAGGGGCGGTTTTTTAACGTTTTGTGTGTTACCTTTATTGACTAAATATCATGCTCTACGTACTCAAACTAGAAACTTCAATTCAACACCAATATCGCAAAATAATTTTTAAATGTGCATATCCTTAAAAATTCCGATACACAATCTCGCGCGCTGGAGATAATTTTTTTTTTCGTACAGTGTTGCTATTGCTCGTTTTCAGATCGTTGAGTCTGTTAATCAAAAATTCGTTAAAGAGTTACAAAATATGAAATCGATAATGAAACAAGTTCTAAATTCGGGCTTCCAGATGCCCATATTCGCAGTAGGATTACGTCATTCAAAACTGGAATGCTCTAGGTACCTTTTTTTTATCACAATGCGAGAAACATAGATGCATTTATGCAGGTTCTTCATTGTTTAATTTCTTTAAATATAACGCATGGCAATAATATTGGGTGGCAGCAATTTGAAAAAGAAATGGTCATTAAAATTTCCGACGCAAAATGCCAAAATGAATTTAATAGCCCTTCTGAGCTGAAGCTCTTTGGGCTAAAGATTAGAACAAAGTTGTTAAAAGGCAGGTAAGATAAAGCCAAATTATAACTTCTTAAAGAAGCAATGCAAGAAAAACGTCTTTTCGAGTACTATAAAATAATAAAGCACTTGACAGTATTTCACTGGTACCGTAAGTAAGGATGAAAATATGTAAATTGTAGCCAGTATATGTACTTCTGGACATACAGCCACTGGCGGAGTTATTTTAAACTAAAACCTTAGTTTAAATAGTAAAATTAATGACACTTTTGTAATGTAAGTGTCATAAATTTTAAAGTTTTTAAATCATATTCTATTGCTCTAATGAAGTTTATGAATGAAAAGAGGGCGCTGGTAGGAATCTTCTGTTAAAATGAATTTTGTGTTTGTATGGGTTTTGGATATCTGTGGTTGTTCTATGTTGTGAATTTGTGTTTATGGATTTTTTTTTGTTTGTTTTTTAGTCGTAATATTGTGTTAGATGTGCTTATTTAGTTTTGATTTAATATTTTTGTTTGTTGTTTGGGGGTTACTGGGTTACTGGCTGCCCTCGTTTGTGGAGATACGAAGCCCCTTCTTTTGAGCTATGGGGACACTTGTGTCCAGGTGGGCTGAAGGGAGCCTCCAATTCTTACAATTCTTACAACGTCTTTGTGGGTGAATAGCAGAACTAGCTTATAGATTCACTTTGTGTTAACTCCAGGCGGTGTGAGAAAGTTTTTGGTCTTTTTGTTTGAGTACTACAAAGCACTCTAGTGCTACCTGGCTAAAGGGATTGATGTCTTCTTGGAGGACTTTCGAAGGAAAGCTGGCTTGGGAAAAACAACGAAAAGGCTCATGCAAGCCAACCTGTTCGCCTGAGAACGAACTCAGGTCTTAAGTACCAGTGTTCAGCGACTTTCACGTCCAACTGCTGGTGGGCGAGGTAGGAAAGGGAAAGATTGTTATGACACAGACGTTAATTCGAAAAATATCGCAAACTGTAGAAAAAACTGGCACTCAATATGTATAAGCGAAATACCACTGACTCATCACGAGATCTCAGAAACTATGCACCCGATTGATTTGAAATTTGGCATAGTTACTCATTCCACAATGTAGACGCGTATTAAGAATGGATTTTTCGTAAATCCTGTCCAAAATGGATTTTTGTCATACAATAGAAGTTTCTCATACATTTGGTTTTCAAATCCAAGTTCAGAATTTTCTTTTATTATTACCAAAACTAGATATGAAATACAATGTTGCCAATAAGAGCATTTTCCTTTAAAGTTATTAAATTGGTAATCAACTTGTATATATCCAATGAATACAAACAACATTTAAATGATAAGATTAATAATAACGTTTATACTTAACTGTTATCGTGAGGTTCAGGAAAAAAAAATTATTATTAAAGGAAATAAATTATCGTGATGAAAAATAAAAATGCTGTTGTTATTTATAAAAATTGCTATACATAAAAAAATCAAGGTCAAATAATTATAATTGATTAAAAAGTTTGATAACAAAGATAATAACATTTTTTTTCACGAAACTTATGATAACAGTTAAATATATATAAACCTTAGTTTTATATTGGCAGTTTTTCGTGGTGTGGGCCTTCTGAGTACCCCGTCACGTTAAATAATGGGGACGCATCCCAATACACATACCTCATGGGGGATGTGGAAATCTGTGTATGACAGAGTCATTGACTTGCACTATATTTCCCTACTTTAAATTAAAAAAATTCATATTAATTATCAATTCAAAATTAGATAATTCGTCCATATAAGAAGTCAAGGTTCACATTCAGATGGATAGATGCCCAGTAAAGCGGGTTATTATATGTGAAATGACTAATATGCATGTATAAGGTATTAACGCATGTGAAAGGTTTTGCATCTAGGTCAGATTCCAACTTTCCAATTTATACGAGTCCCATCGTAAATACAATGCAAATCTGTCTCATAGCAAGTCACGCATATAAGCAAAAGGCATGGAAAACACTAACTTAGTGTAAATAGAAATTTAAGATACTCAATACTTCGTTAAATTACTCTGTAATGTTTGCTGGCAAGTGGTGCCAAATACAACAGCCACTCATATAAAAAGCCACCTAGCTGTCATGTTCTTTAGAATGTGTTAGCAAAGTCCAAACTAGATCTTAAGGAGCATTAATCAATGCAGTGGACCAATAGAGCCCTCGTACGTCATTGATCAGTGCATGCATTCATCCCTGAAATGATCTTTTCTTTCTTCCGAGTCGTGTAACATTTCCTCGTCTTGTGGTCCAGCCTCTGTCCTGCTAGCTTTCTGATGCGGCGTAGCAGTAGTAGATAGCTTCTACAAAGAGGATTTTAATGCTCTGAGGGTAACATCTTAAAAGCCAGGAGCAGCAGTCCTTCTGCAGCGCACAACAGCAACAACACAGCAACTTCGGGAAAGCATAGAAGCAGAAAGGAAAGGTAATAAAACGAGAAAGTTTCTAGAAACATTAATGTATCTGTATTATTTCTACCAGATTCTACAAATGAACGATCACCAGCTATTGCAATACGGGAATCGCAATAACGATGGATCTCGTTTATGAGCAGCATATTTGGAAGAACCTGAAAATCATGACGCCAGACATAGCGTTGCTGCTGCAGAAGGCCGTGACACGCCGGGCATCTTTCGAAAAGTCCTCCAGTCATTTCATATTCGTTGAGGTGCACTTATTTGCAGATGGTGGTCGTTCATTTCAATAAATCTTGTAAATATCAAACATTATTTCTTGTAAAATATGTATAATTAAAACCATTCTTCCTTCTCGTGTTCTTCATACTTATATGTTTTCCGCATTCTTATTTTATAGCCCACCTTCATACTGCATCAAAAAAATTGTTTCTTTTGCAATATTCTGTCACTCATTAAAGCTGTTATCGTTGATTCTCATCACACATGAACCCTATACACACATGTATATCATATGTATGTATGTGTGTAGTATGTATAGAGAGCAGAAATGTAAAGACGATAACGGAGAAGGAAAGAAAGCGAATTTTGCAATGGAAGTGTGACGAAATGGCGTTAACGCGGCATAGGATGTTACTGAAAAATAATTAAAAGCGCTCCGCTGGCTTCAATTATCCTCCTCATTGCTAAATGCGAACTGCATGCATCGGTACACGGAGCTCTAGGACATATACTTTGTTTATATAGTTGCAGACCAAATGGAGCAACTATTCGATGGCGTACAGAGAACGGTTTTCGAAGTCCTCCTTTGAGAAGCTACTCCAGTCCACAGTCCCACCCATGAATACACATTGACGAGATCAGTGTTCGTGTAGAGATACATATAAACGTAAATCAGCATGGGTAATGAGAATTTATGTCAGCGGATCCCTTTTATATACGGTCCAACAGCGCCCTATATCACCTCCAGGCCCATTCTATTGGGCTCATGTACATTCTAATACAAAACTGTCTTATTCCGCTTCCCTTTTACCTGCAATTAGATTACTGGTATTTCTGAATAACCCTATATATATATGTAACTCAGAGTTAACTTTTATTAAAATTAAGCATTAAAACATGTAAGGGTATCAAATGGAATCTAGCAATGCCATCAAATTTTATGTATTATTCTATCAAAATTCTGCTAGAATGAAATACTTAAAAACTATTAATTAACCATAAATTAGCTAACCATTAAGTTTTAAGGTACTTTCTCCCTTCTTAACACGTGCTTTCGTAGTGTAATTGGAAGCACACTGGTAACTGCAAGCAGCCGTGATATCCGGAGTTCGAATGGCGGCAAAAGTATTCTTCATGTTTTATGGCTTCAAAAATTTCTAGATGATTCTACAGTGACACTCGAGTTAAAATGGAGTGGATGATAGTTCTCCACCTCCAGGATATGGAGATTGGGTCCCCTCCTCACCACAGGGAAGAACGTAAGGAATTTTCGCCCTTCTTACCGCTTGCTTCAGTCTTGTAACTGGAAGCATGTCCATCTAGCAATCTGAAGACCTAGAGCTCGATTCCTGGCGATAGCATAGCGGATCATTCATATTTTCCGGCTTCAAAAAACTGCTAATTTGTTGACAAGTGGCACACGAATTAAAATATGGGAAACTATAATTTGTGATTTAGAGATTGTGTCATCGCCTTCTCATTCGTCCTTTAAGTCGAGGAAAACGTAGGGGTTTTTCTCCTTGCTTATCGTCTGCCGTCAAGGTATAATTGGAATGCAAGTCGGGAGGTGGTCCGGATTTCGAAAATCAACGAAGGCATGGAAAATTTTTCATGTTTCCTATTCGGAAATAAACTTTATGAGTTTACAAAATGGTTAAAAACATTACGTATCTATTAACACCTAAATGCACCAATAAATATTTGAAACATGGCTTTCTCTGCCAATTTTTTATTTTTTCTTTTAACTCAACTTATTTTAAATTCTTTCTTTTGTAGAGTCATTAGGTCATTTTCAAGCAGGAGACGTGAAAAATCAGCAATGTCCTGGATCGTTCGAATCCGCACCGAGTGTGCTAACAGTTACACCACGAAGGCACGCAGAAAGGAGGCATAAAATACCCTTTTAAAGAGCGACTTGGGATTAGAGGACACAGTCGCCAAGTCATGGTGGCGAGGGGTTATTTTCCACCACCTTTTAGGTCGGGCCACACTGTAGAGTCATTTTGTAATTTTTCGAAACAAGGAAATCGAAGAAATCCGCTGCCTTCAACGGGAATCGAACACTGGACCTCTCGGATACGCGCCGAGTGTGCTAACCTTTACACCACGAAAGCATGCTGGAACAAGGGAGAAAACACCTTATACTTTATTTTACTCACAACTATAGCGTAGTACCATCAACTTTATGCAGGGATGAAATACTTAGAAAGTCTTAACTTTTAAATAACCATATTATTAGGTAACTATAAACTAGCTATAACCATAATTCCATCTAGTTTATTCAAGGATGAAATAAAATAACATTATCTATTAAGTAACTATAAATCTCAGGATTATTTGAATCATTATTTGAATCGAATGCTTTTGTTTAAATATAAACGAAATTGGAATAAATAACCACCTACATTAAAAAAATATATGAAACCAAATGCATAAAAACAAATGAGCTTTTATCCTAAGCTTTAAAATCTTACTCAGCTTGTTTCCCTTACTACTGTAACTGCCAAGATTAAAAATAAAACTAGTACTTACTTGCAGAAAAATAAGGAATTTTTCAGCAAAAATATCCGATCGGATTTTAATATGACAGTTTTCTTTTAACATCTGCCCTACTAAATGCCGTAGTAAAATAAGGAAAACAATCTCTGCAAAGAACTGCTTAGGATAAAAGGAATGAAAAATGAAAGCAATTTATTTAAATAAACTGCGACTGATGAAAAGAGAGTTACACATTGTGCGAACAGAGATTAAATCCACGGGATCAACTGCAGTGCTAGAAGGAAAATGAAGGGTAATAAATCTGATAACTTTTAATTACTTCTCGTGCTTCTTGAAGCATTCTAAAATTATTTGAAATGGGAATATATGGAATTATTTTCCATTTTTTATGTAAATTTGTTATTATACTAAACATTACAAAAATATTTCATAAATACCTACATATAATAAAATAAAGAAATCTGTGTGTGTGTATCTTTCGTTCTTGCTGCGACCCAGCTAATAGCTAATAGACTAATAGACCCAGGGCTACGAAGCTAATAGACCCAGGGCTACGAAATTTGATACATAGCTGCATCTAGACAAGAGCCAGTGCACCTCGAAGCCATTTTTTCAAAATTCAAAGGAATTTTGTTTTTTTATGTTGTAAGGATTACCCGAAGTTTTTAAGAAATTATTTTAAGTTAAAGCTAAAACGATAACATAGCCAAATAAGGTCGAAATAGAGTTCAGAAACTGCCGATTAAATCGCCAAGTAGCTTGATTTTGATTTAAGGCAACCAGGTACACTGCGCATAAAAAAAAGGGAGGGAAGTTCTGTTTCTCCCGTTCTACTGGGCCGATTAAGGAAATTCAACTTGTGCTTTTCATGTCTCGAAAGCACGACTTAGGATATATATTAGATTTATATATAGAATTGTTCTAATATAGGTATTCTGACACAAAATCGGTCTTTTTTAATGAAGTGATATGGCAGTTTTTTTCCATATTTCGACTCTAAGAACTCAAATGATTCCAAACTGCCAAGTGTTGTGAAATTCGCACGCGTAATTTTTTAAAAATTACCTATCAAAATTTTAGCTTCTCTATCTTAATTGAATTTGATATATATTTTTTATTAAACTTACATGATTCCTTTTCCCAGAATTCGAAATTTAGGCATAATCTAAATATAATCAGCTCATTTTGTATTATTTCTTTTTAAAATTTCTATTTTTAAATATTTTCTATAAATTTTTTGAAAAACTCTTTGTATTATAGAGTATCAAATTTTTAACATCATCTCAAAGTAGATATATTTCTAGGCACATCTGCAAAAAAATTAGAGTTTTTTTATTCAAAATTTCCTAAGATGTACGTGAATTTACATACTGGCGCGTTTTAAAATTTGGCATATTCGTTACAAGCGATAATAATGTCAAATGTGTTTTACGGACTTGTTAAAATTATTTGAAAGTAAAGAATGTGCCCTTTTTCCACTCGCGTACAGTGAAAAAACGGAAAGAAAAATAGGTTGCTATAAATTAAGAAGTTTGCCAAGTGAATTGTTCTTGGCGCAAACTACACTAAGATAAATTTTTAAATTTCTCCGTAAATTTCGCACTAAATTTTACAAAATTTAATTTTAAGGCATAATTTAAGTCGTAGAATTGAAATATGGAAAAAAATGGCATGTCATTTCCGAAATAGTTCGATTTTTTGTCAAGATACCTACCTATATTAGAACAATGCTATATATAAATGCAATATATATCCTTAGTCGTGCTTTTGAGACGTGAAAAATGCCAGTTGAATTTTGTCAATCAGCCCAGCAGGAACGGGAGATATAGAATTGTCTCCCACTTCCCCCCCCCCCCGCACTCAACAAAGAAGCCATGACCGGTTGGACCAATCGAATTGAATTCTAAATGAGCTTCCTTTTCGCAACAAAATATTTCTTGGTAAACTTTTATAGATATTCTGTTAAAAAACGCTCGTTAATTTAGTCTGTTCAGTGATTTTTATCATGGAGCCTAGTAAAAAGGGTAATGATTTGAGTCTAAGAGATAAAGTCGACTTGTTAAGTTTTATGACCAACACCATTCAGACAATCAACTATTAATGACTATTTTCACTACTTAAAATGTTGTAAAAGTATACATTTACATATTTCTTGTCATAATTACAAGAAATAATTTGATCGAGTCCTTTGACATTTTATAAGGCCTTTGATATAAATTCTTTGAGAATTTGAAGGATAACCTTTTCGTCGTTTAATGTCATCATTTGGTTAATGTTATGAAAATATTCATGGACAGGATACCACTGATTGCTGGCTGAGCAGCTGTGACGCCATGAAGACTTTCAGCATTATTGTTCACTTAGTGGGACCATGTTTTTTAAAATTTTATAATCTATACAATATATAAAATTTGGGTAAATACATTAAACCATGACTGACCTGTAGTGTCCATTTAGAGGTGAAGCAGGCGAAATGATAATAAATAAATATACATTAATAAAGTTACGAGAAAATTTTTGATATATACAGAAAAATTAATTAAATCTAATTTGAAAGTTCTGTAATAGCTGCTGAGATGAATTTAGAGTTTTTATAAGTTCATAAGGGTTTATAAACACTTCATAGGAATTTGAGTTCGTAGAGATAGGAACTCAAATTCCAATTTGGACTCCTAATTCTAATGTTGTACATAAGTTCAATTAGTACATTGGAATTAGGAGTTTATAGAGTTATTTAAAAGGGTTAAAAGTTCACAGGTTCCAGTATGATGTCTTGAAAATCTTGAGTATGCAAATGAAAGAAAAATCTTGAGTATGGAAATATGAAATATCGTGAATCATGGATTAGAAGAAGAACGAAAAAAAGGAAGTCGAGTTGAGAGTGCACAAGATCAATTTTGAACAATCTTTAATTTTGGAAAATCTCAAAATTTGTCGAAGAAGGATCATTCAATATGATAATGAAATTACTAGTTTTGGTGCAATTTTATTTTGAAATGATGAGCGTGCAATTATTTTATGCTGCTTTTAAGTGATCACAGTTCTCTATTAGATATTTGGTTAAGTTGTGCAGTTTATTACGAAGAAAATTACTTTTAAGAAGTCGTTTCAACCAGATTTGTGCGTTGACGTCTGTGGAGGGGAGAAATTGGAGATCTTTGGTTATTGAGCATTCGAACATATAATGATCTATTGTTCCTATTGAGCCACAGATGTAGTTGTCAGTATGATGGAAGCCAAAACGATTAAGATACGAAATAAAAGGTCCATGTGAAGCAAGGAAATAAGTTATTGCATTATTTGAAGTTATTAAAATCCTTGATGGTTTTGGTAAAAATAAATATTTTCGTCTACTTGTATTGTCTCTTGACCAATTTGTATTCCATTGTCTTACTAAATCTTTTTCCAGCCTTGATTTTTATAATGAAATAGGATTTGAAAGTGGAAAAAATATTGTAGTAGTATTGTTTTCTGCCGCTCTTGCCTAATGTATCTGCTATTTTGTTTCTATATGCTCCTTTGTGAGCTCTTATCCAGGGGAGTTTTGGTTTGTATTCATGAAAATTTGCAGGTAGGAGTTGTATGTCTTGGACTAGAGGTGATTTATTTTTACCTGTTATTGTTTGTATGCTTGAGGCACTGTCAGATATTACGATCGATATATATAAAGATGTCAGATATATATAAAAAATCTGATGTGTACACCACATTACTTCCTTGTATTGGAATATTAAATTATACGCATTTTTTCTTGCATTTCATTTAAACTTATTGGATTGAATTAAATCTACTTCGCCGACAGCGCATAAACCACAATAGAATCAATGCATTCTTTAAAATTCACTCTAGTATTTGTTTACCATAGCGAAACTCTGGCGCTAGATTCACTTAACAGTATTAATAATTATAAAGCAGTTAACTTATATAATAATTATATAACAGAAACTAAGTTAACTGTTATATAATCCAATAATTATATAACAGTTAACGTATATATTTCGTTCATATTATAACAGGCTTAGCGGCAATTAAACAACTTTCAAATTGCTGATAATTCTAAAAATATTGCACACAGATTTACTAAAGGCATAAAATCCTTAACCGGAAGATAAAAACAACATAATTCAATCATTTTTAAAGCAAATAATGTACAATTTACAAACATATAAGAGTAAAGAAACTGAGATCACCGAGCCGGGTAACAGAGTGGATATATATATAAATATATTTATATACGTTTGGTGCGGCTGATTGCAACCAAAATACGAGGTGCACATCTACATGTTATAGCAGTCCTATATAGAAAATTTCAACGTTCTGAGGCTACTCGTTTTTGAGTTATGCGAGATACGTACGTACATACGTTCGTACAGACGCCACGAAAAATTCTCTTCATAATTTATTTTAAAGCAGTTTTATAATTTTTTGAAGGAAAAGAGTATTTTATTCTGTCCTTACCTACAGATATCACGCAAAAACATCGTTAAATTGCATTCGATAGCGATCAAAATGGATATTTTCGTTGAAATATGCTGCCTGAAACTTTTCGCGATTAGAATACTTCCTTTTTACTTGGTACAAGGAAGTAAAAAGAATGTCTGTCTCTCCTGTAATAACTCAGTCACTGCTACAGCTATTGTCACCAAACTTTCTACGTTTCTTTCCTGGGTCCTGAAAAAGGTCGACGTCTACTTTTTCAAAAAAAAAAAAAAAAAAAAAAAAAAGAGCTTAAATCAGAGATATTAATCAGAAAGTCTGAAAATGCTAATTTTCGCTCTCATTTTTCCGACTGGCAAAAGTCTCGCGCGTTGGAGATAAAAATGCTTTATTTGGGAAAGTGTTGCTATTGTTCGATTTCAAATCGTAGATTTTGCTAATAAAACATTTCTAAATTTTTACGATGATATAAAAAAGCATTGCCAAACACTAAATATGTTATTCCCGATTCCGGAAATTCGTGGGAAGCCATTTCGACAGCGTATGACTTTATTTAGAAGAGATTATTAATTAGAAACTCCGAAAACATTAATTTTCGCACTCATTTTTCCGAGTGGAAATAATCTCACGCATTGGAGATAAAAACGCCTTATTTAGAAAAGTGTTTCTACTGCTCGCTTTCAATTTCTAGACTTTGCTAATAAAAAATCTGTAAGTTTTACAAAATCTGTACATATGAAGAAAAATGTCTCTTTTTATGTTTGTTTTTTAGCGTTATTGATATTTAATGAATTATAGTAAATTTTCTGCCACAGTTAATCGACTAAAATTTAATATAGGTTAAATATTGGATGGAACTTGAGCTTTTAAGACCATTTGATTAGAAAGACGAAAATCATTCAAAATATTGTCGTTGGTGATATAATGAGAGAGAGAGAGAGTTAGCTTATTTTCCTATCGAATTTTTTTATGTGGGTTCCATATCGCATCAGTCTGAAAAATGTGTCACTCTGAATCGTATTTTTTGCATCGTTATTAGAGAAAGATTACAGCGGTATTGTTCTCTCTGTTGATAGATGCATTATTCACAATCTAACTTAACTGGCATCGGGTACTTCCGCTAGTATTAATCATAAAAGACTGGGCGCCTAAATAATGAAATCTGATCAACGAATATGAATTTTTTAGTTTAATCATGTATGCGAATAATTCTATGCAAAATGAAACTGGGGAAAATTAATTAATAAATATTGTTTCAGAATTATTTATCGTGTGATTTTCTCCAGTAACACATTTCTCTCTCTGTTTTCTCAACAGAATAACTGAAATTACAGAACAGAATTACAGACACGGAATATGATTTTTAAAAGCAAATTTTATCTTAAAAAAAAAACTATTTTTGTAAGTAAATTTGGCGACAAAAATTATCAGTTATCAACAGTTTGGCGCTATCTTGTTAGCCAATTAATGTAGTGTTAAATGGATTTATCTCTGTAACCTTGTTTTTTCGGCGAAACTTCACTGAGGCTTTTCATCGTACATAACGCAAGCGATAGCAAAGTTTTAGATATAATTTCACTAAAATTATTTACATGTATATGTGCAAAATATATTATTACATATATATACATTAAAATTATTTACATATATATACAATATTTGTGGCAATATTTGTGTTTCAAATTCAATCAAGAAACTTTGTTATATAAAAGACGTTTTGCCACTCTGCTAAACCCAATAATGTTCCGTTCGTACAGGTTCGTATTGGACTGAATGCACACAGAACTGATGATAGCTTCATAAAATTTATTTTCATAAAAGGAACACTTAAAAGCTTTAGAAATTTCAACAAAAGTATTTCTACAGCTCTTTTCAGTACCAGAGAGCAGAATCAGTAGTTACACTACTAAGACAGTCCAACTCATTGTACTGCAAAGGGCTTCCAAAGTGCGAAGCTCGCATGGAGATATCTTAGAACTCCGATGTCGACTCTGAACTGGAAAACTGAGAGATGATTCTCCCTCCGGTCTTAAATACTTTTCCCCAGGCCGCAGAGAAATCTCTAGTATCTTCTCGAAATTACTTGAAGACATATACAGTGGATGGACAAAAATATGGAAACACCTTGTGAAATGCATGTTTGAAGAGAAAGATTGATTTTCATGAAATATGTAGGGGGCGCTGACGTTTTTGACTACTGACGCCACCTATACAACTTCGTAAATGTGCTAAACAGTTCAGTTGTTGTCGGAGTACTGTTATGTGAGGTTGTCATTGCATTATGTCAGAGTTAACAGACTTCGAACGTGGGCAAATTGTTGGAGCACGTATGGTAGGTGCTTCCGTAAGCAAGGTAGCCGAGGTGTTTAGTGTTTCAAGAGGTACTGTATCGAAGATTTATTCAGCATATTCGAAAAGCGGGAAAACATCATCTGCTAAATAACAGCGCGGACGAAAGTGTGTCCTGAGTGATCGTAACAGACGATCAAACAGGGCAATTGTGACGAAAAATAAGAAGACCACAGCTGCAAAAGTTACTGATGAAATGAATGTTGTGTTACCGAACCCTGTGAGTACCAAAACAATTAGAAGGGAGCTTCATAAACAGGGAATTGCTGGCCGTGCTGCAATTGAGAAGCCACTGATCAGTGATGCTAATGCCCGTAACAGGAAAAGGTGGTGTTTAAGTCATAAAGCCTGGACTATAGAGCAGTGGAAGCGAGTAATATGGTCTGACGAGTCTTCTTTCACATTGTTTCCCACTTCTGGCCGAGTTTACGTCTGGAGAACGCCATCTCAAGCCTATAATATAGACTGCTTGTTGCCAAGAGTGAAACATGGCGGGGGTTCTGTTATGGTTTGGGCAGCCATATCGTGGTTCTCTGCTAGCCCCATGATAACTGTGTCAGGGCACATGACTGCCAGGACTTATGTGAACATTTTGGCCGATCAAGTTCATCCCATGGTACAAACTTTGTTCCCCGATGGTGATGGTGTCTTCCAAGAAGACAAAGCCCCTGTTCACACAGCTCACATTGTCCAGGACTGGTTTTCTGAGCACGAGGATGAGTTGTCCCATCTCCCCTGGCCACCACAGTCACCAGACCTGAATATTATCGAACCTTTGTGGTCTACATTGGAACGGAAAGTGCGTTCTCGTTATCCACCGCCAATATCGTTATCTGAACTTGCCACCGTTTTGCAGGAAGAATGGTATAATATTCCCTTGGCAAACATACAGGAACTGTATTTATCCATTCCGAGAAGACTGCAAGCTGTTTTGGATGCTAACGGGTTTCCTACACCGTATTAAGCAAAGAAACATGTTTTTTAAAGGTGTTTCCATATTTTTGTCCAACCCCTGTACATTTAAAATTACATATAACGGCCGGATACGGTTACAATTACATACAGGGATCGGTTACAGTTATTAAATTACTGTATCAATTAGTTGTACAGGAACGGACCGAAATGTTTCCAAACTGTCGCTTTTTCGGCGACTTTTAATAATTTATCGGTAAGTTTAGCGACAAAAGTTAGCTGTCGAAGCCGTCTTCAGCTTGGCGGTATCTGACCAATTTACCAAGATAGCGAATTACTCCAACGTTAAATATAATTGCGCCTGTAATCTTATTTTTCTAGTACAGTTTCGTTTCCTCAGATTTTCATGTTATATTAGACAGAAGATACTACAATTTTAAACATAATTTCCCTAAAATTATTTACATGTATACAAAAATTTGTTGCAGAGTATTTGTCTTCATAATAATAATAATAAAAACCTGCATAGTTTAAAAGAAACGTGCTACCACTGCTCGAATTAAAATATTCTTGCCTTCAACGTGGGAATGTTTCGCGTTCAGCAGAGCGAGCTATTTTATTTTTCTGCCAAATTTATTATATTATTAGTTAATAAACTAAGCGACTTAAAAGCAATAAACATAGATTCATTTCCAATATTATTAATTATTAGTTGATTCAGTGAAATTACATGAGATGGATTCATTAAAATCATTACATATATATATATGTAAATCCGTTTTATAATTTAATTCAGTAATAGCCTGTTCAGCCCTCTTTTTTAATTTGGTTATTTCTTCTTTATTCTTCTTTATTCATAATAATAAAATTTCTAGACTGCGCCATTTCTAGATTAATCTATGCCACAAAGCTTACGTAACGCTGATGACGTAGTAAATTGGGAACATGAACTCCGAAAACTGAAAGCTTTCTAACGCAAACCAAAAACTTCTTCTTTGGTGAACTGCCATATTGGATAAATATGCACTTCGCTTGCATCTATGTTGCTGCTTGGACGCCATTTCATTTCGCTGTGCTCGCTTGCAGTCGCAATAGTATTGAAAAGTGCAAATGTTCTGAAAATAGGCACGATTAAAGTATCAAGTGAATTTTGGCCAAAAATGTGAATTTGAATAAAAATGGAATTTAATCTGCCTCGGCTGCCAAGTTTCCTATTCATTATGGATTAGCATTCTACGCAATCAAAATTCTTCCTCTTCAATTCGGATCTACGTTCTACGCCATACACCACTGATACGTCTCTCTTTTTTTTACATGTATATATTTCTTTTTTGTAATAAATATTTCAGGCGGCTAGTCTAAAATTCCATTTTCTAAAATACTAGTATCCTTCACTCAAACACAGACATACAGTGGATGGACAAAAATATGGAAACACCTTGTGAAATGCATGTTTGAAAAGAAAGATTGATTTTAATGAAAATATGTAGGTGGCGCTGGCGTTTTTGACTACTATACAACTTCGTAAATGTGCTAAACAGTTCAGTTGTTGTCGGAGTACTGTTATGTGAGGATGTCATTGCATTATGTCAGAGTTAACAGACTTCGAACGTGGGCAAATTGTTGGAGCACGTATGGTAGGTGCTTCCGTAAGCAAGGTAGACGAGGTGTTTAGTGTTTCAAGAGGTACTGTATCGAAGATTTATTCCGCATATTTGAAAAGCGGAAAAACATCATCTGCTAAATAACAGCGCGGACGAAAGTGTGTCCTGAGTGATCGTAACAGACGATCAAACAGGGCAATTGTGACGAAAAATAAGAAGACCACAGCTGCAAAAGTTACTGATGAAATGAATGTTGTGTTACCGAACCCTGTGAGTACCAAAACAATTAGAAGGGAGCTTCATAAACAGGGAATTGCTGGCCGTGCTGCAATTGAGAAGCCACTCATCAGTGATGCTAATGCCCGTAACAGGAAAAGGCGGTGTTTAAGTCATAAAGCCTGGACTATAGAACAGTGGAAGCGAGTAATATGGTCTGACTAGTCTTCTTTCAAATTGTTTCCCACTTCTGGCCGAGTTTACGTCTGGAGAACGCCATCTCAAGCCTATAATACAGACTGCTTGTTGCCAAGAGTGAAACATGGCGGGGGTTCTGTTATGGTTTGGGCAGCCATATCGTGGTTCTCTGCTAGCCCCATGATAACTGTGTCAGGGCACATGACTGCCAGGACTTATGTGAACATTTTGGCCGATCAAGTTCATCCCATGGTACAAACTTTGTTCCCCGATGGTGATGGTGTCTTCCAAGAAGACAAAGCCCCTGTTCACACAGCTCACATTGTCCAGGACTGGTTTTCTGAGCACGAGGATGAGTTGTCCCATCTCCCCTGGCCACCACAGTCACCAGACCTGAATATTATCGAACCTTTGTGGTCTACATTGGAACGGAAGCGCGTTCTCGTTATCCACCGCCAACATCGTTTTCTGAACTTGCCACCGTTTTGCAAGAAGAATGGTATAATATTCCCTTGGCAAACATACAGGAACTGTATTTATCCCTTCCGAGAAGACTGCAAGCTGTTTTGGATGCCAACGGGTTTTCTACACCATATTAAGCAAAGAAACATGTTTTTTTAAAGGTGTTTCCATATTTTTGTCCAGCCCCGGTATGTAAAACTCAAACATAAACTGAACTCAAACACAAGTCACAATTCTTTGCCAGAATCACATTCTAGTAAACAAGTCTGTGAAATTCAAATGCAATACGTTTACAGACGATTAATTTTTTTTCTAAATCTCAATGCATAGTAGTCAATTCTGCGTAAAAGGAAGAGCAGAAAATTAATAGTAAAAATAATTCCCTAGAGCAGAAATACAAAACAAATGAATTGTGATGAAATAATTTAACTAACATTTTGTTCTAACGTAGCGATGGGAACGTCCATTTTGTTAGCAACGTGAAACAAATACGCTGCCTTTTATTTATTTTTATTTTAATGACGTCAAGCATATATTTGCATACAAAAAGAACATGGTCTCTTTTGAATCTTTGTAGAGAAATACCATTGATTTGCATTGTTTCGTATAATCCTATTACAAATGCAAGCAATTTACTCTGAGCTAGCGAACTAAGAGATCGTTTCTCCCACTTCCAAGCATTTTAATTAATGATATAGCATGACAACGCTTATTAAATTCCTCCACATGACGGTAGAAACAGTAAAATTCAATTCTTATTCAAATATAGGACGGACGAGTGCAACATTTAATTTACTTACCAAGATCATTAGCTCTCTTCCGTCGCAGATGTTTCAGTTAATTTATAAACGCTCCATCTTAAGTTCGTAGGTCTGTCATTTTCAAATGTCATTTGGCAGACTATAAATAATTTCTTTCAGTCTGATAATTTATTTAATCGTCTGTAGATATATATATGCATGTCTTGGTGAAAGTACTTTACAACTGCAAGTTTGTGTAACATGTCTGCTGTTTATTTATTTATTTATTTAATCAAATATGCTTGCTGTCTGCTTTCTTACCAAATGTCGCGTTTCGTTAAATCAGGAATTAAAATGCAATCGTTGTTTGCGAAAATCTGCGCGTAATTATATTTAGTTGTGAATTCGTAAACTTTACCGAATTGATTAGCTTTTAACTTACCAAGCCACAGATTTGCGAATTATGCAAACATGACTAACTGCAATAACATAAAAGCAAATAATGTTAAGCTAAATTAGAATTTAAAGCTGACAGAACTGTATAAAACTGTCTCGTAATTTACGCTGCAAATGAAAGGGACTGAGCACAAATTAAAAGTTTATTACAAAAGACCAGAGGTTAACATTTCCGTGACATAATTAATAATTGCTTAACCACTGCGAGCGTACGGTGGCTACTAAAAATATTGGAACAATTCCGTTTTGGCAATAACATATAGCATATAAATTAGAATTCCCATAACCGAAACGCTTAGGAGCCTGCTAAGCGGGCCGTTCACCTAAGTCTTCTGGGGAGCTTTTGAGAGAGCCTACCATTCGCCTAATATGGAGATTAAATAGTAAGCTCTATGTAGTGCCTTTAATTAGGGTGGAATAAATAGACATTATTATTGCAGTGTGTCTCACTCGAAAGAAGCCCTGGAAAAAACATGACAAAATCCTTATAACAAAAGGAAACGAAACCAAATTTTTACATGACATACCTTTACGTTTGAAAAATGAAGGTGCATTAAAAGACGTTATAAGGTATCTCTCCCGCCTTCTTGGCGTGCCTTCGTGGTGTGGTGGTCTGTACGCTGGGCATGTATTCCAAAGGTCTGGAATTCGATTCCCGCGAAGGCATTGCTAGTTTTTCACTTCTCCTCCTTCCAAAAAATATATAATGTCTCTACAGTGGCGCCCGAACTAAAAGGGTGGCGGATGATGTTTTCCACACCTAGGATTTGACGATTGGGTCCCCTAAAACCCCACTCACCCTTTAAAAGGGGGAGTATATAAGATACATCACCCACCTCCTTAGCATGCCTTCGTGGTGTGGTGATCTGCACGCTGGGCACGTATTCCAGAGTTCCGTGGTACGATTCCTGGCGAAGGCGTTGCTCATTTTTCACTTCTCCTGCTTCCAAACAATACCTAATGTCTCTACTAGGTGCTAGAAGTGATCCCCCTACCCATATATATAGTTAAACATGGCGATGCATGTTATTGCCAGAGTATTGGGCGTCACACCTTGTATTTCACGACAGACGTTCTGACGCAAACCGTCGATGTGCATAGTTTGTGCTTGTAATCATTAGCTTTAACCCTTTCCGGCACGCTACCTTTTAAAGTTGGAGTTTTGATAAAAAAAAAAAAAAGGTAGCAGTCTAATTAGGCCTAGAGTAGTACACAAGTATAAAATTTTGTGAAGATAGCACTTATCGTTTTATTTCTGTGGGTGTGCTCAAAGTGGGCATACTGATTGGGAATAGAGCTTCGAAAAGAGTGCTGAAACGAGCCTTGTTGTCAATGAACTGACCGATGAGATGCGGCAAAACAAAGAATACAGACTCTCAGTTGTCCTAGATTATCGGTGATCCCGGTCCGGGCACATCTAGGGTTCGCCGTTTGATTTTAGGCAACATTTCAAGGTAAAATTTTAAAATTAATATAGAATAAGGAGATTATCATACAGCCAAAAAATAACATAGAAATTTCTTTACAAATAATTCCTTTTATACCCTAAAAAAATCTGGAAGATTTCTTTGATAAACGAGGGTCTTAAAAAACTAAACATGGTTACAATACATAGACTGGTTTGTGTTGAGTTGCCATCTACTATAAATAAGGAAAGTTCAGAGTAACCTATAGTAACCTATAAATCCCTTTTCATTCAATTTTTCTGTGCGTACAGAAGGAAATTTTTAGGTGTGTTCAGACCGGACACACTGTGCCGCAAAGAGTTAAGACAACCGCTTAGAAGAAACTCAAGGGACATCAAGTCTGGAAATTCGATTCCATCGCATTCATATTCGCTACAGGAGTGTGGCATGCTGCCCCATCTTGCCGGTAAACCAAGTGTCAGCTCTTCCTCAACCAGCTGGTTCACATATTCATGAAAAAGTGCCTGGTACACTTCACTGTTGACAATAATGTAAAACAATTGGCCCGATGATGCGCCGCTGCTGTAATGCAAAAAAACACACCCATCTTTTGTCAATGAAAGGGTTCCTCAACGGCTGCATGCTGGTTGTCACTGCTCCATAAACGTATTAGTTCACGTATTCTGACAGATGGAACCAAGCTTCTTCCTTCTAACACGTAGAATCTAGAAGCAATATACACGAAAATGCAACACCATGTTGAATTCGTATTACGGGTGGGAGGAAGTTACTTCCAGCACCCCTTCTAATGCACTTCCATTTCTCAAACGTAAAGGCATGTTATGTAAAAGTGTGATTTCATTTTCTTCTGTTATAAGATTTTTATCACATTTTTCCCACAGCCTTCTTTCGAGTGGTATACCCTTATTATAGCTACCTCGAGATGAAATTTGTAGCAATAATTAGCAGTGTTTCAAATTCAGAACTGATTCACGCTAAAACAGCGAAACGTGAGTTAAAATAGAAAGTACTCACGGTTTTTTAAAACATGCAGAACATTCTATCTTTATCCTCTGCCGCTGCACAATCTATGAAGCCATCGCATAACAAATGACCGTCTAAACACATCCCATTCTTTCTGGTGTTGGACGAGCGAAACTTTTCAACCTGTCATCCGAAAGTGCAGATTCTGGAAATAAAAAGAACTATTGTTTTGCTACCTCATAATACGATTTTACTACGGAAAAATAAAAAAACTATGAAACTACATTCATTTTTTTTTGTTTGTTTGTTTATGTTGACACTAATCGAACATCGCACTAAAATAGTCATTATAAAGAAAGAAAATAAAGACATAATAATATAAAGACATAATAATTATAATGAGTGCAACTTGTGCAATTTAACATTAAGTAATTAATATATAGTTACCGAGATGAAGAACTACGTTTATTGCTTAATTTGTTGATCGTATACGTAACACGTAAATCGCTTAATTTGTTGATTGATAATAGAGAAACCGAATGCGAAAGAAAATTTAATTATCTTATACTTTGCCGAATAGCAACACACTACGGTGTGGATGATAAAAGTATTTTATTTCGTGCAGTGGCAACGCAGATTTTTCAGACAACTAGCTTACACTTTGCCGAGAGATAACATGCTTCTGTGAAATCTCTAAGTTTGCTGATTAATTTTGAAAAAATAAAACATTGCACACTTTCAGGAGAGAAGAGATACATGCCAAAATAAAACAGAAAATTAGGCATAGAAACAAAGAAATTTGCCCAAGTAGCACATGACGTTGCAAAGACTTCGCAAACGGGTCCGAGAGGTTGCAAAGTGGTCGTGGTAACTTTTACGACATCTTTACAACGTTGCGAAGACGATTTGCCGTTGTATCTTGGCAATTTGTCGACGTCGATTTAGACGTGCATTTTTTTCATAGTTCATATATTTAGACGAGTTTTCATAGTTCATAGATTCATAGATTTTCATTTTTTTCATAGATTTAGACGTGCATTTTTTTCATAGTTTTTTAGCATTTTTTTCATAGTTCATCTGAGTTACTTTTAGAATGAAAAGAGACTAAATCATCCCTTTCAAGAATCGGAAGTCTTCATAAAATTTACTTTGCAATGTTTCATTACTCTATTTCATCTAAATATATAAATTTAAGGTAGATTCATCTAATGAAATATAAATTTAATACAAATACTTTTGATTTATTAAATTTAATTAGTACTAAAAATACGTGCTAAATGATTGATTAAAATTTTGTTAAAATAATTAATACTTCAAATATTTTTTATAAATATTATAGCAAAATATTTAAAAATGAAACTAATCTATAAAGGAAGTTATTAAGTTATGCATTTTACATATTTTAAAAAATCATATATCCGAAATCAATGCAAATCACATGTTAACAATTATTTCACTACTGAAATATGACTTTATTATTTTTGACTTTATTTTATATTCTGAATTTATTTTACTGAAATATGACTTTATTATATTATTGATTTATTATTTTTGAAATAAGGATGAATTTATTTCAATTAATATGGTGACATATTCTATGAAACATTTTAGCTCATACAATACAAAAAGTACAATTTTCGCGAAGATATGATTGTACGTGATGATGAATTCACGGATAAAAATGGGGCGATTTTAAGGATTCCTAAAAAACGCCCAATGTTAAAAAGCCGATGTATATTTAACGACTGTCCAACATATATGACGAAAACCTCATTGACAGTCAGGAGAAGCAGAACGGTACATTACTTACTGGATGCTTATATAAAGGAACAGCTCGAGATTTGCGCGCATTGGCTAGCTGCCAAATTCGAACAAGTGACTGCGCAATTAATTGAGATTCTAGCCGTTCTTTCAAGTAATTTGGAAGAGATGCCATGTGTAAGGCGTTTGAAAAGACTGACTTCATGTTTGAAATTGAATCAAGCAATGACTGATACAGTGACTACCAATAAGTATTTGGACACCTATGCAAGTGACGTTATCTGCGGTCCTAAGGTACATCACGGACTCCGACGGTATATATCGTGTAGGACACGCATCGGCTTTAGTCGCATGCAAGATGCCTCGCAGTTCGGAGCTCTCTGATTTCGAGAAAGGTATAATTATCGAGTATCACAAATGGGGCCGATCCTTAAGAGACATATCTAGCGATCTGAAGTACTCAAAATCAACAGTGGCCTATGCGATTAAGAAGTGGAAGGTGAGCGGTGATTGTCGGAATGTGCCCCGAGTCGGCAGACCAGCAAAACTGGGAAATAGAGACCGACGAGTGCTGTCCAGAGAAATTCGGAAGAACCGCACCCAACCGATGGCCCTCATCCGCGAGGAGTTTCAACAGGCATCCGGGAGTATTGTTTCAATGAATACCATCCGTAAGGAAGCACATCTGCTTGGTTTTCATGTTCGTGCTGCTGCCCATAAGCCTTTGATCACAAAGTCCAACCGCGCTGCTCAGTTAATGGGGTGCAAAGCACATCGAAATTGGACCGTAGATCAGTGGAAACGGGTTCTTTTGGAGTGACGAATCAAGGTTCACCCTTTACCGTTCAGATGGCAGGGTCTGGGTCTGGCGTCTACCTGGAGAACGTCCCCTGCCAGAATGCATTGTGCCAACAGTCAAGTTCGGCGGAGGTGGAATTATGGTCTGGGGGTGTTTCTCCTGGTATGGGCTGGGACCCTTGTCCCCATTCATGGTAAGCTCAACTCCGATGTCTACTGCACTATTTTGGATGACAATGTGCTTCCTACGTTGTGGCAGTTTTACGGGTTGGTCCCCTGTTACTTTCAGGACGACAATGCCAGTTGTCATGTTTCGACGTTAACCAAGGCTTGGTATGGTGCCAATGGAGTTCATCGAATGGACTGGCCTGCCAAGAGTCTAGACCTGAACCCTATCGAGAACCTCTGGGATGAGTTGCATCGCCGAATTCAGGGGTGCAGTACCCGTGCAAAATCGGTGAAGGAACTTCTATGTCTTCTCCAAGCCGAGTGGAAGAAAATACCACTACCTGTCATACAAAGACTTGTGGAAAGTATGCCCTGGAGGGTCCACGCTGTAATTACCTCTCGTGAAGGCTCTACTAACTATTGATTTTGAATAAAAATAGTTTTTCTTTTCTATCACAGGTGTCCAAATACTTGTTGGTAGTCAGTGTATAAATAATATTCCTTTTATTAAAAGTAAATGTAATGCACTGCCAATCAAAGAACGCATTGTGAATCTTCTGATTGTTCTGTATCTACTTACTTCAACTGCCTTCAGCGAGTGAAATTCCATTGCTGAGAGCTCCTATTCGGAAGCCTCTCAATTGAGGAGAAATCATCGTGAGAATGCTGAATTTTTTTTTTTTTTTTTTTTTTTTTTTTTTTTTTTGTGAATATCTGCTCTACAAGAAATGCTACAATGCTAATCGTGAATATAGTGTTCGTGAAATAGTGCTGTGTTTTGGTTGTTTATGTGTTTTGGTGGTGTTCTCCAATATCTTTTGTTCCAGCGGTGCAATATTTGGATACCCTTATTAGCTTTGTGCTTCCGTTATTATGTCCTAAGTGCTATATCGCATATCATTCATATTAATCAATTATTGTGTTCATATTGAAAGGTTGGGTCTCGGAATTAATTCATATAAAACCAAAAATAATATACCACGGTAAGGCACTTTCTGGTTTTGCTGAAAATGCAATTAATACAGAAGCAACAACAATTCACGCTGTTATGGTATGTTCATTATTTTCAAAATACAAAGAAATTATTGGACTGGTACCAGTACTTAATATGACTGCTGAAGATGAATTAGATATATGTAATAGCAAATACTGATAATAATGCACATTCTGTAGTGTGTTTTGTATAGTATGCAGAAAAGGGTAATGATTTTAAATAGTGTATGAAATGTATGATCGAAAAAATAGTGTTAAGGAATCATTAACATTTCTATGAAGTACACTAATCTATAATTATGTGATATTTAATTGGGTAATATTAAAAAACACTAACTATTTCTTATTGATTGGATTTCAAATTGCAGTTTTATTACTTTTCGTTTAGTATCTATTTTTCCAAACACTGTGTAATTCGCGTTTTCTTAAATATTGCCGTTATGTATGTTTATTAGATTATCTCAATAAATGAATGTTGGAAATTACGTTTTATTTTTAATTAAATTTAAGTATATTCTATTTTCTTCGCCTACTTTTTATGTTCATGTGATAACAAAGAAATTCATAATAAATTGAACCAAAACTTTCATCGTGTGCTATTTAACGAAGAGCTTACTTTAACGTACTTAGCTTACTATCGTATACTATATTATTTAAATTATTTCTGTACAGTAACAAAAGGAAAGTTATTGATTTTAAAAAGTGCATGAAATAATCATTGTAATTTACCACTATTCTATAATGTAGAAACTAAAAATAAGTAAATACATTAACATATGGTCGAAAGGAATGTTGGTAAGAAACATCAGCATTACTACTAAATACTGCAATCCACAATTATTACACTTTTAATTGCTTACTATTTAAAAAACACAAATATTTTTTTTATTGATTGGAAATTTTAGTTCTGTTACCTTCCTTCTACTATTTATATTTTCAAACAGTACTAGTTCATGTTTTTTCTTAAATAGTGCTGTCATGTATATTGTTTGTTAGGTTATTATTTCATTTTAGATATGAATATGGGAAGTTATTAGATTTATGGTATGAAATATTTTTGATGGCATTTAACTACTTTATACTGTCTTTCATTTGCATATCTTGGAGATATTAAGTTAATGGTTATATTTTTTACTGTGAAACGCGAATAAATTTATACTTGAGTTCAAGTAAAATACTGATTATGTTACCTTAAGGACCACTTCCTAATTTTATCATGACAGGAGATTGCTCCTGTCAATGTCTTGTTTCAATGTCTCTGAGATTTAACAGAAATAAATGTGATAATGCTGTTATCAGAAACGCTCTTTATTTTTACCCATATTTATAATAAGCACTTAATTACTCTCACTTAAGGGAAAAAATGATGAAATCTTAAATAATTGTAACTTAGAATTTAAGTTATTTAAAAATTATAGTTTTAAGTACATAAAATAATTAAGGCTATTATTAATTACGTATAATTACTCTAAAGAGAAAAAATTGTATTATCTTCTGGTTTCCAGGAAGTGATAAAATATTTAAACTTTAAAAAATACAAGGAATACAAAATTTTAAAAAAGAAGAAAAATATATTAATTATTAAGCTTATTTTTCTGCATAAATCAATATGCAACATAATAACGACATTTTCACAACTGTTGCAAAAAGATGGAATTTTGCGAACATTGTCGTTAAGACGTCGTGATACGATGCCTGCGACCAAATATCCAAACCAAACCAAACACAAAATCACAACCCAAATATCACCTGTGAAAGACGCAATAACAACGTTTATGCGATAAAAACCTCATCCGCAAACACGTAATAAAGACTTCTTTGCAACGTTTGAATAACAGTGGAGTTTCGCAGGCACCTGGGCGTCTTAATGACAGCATATTGCAACGTTATTGCAACACGACTCGCAACCAGTTCGCAACGTCGTTATGACGTTGCCGTGCTACTTGGAAGCTTGTGTTTAGCGAACATTTCAGTCAAGAAAGCAAACAGGTAGAGGTCACTCTTCATCAGGAACAAAGAAATCGGCAACAAAAGAGAAGCCACAGTTATATTTTATATCCTAAAGTATTAAAGCGAAGGAGAAAGCTGCAGATATATATATGCATTTTATCGGTAGAAATAGTAACGAATATTTTTTAATTAAGTTAACGCCATGACGTACTAACGCGTTATTATGTCATGATAGCATATGACGCACTAAATTATATTTATTTGCATAATACGTTTGCGAACATAAAAATTAATCAATATTAAAAATATTTCAATAATTTCAAAGCAATAATTTTTGCGGAAACAACTGGTGATTCAAGAATTTCGTGCAGTTGTTGCAAATAGCATTACTGTTTGGGGAATTGATTCCTTAATTGGGCAAAGAATGTAACGAAGATATTAAAAAAAAGCAAATAAAATAATTCTAATTTAACCCGTGTTTACTACTCCTGCAGCAGAACTGAAAATCCAAAATACCTTTGCGACCTCTTTATTTCAGGTTAAATATGCATCGGATTTAAATTTTCTATTTAATTTTTAATATGTTGTTACGTTCTACGAGGTTCGTAGATTTGGAGTAACTGATGATAACATTTGATGAAGAATCAAAACACAATTTTTTGCCAGTATTACACAGGAAAGTTCTAAAGACACGTTTGCAGTCCTCGAAAAGCTGCAATAAACACCCTGAAACAATCAGCAATACCCATTCCAAGCTATAACGGTGAAGACAGCTTCACGGCAGAGCACTAAAATACAGCTCCCGACTCAGTCAATCACTCTCAATCTAATCTCTGAACTCAGGCCATTACTACTCCTATGACAGCTTTAACTTGCCTTCGAGAATATTCCCAAGGAAAACCGTTAAAATTGCTCTCTAGAATGTTCTCGCTCCGTCTATGGCATATCGCCATGTGTATCTATGTGACACACAGGAAAAACACACATATCAATCATGCAATCACCCCTTTTGTCTTGGCTGGATTCCGGATCGAACTATCAGTATTCAGCGGTATATTCGCTAGTGGAGGATGGACTTGTGTAGGAAAAACTAATTAGTTTTATGAGTAGCCAGCAGTAAATATGATTTTTATTTATTTTTTATATAAAAAAGTGTATTCTGAAACTTTTAAGTGGAAGCTTTATTTTTTTTTTTTTTTTTTTTTTTTTTTTTTTTTTTTTTTTTGAATGACTACCACTTGCCTAAAAGAGTCCTTATAAAAAAGAGAAAAATATATAATGATTTTAAAGAATGCAAGTAATATCATTTCACGAGCCCAGCTATTAATTAATAATAACTGAAATGAATGTACGTTTATTGTTGTTAAATTGTATAGTTTGTGAATTAATAATAAAATTAATTTGAAAGAAAAATTAAATATATTATGACATAATCGCTTTGTTCATATTAAGACAACGCTCGCTTATAACACTTTCTTGAACAACACAGTTGCCGCGTGGAAGATTAAAAATATTTTAATTCGATCAGTGGCAAACATACCCCCCTTTTCTTTTTCTCTTCTTTCACATCTCCCAGTTTATTGATTAAATTCGAAACGTAAATATTTTGCAGTTTACCGAGTGGCAACGCACTTTTATTACATAGCAGACTTTTTCATTAAACCTGAAACTTGTTCCTTCCTGCGCTTTGTTCAGTGACAACACAAAGCTTTTGCATTACTGCGTTTTTAATAAAAAGCTGTTTTAATTAGCACAGAGGGCGAAGTAATTAAATAAAGAAATTCAAAATTCGAGCTTCTAGTTGCCCACGTTCGGGTGCAGGACTACGTTATTCAGAATTTGATGGCTCAATATTGCGATAAGCTTACGTACATTCATTCAGATTCTTCATTATTTAATTTCCTTAAATATAATGCAGGGTGATAATATTTGATGGCAATAATTTGAAAAGTGATAAGCCGTTTTTAGTGATTCAACGCAAAACGACATTTCGAAACTAATAACCCATTCGGGACTGACGTTCCTTTTGGGCTAAAAATAAAAATTTGAAATTCCACATTTTTTTCATCTGACGATTATTAAACAATAGAATTTTGAAAATACACTTTGTCAACATTGGTAAGTAACATAACTTAGTGTCATACCTGTGACAGTTTATTCTAATACCACGTTTCGGGTTAGAAAACGAAGCAGATATTTTATGTCTCAGCTGGAAACAGAAGACAAAGCATTTAATAACAGAAATTTAAATTCAGAGGCATATCTCATTACATGTTTTGAAATGTTTCAAAATAATGATACGTATGTTTTGTTAGCAAAGAGTATTGTTTTTGAAGCACATTATTAAAAGGAAAAGCATTTCTAATAAAAATAAATTTTGAATATTGTATTTCAGGCTTATTAAAATGCATGCTATTCCTTGTTTTACGCTCGCTACGTATGCACTGGAGAATTCGTACAGTATACTTACTTCTTCAAGAATCATAAATTTGTTATTTTGTATCTGATGCTTTCAGTGTTTTTAAGAATATCTAAAGAACGTTTAATATTTTTCTGAAATTTCGACTTAACTTATTTAGCGTACACATTGCACAAAAAAGGGATATATATTAGATTTATATATAGGATTGTTCTGACATAGGTATTTTGACTCAAAATTGGACTTTTTCTGAAATAACAATCTAACGTAAACGTCGAGGAACTTAGTGAACTGTTTAGCGGCTTATCGCTAAGTTCAAACAACTAAGACGTACACTCGAAAAGGGTTAAACCACCCTTTATTTCACTCAGAAGGGGTTGAACAGTTGGCCCCTTTCTCGGGCTTACAACAAAGCCTCCACTAGAGCTTAAACTCAGAATAAGAAATAAGAACTAAACTTTAACTAACTAAGAGACTTAACCTAAGCTAACACAAGTACGTTAGGTACTTCGGTTTGTTCGTACTAAATTTAATAATAACGTATTTTATTTATTCAGCCCCTAAAGTCCCTTTATTTAAACTAGATGGCGAATATTAAAAGGCACGTAATATACGGCCGAGCGTAACAGCTTTAAGAGAGATTTAGCCCGAAGGCAAGCAGGCGCTACTTACAATTCCTAGCTCTCTCTCTCACGAAGTAAGTTGAATCTTCCCTAAATACAAGGGTAAGACAAAAAGTTAGTTGCACTGCTTTAGAAAACAAAACAGGAGATAAATTTTACAATAATTTTATTTTTATCTTAAAGTTCCATTCAAAATCTACTTTTCAACGTAATTACCTTCGTTATTTAAGCATTTGTCCAGACGTGGTACAAGTTTGTCGAAGCATTCTGCAAAGAAATCTCGTCCAGTGTCCGATAACCATGCTCGGATTGCCGTTTTCACCTCGTCATCCCAGTGATATCATCGCTTTGAAAGATCTGCTTCTAAGGAAACCAAAACAAATCACGTTGCAAGGTCTTTGAAAGTTCTGCTTTCATGAAGCCAAAGCTCATGGAAGTCGCACGGTGCAAAGATCTGTGTGCAAAGGAGGGTGATCCCACACTTCTCACCTAAACTTTTTCAGAAGGTCAAACGTTTGTTTTGCTGCATGCGGTCTTGCATTGTCATGCAGGAGCACAATGCTATCCGACAGTTTACGTGACCGTCGATTTTTAAATGATTGTCGGAATCGTTTTAGTGTTTCACAATAAGAAGATGCATTAATTGTGGCACCCTTCGGCATGAACTCTGTATGCAGCAAACTTTCTCTGCCGAAAACAGCTTCAGCATCATGATTCTGGATGGAACAGTTCGACTTTTTTTTTTTTTTTTTTTTTATCTGGGAAGTGGAATGTTTCCACTTGGAGCTCGTTCGGGTGAGAAGTGGTGAATCCAAGACTCATCTCCGGTCACAATTTTGTCCAAAAACTGATTTCCTTCCTTTTTTTAACGCTTCCCTTTATGTTCCTCTGTCAGTAGACAGGGCACCCATCGAGCACAAACTTTATGAAATTGAAGCTGATCGGCAGAAATTTTATGCACACTTCCATGAGAAATATCCAGTTTATTAGAGATTTCGGCTATTGTTGTGCGTCTGTTTGCAAGAATGCGTTCATTCACGCGAACAGACATTTCAGAATTTGTGGCAGTTGATGGTCTTCCATCGCGCTCAGGGGTCGTGATAACTTGACGTTACATCGCATTTTCACCATAAACTTCATACAACTGCCGATAAATTTCACAGCCGTTACACGTTTTCGCCTACAAAAAGCGAATCACTGCACGCATTTCCAATTTGGATGCATCTTCCAGCTGTCCAGACATGCTTAAGACTGATTATCAGACAAACTAAAATTGTCTCGTAAAAGCCACTACGCCGCACGATACAGCTAAATGTCTGAAGTGTTGCCAGAGAGTTTCATCAAATTAGCCTTTAAAAGAAAGTTTTTACAAAGGGCTGCAACAAACTTTCTCCCTGACTTACGTACATTCCTTCCTTAACTCATTTGTATTCAACGAACTCTAAAAACTCATTCTGGTAGGCAGTTCTAAGTCGAAACAAGAACTGTTAGGAAAGCACTTTGAAATTAAAAAAACTGTTAATTGAAATTTACTTAGGAGTTATTATTAGAAAAAAAAGAATGCAGGGCAGCAGTTTAGTTCTATTTTGTGCAATTTTCTCAAACTCTAATCCGTACTATTGATTATATTACTAAAATCTTTCCATCGTATTTTACTAAATTAAGTACAAATTTGTATATACTAGTAGTTATAGGGAAAACTGGTAGTGTCGACTTATAGCCGACAATAACAGCAAATAAAGGTCATTATTGCTATAGCCGCAGGTGTACGCCAAGAAACTAATAAAGTAGTCAGAATGCCCGAAACATAAAGCCTTAATTCCGCTCCCACTGCATTCTCCAAATGATCATGCAGAAAGATGTGTTCCTTAAAGAAAAGAATACACACGTCATTTTTCACGTGATCTCTAACAGCAGATCGAGCATGTATTATTGGAATAGATCTCGAAATGCGTTGAAATTGATAGCATAATTTTGGATCCAGGTAGTCTAAACTAAAAACGTAGGTTATGTGTAAAATCCTTTCCATCAATTCATCCCTTAAACAACGTCTTTTTTTTTTGAAGAAAGGAAATATTAGAAATTTAATTTTTAAAAAATAAAAATAAATGAGATTTTAATTTAATAAAGTACACCTTACACATAAAATATGGGACAGTTATATATCCCGTTCTACTGGACCGTTTGTCAAAACTTGCTATTTTCATGTCTCGAAACCGCGACCTAAAATTTACATAGATTTATATATAGCACTGTTCTAAAATAGGTATTTTGACAAAAAAATCGGACTTTTTCTGATATAAGATACCATTTTATTTTCCATATTTCGATAGCGCGACACAAATTATGCCTCGATATTGAATTCTGTAATTTTTGGTGAGAAATTTATACAGAAATACAAAAAATTATCTATGTACCTTTTTTTCAGTTTGCGCCAAGTTTAAACCACATTTGACGTTATTATAGCTCATAACAAATATGCCAAATTTCAAAATGCGCCAGTATATAAGTTCACGTACATCTTAGGAAATGTTGAATGAAAACTCAAATTTTTTGCAGGTACGCTTAGAAATACATCTACTTTTAGTTGATAGTAAAAGATTTAAAGATTATAATTCAAATTTTTTACCAAAATTTGTAAAAATTATTTAAAATACAAATTTTAAAGTAAATCATAAAAAATTTTTGAATTTTATTTGGAATGAACCTAAATTTCGAAATGTAAAAGGAAGCATCACGTAAGTTTCTTATAACACATCTCGAGTTTAAACATGCCAATTTAAATTATAAACCTCAAGAATACTATAAGAGGAAATTATCGGTATTCAAAAATAGTAAACAAGCAATGAAAGTTTTTCGTTACTTCAAGAGAAAAAGCTTTGGAAGCTAGTTTGTAAAGTCATTAGGTTAATTGGAAGCAGAGAAGATGAAAAATATGCAACCGCTTTCGCCGGGAATTGAACCACGGACCTCTGGAATACCGGCCCAGCGTGCTACCGTTACACCACGAAGGCACGCTGGAAAGCGGGAGAAATACCTTATATACTCCCCTTTTTAAAGAGCGACTAGGGTTTTAGGGGACCCAGTCGCCAAATCCTGGATGCGGAGAATCATCATCCACAAGCCTTTAAATTCGGGCGCCACTTGTAGAGTGGAAGCAGAAAAGATAAAAAATATGCAACCGCCTTCACCGGGAATCGAACCACGGACCTCTGGAATACCGGCGCAACGTGCTACCGTTACACCACGAAGGCACGCTGGAAAGCGGGAGAAATACTTTATAAGCTACCTAATAAGTCTAAGAATTGTAAAAACTGGGCACACTCACACTATTGAAGAAAACCTTATATTACCAGCAGCTAAAGATATCGTTTTAACATTATTCAATGAAAAAGCGGCTAAAGAACTAAATAATATTCTGTTATCAAATGGTACAGTAAATCAACGAACTTACGAAATGGCAAATTCCATAAAAGAAACACTTATTTAAGAAATAAAACACAGTGAGTATTTCGGATTGGAATTGGGTGAAAGTACTGATATAACGAGCTTTATTGAATTATTAGTTTACATCCGTTTCGAAGAAGGTTCACGAATTGCCGTAGAGTATTTATTTAGTGAATCTCTTCATGATCGAGCAACTACAAATGAAATTTTCAAATTAACAATTTTATGTCTAAGAAATTAACAATTTTATGTCTAAGAATGATACGTATGCAGTGACGGAGCTCGGTTTTTAGCAGGAAGACATCCAGGTATTATTTCTCAACTAAAGAAAGTTGCACCTGAAACTCAATTTACTGACTGCTCCATTCATCGCGAAGCTTTAGTAGCCAAAGCAATCACGGAAATCCAGAAAATAGTTTTGAATCAAGCTTTGAAAATTATTAATTTTATTAAAAGCTGAGTTTTAAATTCAATAGCATTTACTATTTTATGCCAAGAGATGGGCAATGAACATGAAATGCTTTTGTTACATTTCCAAGTGAGGTGGTTATCCAAAAGCAAAGTCTTAAATCTTTTTTGAACTTCAATCAGAAATTCAAATTTTCACTGTGATTCAAAATTTGAATTGCAAAAATATTTATTTAGTGAATTATGGTTGGCGCGCTTAGCATATTTAGAAATTTCTGGAATGCAATAAGTTTAGGATTACAAGGAAAAAGTGTTAATTTGTTTACCATTAGAGAGAAAATAAATTCAATGATAAAAAAAACTCGAGCTAATAATAAAAGAATTGGATAATAATATCTTAAGCTTTTTACTACTTTTAGAAAGTTCCCTAACCGAAAATAATTTGAAAATAAAGGAAGAATTAGCATCCGGCATTAAAAAGCATTGTTTTTCAGTGAGAAATATAATTTCAACATGTATTTTCCCGCGACTATGAAAATGAAAATTGGATTAGAAATCCATTTTGTTCAAATGTACCTGAAAAATAACAGACTTGTTAACATTATGGCTGAACCGAAAAAAAGAATTTAAACGCACTTCAAATAAAGCTATTAAGTTTTTATTGCCTTTTTGCGAAACCTATTTGTGTGAATAAGGATTTTCTTCCATGTTATATTTGAAAAATAAACGCAGAATAAAATTAAAAGTGGATCCTAATTTATGGTTAAAACTAAGTGAAATAAGACCAGACACATGAAATAAAATAAATAAAGAAATTATCTCTCTTAAACAGGCCCAAATTTTACACTAAATTTTAGAATTAAGGTATTACAAATTTAATTTTGATAATTAAATTTGATAAGCAGTTTTTAATCCAAAATTAATTGGAGTATATGTGAAACTGACGATTTTATTATCATCAATAGATGTTTTAAGTGTCTTGGGTACAACCATCGTGCTGATGAATGTCGTGAGCGAACAGCCTGTTTTAACTGTTCTGGAGAACATAAGGCAAGGGATTGTTCGAATAGGAATGCTGTAGCTTGTATAAATTGCATCCGCTTCAATCATAAAACAAATAACAGCTATAAAAAAGTGAATGTTAATCACAAACCTTTTTCAGAATGCTGTCCTAGTCTTGAATTTATGAGAAAGAACATTCAATCTCGAATTGATTATGGCTAGACGCGTTCTAAAGTGTGTGCAGTTAAATCTTCATAAATCCAAATCTGCGACACAACAGCTAATTTTAAATATGGAAGCTGATGATATTGACTGTGCTTTGGTTCAGGAACCTCATTATTACAAGAATTTTCTTCCAGGATATCCTGGCACTTATAGACTTTATTGTGATCCTAATTCTGATAATGTAAAGGCGGCAATCATTATTCGATCACGTGATCTATCAACATTTCTTGATTATAAAGATACGGATTATAATATGGTTACCTTGGATATTACTGTTGGCTCAACTGTGCTCACTCTTTTTTCATACTATTTTGAACCCTCAAGAAACATTGACTTAGATCTTCATAAAATTAGTCTTTATGTCCAAAAATCTTAATCGACTGGTTTGGTGTATGGACTCTAATGGCAAATCTGAATTATGGTTTAGTCCCTATTCTGACTCTCGTGGAGATAAACTGAGTGAATTTATTTCTGCCAACAACCTATTTGTTATTAATGAAGATTATGGACCTGCGTTTCAGGCAACTCAGGGTTCTAGTTATATCGATGTTACTGTTATTGGTTCAGATCTTCTCCAGGATAATTCGAGTTGGCGACTGTCTGAAAAAGAATCCCTTTCTGATCATATGATGATTGAAATTGAATTTTGTCTTTCTACGTTCTTACGAGACACCTCAAATGTTCCTTTTAAAATCTTCAATATAGGGAAAGCAAATTGGGATCGTTTTCGAAAATTTTGTTCTTCTCGCATCACCCGTTTCATTGATATTCTTAACGACTGTACTGACGGTTCTCGACTAAATACTCTTGTTGAGAATTTTAGTTCTGTTCTTCTCCAGGCATCTCAAATTTCTAGCACAATGTTCCTTGGTGGTCTGCCGAAATTTTTTGTATGAGAAAAAGGCTTAATGCCTCTAGGCGTAGATTTCAGCGTTTTAAAAATCCGCCTCTTAGAGAACTTTATAAAAGTAAATATCTTGAATATAGAAAAGTTTACAATCTAAAGCTTGCCGATGCTAAATCTCAGTCTTGGAAAACATTTCTTTCGACCATTGATGTTCACAATGTATGGAAAAAGATTTACACGTATGGAGTTAAAGAGATTTCATGAAAAAAATTGAAATAACTTGTATTTGTCTTTCCACTGGAGAGACAACCAACTCTTTAGAAGAGACAATTACTGCTGTGCTTCAGAAATCTTTCCCCTCGGATCTAGAGGAAAATGATGATGATTTGCATAAGGAATACCGTCAAGCTGCGCGTACTGCTTATTCTTCTTTTGTAGATCCTATGTTTTCTTGTGATGAAGTTAATACAGTTATTTCTATGCTGGAACCAAATAAATCACCTGGTCCTGACTCTATTTCGAATGAGATTATTAAACAGTTTCATTTAATGTTTCCTCAATTTCTCCATAAACTTTTTAACGTTTGCCTAAATGTTGGCATTTTCCCACGTGTTTGGAAACATGCTCAAGTAATTCTTATTCCTAAAGGAAATGAGTCTAGGATTCCTCGCCTAGATAACCTTAGGTGTATAAGCTTACTTCCTGTTTTGGGTAAGTGCTTGGAAAAACTTTTTATTAACAGAATTTGCTGGTATCTCCGCCATAGAGACCTTCTTTCTGGTAATCAGTATGGTTTTACACCTCAAAAAAGTTCTGAAGACGCTCTTTTACGCTTGAATGAAATTGTTCAGAGAGGAAAAAAGAAAAACTTGCACACTATTTTGGTCTTTTTGGATATTAAGGGCGCCTTCGACTATGCGTGGTGGCTTTGTATTCTCAATCTTCTCAAAAAAGTGGAACTTCCAATGAATATTTTTTCACTTGCCGCTGATTTTTTAAATGATCGGGCGGCCAAATTGCAATTGGGCTCGGCTTCTGCAATTCGTCACCTTGAAAGGGGTTGCCCTCAAGGTTCTGTTTCAGGACCTACGTTTTGGAATATTATTATTAATGATCTCCTATTAAAACTGGAAAATCTTGCTTGTTGTGATACTATAGCCTTTGCGGATGATGTTTTGTTTTGCTTCCAGAGTAGGGACCTTTCTGCTACTTTTTTACAGGTACAAGAGACTTTAAATTTCGCCTCCAACTGGTCAAAAGGTTTTAAATTAGATTTTAATCCTGATAAAACCAGGGTTATGATTATTGAAAAGCGAAACATCTGTTATGATGCATTTCAGTTATCTCTCGATGGCACCCCTTTGACTGTGGTAAAGCAAATGAAATATCTTGGGTTTTTTCTTGACTGTAAATTTTCTTGGAAACAACACTTAACTTATGTATCAGAGAAATGTGATAAATTACAGCGTGGATTAAGTCGTATTGCACGCAACACATACGGTATTAATTACAACGTTCATTCGCTCATCTATAAACAAGGAATTGCCCCCTTCATTATGTATGGCTCTAGAGTCTGGGGTATATCGCTCAAGAAGAAGATAAATTATAGATATTTACGACGTGTTCAAAGGCGGATACTTATGCGGGTCATATGTGGATATCGTACCGTAAGCTATGAGTCTGTTTATGCAATTTCTGGCTTTCCTCCAATTGACATTGCCATTCTTCATTCTATTGCTTATAAGGAAAATATTTCTGCTTCTACTGTCTCTCAGTATGATTGTATATTACCTCTATCTGATCTCCCTCATCCTTCAGAAAGAAATGCTGTTAATTTTATTCAGTTTAGCAATAATGTCGTAGATGATTCGCCTGTAACTTGCTATACTGATGACAGCAAAATTGATGGCAAGGTTGGTCTCGCATTTGTTGTCTTCAAAAATGGTCTTGAATTTGAGCACTTTCAATTTAGAATCAAAGATGAATGTACCGTTTTCATAGCTGAACTTTTGTGCTTAAACTTCGCCGTCAAATGGGTCTCTAAACAAAACAGTGCTGTTTCAGACTATCTCATTTGTACTGATTCCCTTTCATCCTTGGAGATCTTAAAATGTATTTCTTCTTCTAATAATATCATTATCGAGATTCAAAAAGAACTGAAAAATCTAAAGGTTAAAAATATTTCGGTTTCATTTTCATTTGTTCGTGGTCATACAAGTGTTGTTGGGAACGAACGAGCCGATTTCCTTGCTAAGACTGCGACTAAGCGGGAAATTGACACTTTTGTCAATATCCCTAATTCCTTCTATAAGAAGGTCATGTATGAAAGTATTGTGGAGTCACGAATTCATTAATTGAAATAAAGGGAGTTTAACTAGAAGATTTTTCCCTTCTATTAAAATGAGATTGTCGTGTCATCATTTCTTCACAAATTATAAATTAACCCAGTTTCTTACTGGACATGGGAATTTTAAAAGTTATTTGAACAGATTTAAGTTGAGTCCTGAGTCTGTCTGTGACTGTGTCCTCGGCGGCGAGGAGAATGTAGAACATGTGCTTCTTCTATGTCCTAAATATGAGAGCGAAAGAAAAGTCTTGAAACTGGGACTGAAAAATTTTAATATTAACTGGCCTCCAGAGTTTTACCAATTTATTTCCGAGAGAAGTACTTTTAACACTTTTTGTCAATTCATTGTAAAACTGTGTAATCATCCTTAATTTTATTTCAATTTTCTCTTCTGTTTAGTTTGTATTGTGTTTCTTACTTACTTCTGTAAGCCCCATGTGATACTATGTGGTACACGGGGAACTAGTTGTGTTTCTTTTAATAATAAAAAAAAAAAAAAAAAAAAAAGAGTTTTTAATCTAATCTATATTAATATTTCTATTTGAGGAATTGAAGAATAATCATTGTAAAATGTAGGGTGGTACTAAAGTTTTTCTATTTGTGTTTAGATGGTACGCGTTGGTCAAAAGGTTGAGAACCGTTGGTTTAAGGGATAATGTCCACTTATTAAAATGCTATGACCCAGAACTACGTCATCGGAGTACAGCTATTAAATAAAATGTTCACGCAGATGCTGAGATGCGGATAACCTATGAAAAATTATATACATATATATTAGGGGTAATGTTTATATACTAGGGATATAGTACTGTTCAATTATTTTCCGGAAACATTATGAATACGAAGAGTTCAGAGATGAACTTTTGCATAACATTTGCACGCGATAAATTATTGCTTTCTTTTTACCTCATTAATGTTACAGAGTGAGTACTTAACCAGTTAACTGTGACGCCCTCGTTTAAGAGTCTACACCGTTTTGTATCGCCAGAATCGAGCCATGACGAGTATATTCGTCAATCACAGAGTAAGTTGCGTTGGTAAGATATTGGATGAAAAAGATGGGTTTATTTTATAAAATTAAAAATTTTATTACTGCTATTGACTTATTTGGTTAACATAAGCATATATTACATACATATTAAACTAAAAACGTAATAAATTAAATATTATACATATAAAAGTAAGAATTTAAATTCCTGCTGTGGAGTGATATTCAGCGAAACAGGGTACTATTCACAATGGGACTTTGCAAATCGAACACCAGTACCTCGATTCCTTCCTGATCTTACGTTTGTAGCAATACGAACACCTTTGCGTAGGGTTGTTTTGTTTTTTCGATGTTCCGGGTATATAATCCGGAACATGATTCCCGCCTAATTGGCAAATGGCCGAGTTTGTGTCGATTTATTTCTTTCAATTGGATACGCCGCAAAAGTGTCTTCAATAAATTTGAGCAAAAAGTTGATACGCGATAATGTTCCATTTTTTTAATATACAGTCAAAAGTCTTTAATCCAAACGTCCATAATTCGGAATGATCTATAATCCGGACCTCAAAGCTACAAATTTTCTGCGCATGCGCGTAATACCTTTACGCTTGCACATATGCGTTTACGCATGCGCATAATACGTTACGCAAGCGCGTTTAATGTATAACGGACGGTATAAGCTAAGCTAAAATTATCTAATTGTCTATTTCAGTTGATGTTGCAGATTGCGTTGTTCCTTAATCTTCTAATTGGATGTCAAAAAAAGCGAAAGCATGTTTCGATGTCCATCAAACAAAAAGTGGAATTGCTGCAAAAAAAGGATAAAGGCATATCCTTTGTTTCTCTAACCATTCCGAAATCTGTTTATCAATTTCACGCAGCTCTGCGGGGGGTGACGTCGCGGCGCGCAATGATCTGTCAGCACTATCCTTATCTTCAGAGCAGATGTTTTTATTTTATTCGGCTTATAATTCCTTACTAAATGTAGTATTTCATCTCGATGTACTCCGTCTTTGATATGATTTAAATCAAATTCCTCGCCATTATAAATATCATATACACATCAAATAGTTTTCTGGTTGCAATATTCTAAATATAAATAATGACTATACAACTCTTCACGATACACTGCTACTCTTTGTACAAGCAGGATTTATATAGCTTTTGACCTGCCTTCGAGAATATTCTGGGATAAACAGGTAAGAGTTCGTTCTAGAAAATGTTCTCGCTCTGTCTTTGGCCCATCGCCAATCTTGTAGCCAAACCCTGCCTCTTCTTGCCATTTTTTGGCAACGCTAAACCCGCTTTGCGAAGAAGCGATCTTATCGCGACTGGGCATTTCGCAAGAATATATTTTGAAAATCAATAATACTATATAAAATATATAAATTTTTAATGCAAAAAATGTAATATAAAAAAGTAAACTCAGAAGCACAAGTAAGTGCAACCAAAAGGGGGCAGGATTTCTTCAGGGCATATGCTCTTGTATACAAGCTGCTTGAGAAATTTAAAAGGAGATTTTAATGTTCGCTTCCAAGACTTTTTGAAAATTTGATGGTGCCAGCGGGGCTCACAGAACATCTGAACTACAATTTATTTCATCCAGATATTATGATGCAAGAATGCTTGATGGTATTGAAAGAAGATGTTCAAGCACAAATTTTATTCAACATGTGTACGCTCAATTTAGGAATTTAAAAGACATCCGAGAGAAATAGCCTAAAACTAAAAAAATCTGAAAGTTTTCAGACTTTACATTACGCCCAAAAGGGCTTTTTAGTCCAGAAGGGATCGTCATTGAGGGATTATTGTTTTCATTTTGCGATTTTGCGTAGAATTACTCTGAATGACCGTTTCAATTTTCAAACTATTGCCGCCAAATATTATCGCCCTGTCTTATATCTGAAGAAATTAAATAATGAAGAATCTGCATCAATGTATGTATGTTTCTTGCATTGTGATAAATGGTATCTAGAGCCATTCAATTGCGAATATGGGCATCTGGAATCCCAGATCTGAAATTTGGAATTTTTTTTATTATCAATTTATGTTTTGTAATACTTCAACGAATTTTTGATTAACAAACGGAAGGATTTCAAAGCGAACCATGGCAACGTTGTACAGAAAAACATTTTTATCTCCAGCGCACGAGACTGTGTATCGGAAATTCTAAAAATATACTCAATTGAAAATTATTTTGCGATATTACTCTTGAACTGAATTTTATGGTTTAAATGCGCAGAACATATTTAATATATAAATGTAACACGCAAAATGTTAAAAAAACGCCCCTTTGGACGTAATTTAAAATCTGAAACCTTTGAGATTTTTAACGTTTTGTGTGTTACCTTTATTCAACACCATGTTCTTAGCACTTAAACCATAAAATTCAATTCAACAGCAATATCACAAAATATTTAAAAGAGTATATCTTTAGAATTTCCGATACGCAATCTTGCGTACTAGAGATAAAAATGTTTGTTTTTCCGTACAGTGTTGCCGTTGCTCGCTTTGAAATCGTTTGAGTTTCTGAATCAAAAACTCATAAATGCTCTACAAAATATGAAACACATAGTAAGACAAATTCCCAATTGAAGTATAGACGTACGTTATTCAAAATTGGATGGCTCTAGGTACGGTTGTTTTATCCCATTGCGAGAAACATACATACATTTATGTAGATTATACATTATTTAATTTCTTTAAGTACAATACAGGGCTTTAATAGTTGGTGAAAACAAAATAGTGATTCGCCGTTTGTAATGAATCGACACAAAATGCCAAAATGAAATTAATAGCCCTTTTGATGTGTGCAAACATTTGTATTATGATTATACTGCATGCTATATATTATAGAGAAAAATGAAAGAGTGTAGATGAAGGAAACCATTTTCTTAAAAAGGTCGACGCAAGAAAAAAGGTTAACAATCCCCTGTCTATACAAATCCTTCCTCGACAGTACACTTTTAAATCTCTGGAAATCCTTGACCACCTGAAACATAACATGAACCTCAAAGGGAAAGAAATCAATTCCAGCTTCGATTGCTTGTCTTTCCCTTCTTCGAAACTCGCATTTAATGAAGCAGGTCTAGAAACATTGTAAGTGCAGGTAGGGCACATCCTTTTTCTAATGAAAACAAATAACCCTCTCTAGATGGGAGAGTGCGACCCCGGAGTACATAATGGAACAATGGAAAGAGTAGAAAATAACGCAGAGAGAGAGAGAGTAAGAGAGAGGAGGGATGGAGGGATGGAGGGAAAGATCTTCTCTGTTCGACATTTCTCATATCTGCTAGGCAAGATTAATGGCGGTCTTATTTTTCTCGGGCGGAAACACCTGTTGCGTACATACATGGAAATGCCTGTTATCGATCTCTCAGGCCAGGTATTAAGCGTTCTTTGCTTTTACGCTGTGTGTGTGTCCCCTTCTTTCTCTCTTTCTTACGTTGTTTCTAAAAGGAGGTGACGCATTTAGGCTTGACATTTTACGGATCGGCTGTTTAATGGGGGAAAGGGGAAATAGCTGAAAGTATAGCAGCTTGAAAGAAAATCGAATTTTTTTAGGTACGTTTTTAGACATATTTAAAAAAAAATAGTTTTTCCCCCTTCTATCTCATTAAAATAACTGATGCATGTAATAAAGATGCTATACAAACGTAGCTTAAATTAAATGTTCGAGATAACTTTCGAAAGCTTTGTATTTTTAAGGTTATTGGGGTATTTGGATGTTTTGTACAAGAAACGTTTGCGACATTCGTGATGATACAAAATACTGAGTTTATATTTTTTATCCAAGTAATTCATTTACTATTAACATAAGCCCGAGAAGTAAGTAACATTGTTTGAACTACGGTGTATGCTTCTAAAGTTTTTGGAATTTAGGTATAATTTGTGTTTATTTCTTGTACTTTTCATCATTATTAGAATACAATTTTTGATACTGTTTTACAAGTTACTGTTTTACAAGTGATCGTTACTGTTGATTGACTGAATATTATGATACCTGTTTTTAAATATAATCCCCCATTTAACTGAATACATTCCAACAAAAATCTATAATTTTTTAAGTCCTCCTGAAAGAACGTTTTCTCTGTCTCCTCGATTCACCTATTTATGGCAAGATTAAACTCTCAAATCCAACACCTCGTGAAGGTGCTTTTTCAAATACAGGATCATATGTGGGAATGCTGTTGTTGTTGTTACTTATACTCATTTTCTAACCATAACATCAGCCCAGCCCATGAAATGTCTCGTGGCAAGGAGCGCTAGTTTACGCCTGTCGTTGGCAAAAGCCTTGAGCACCTGTGACAGTGCGATTTAGCTCAGTTCCAAGAAAATTCCTGCCTTTACCTCCTAGAAGGAGCTAATGGCAGGACAATTAAAGTTTATCCAGTCTCCAACTCAACAACTTAACGAAAGTTCCACTTTTACCAACAAAATAGCTTATTTCCGGCAGAATCAGTAGTTCACCTGGACACAATAAAATACAGCATCACAAACTTCCTAAAAACATCACGTATCTTCCCAGACAGTATTTCAGCGATGCTCACTCTCTCGTGAACCCGCTACAAAGATCAAAATTAATCCAAGAGATTACAGAAAGAATTTCAACGTCACAAAATCGATATTTCTTTGTCAGTTGGCTGAGAGCACATGCAGGGGCAAACGGCAGCGAGGAGGCTGACACCTTAGCCAAAGAAGCAGTTAGAAGTCAAAATGCACAAATTTTATAAATGCCATTGCCTGATTCGGACCACAAAAACTCATAAACAACGAATTTATAGCTGAATAGCAAAGCAGACAACCCCGAACAAGAGAGAAGGACCTATCAGCTGATCTCAAAAGCAAGCACTGCATCCAGTTCAATAACATGTTAAATAATGTGGTTCATATCGGGACATGGCTCGTTTCTCACGTACTTTTATGCACGGAACTTACCTAGATCAGATTATTTTGTATCTGGAAGAGACAATCCCGACCACTACTTATTTAAATGCCCCCTCACAGCTGAACATCATCTAAAACTTCCGAAATCAGAAAGTGAAATAAATCCTTTTATATGATACGCTATCATGAACAAACATATCGGAAAAGAAATCATAAACATAATGAACTTTCCTAGAAGCAACATCGCCTAAAACAGAGCAACGGATGGCGGGGCCCTTGTGGGCCCTGAGTAGTGTAGCCATATGGATAATTAGTGCAGCTGGATAATACCCATATTGTTTGTGATTAAACCATGGGTATGTATCACACTTTACCTTATCTATATCCATAGTCATATGCCCTAGCCAGGATTCAGATGAGCTGCCGGGAATACCACCGACTGCATCACAAAAGCATGCAATGAAGAAGGGAATCTTTTTTATTTTTGCAAGATAACATTTGCATTTTTGTTTTTATACATGAGCAAAAATAGGCGTCTAAATTAAAACTTAAAAATGCTGTTGAACAATGTCATAATTCTCCATAACCTTTTATTAACCTGTACATTACTAAACTTCTCTCAAGAAACAGAATTATTGGTTGTCATGATTTATGAATGGTTGATCCAAGAAGATTTTCAATAATGATGTGGCTTTTCGATTTTTGTCATAATACCACTTAAACAACTTAACCCAAAGTTTCTCATCTTCTGAAATAGGAATGCGTTTAATTAATTTCTCTCCACCATCCATGGGTAGTGGTTAACGGGTCAAGTACCTTTTGAATAGTAACATATGGCAAAAAATTACTCAAATTACAAGTGGTGTATCTCCAAAACTAATAGTCCCATAAAAATGAAATTTCCAACACATAATTGTGGTACCCTTAGTTATTTGTTTAAGATTACTAAATGAGTCATGCGCATTAGTAAAACTTTTAAATAAATATTTTAATGTAGATTTTTTACAGCTAATATTTTGAAATTCACTGCGCGCAGCGTTGCAACTATGTATAAGAGGAACCCAATTTTTGTTCATATGGTAGAAAAGTAATGTATCTTTAAAATGACGAAGATTTATTTTATTTAAATGTTCCTTTCTTACAAAAATAATTTTTAAAAACAAAATTTAAATATTTATCAAATTGTTTAGGCATAAATTAGCTACAATTTTAAAAGTTTTTACATAAGAACGATTTTGGTTCCTCATATTAAGCATATCTAGCATATAAACATCCATGCAAATTTGGTGCACTTTAGATTAGCCGTTTCAGAGAAATGCTGCGAGCAGTGAGTAAAATCATAGTTGTAAAAAAATTGACTAAGATAAAAGTATGTTTTTATCAAACAAATATGCATTATTTAAGAAACATAAGTGTTCATGTTAAATCAAATACATGATATAATTATTTATATATGGATACTTAAGTATGAAAACATCTAAAAAGAAAATAAGTTCACACAACTCGTAAAAATATGAAACGAAAACTTTAAAGCACTGACCAGAAAATTTACATTTTTTACACGAATTCACTTTTATTCAGGCTAGTCATTTGGAGATTAATTTTTTTTTGAGATTAATTTCATACTGAGTGGTTTTTGAATAAAATTACCAAACATTCTCTAAAATTATACAATGCAAGTTGAAAAAATGGACAATAGAAGTTAGTTTCCAAAAACAAAAAAAGCAATGCGTATATATTTTAAAATGCACCAGGTGAATATGTTTTATCTTCACGTAACAATACGTTAACCGAAATAGCCTTTTGTTTATTTGTCTTTTTCTTACGCATTTCTTTTGTGCTTTGCAAAAGGCGTAGTTCACTAGTTTTCACTCGTTGCTCGTTTAATTTACATAAGCATGCTCGACTACACAAACCAACTGACAGCCCAAGTTCCGACATAACTTTTAATCTTCCCTGATTACCTTCATTGTAGAATATTGTGGCTTCACTCGTTCCTATTTCAGCAATTCTTCTTCCTGAACCAAGGGTCTTGGGACACAATTTCCAAATCAAATTATTTAAAGATTCATTGCAATTTTGTGTCTTTCCGCCAAGAAATCTTTCTTCGCAACAGTGTCGATTGCGATAAATCATTAAATGTTGGTTTATAACATCCATAACACAAAAAGGAATTGTTGGTTTATGTCTGAATTCAATGATAGTTTCATTAGCTAAAGCTTTCTGGTTTTTACACCAAGTAATGGGAACTATTGGACAAAAAGTATGCAGCGGTTCAACTTCAGTTGACCGTGTGTGAAATTAGATTGCCCATATAGCATTACGCATTTCCGCCAAAGACGTTTTGTGTTCTCGAATCGCATTACCATAGTAAACGGTCAATTTGTGTATCAGTCAAGCCACCTTTTCCTCCAATAGATTTTCCATCTACACATTTAGTACCTTTCAGTTTCAATTTTCTGTGTCGCGTTCCCATTCTCTTCTGAATATGACTGACATATTCGATTTTAGAAACGGACACATCAGAATCATAGGGCTGGGCCTCCGTTATAGACTGAAAAGTCTTGGAATCTCCATCGCCTATGTATCCAATATACTTAACATCATGCTTCGTTTCTGACCGCTGGAAATTTACCGAAGCCCTCCATTTTACCCGCAGAACCACCTGTGATTCATAAAACACTTCGCCTCATGTTTCATATGCCAGTTATCATACTCTGGTGTACCTTTTATGGAATTCCATGTATCACATGCCTTACAAAAAGATGAAAGAACCTGTGTGTCATCTTCAATAACGGTACACACACCTATTCGTGATGTGTGACCCCTGGTTTTCCATGAACCATCGCCGCTAACCACAACATTTGAAGAACCCGTTTGCTGAACTTCTTCGCAAGCAGCATTTTTCATGGATTGTTGTGCCACATTACTTGAGCACGACATAAACTTCTTTACTGTAGCATTGTATGCTTTTTTTTCGATACTGGGTGTGGAAGATCCATGATACTACAAAATAGTTTCATTGCCGAGTAGCCCATTACAATTGTTCGCATGGCATAAGCATAACGTATGTTAATGTCAGCACAGTTGTTCTTCTTACCAATCATTTTTGAACTTTTAAATGCACGCAGTTCTATACAATTTAAGGAAAATTTAGAACTTAGTCCACACACAACTTCTTCTTTGATAGTGACATCACTTCCACATGTTTTGCAGCACAATTCCTTTTCGGAAAAGGAAATCGTTACACTTAAGTCCAACATCCTAAAACCTTTAACATTATCATTAGTTTCATTTTACAACTGCTTATTAGAAAGTTTTATTTTCTTTGGAGAAGCACTCACATTCAGTTGTGACATCACTGCCACATGTTTTTCAGCACCATTCCTTTTCGGAAAAGGAAATCATGACACTTAAGTCCAGCATCTTAAAACCCTTGAAATTATCATTAGTTTATTTTCTATCTGCTTATTAGAAAGTTTTATTTCCTTTGCAGAAGCACTCATATTCAGTTGCGCAGTAGACAACTCGCAATGTGTGGATATTACCAGAAATTTTCTCTTTTTATTTCTTTTGTCAGATGATCGATTACAATGATCGATGTCAATATACCTTCTCTCCTATTCGTATTAATCTTAGGAATGACTTTTCAATATAAATATTTAATTATATTATTAAATGAAAGAAAATATATCGAGAAATCTCTCACAGAATATAGAACACGTTGTAAAATTCGCAAGCAAAACAAACTGAATGAATGAGGGAAAGTTAAAGTTAATATATTGCTTTCTTCTTCTAGAAAATTCAGTAAGAATTAAATAATTATTAAATACATCAATTTCCAAGCCATTACAAGAAACAAAATGTTAGATTGCTTTTATAAAAGGAATTTATCACTACCTTCAAAGGGTACCTGAACCCTTAAAGCAGCAAACCTCTGATATACACAAATGTTTTGAATTTTAGATAGTGATTGATTGTTTTGAACTACTGATACAAGCAAATCCTTAAATAAATGCCAGTATAGATAATTACGTCGGCGTCACCAAAAGTATATAAATATATCTGTATATATATCCACTCTGTTAGTCGCCTCAATGAGCTCTATTTCTTTTATTCCTATATGTTGGTAATATGAGCATTTTTTTTTTTACTTTAAAAATGATTGAATTATGTTTTTTCTTATCTTCCGGTTAAGATTTTAAGCCCTTAGTTAAATGGCATTCAATAATTGTGAAATTATCAACAATTTAAAAGTTTCTTTAAATGCGGCTAAACCTCCTTTTTGTTTATCATATCGACCACATTGTTTACAATTAGAACTTAGCAGAATAGTGGATTTGTTGCCAATCTAGAGAAACTAAGCTTCTCAACAATAAAGTAACGTCTTCTTGTATTGTTGGGAATTAAATTATGCTTAATTTATTCTGGAATTATCATTTAATTTATTATCTGGTTTTTGCGCAGAAATTGTAATTTTAATTGTAAAAACTGCTTTTTTAATTGTGTTAACTGTACTTGGTGTTTCATGTTTTTCTCTATCTTTCAATTTTTAATGAAAATATTTTGAAATTTTATGAAATAATATTACGAAGTAAAAAGGAAGTATTGTAATCGCAAAAAGTTTCAGGCAGCATATTTCAACGAAAATATCCATTTTGACCGCCATCGAATGCAATTTAACGATGTTCTTGCGTGATATCTGTAAGTAAGGCCAGAATAAAATAATCTTTTCCTCCAAAAAAAATTATAAAACTGTTTTAAAATGAATTCTGAAGAGAATTTTTCATGGCGTCTGTACGAACGTATGTACGTACGTATCTCTCATAACTCAAAAAGGAGTAGCCTCAGAACGTTGAAATTTTCTATATAGGGACTGCTATAACATGTGGATGTGCACATCGTATTTCGGTTGCAATCGGCCGCACCAAACGTATATAAATATATTTATATATATATTCACTCTGTTACCCGGCTCAGTGATCTCAGTTTCTATACTCTTTTATGTTTGTAAATTGTACATTTTTTGCTTTAAAAGCATTGAATTATGTTGTTCTTATCTTCCGGTTGAGGTTTTTATGCCTTTAGTGAATCTGTATGCCATATTTTTAGAATTATCAACAATTTTAAAGTTGTTTAAGTGCCGCTAAGCCTAATAATTTTTTCCATGATGACCATTGCTTGTTTATATTTAAAACAGCAGGATAGTGGATTTGTTGCCAATCTAGAGAAACTTAGCTTCGCAACAACAAAGATAACGCCTTCATTTATTATTGCGAATTAAATCATGCTTAATCCGTTCTGGAATTTTTTCGAGGAAATAAATGTTTAAGATTTACTTCGTAATTTTTAATACAGGTATTTTGAGTTTTTATGTATTTTTGCCTTATCGCGAAGTGAGAACTGAATTAATTGAATGATAAACTTTCTTTTTTGTTTTGTTTGCTTAATTTCTTTTATACATCGCTCTAGCTTTATTATAGTATTTGAATAGAACATGTGGCAACGATTAGATAATTCTTTAAATGATGTCAATTTTGTGCATTCTGAGTTATAATATGAACGAAATATAATACTGTTAAGTAAACTTAGCGCCAGAATGTCGCTATGGTAAACAAATAGAGTGAATTTTAAAGAGCGCACTTATTCTATTTTGGTTTATGCGGTATCGACGAAGTAGATTTAATTCAATCCAATAAGTTTAAATGAAATGCAAGAAAAAATGCGTATAATTTAATATTCCATACAAGGAAGTCATGTGGTGTACACATCATATTTTTTTTATTTACTTTAAATAAAATTGTTATTTAAACTTTTCTTCTGCAGTATTTATTTATTCTTAAAGACGTAGCGAGAATTCGCTACTTAACCTTTGACATAGAGTCATAGTTGTATGTTGCCAAAGAATACTCATAGACTCTATAAGGTTGCCAATTATTTCAAAAGGTTTTAAACATCGTGTCTAAAACACTTCTCTGCATCACGCAGTAATCTGCAACTAATCACGTGCCAAACATAATGAATCTGATTTCCAGTGATGCAACGCTTTTATATAATAAACGATGATGCTCTCTGGACGCAAATGCTTCTGAATTAGCCGCATAGAAGAGGTTTTGAAATTGGTGTGCGATCCACCTATTAGCTACAGCTGATTGAGATCGATAATTGCAGGACATGGAAAACTGACCCAAGAATCGCATTTCCAACAGGTATGACAGAGAATTGAGTATCGATCGTAACCTATTAATAAGTGTTTTATCTACATGGAAATCTGCTAAATGTCTTCGCTCTGCCACCTGTTTCATTTGTGTGACTTAGTGCTTCACTTCAGGAGTGATTTTGATGGGTATTTAACCTCTTTAAATAATCTTGAACTTTCATCCTGTAAAATTAAGTTACATTGAGTTTTGTAAAAAAAATTATTGGTTTATATTATAAAGTGGTTTTAAAAGATTTGTGTTGATTAACTCATTATTTGTATCTGTATTGTCCTTTCTACTTTCGTCAGCCTTCCAACAGGATACCTTGTAAGTTAAAGAGTGAGACTTTGGCAGCGACGTTGACATTCCTGATATTTATACGCCTAGCACTGAGAATTACTTTTACTAGCTGTTTGTAGAGGCATTAGGTTATTTCGAAGCAAAAGACGGCAAAATGAGCAATGCCCTCGCCAGGACTCGAACCACAGACCTCTCGAATACGCGTCGAGCGTGCCGACCATGACATTAAGAAGGCGGGAGAAATACCTTATATACTCCCCCTTTTAAAAGGCGACTGGGGATAAGGGGACCCAATCGCCAAATCCTGGTGGTGGAGAATCATCATCCACCGCCCTTTTAGTTCGGGCGCCACTGTAGAGAAATTAGATTATTTCGGAACAGAAGATATGAAAAATGAGCAATGTTCTCGCCGAGACTCGAACCACGGACCTCTCGAATGCGCGTCCAGCGTGCTGACAGCTACGCTACAAAGGCGCGCTAAGAAGGCGGGAGAAATACCTTATAAGTTTACTCGCACAATTAGAATAATTTGAGCCAAAGCTTGATAAGATTTTGCAGATTTCCATAATTAATTAATTTAAAATTTAATTTGCATTTTACGTTAATTTTAAATCCTACAAGGGCGAATATTGTTTCGCAAGCCCGAGCCGTGAAAAGTTTTGTGTTTGAAGTTTTAATAAAAATGTTCCTTAAATCTTCTGCGTCGGATTTGTTTAACCGTCAGGACGAAAAGACACCTGGCAGTGCTACAAGGAACTCTAGTTTAGTTAGTGAGCGATTCCCTATAATTTGAATTTTGTGATTTTAATGAATGTTTAGCGATTTCTGTAATTTTAATGATTTCAGGCATTTAATAACTTGAGTGATTATTAAATGGTATAGAGTATGAATATTTAGTAATACTGCTTTAGAGAATTTAGTGATTCGGAGTATGAACACTGAGCTATTTGAATTATGAAAATAAAGATGTCACTGGCATTAATAGTCACATTATAATAGCTAATTGAATTCCTGAGAGAATTCCTGAATCTAACAGAAATTTGAAATATGTAAAAAGCATTAAAAGAAATCAAAACTTTAAAGATTTAAAACAATTATCCTATACTAGTTGCGTAATATCTGATGTTTCTAACTTCCATTAATTCCAACAAAACTGCAAATATTCGTAAAAACTATCAAGTAAATATATGTTTTAGAACAAAAGTATTTTAGTGTAGACCAACTTGTGAGGATTTATTTATTTACTTTGACTGATATTTAAATTTTAGTTAAAGCTAATTTTCACCCACGCTTTCCATGCCAGAATGTAAATTAGATAGCGCGCGTTTATTCAGATTAAGGCAGAAAGAAGTGCTATTTAAGCGAAGATTTCACAAATTTATTGTAGAGCGTATTCTGCCTCCTTGAGGCCACGCTGTTACCGTGATTAAATAGCGATTTGATTCTGTGGCGCTGAGCGCTTCTAGCCATTAAGCTTGTTCTGCCTGCTTCTACGAGCCAGAGCCTCCCTCCTCCTTTACTTTATCCTGTGAGCCGTTAGGCTAGTCTAGTTACATTTAAGTTCAACATTATTAATTTAAGTTAAGCCAGAAGTGTCAGTAAATTCAAGTGGGGTCAATTGTCAGTTCTTTGTGATCAAATAAAAGGGCTATTTACACACTTCTTCTGACTTCTTCTGCCTACTGTTAAAAACCCTAGGATATTTAAGTCGTAGGATATGTCAATATTTAAGCCTTCTTATTAAGATGACTAAAAAATTTTTTAAATCTTCTTATTAACTTTTTTTTTTATTTTTACTTTATTATTAACTAGCGGAAGTACCCGATGGCAGTTAAGTTAGATTGAGAGTAATACATCTAACAACAAAGAGAACGATACCGCTGTAATCCTTCTCTTATAACGATGCAAAAAATACAATTCACAATCGTACAGTTTTGAGAATGATGCAATATGGAACCCATATAAAACATTTCGATAGAAAAATAAACTAATTCTCTCTTATTATATCATCAAGAATGGCAAGCAGTTTTGAATGATTTTTATCTTTCTGATCACATGGTCAAATTCAAGTTCCATCCAATATTAATATTTCAAATATATTCAATTTTAATCGATTAAATATGGCAAAAAAATTGGTCATAATTCATCAGAAATTAATAACGCGAACAGACAAATAAACACACAAACAGAAATTCTTCTTTATATATAGAGAGATTTTGTAAAACTTGGAAATCTTTGATTTTAAAGCGAGCAGTAGCAACAACTTTCGGAATAAAGCAGTACAGGCGCGGTAAGATGGCTTCAGTTTTAGGGTTGCCATAAAATAGAGAAAAAGGCAGTGTTGCCACATTTGGCGATATTTGGCGACAAAACTCGAGTTGGTCAGTCCGTGCGGAGTCGATCAAGTTGACAGCAGGGAAGCGAGTGCCTCGCATAGAGTGCGAGATAGTGTGTCTCGTCGAGAGAGCGAGTCAGAGTGTGCCTCGTCTAGCGAGTTGATAATCAGTCATTGAGAGAGTGCCTCGTAGTGTGCGAGTTAGTTAGCGTCGAGTTGGTGTCTCGTCTAGCGAGTCAATCCCTGCGGAGTGGATCGAGTTGACAGCCGGGCAGCGAATGCCGAGTGGGTCGTCGAGTGCACCGAAAGAGTCTCGTAGTGTATCGCGGTAAGTGCATCGTCGAGAGAGCGTGTTGAGCTCCGGAAACGACTGAACCGAAGAGTCGGGAGCTGTGCTCTGTGTGTCGTCGAGTGTATCACGAGTTGTAGCGTAGAGAGTCTCGAGAGTACGTGGAGTTCCGAGAACGACCAAGCAGAGTCGCGAGCTGTACTCTGGGCTTTGTAGTGAATCTGTCTCCACCGTGATAGTTTGATAACGTGAAAGTTGCGTCGCTGATTGTGTCAGCGTATTTATAGTAGATCTTCGACGATTGTAAAACGTGACTTTGGAGCTGTCCTGATTAATACCGGCCAATAAAGTGTGTTTCGATACTTCATCAAGTGTCGTCGTTATTTACTTCAAATCTACGAACCCCGTACGAAAGTGAAGAAAGAGAAAAACTAACAGTGATAACAACTGGTGTCAGAAAAGAAAAACGTAGCAATATATTTAGATAGATAAATATCACGTTCTTCGCCCTTACGCCACATAAAATGCAATTCATCAGCAAAATCGCAAAATATTTAAAAGCACCGTATCTTTAGAATTTCCGTTAAAGTGTTATAGATTATGTTACATATTTTATATTCGCTATGTTATTTCTTTGAAAACAGGCAGCGCGCAAAATAGTTTCTATAAAAACGAAAATTATCTAAGAATTTATAGAGTCCAGTTAGTGTCATTTCATAAGAATCGAGAATATTTATAATTAGAAATCTCATAATTTTAATACATGTTTATTTAAATCAAACACATTAAAAAGTAGAAAGATATGTTAAGAACTATGCTTATTGCTTTTAAGTTGCTTAGGTTTTTACTCAGTAACCTACCAAATTAAATTTTAAAGTATTTTAAGCTTTCGCAGAACACGTTGCTTTCACAGAAGAAAGATAAATATCTGATATTTTGCCGAATTGGAACAGTCTGACGAGCTGGAGATAAAAATGTTTTTACTTCGAGCAGTGTTGCACTACTAGCTCTAAAATCTTTGAGTTTGTTAATCGGAAATTCATTAACATTTTCCAAAACATGAAATAAATATTGAATTCAAAATTGAAACTTCCAGGCGCACAAGCTCGGGGTGGTGGACAACGTTATTCAGAATTTGATGGCTCTAGGTACCGTCATTTTTATACATTGCGAAGAACACGCAAAACGTACCTGTAGATTCTTAATATTTTAATTTCTTTAAAAATAATATAAGGTTTGGTAATGAAGGTTTGGTTTAAATATTATATAAGGTAATATTTGGTGGCATCCATTTGAAAGTGATCCGCCGTTTACAGTGAACCAACGCTAAATCACATTTCGAGAGTAATAGCCCATTTTTTATTAAAAAAAAGTATTTGAAAAAGTATTTAATGTCTATTTGAAATTAAGCAGTACAAATTTATGGATCAGTTTTGTGTTATTTTTAACATCAGTCATTTAATTAATTTTTAAAAATTTATTTTCACGCAAAACTTAATAAACTCGGTGAAAAAAATATTACATCTCAAAAACTTTTATTTTAATAAGGCTTAGTTGCATGTTAGATACAAACAAAACAAAACATTTTTTTTTGGAAGTTAATTAACTAAAAGACAAAAATGAAATTTAAACCCTTGATCCTTTTTCAGGAAGGACGATGAGGAACTGAAAATCATATGTTGAGCATAATCTAGAGTTACTTTTAAATAAAACTATGAAAGAAAATGGAGAATAATCCGCACAAGAAAATTTAATGAGCACAACCATCCTCAATCCCACGGAGGATTTACCTTCCTTACCGATTAAATTATGCAGCGAAGGAACACTATGCTAATATTTATTCTCAGCTAATAAGGACTATAGCTTCAAGACTTAAAAGCCATAATCATCTTAATCTTAGGTTTTTGCTGGAAACCAAAATGCATATTTCCATTTTTAGCAGAGGGTAGAAAGGATTTAAGAATTTCCAGAACCTCCCAGATGTAATTACTTTGCATATTTTTATATCAATTTGTTGAGTCATTAGGATATTTTGAATCAGGAGACATCAAAATGCGCAATTCCCTCGCCGCGACTCGAACCTGGACCTTTGGAATACGCGCCTAGTATACTAACCGTTACACCACAAAGACATGCAGAAAGGAGAGAGAAAATATCTTATATACTCCCAGTTTTAACCCTCTCCATCACGCTACCGTTTAAAGTCGAATTTTGATTTTTAAAAAAACGTAGGCAGTCTAATTAAACCTAGAGGAGTACACAAGTAAAATTTTGTGAAGACGGCACTTACGTTTAATTCTGTGGAGGGCACACTGATTGAATAGAGCTTCGAATGGAGTGCTTAAACGAGCATTGTTATCAATGAACTGACCGATGAGATACAGATAAACAAAGAATACAGATTAGAAGTTATCCTAGAGGGTCGGTGAGCCCTGTCTGGGCACACCTAGGGTTAGCCGTTTGATTTTAAGCAAGATTTCAAGGTAAAAATTTAAAACGAAAGGAGATTAGTATACAGCCAAAAAACTAGCATACAAAATTCTTTTTAAACAATTCCTTTTATTCCCTAAAAAATCTGGAAGATTTCTTTGAAAAATGAGGGTCTTAAAAAACTAAACATGGCTAAAATATATGGACTGGTTTGTGTTGAGCTGCCATCTACTATAAATAAAGAAGGTTCAGAGTAATGTATAGTAACTATAGTAACTTATAAATCTTTTTTCATTCAATTTTTCTGTGCGTACAGAAGGAAATTATTAGGTGTGTCCAGACCGGACACACTGTGCCGCAAAGGGTTAGGTTTTTATGCTTTTAGTTAATATGCATATGATAGTTTTAGAATCATCAACAATTTAAAAGTATAAGTGGCACTAGGTCAAACGTGATGGCTGTTTAAATAACCATCACGTTTTACATTTGAAACAGTGTTACATTTGAAACTGTTCATGGTATAGTGAATTAAGACAGTTTTGGTGCACCAACTTCAATGTTTTTAAGCTTAGTGGGACCAAAAGGTAACTTTAAATATTTTTAAGGGGAAAATTATGCCTGCTGCCCATTGGCCGAATTCCTTATTTTCAGATAAAAACTCATTTAGTTTTTAATTTTTTTAATATATTTGGTGTATCAGGTTCAATGTTTCTTCTTACCTTCTTCGGAAACATACAATGACCTGACTAGAACAGAGAGCTTACTAAAGCTATGTTCACTAATTGTAGTAAGTAGACAGGATACAGACGAAGGGTATACAAAACCCTTTATTTTTTTCTTTATATACAATGACTTCCGTACTTCGGAATACAATGACCCTCCACTCGGGGTCTAACTTAAAAGATATCAAAATAAAACTAAACTCTAATTTAACTTTAGAATAAGATTGGCCTTATAATAACAGGAAGCGTATGTAGCACAGAGACTGTGAACACTACAATACGTTTAATTTATCAAGAGGATTAAAACCTCTGGCCTGGAAGGCAAAGTAGCAACTGCGTAACTTCTAAGGTAAGCGGCCTGCTTCGAACTCACGGCTTCCTCTCTTCTGCTTGGCAAAAAGGCCACACTTAAATACTTGGCGTTCGCCAGACAACTTTGCATAAACTCCTTCACGCTTATAATTCTGGCCGGAAGTAGAAAATAAGAAGTGATAGTAAAGATTTAAAATAAAATAAACGTTAGTAAAACTTAAGATCCTTACATACTTCCCGCCAGAGTTAATTAGTTTGAAACTGAGGTCTAAAACGACCTTGTTGAAAACTTTTAGCTCTAGAATCTAACGCGAGGCCAACCTTTTACAAACACAACTTCGCTAGAAACTAGAAAATTTTAAAAGAAAGAAATTTGTTACAATAGCAGCTCCCGGAATATACAACAATCTTTTTTCTTTTTCATCTGTACTGCATCAAAACAGGAGCTTTATTCAATTCTGGTTCCTTCCAGAGATCTGGAAGGAAAACTAGTTTAATGAAATGTTACAGAATGACATTGCAAATAACATATAGAATATACTTTTCTTAACATTCTTATTTCATTCATGACTATTTTAATTATCTCTCCCCGTGCTCTCTGACATGTGTTGTAAAAACACCAAACACGAATGTGTTTCTGTCTATGTGTTCAACACTTCCTCCTACAATCAAAACACTAACGTGTTAAAATTCAACATACGAGACCTCTTAACACACCCTAATTTCAACTCTAGACCCTGAGGTACTATTCTGAAAGTGGCTAACTCTAAAGTGTAGCGTCAGAGAGCCTAACTACATCATTCAACCTTTAACACATATTCAGCATGATTTAATCTTTACAGTCACACGAATAACAAATTTTTTAACATTACTTTCACTTTTACCATATCACGGTATTTCTAAACATTCAAAATAACAGTTCACACATATCAGGATGCCGTTAATTTTACACATTTGAAAACATACATTAGTAGTACATTGTTAACTTCTATTCTTTTCAAAGCAAGTGCCAATTCTTTCTACATTGAAATAATACTACATTTCAAAAAGTCTTTCAGACTAAAACGTCTTTCTCGTTAGAATGTTTTAAATAAAATTTATACAATAACTTTTTACAATATTTAAGTCTTTATACAACGCTATTATACATCAACTTTAGTTTTACGCGCGAGTAATTGAAAAACATAATAAGAAAATCGGTCACAACTCATTTCTCGCCCTTTTGGCGATAAAGGTAGACCTCGCATGAGGTAAAACTTCTTCAAATCTGCCACTTGCAGTAAGAATGAAAGATTAACTTAAGTTTGTAAAGTAACACAAAATTTTACTTATCTTTGTAATATTCAGACATCCTTTTCTGGGCCCAGTCTTTAAAGGTGCTGCAGACCGTTGCTTGGTTGATCCTCCTTCTTGTACGGGCTCGCCCTTCAGTGCTTTCCTCTGGAAGCTTCCGTTTTTCACCACTACGGCCACCCTTGAACATCTTCCTTCTGTCCTCTGCTTGTGGTCTTGGCCGCTTGAAGGCAGCTGGTCTTGGTGGAACCGGGAAACTTCTGTCGTGATCCTGCTTGGACCTCGTTGTTGGCCGTTCAAATTTTTCTTGTACTTTTTCCTCCGCCGCTGATGGCCCTTCCGCAGTTCGGCGACTTTTGCTGCGGAGAGTTCTGTCGGATGAGTCAATCTTCCGTTTCACAGCCGGGTTATAGTTGCCGTCCTTTCTCCCGGTCTTTTCCACATACGTCGGCCTTCTCCCTTCTTCATTCTGGGGGTGTTCGTGAACTCTGTTTTTTGGACGGTGGAACGGCTTCTTTTTCTTTGTACCTTCAATTTTTCCGCGGGGCAATTTTCTTTTTACTTGCTTCTGTCTCTCATTGGCTTGCCCTTGTACTTGTCGTTTTCCCACCTCTGGAACTTGTACCTGCGGTGTCTGCCGTACCGGATCCTGCAAAAGATCTGAAAAGATTTGCATTTTATTACGGTCATAGAATGGTTTTATCTGGTCAATGTTTGCGGAACAGGTTTCACCATTTCTTGCCTTTAATACTACAACAGCGTGAGTTATTTTTTCTATAACATATGGTCCTTCAAAGCGTGGGAAAAATTTGGCAGTTTTATCTTCTGGTGCTGAAGAAAGTGAATGCTTAATTTTTAGTACTTCATCCCCTACTTTATAAGTTACTCCCCGTCGTTTCAAGTCATAATACAATTTTTGTTTTCTTTGTGCTACTTCTGTATTCTTTTTTGCTTCTTTTATTAGTTTTTCTATATCACCCATTTTAAATTCTGGGGCTCTTTGTTGCACATAAAATAGTTTATCTAACGGTGTTATAATCTTTCTGCCTAGAAATAACTCAGCAGGAGTTTTGCCCGTTGTATCATGTTTTGCGGTCCTAAGGGCGAAAGCAAATTCATTGACATAGTTATCCCAGCTTTTATGAAAATTTTTAACATAACTACGGATAATTTTCACTATATTTCTGTTGACCCGTTCCGCTATATTTGATTGCGGCCGATACGGGACCATTTTTAAATGACGTATGCCCAGTTTTTGGCACATGTCTTCAAATATATTACTTACAAATTGAGGACCATTATCCGATATAACTTTTAGGGGCGCCCCGTATTTTAAAATATATTTATTTAAAATAGAATCGGTAACTAATTTCGCGGAGGCTCGTTTTAAGGGAACAATTTCGGTCCATTTACTAAAATGATCAACTATAACAAGGAGATAGCGACTTTTGTTTAACTGACTTTTTGGGAAAGGGCCCAATAAATCGATGCCGATTATTTCATTTGGAAATTCGGATTTAATACTATTTAGAAACCCGGCCGGGCGGAAATTAATATAATTAACGGCTTGACATGTTGGGCAGGACTGGACATACGCCCTTGTTAACTTTTGCAGTTCAGGAAAGTAGACTGCCTCGCGTACGCGTTGAGTAGTTTTTCGAATACCAGCATGAGAAGCTAAAGGGCTGTCATGGAGCTCTTGCAGGATATTTAATCTAAGACTAGCTGGGATAACAGGTCGAAATTCGTTGTTGGAATTCGTAGTTTTTGTATAAAATAATAGACCATCTATTAGTTCGTAATGGGCCGCCCTATTTCTTATCGCCACAATATCTTGGTGGCTAAAATTTTCAGGATCCTTCAAATACTCATAAATACTTCCAAACTCAGGATCCTTACCCAGTTCGGTTATTACAGTTTCTCGGGAATTTATTGTACACGCTGTCAGCATTGCAACTTTTACGGTATTACCCTGTTCGTCTAATTTAATTCGTGACAGGGCATCTGCTACGATATTTTCCTTTCCGGGGGTATGCTTGATTACCAGATTATATTCTTGCAGCTTGAGTGCCCATCTTATTAACCTTGGGGATAAATTTTTTCCAGAGTACAATCTAGTTACCGCCGCATGATCAGAATATACTGTTATCGGCGCCTTTCCAAAATAGACTCGGAACTTTTGCACTGCTAACAGAACTGCAAGTGCCTCTCTCTCGGTCGCGGAATAGTTTCTTTGTGTTTGATTTAAAGTTCGGCTAAAAAATGCCACTGGCTGCTGATTTTGCGAAAGTACCGCTCCTACCGCATAATCCGAAGTATCCGCTGAAATTTCTAAATTTTCATCCTTTTCAGGAAATTTCAACACAGGGGCTTGCGTTAATGCTTGTTTTAATTTTTCGAAAGCACTATTGGCTTCGGCCGTCCACGAGAATCTTGCCTTTTTCCTTTTTAATTTTAACAATGGCTCAGCGATAGCCGCAAAATCTTTTATAAAGGACCTATAATATGAACAAAGTCCTAGAAAAGAAGAGAGCTTCTTTGCCGTGTTTGGAGTCGGATACTTTTGTACAGCGATTATTTTTGATTCATCTGTCTCGATCCCTTTTTGCGATATTTTGTAACCTAAATATTTTAATTCAGGGGCTGCAAATTTGCATTTTTCGACATTAACTTTTAGACCGGCCTCATTTAATAAAGAAAACACCTGTCTTAAATCCTGTACATGTTGGTCTAGATTATCACTAGTAATAATGATATCGTCTAAATAGATAAATGTGGACTTTCCGAGAACAGGTCTTAACACAATGTCCATGCATCGCTGAAATGTTGCTGGGGCGCCTGAAAGGCCAAACGGCATTCGCAAAAATGCATAAGTGCCAGACTTGGTTATAAAAGCAGTCTTAGGCACGTCCTCAGGCCTGATCCCTATTTGAAAATAACCATTCGTTAAGTCTAAAGTCGTCATAAATTTGGTTGATTTTATGTTCCTTAAAATTTCTTCTATAATCGGTAACGGATATACCGGATATTTCGTTATGGAATTTAATTTACGGTAATCAATAGCGAATCTCCACCTTTTTGGATGCTCCAAAGGATAATCATTATTTTTCTTACATAAAACCACCGGACTAGCATAACTACTTGAGATAGGCGTTACGATCTTTTTACGTAGCATATCGGTAATATGCCATTCTATAATTTTTTCCTTATTCTTATCATACCGGTATGGTTTTTGACGAACCGGCAATGCATCTCCGGTGTCAATACTATGGTTAGTAACCTGGGTAAATCCTGGAATATCAGTAAATAAGGAAGCAAATTCACTTACCACTTGTCGGATTCTATCTTGCTCGTCATTAGGCAGGTGGTCGAGATTTAACCTTGGCGGTTCAACCTTTTCTACACGCACTGGTTTCATCGTCAGCTTAAGAGACGCTTCATTAAAATCCAGTGTAGCTTGTGCGTCTGAAAGAAAGTCTATTCCTAGTATTAAGTGTGCTTGCAAATTCTTTACTATAAAAAACATCACCTTTACTTGTTCGTCCTTGATACGGATGTACAAAGGTACTTTACCTACGCACTTACATTGTTCTCCTTGCGCCGCTAATACTGTTGTATTATCCGCATTATATATGCGGTATTTGCGAAAATACTTTCTAAAAAAGACTTCTGCCACACAGGAACACTGCGCGCCGGTATCCAGGAGTGCGGTGGCCGGGATATTATTTACCAAGACTTCAATCTTCGGAAGAGTTAAATTTTTCACCATTACTGTATTTAACTTGTAGGAAGAGGGGTTTTCGTGGCCTTCGGATTTCCGCACCCTCTCGTCAGCAGAAATCCGTTTTAGTTTAAATTATTTTTTCTTTCGGTGCTTTCCTTCTTTCTCCACTGGCCTTGAGACTTTTTTCCTGGGTTGCTATTGAACTGTCGACGTTCGCCGGCTGTTTTTGAATGCTCGGGTTTCCTTGCCCACTGATTCGCTTTTTCTCCGTAGCCATGTGCTTGAGTTTGCTGTAGTCTTGGCGTACCAAATTGGTTTCGCTGTTGATATTGGCGTCTTCTTTCGACGTCCGCCGTTCTTCTACTTTCAAACTGGATTGCTAGCTCAAATAATTTTTCCAGTGTAGTCGGATTTCTCAATTCAATAAAGTCTTGCACTTGGGGTAGTAACCTCGGCAAAATCACTTGAATTATTTCAGGATCCGGACGGTTTCCATACAAGAGCTTGAAAACGTGAATTTTTCTTAAAATAAACCTGGAGAGGTTTTCCATTCTTTGTTGATATATACTGAAAAGTTCTGTTTCTAATTTCGCACGATCCCTTACAACAGGGAAGGCTTTTAGTAGGGCAGTCTTGAAATTTTCGTAGGTATAGGTGGGACTTCCTGCTTGACCCAAGAGACTTCTGCCGATACATTTGAACCAGTTAAGCGCTTGGCCCCTCAAAGCGCTGGTAGCTAAGGTAACTTTTTGAAACTCGTGCACGGGGTAGAGCATGAAGTGGTCATCCAATTTTTCCAAAAAACTGGTTACCTGTGAGTTTCCATTAAACGTTGCTTCTGGTTTCATCGAAGCGCGCATGGTCTGGACAATATACCCAAATCCTTCCAGGGCGGCAGCTGGCATTTCTGGATTCTGAGCTGTTTCTGCAGGCAGCACAGGTTCTTCTTGAAACTCGGCCATGGTTATTCTTCGTCGGGCGCCACTATCAGGTTCAATGTTTCTTCTTACCTTCTTCGGAAACATACAATGACCTGACTAGAACAGAGAGCTTACTAAAGCTATGTTCACTAATTGTAGTAAGTAGACAGGATACAGACGAAGGGTATACAAAACCCTTTATTTTTTTCTTTATATACAATGACTTCCGTACTTCGGAATACAATGACCCTCCACTCGGGGTCTAACTTAAAAGATATCAAAATAAAACTAAACTCTAATTTAACTTTAGAATAAGATTGGCCTTATAATAACAGGAAGCGTATGTAGCACAGAGACTGTGAACACTACAATACGTTTAATTTATCAAGAGGATTAAAACCTCTGGCCTGGAAGGCAAAGTAGCAACTGCGTAACTTCTAAGGTAAGCGGCCTGCTTCGAACTCACGGCTTCCTCTCTTCTGCTTGGCAAAAAGGCCACACTTAAATACTTGGCGTTCGCCAGACAACTTTGCATAAACTCCTTCACGCTTATAATTCTGGCCGGAAGTAGAAAATAAGAAGTGATAGTAAAGATTTAAAATAAAATAAACGTTAGTAAAACTTAAGATCCTTACAGGTGTTCTAGGTTTTTCTGTATTTTACAGTTTTTAATGAACAAGTTTTTTTTGCCTTGCTGCGAAAATAAATTTATTGCATATGAAATATATCTCTAACGAAATTCAAGATATTAAGTATCACTGAAGTGTAACAAAATATGAGTATATTTAACGAGCAAGGGTGGTATGTGGTGTCCACATCAGTGTTTTTATTAAACATCACTTTCTTCGCACACATGCCCCTCAAAATTCCACAATAAACTTACAAAAGTTTTAAAACCTAGCGAATGTGCAGAATCTTCTTATATAGTGTTAAGTGTTGCCTTTTATTTTTTCACTTATTCCCCCTTTTCCTATCAATGTCCAGTTTTCTTAGTAAGATGACTTACAAAACTTTCTTTTGTCTGTCTAATATTAATATTTTGATTTTTTAAATCCATTTCTTAAACATTACTCTCTTCGCACATGCGTTCAATAATTCTTACATTATTATTTTTCTAATAAAACTCAACATCAAAATAAAATATTTAAAAACAACATACCTTCCCAAGTAGCACACGACGTTGCAAACTGGTCCGAGAGGTTGCAAAGTGGTCGTGGTAACTTTTACGACGTCTTTACAACGGTGCGGAGACGCAAAATATTTGCCGTTGCATCTTCGCAATTTGTCGACGTCGCTGAAACGTCATGATATGAAGGCTTTTAGACGTGGTCGTTTTAGCATTTTTTTCCTAGTTCATCAGCGTTACTTTTAGAATGAAAAGAGACTAAGTCTGCCCTTTCACGAATCTGAAGTCAGCATAAGATTTACTTTGCAATGTTTCATTACTTTATTTTATCTAAATACATTTATCTAAAGAAATATAAATTTAATATAAATACTTTTGATTTATTAAATTTAATTAGTACTAAAAATACGTGCTAAATTATTGTCTAAAATTTTGTTAAAATAATTAATACTTAAAATATTTTTTATAAATAGCAAAATATTTAAAAATGAAAATAATCTACAAAGTAAGTTATTAAGTTATGCATTTTATATATTTTAAAAAATCATATTTCCGAAATCAATGCAAATCACATGTTAGCAATTATTTCACTGCTGAAATCTGACTTTATATATTATTTTTGAAGTAAGGACGAATTTATTTGAACTAATATGCTGACATAATATGAAACATTTCACCGCATACGGAGCAAAAAGTACAATTTTCGCGAAGATATGATTGCGCGTGAAGCTGTATTCACGGATAAAAACGGGGCGATTTTAAGAATTCCAAAAAAACGTCCAGTGTTAAAAGACGATGCATATCCATGCATATTTAACGGCTGTTCTATATAAATGACGGGAAACTCACCGACAATCAGGAGAAGCAGAACGGAAAAATTAATGGAAAAGGAGAAAGAAATGGTAACACTTTTAATGGAATACGGCAAAATTAATGGCTTTCATAAATTACTAATAAATGTTGACATCAAAATTAGAAAAACTGTGAACAAAAATTCGAAATTCATTACTTATAAAAATTCTGATGAACTGTTTGTTGTGTTTTTACGGATTCAAAAATGCTTGGTTTAGTCATAGTATACGGTACAATCGAGATTTGGCGACATTGACATTACAAATGTTTTAGCGACCCCGATAAATATTTTTTTTTTTTGTAAATATAATCTTGTGAACATTGTTCGTAATTCTGTTCGATTGAAATAATTCTTCTAGGCCATTTAAAAAATATTCTATTAAATTATCAGAAAAACCGTCGAAAGGTTTAATGCAATCGTATAAATCGCTGAAAAGTTACACTGAATTTCTGTTCGACCGATTGACATTCCATGCATGTTATTTACTAGGTGATTATATAACCGAATACCTGAGCTTGAGCGCTTTGGCTTGCTGCCAAATACGAACAAGTAACTGCGCAATTAATTGAGATTCCAGCAGATTTTTGAAGTAATTTATTAAAGATGCCATCTGTAAGGCATTTGAGAAGACTGACTACATGTTTGAAATGGAATCTGTCAATGACTGATATAAATATTACTGCTTATATTAAAAGTAAATGTAGTGCACTGGGAATCTAATCATTGTTCTGTTCCTGTCTACTTACTTCAACTGACTTCAGTGAGAGAATTTGCATTGCTGTGAGCTCCTGTTTGGAAGCCTCTGAATTGAGAAGAAATCATCATAGAAATGCCGAATTTGTGCTTATTTCGTTTGTGAATATCTGCTCTACAAGACACCAAAAGTTCGGATAAATCATCTCCAGTCTTCAAGTGTTCCAACGGGGCAATATTTGGATGGTTATAACGTCCTAAGTGCTATATCGTACATCATTCATATTAATGGATTATTGTGTTATTATGTGTGATTATTGTGTCTATCTAGCAAAAAAGTCAAGCAAAGATATTTTATTTCAAATGCCACGAGATTGGAATATTAAAATATAACTAACTAAACTAAGAGATTAAACTGTTCTTTTCATTCACTTGTAAGCGAAAAGTATAAAACAAGTAAAAATATTGACAAATTTGAATTCATCGCAGAAACGAATTTTGAAAACTGTAATTAATTTTATATGAGTAACTTTCAAAATCTGTGCTACTTACATTTTTGTCTTGAATACGAGACATTTATATTAGCTGTCTACAACCTTTAGTATTTAAAACCCCAATTTAATTATTACATTTTTAAAATTTGGGGACTTTGTTAACGATATGAGCAGTTATTTTATTAAAAGAGAAACTGAAAGTATAATTTAAATTATTTGAGATTTTCAGTTCTTTCTTCTTATTATTTATTTTTACTTTAAATATTGTAATCGCGAAAAATTTCGGAATTATCTCAACGAAAATAACCATTTTGACCGCTATCGAATGCAATTTAACGATGTTCTTGAGTGACATCTCCTGATAAAGCACCGGAAAATCCACATTAGTATCAAAAACATAATTGACACACTCCACCGTCACGGTTTGGAACTGTGTGCTCCATAACTGTTATAAGTGCTTCTTATTTGTTACGAACGCCAGTTTTCCAATGGGGGTGCCTTTATAGTCATTGCAATAGTTTATCTTAGTGTATCAAGGTCAGTACAGATTTAGCACCTAGACAATACGACCGCAGTTATGCACATCAAAAATGGCATAATTGGAACTGGTGAACTCTACTGTATGTATGAACTCTGACCCAATCCATGAACTGTCAATGAACTGTGAACCATCTATGAACTGCTACACTGTCCCGAAAACATCACATTAATATCACAATATCTTAGCCAAGATAACAATGTTTAATGTTTTTCCATTCAATTCTTTTTGTTTATTTGTGTTTTTTTGTGTACATATATTTATATTTATAATTTCACCATCAACTGTAATGTATGGTATTGTATTTGTAATGTCATTGTCATCAGCAACTGTATCTCCCGTACCACAAGTTCTCTATGTCCTAATGATTAACGTTTCAATTAGCACCGATGCGTGGCGTAATTACGCCCTGTGGAGGTGTTCATCTCAAGACGGTTAGTTTGAAGGAGCGACACCAGTTCTGCCAATGGCGATGTGTTGGTGCTTCCCACACTTAGTCCTGCCCTGTCCTGTACATAAGGACAGAATAAAGGACTCTTTTTCTCCCAAACGAATTATAAAACTTATTTAAAATGGATTCAAAAGAGATTTTTTTCGTGGCTCGTACGTACGTATGTATCTCGCATAACTCAAAAACAAGTAGCCTCAGAACGTTGAAATTTTATATATAGGATTGCTATAACATGTAGATGTGCACCTCCTATTTTGGTTGCAATCGCCGTACCAAAAGTACATAAATATATGTGTATATCCAGTTTGTTACTCGGCTCAGTTTCAGTTCAGTTTCTTTATTCTTATACATTTGTAAATTGTGCATTTTTTGCTTTAAAATGATTGAATTATTTTGTTCTTATTGTCCAGTTATGGATTTTGTGCCTTTAGTTAACCTGCATGTTACAGATGTAGAATTATTAGCAAATTAAAAGTTGTTTAAGTGCGGCTAACCCCAATTTTTTATCATAGCGGTCATATTTGCTTACATTTGAAACTTGGCAGAACAGTGGATTTGTTACCAACCTATAGAAACTAAGCTTCGCAATAGCAAAGTGAGTCTTCTTTTGTTATTGATTTTTAAATTATGCTTAATCCATTCTGGAATGATCATTTAAGTTATTAATATATCCCATATATTGACTCAGCATACCGTCCACAACAAATTAAGTCAGTTTCTACGCCTTCAGTGTCTTTTCGTTAAGTGAGACCAAAAGTAAACTTTCAGTCTTTTGCACTGAAAAATCTGCCTTCTTTCACGCTGGCCGAATTGCTTGATTTTGCGGTGAAACTGTAAATTTTTTTAACTGTTTTAACTGTATTTGGTGTTTTACGTTTTTCTATATTTTCAATTTTTAATATAGATATTTTGAGTTTTTATGCATTTTTGTCTTGTCGCGAAGTGAGAACTGAATTAATTGAATAAGAAATATATCTCTAATGAATTTCGAGGAAATGAGTTTAAATGAAGGCAGGAAGTCATGCGTTATACACATCAGATTGTTTTTATTTTAGAGAGACTACTACTACTACTATTTTTAATTATAGTAGTAGTAGTAACGGAGGACGTGGGCACCATTCCTCTACCATTACGGTTAATCGGTTTTGCCCACGCCGACCCTTGTCTAGTATTTATTAAAAATTCTAAAATTTTTATATTGCCATATATTGTGGCTGATTTACAAATAAAGTTTATACAATAATTGTATTCACATTATTAACATAACTTATTATATAAATTTTGATTGGAGAATTTTCTCTAATGAATTACTTTCTTTTGTAATTTCTCTTTATTTTAAACAGTCTATATATTATTTTGTTATCGTGAAGTTTCTCTTTTGTTATTGTACCATTTCAACTAGAATGTTGTCTGAGTCCTCTTGCAAAATTCCTTTCATTTTGCTGCAGTTCTTTCATGAGTTTCTCAGTTTCAAGGTTTATATTGTATACCTAATATTATACCTTATAAATTGTGCTAATGTCTTCCAAAATTGTAGGTTTTATTTCAAAAGTTTTTCATCTCTTCCTTTTGTATGGTACTGAATCCTATCTGTCTTTGATCACACCGCATCAACATGGGTAGGCCTTTCTTGTAACTTGATTTTCAAGTTTATAATATCTTTATGACAATTTAACTGCCAATGCGTCTGTGTTGTGTTGTACCGTTCCTACTTCTTCTTCTTTCTGTTTGTGTGTCTATGTGTGATGTGGATTACACTTGCAGCGATGTGTTACTTTTACTTACAATTACAGAAGTGTTTTAAATGACTAAAATATTTCTTTTCCCAATTTTTTATGCCTGACATTGGGAAAAGTATTAATTTTCAACAAATAATAAAATGCGGTCCTCCATAACGGCAAAAATTAACTGGGATATTTAATTTCCAAATTTGAATTTTTGATGTTACTTTCAACTTGCCTTGAGCGATTCTAACTTTAAGTAGGTAGAATTATTTGACGATATAGGTTTAAATAAAGTGCAGCGAAACAATGTGCAATTTTAGAAGCCGTACAAGTAATTGCGGTGTTCGCATCAGAATTTTTACAGCTCGCTAATTAGAAATTTAGACTCTCTTTTTTTTAATTAAAGTGCATCCCTATGTGGCGTTCCTCCCTCTCATCTAATAATTGAGTGTTGAGGAACTTAGCTAAGCGAATAATCGCTTAAGTTCAGTAACAGAAACGTTAAGCTCAAGAAGGGTTAATTACCTTAATAGCTCAAAATATAAGGAGTAACAGATGGCCCCTTTCTTAGGGCGTACAAGAAAGCCTCCACTTGGGCTTAAAATTGTAAGAAATAGGAACTTAACTAATGAATAACTAAAGAGATTTAGCCGAACCTAACACAATGCTAAGTAGTTGGCCCCTAAATCTCGAATTAGATAGCATAGCGAAGCTATCAAGGGCGCTTATTGCGGCCGAGCGTATTAACAGCTTAGAGAGATGTGGCCAAAAGGCAAACGAGAGCTAGTCAGGAACTCTGATTCTCTCTCCCGAAGTCAGTTGAACTTCGACTTAAACACTACTCAATCTCATTTGCATTAAACGCAATTCTAAAAGCACATTCCGGTAAGGAGATTGTAAGCTGAATTTAGGAGAGATAGGAAAAGAACTTTAACTTAAAAATAACTGTTATAAACTTAGGATAAACCTTACACCTTGCATTTAGTAATAATTTATGCATACGTAACGTTTTATAAGATTATAAATCATTATGCAGCTCACAATGTGCATAAAATGTTCAAAATTTGCAAGGGTGCATATTTCTTGTTGTATGTATACTTCTACTCCTTATGCATACTTCTTGTAATGAAAATTAATTATTTTCGGTTTTCAAATGGAAGTTACCAATTAGCTCCTGCACTTTTGGCAATTCTTTTCTTTATCTGGAAAAGTAAGAATTCCTTCTGGCAAACGTTCGCGAAACGGATCAACTCACTTATTGTTCTAGAAAGGTTCTTGCTTCCTTCTAAAGAAGGTAAACCTTAGTAAATAGCATACAAAAGAGGGCAAAAAGAAGTGAACGCAGGAGATTTCTAGCATCATTCGTAAAACTCTCAGGAAGGTCCCTGGGGATTTCTAAAGAAAAGGAGGCTCAAAGAGAGCCTTAAGGTTCAGTTAATGGAAATTTTTCTCAGTTTCTTTCTATAGAAAAGTGTCAAGGGTTTTCTTTCCATTAAATGCAGTTTACTACACATTGCGTCATAATAATTCTTGTACATTTGTAACTCTCTAAAATTTTGAAAATATTTTACAAAATGACTCTACACAGTTTTAGCTCCGAGCTTATACTATTTATACGAGCTCTACAATCATTTCCTTCTGATGATATGCATCCCTTCATAGGTTCACAGAACTTATCAATGATTTAACAGAAGCTTACTAGTTTGGTACAGCAGTTTTATTTCTTAGTAACTGATTCCTGAATTTTTCAGAGGCAACTGAAATTCTATCCTCTAATATTAAGATAAAAAATCAATAGAATACGTCCCAGAAAATAAAAAAATAGTTCTTCGTAGAAAGCAGAACGTATAATTTCAGGGAACAGACGAACACAATTCTTCATAGAATACAGAACTTCAGAAATAAACCTAGCTCTTCATACGACCTGGAATTTAAGGAATAAAACATAAAATTTCAGGACGTATTTCTTCGTATAAGCGTCAAACGTCATAGAACAAAAAATTTGTAGAACATAGAACTCCAATATAAAGAACATAATTTTTCGTAGAACACAGAACTCTGGGTAATGGAAGAAGGCTTTTCATACAACATAGAGCTTTTGGGTTGATTTGCTCTATTTGATTACGGAAGAGCACTCGAGAACTCCTTCGTGGAGAACTTCCTAAGGGAATCTGGATTGCAGGCACTTTACATATATGGAAAGCCACGAAAATGCCCATGTAGCCAGCTCTTTCGCTCAGATTTAAACCCCGAACCGAATTATCAGTATTCAATGACTTTACCACTGTACCGCTTGTGGGCCTAGAACTTTAAGGAACTCAGCAGAATAGAACTCAATAGAATAGAACTAGAGGAAATGGAAATTAATTTTTCACATAACATAGATCTTCAAGGAACAGAACATAGAACTTCACAGCACAGATCTAGTTCTTAATAGATCACAAAGCGTAGAACTTCAAGGAAATAGAGAGTAGTTCTTCATAGAGCACAGAACTCCTGGAAATACACCATACTCATATTTTTTCTTAACTTCCAAGAATATGAATAGAACATCAGGGAACAGAACTTAGTTCTAAATAGAATGCAGAATTTCAAGTAAGCTTAATAGAATTTAAAGGGACAGAACGAAGTTCTTTGTATAACACAGGACTTCAGGGAATAGAATATAACTTCAGGATCAAAGTTCCTAGTTCTTCATATAACATAGAACTTTTAGGAATGAGATATAGTTCTCAAGAGTATACAGAATTTCATATCATACAGCATAATTCTTCACAGAGCGTCAAACTTCGAAGTATAGAACATAGCTTTTAAGGGAACCAGAGAACATACAATTTTATTGAATAGAGCATAGTTTTTTGCAGAACAAAGAACTTCGCCGTGTAGAATATAGTTTTTCATATTGCACAAAACATAAAACTTTAGGGAGCACAAAGTAATTCTTCAAATAGTATAGAATTTCAGGGGAATGAAGCTAACTTTATAACAGAAGACAGTTCTTTATAGAATATATCACTTCAGGATTAACTATAACAGAGCTTAAACTGCGCAGGTGCTTCTTAGTTTTAGGGATAAATCATAATTCCAGTCGAAGCGCACCGCAACTCTAAATAAGAAGGCTACGGCACTTCTTTAATGTAGCTGAACAACAATTTCAGTAGAAATCTGATCTCGAAAATTTTATTTTCTAATTTCTGATTGCATGCTTCTCTTTCCATGGGAAACAAACCTTTAGCTGGAAGTCGAGTCTTTTATGGAAAGAAAACCTCCCATCCACATGTCAAAGGCTTATTCAACAGAAAGTACAATCAATCGACTGTTTTAATTTTACGAGTTTTTATCTGCAACACGTTTTTATGTCAGCATTAAAGACATAATATTATTTCTGTGGTTAATGTCTATACAAGAAATAAATCACCATCAGAAGAGTTTTTTTCTCAGTAAGTTTCTAATATAGTGAATAACTGCGCTTAAGGAAAAGATGTTACTATATGCAGATGCTGTTCACACATTTTTGTAATGACTTTACAAAGCTTAATATGTGATAGCCCCTTTGTTGAACTCTCATATTACATCTTGATTTCCAAGATAAAAGTCCTTTTCCTAAAACATCAATGTTGATTTTATTTCACTCCTACTTCCCAGTCTTCCAAAGTCCATCCAATGTTTTGGGACGTCGCTTATAAAGAGCTCGTTTTAAAAGTCCAAATGTGCAGTAATCCGTAGAAGGCACATCAGGGGACTTGGATGAGAAGTATTTAAAAAGAATAACTTCAATTCCGGTTTCATTTCTCACTTTTTCAAAAACATACTTTATGTTTAGTACATTTAGACTTATGGCTCGGATTCTTATCCTGGTGGAACTTAACAGAGTGAAGATTGTTTGGATAAGGAGATGGAATTTCCTTTCTAAAAATGAAAGTTGAAATATACTTCTGATAGTAATCCGAATTAGATATATTTTTTTCTATTTTCCTTAATTTAAGACTTCCGTTATAAGAGAATCCAGTAATGTAATAACCATAAAACCTTTAGAAAACTTTCCTTGTTTCCTCTGAAACAACATATTAAGTCTTTTTCGGGGATAAATCAATCTTTTTCTATTGCAATCAGATAAATATGTCTAAAACTCATTCATTGTAATCGCAGTACAAATTTCGTAACATTATCTTAATTTTGTGTTGTTCAGTAGCAACACAAAGCTTTTAAATAGCTGAGTTTTTAATTAAAAGTTCGTAAATTAACTTACAGTACAAAGACTGCGGACTGTGATGTGATTTTTGAGTTATGTAAAAAGGGACCTTTATCTTGTTTAGAAGGAAAAGATTACCAAATTTCATCAAGATCGGACAAGAACTTTTAGATTTGTGTGAAAGGCAAACGCACGGACATTCTTCTTTATTTATGTCGAAGACGAAGAAGATTTAATTATTTAATAGTCCGCTACATCTACGAGCAGTTAAAGGCTACATTTTAAGAATTTTTTGTAAGCAAGCTTGGTTTTTTATTATTATTTTATTTTAACTTATATCATATATATACTAAGAAAAGGTAATTCGTTTAAATTTTCCCTTTTTTATATTTCATTTGCATTACTAAAAGAATGGCAATAACCATGCAAAAATGATGTATGATTATAGGAAAATAAATGAAGCAAAGAAAATCTTCAGAGTAAATCCGCTATATTAAAACTTTTTTGCAATAATTGATGCATAATTTTTATAATAAATAAGTTGCTGACGGTATTGTCCCTGTGCGCCTAATTATTTGACTCTTTCTTCCAAAAGACTGCCAGCGTTTCAAAAAAAAAAGTATTTTTGTTTCCTTCAATAAAAAATAAAGAAGAAAGCAACTCTTATTTTTCTCGTGAAGCATGATCAAAGAGAAAAATACGAAAAGCTGTATTTTTGTCTTGATTGGATCCGGACTACCTTCTACGCATGAGCGAAGATCTTAAAGCCTTTCATAAATAATTTTAACATGTCGTCTGTCATATTCTTCAATTTCCTACCTAGTTATAGATGCAGAGTTTGTTCGCATATTTCGAATACTTTTATGGAAGCTCATTATTTATTCAATAGATATTATATTTAGGTACGGAGTGACTCTGAATTTAAAATTTCAAAGCCTATCTCTGAGTTTGTATTGAGCTTTCTTTTAATACAAAAGAATTTTTAATACTTTGCGGAAAGCAAAGCATACTTTATCTGTGATTTTATCTTATATTCAGACTGTTTAAGTGTGCATGTTTATTTAAAGACTGGCAGAAATACCCGATGCCAGTTGACTTAGATTCAGAGTAATGTATCTAACAACAGCGAGAACGTATAGAACTCAGATAAAACATTTCGCTAGAAAAATAAACGGTACTTTTCCGTTTCGCCGGCGCAAATCTCGCCAAGCAGACTTTATTGGCGACAACATACAATATACACATAAAAACTGTTAACAAATGTTAGTTCTAAGAATTTTTTATTTTGAAGGGATAAACATTTTAATATCGTTCAAAATTTTGCAAAAAGCCAATAAATAAAGGCAATAAATTTTGTAAAAAGGCATTCACTTAAGAATTTATTATACTTTCATGGTTCAACATCCTGATTCGCCGGTTCTTATCACGGTGACCCTAAGCGATCTCATCTCACGTAAACTACGCCATAAAAATCTAATTCTCTCTAATTATCTACATTAATTTCAAGTTAAATCTTAATTTGGAATACAAGTTTAAATGCAAGAATTGTTTCAATTCGTACGAATAGCTTACTCAGAAATTATGTAAAACCGCAGTGCTTTACTTCGCTAGTGCATTCGTATTAGAATGGATGAACTTAACCCTTGATTTTGCCTTTTCTCTATTTTCGCCTTCGGTTGAGCGGTGTGATTGCATCCTAATTGACTTAGTTACCGCGAATGGCCTTAAAGCATAAAATCGAACTATGTTGTAAAAATTCTTTATAATTGTATTCTACTACTGAAAGAAACAATCAATCTGATAAGAAATGGTTGCGACTTATTTTGAAAATGAGGCGTAAAAGGTTACCAGCGAGGATATATTCCGTTTGGCATCAGTTGTACCATTATTGGCGACTTTATCGCCTGCACCGGAAAACGGAAAAGTACCAAATAAACTTATTCTCTCTCATTATATCAGCAACAATGGCACACAGTTGTGAATTATTTTCGTTTTTCTAATCAAATAGTCGTAAAAGCTCAAGTTCCATCCAACATTTCATCTATATTCAATTTTAGTTCATTAAATGTGGCAAAATATTGATCATAATTGATCAGAAATCAATAGCTAGAACAAACAGGGCATTCTTTATATATATAGATTTTTAAAACTTAAATGTTTGATTAACAAACTCTACGATTTGAAAGCGAACAGCAGCAGTTTTCGAAATAAAGCATTCTTATCTCCAACGCGCGAGACTGTTGCCACTCAGAAAAATGAGTGTTTTCAGAGTTTTTAATTAATATCTCGGCTGTTTTAAAGTCGCATAAGGATGGGAATAGTCGAAATGGCTTCTCACGAATTTTTGAAATCGGAAATATTGTATTTAATGTTTGGCAATGCTTAGAAATGTTTTCTTTACAAACTCTACGATTTGAAAGCATTGAGTGGAAACGCTTCTGGAAATAAAGTAGATTTTTATTTCCAGCGTGCGAGATTGTTCCCACTCGGAAAAATGGAGGGCGAAAATTAGCGCTTTTAGAGTTTTTAATTAATATCTCTGATTTTAGCAATTTTTGGGGAGAGGTAGGGGAAAATTGGAAGTTGAATCTTTATATATATATGTAGATAAACAAATTATGGACTTATTTTACGTTAATTTTTGATGGAAGTGCACAGAGTTTCACTTTCTTTGCCAGTAATATCAAACTTCTGACAGACACTGACCGAATTATCGCTGTGTCTGGAATGAATTACAGAGCCTTGAAAAGATTCTTAATAAGCCTGTTTATTTCATAGAATTTTCTGTTTATTTCACTCATCGAGCACCAGGTCAAATTCCTGGTGCGCGGTGGATTTAACCACTCAACGACTTGGTGAACGAACCCGTGCCAAATTAACAGCATACGGGCAGTAAAAATTTTTGCATTCGTAATTCAGATGAAGTAAATAACTAGATAGATACCTCAGATAAATTAACTTTTTAAATGATTCACTTTCTTACTTTGATGAGCAACGTATATTTATTTATGTTATCAAATTAAGTAAATGATTTCGTGTATCAAGTGACAATATTATACTATCGCTTTTCTGATCCTTTTTGATAGAGGACGAGATATTGTTGCTAATTAAAACAGCGAGACATCTTTGAACGTGTTAATAACAAATTCAGAAATTTTATCGTAAAATCAACAAAACTGCTTTTTAATTTTTCAAGAAGTAACTGATGCGTAAATCCAACTTTATGATAAATAAAGGAATATTATACTTTCTTAACGCCAAATTCAAGATTTAAAAGAAGAAAATTTATTGAAAAGAGTAGGTAATGTTTTTAAGTATGAGCTTATTTCGAAACGAAATGACTGACTTGATTAAACTTTCGACACAGCTAGGCAAATATTAGGAAGAAACAGAAAATCATTTATTTTAAATCAATCTGAGAGTAAAATGTTCTTCATTTGCTGAAGGAAATGAAGACTTACTTTTTTTGTTTCATTACATCATCAAATATCAAAATCAGCGTCCTCTATTGTTTTGATTCTTGATGAAAATTTAACATTAAATCAGCCTTCGTCGAGAACAGTCAAAGAGTGCTGGAAACAGCGAATTTATTTTCTTCACAGTGGATTTATTTCATGTAAGAAACTGGGATAAACTGGCTCCAGAATGCTAAAACCAAATAGAAAATTTGTAGAGACATTATGTTTATTTTAAAGCAGGAATCATGAAAAATGAGCAATGCCCTTGGTGGGACTCAAACCTCTCGAAATACACGCCGAGTCTGCTGACCATTACACAGAGGAAGCATGCTACGAAGGCGGGAAAAATACCTTATATACTGCCCCTTTTAAAGGGCGACTAGAGATTAGGGGACCCAATCGCCAGATTCTGGTGGTGGAGAATCATCATCTACCCCCTTTTTTAGTTCAGGCGCCACTGTAGAGACGTTAAGTTACTTCGAAATAGAAGATATGAAAAATGTGCAATGCCGTCGCTGGGATTCGAACCATGGACATCTCGAATACGCGCCGAGTGTGGTGACCATTACACCACGAAGGCATGCTAAGAAGGCGGGAGAAATACCTTATAAAGTTATCTCTAATATCAAATAACTATCCTATGTCCCTCAAACTGTGGAAAAACCGTGGCATTTAGAGCCACCATATTTTGAAGGCACATAGGTCTTCACCCGAACATGTGCACCGCGAAGCTAAAATTTGTTTTCATTACCTGTTTGGTGCCACATTAATAAATTTTTGATCAAAAATTCAGCGATTTAAAAGCTTTGCATTGCCACTCTTCAAAGCGTAAGACATTTATTCTTCAAATTTAATCAGAAAACTCGGTGATGTGAAAGAAAGGTATTGCCACTTGGCAAAAGGCAATGTCTTTTGAATTTAATCGCATTGTGGAAAAACGACGGTACCTAGAACCACCAGATTTTGAATTCATAGTCTTCGGAACATGCGCACCTCCCAGACCAAATTTTAAATTTCGATTTTTTTTAATTTTTTATTTATTTTTTATTTTCTGAAAATTTAGAGAACTTTCGGTTAAAAACTCAGCTATATAAAAGCGCCGGCTCGTATCAACGTTATACGCAAGGAAGACCATTTGAAAACGCCCATACTGCCAGTCCTTTCCTGGTTTCGTACCCGGTGTTTAGTGAGTTTACTGTTTGGCCGCTGCTGTACATCTAGGCTTCGAAAAGAATGTCGCGGAAAATAAATTAATGCCTTTGTTAAGCAGCTGAAAATTTGCAAAGATGGCATTTTGCTGTAAATGAGAATAGGGTGAGTGTACAGTGTCGTCGTTTCATTTGCTATTCAATTGCACAGGAAGCAAAGCTTCGTTTAGCGTTCTGTCGGCCTCAAAAGTAAGTGCGAATTTTCAGCAACAAAATGCATGAGTGAGAACAAAGGAAGCAAATATCATAATCAGTATAATCAAATGAATATGCATTTACGAAAATGCGTTATTCAAATTTATTGCTCAAATGCTAAGCCGAGAAAATACAGAGCACGCAAGCACAAGCTGCAAAGGTATTCTATAAAAGTATGACTCGAAAGACATTTTTATTAAATACCAAGGTAAAGTTTTCTGAATATGGCAGCAAAGAACAGGGCTATCTCCCTAAGAGGTGGGATGCCTTCGTGTAGGCCTTTCTAAGGGGAGGTGGATGGTAATCATTTGTACTATTAAAATCTGTGCACATTTGTCTTTTTGTTTTTGACATCATCTCCTCCGGAACGGGGTGGAATTGAGCTTCGATAAAGGTACCTGCCGGACTCCACAAAATTCGTGAGAAGCCATTACGACCATTCTCATCTTCGTACGACTTTAATCAGCCGATATACTAATTAAAAACTCTGAAAGCACCAATTTTTGGCCTCATTTTTCCGCATGGCTAAAGTGTAGCGCGCCGGATATAAAATCTACTTTATTTCGGAAAGTGTTGCTTCTGCTCGCTTTCAATCGTAGTTTGCTAATAAAACATTTGCAAGTTTTACAAAACACGAAATAAAAATAGCATTGCCAAACATTAAATATATTATTATTATTATTGTTACAAATTTTGTACATGGTAGATGTTCATGATAGATGATTTTAGTACAGTTATACGTTAAATGGTTGAATTTTTCTGCTTAATGTAACGCTAAACAAATTTTCAGAGAAAGCTGTGCCCAAAAGTCAAGAATACAGGGACAAGTGCATTTCGCATTGAGTAAATGGTTATCTCGGTAATTTCGAGAGATATCGACAAGCTGACAACGGCTTTGGCGACATTTCGGTCCGGTCCTTGTATCACCGTAATATGTATTGAAATGAATAAATGTAATTGACTACTTACTGTGTTAGCTGTAAACGTAGTTCTACCCTCATACTGCTTTCCAATAATTTCGAGAAACAGAAAGTACTTGAAATATCTCGGCGGCCGCTTGAAAACTATTTAAGGCTGAAGAGAAGTCATCTGCTCTCAGGTGCTTAGTTATTGTTGTGCAAGTTGTTAATTCCCCGTGAATTGAGATACATCCGAATTAGATTTCCCTTTAGATGCGCTTTGCAAAGCGTTGTGTTTGATGTTTCCAGCAGTTTGAAGCGTAGCTGATTGCACTGCGTGATGCTGTGACACCTAAAAGAACATTTCTGCAGAAACTTCCTGAACTTTAAAGTGTTTATTTTGATAAAATAAATTATTATTAACCTATCATCCGACCGGTGTGCATTCAATGTATTACGAACCCATACGCACGCAATATTATTATATAAGGTGATATTCTGACGTTGAAGAAAGCACGCGGTTGCATGTGACGTAAACTCGAGTATTGTATGTCGTATGTATTGCACTCAGGTATTGTATGTGTTAAGTCAGGTTTGTATGTCGAAATTTTTCGTTAATGTCAGCATTTTAAGCAAATAGCTAGTGTTGGCAACGTTTTTGTTCCGGGTAGGATAACGGGTACGGTATGTTATTGCCGCCTTAATTCTTTCATTGGTATTTTATATACTACATTAAATTTAAATCATGACATCAGACGTAGAAATATTAGCCAGAAGTGTCAAAAGTTTTTGTTTCCTGGTTTGGCAACAAAAATTTATTCACCAGTTGGTTGTTGCTTGGAAAGAATGAATTGATTTCATTCATATTGGAAAGTTTTTAGACATTTTCTTCTCAAGTGGCGGGCTTTCATATTTATTGAGCACAAAACTCTAATTCTATAGGTATAATGGCTGTCATACAATTAAAAAAAGATTTAAAATGTTAATATATGTTCTTGAAACAGTTCATATCTCACCCGGGCGCTTACACATCGAAAGGAATTTTCAAAGCCTGTAGAACGAATTAGCGAATCCGCACGTTTTTCACCACTTAAGGTAAAATTGCCAGGTAGGGAACAGGTTTGGTAAAATGGCTAAAAGTGATTTAAGAATGTGGATCTAAAATGGCTTTAGATACATGGGTACATGTTTTTAGTATAGATTTAATAATTTGGACTTTAAATGCGTTTTTCTCAAAACTGAATTTTACGCATAGATTCTTTACTTCAGAAATGATAGCTCAAAATCTTACTATCCCATTTTTATTAATTTCTGTTTACTTTGTCTTTATACTGTTTTCTAGAGTGCGTACTTAACGGAAATTCAATCGTGTGTAAGTACTGGTTTAACCCTTTGCGGCATACCTAAAAATTTCCTTCTGTACGCACAGAAAAATTGAATGAAAAGGGTTTATAGGCTAATATATGTTACTCTGAACCTTCTTTATTTATAGTAGATGGCAGCTCAACACAAACCAGTCCATATATTTTAGCCATGTTTACTTTTTTAAGACTCTCCTTTTTCAAAGAAATCTTCCACATTTTTTTAGGGTATAAAAGGAATTGTTTGAAAAGAAATTTCTATATTATTTTTTGGCTGTATGCTAATCTCCTTATTCTATATTAGTTTTAAATTTTTACCTTGAAATTTTGCCTAAAACCAAACGGCGAACCCTAAGTGTGCCCAGACCGGGCTCACCATTCATCTAGGATAACTGAGAGTCTGTATTCTTTGTTTCTCCGCATCTCATCGGTCGTTCATTGACAACAATGCTCGTTTCAGCACTCTTTTCGAAGCTCTATTGAATCAGTGTGCTACTTTGGGCACACCCACAGAATTTAAACCATAATTGCTATCTTCAAATTTTCAAATATCTTCAAATTAAAATTTCCTTCTTTCTTTAAACTTACTTAATATAGAGTCTCGTATTCTTTGGTAACGTAAACTAAACAGCTCTAGAAAAACTATAGAGGAATTATCCTCGAGTCTTGACGACGGATAAAGTCAGAAGAGGAGTGTTTATAAATGACTCTTTATTCAATCACAAAGCGTTCACAGACAATTCCACTTGCGTTTACATATTAACTCGAATAAAAATGCTCCAGAGAATCTATTTTACTCTTTTATGAATCCCTTATATATATACTTCATCTTATCCAATTTAATCCTGCACAAAGAAAGAGCAAGAGAAATCAAGAATATGCATATTGGATCCATTCCACATGATAACTGTAATAATATACACAAAACTAATCATGTTAATTATCTCACGAAATTCTTTCCATATGCTTCTAATTTAATAAACCCTTATTTATAAGCATGGATCATTCTGAAGAGAATTGTATCTTCCCAGATTGAATGAAAGAGCTATAATGTCGTTAAATGATGCATAAGAAGTTAAACATTGAAGCTTTTAACGGAAAGGTTGAGAGCTATCAATTATAAAAGCGAAAGCTTCTGAAAAAGAAATCTTATATGTACACACGACTTCCTTGTAAGGCGTATTAAATTATAAGCATTTTTTGCTGCGCTACATTTAAACGTATTTCTTCGAAATGCTCTAATTTAATTTACGATTCCTCAAGGCAAGTTAAAAATGGAATGTAAAACTGCAAATTTTGAAATTAAATAGCCCGTTAAATTTATGTTGTACCGTTATGTTGTACCGTTCTTGGAACTTTAGTTTTTCGTAAAAAGTGTAAAACTTTCCCAAATACAAGTCTCGGAAACGAGAGACCGCATTAGAAGTTAGATTTTTTTTTATTTAACCAAAATTACTTTTTTAATTTAACACGTTGAGCGCCAACGTATTTCTTAGGCAATCCCGTTCAGGTTCAAGCGCCGCTTAAAAGCGCTGCCATTGTAGGGCCAGCGATTCTTATCGCAGTAGAAGATAGTTTACGTTTGGAACGTGATTCCTATAGGCATTCATTCAACACGTTACGCTCCAAGTATGTTTTGTAAATAGTTACATTCTATGCAAAGATATTACGAAGCAGAAAATTAGCATTAATCAAGTCCGGAAAGAATTAGCGCTATCCCTTACAAGTTGTGAAAAAAAAAAAGCTATTTCAAGGAACAGAAATGCAAGATAAACTCCAAAGAAAACCGAAAAAAGCCTCTGAAGTACGGAAATATTGTAAATTATATTATAATAAAAATGCAACTGAAGCTGGTAGAGTAATGGCCAGAAAAAGACTAAGACAGATGTCACAATTTGTAATAGCTGTAATGGAGAACAGTTTTTATGCTTACCGTGTTTCAATGAAACCCGTTAGTCCTGTAATGAATCAAAATTAAGTAAATTTTAAATAATATTTCTGTAATTTCATAAAACAGTGTCAATTGTATAGTTATATATCATGTTACACGCTGTCAGCTAGCGGCGGTCGACGCGGCCTAAACGGAAAGTCTAGTGTCAGCCGCAGATGGCTGACATGGCGCTCAACGTTTTAATACTGCCAATTCAATTTGATATTCTGTTCATAAGTACAGACGTTACGCAAAAAAAGTACTCAAAATGGATTCGGGAAACGGCCAAAATTAATATTTCGTTATTTGTCCAAATTTATCTTTAATTTGACATTGCCAAGTATGAATATTTTCATTTGAAACACGTCTGTACTTGGAAATAATATGAATACAACCAACGATTGCGAAAATAAAGTCCGGGTAAGGACTTTTAAGCCGAGTAAGAAGGAGGGTATATATATGTAATGATATTTTTAAATCAATTAATTAAATTAAATTCTATTAATATTGCTTAATAACTTGTTGGCGATTCTTTACCTAAATTGCATCCCTGTTCCTAAATTTTGGCGAAATCCTTTCTTTAGTATAAAATATATTAACCTGTTGGCGCCCGCCAAATCGCCAAACTCATAAATCTGTCAGATTACATAAAGTACTTAAGAACACTCCTGATGAGAAGATAGCGTCACCTCGTGATTTCAATTAATATCGCTGACTGGAGGAGCCTCGTGACGTACACATATGTATAAGTAGGGCTTCTGCTCAAGGTACCCATCGATCAAATTCGTGGGATAATTTCCTAGAAAACATGGATCTTTACCCAAACTCTGTTTGGAAAGTAGCTAAATCACACAGAAATCTTTCACCCAATCAAATTCACCCCCTGTATCACATGGGCAAAATTCACCACTCCGAAGACTCCATAGCTGAAATTCATGCAAAAGAATTAGAAAACATTTTTAAACAACATGAAAATAAAAATTCTGATCACGAAAAAGATATTAATTACTCTGTCAATAGCATCCTCAACAGTCCCAGCATTAATTTTTTTATGCCTGCATCTCCAAACGAAGTTCAGCAAATTATTAAAAAATTAAAGAAGCGCAAAGCTAAAGGATATGACATGATTTCTAATGAAGCGTTGAAAGCTTTACCTAGAAGATGCATAGTCTTAATTACAAATATTTTTAATGCTTGTATTAGACTCAGCTACTTTCCATCGCAGTGGAAACATTCGATCATTGTTACGATCCCGAAACCAGGAAAAGATCCAAAGCTAGCAAATAATTACAGACCCATCAGTCTTCTGCCAGCACTTGGAAAAGTTTTCGAACGAGTACTTAGTGCTCGGCTCACCAATCATCTAGAACGCCTTAATCTAATAGACAAGCATCAATTTGGATTCCGCAAAGGCCACAATACCACACATCAAATATTAAATTTAGTTGAATTTATTGCCCAAGAATTTACAAAAAAGAACGGAGTAGCGGCATGCTTCCTCGATTTCGAAAAAGCTTTCGATCGAGTGTGGCATGCTGGCTTACTTCATAAGCTATCTAACTTCCTTTTGCCAAACAGCTTTATTAAGCTTATGCATTCTTATTTTAAACATCGTACTTTTCAAGTGCGCTGTGGTGAAGCAATCTCTTCAAAAAAAGTGATTTACAGTGGAGTAGCTCAAGGCAGTGTTTTAGGACCGAAGCTTTTTACAATATTCATAAATGATATGCCTCTACCTTTTCATTCTAATATACTCAAATATGCCGACGACACAGTCATCCTCACCAGTTCACGAAGTCCAAATAATGCTTTAGAGAAACTTCAGCTCCAAGTCAACATTATTAACAAATTTTGTCAAGATTGGAAAATCAAACTAAATACTGATAAATGCTGCGTAGTTCTCTTTCGCAGATACAGAAAAAATATCCCAGTGAATATAAATATCCGACTCAATAACCAAGATATTCCTGTTGCCAATTCCTATAAATATTTAGGTGTCTATATTGACAAAACCCTAAATTTCAAAGATCATATTCAATATGTTACAAATAAGGCTAACGCTGCTTTCATTGCTCTCTACTCATTAATTGGAAGAAACTCTAAATTAAGCCTCCGTACCAAGAAAAATATCTACATCTCACTTATTCGACCAATAATCCTCTATGCAGTTCCAGCCTGGGCTACTGCCCGAAAAATAGACAGACAAAAATTAAATGTACTCCAAAACAAAATCTTACGTAGCATAGTGAACGCACCCTGGTTCGTGCGAAATTCTCAAATTCACAAAGACCTGGATATCAATCCAATTCACGACCAAATCCTAATTTCTGCACACAACTTCTTTGAAGATATGAGAAATTCTCCCTATGAAGCTATTAAATCGCTTACAGACTATGACCCTACTATTGAGAACGTAGTGAAAAGACCTCGAACGATCCACCACAATTCTAAGTGGTGGTAGTGTATATAATGTATAAAAAAAAAAAAAAAAAAAAAAAAAAATTACTATTCCTTTGCAATTACTATTCAAGAAAGATGAACTTTGCAAAATTAGGACTTTATTTTTCATCGATGAATTCTTCGTTTTACTACTTATTTAACCAAGATGTTTACTTTTTATTTTTAATATTTCGTATCGTGTGTTTTAAAATCAAAGTTCGTGGTAACACCAAGTGCTTACTCTCACTCATTAGCCCTAGTGAGCTACATGACCTCATTTTCACCTTTTACAGTTTCCTTTTCATTTAATGATTATATCGCAAGTTTAGAAGATTTTCAAGTGTTTCAAAAGACATAAGACTCTTAAATTCACAAATAGATGTTGCTTTTACTATGTTCGAACTTTATTTATTGCCAAAAACTACAAAAACTTCATTTTTCGAACTCTGACTCCTCGACCAATCTAAATGCCGGACGCTGATCACGTGCTCCTGCTCTTCTTGACTCACGCAGAGGCTTAGAATTTCATTTCGCTTCTCGCCACCATTTACGTATATAATCACCCATGCTATGCCATGATATGCAACTTAGCAAAACTTATTTTATGAGTTCTCTCATTTATTGATCTCGCCTTCGGGCGCGGTGTATTTTAAATACACCTCTTAAATTTTTAACTTTATGGCCTATGGTAAAATGATAATATACTGGTAAGAGAGCTCCTAGTAGCTAAAGCCAGCAGTAAAGATATGATCCAAGATCCCATCCAAGTACGAGGAGAACGCTTGTGAGATGGATGCTAAAATAAACCTACCGCTTTATATTCCAAAATTTGTCTCATTCCTGTTGCCCCGGCTGCACAAAACAAATAATGTATGAGAAATTACATTTCAGAAAGCCGGTAGGATTCCACCTTCAAAGGGATTATCTAAAAAAGAAAATACCCCAAGGATTATACGGATAAAATGTTACGCACTTTAGATGAATTTGCCGCTGTGCGACTTCTATGTTTCTACATTTTTCTGTAGGCGTTCTTGCTTCAAGAAAATCATCGTTCTGTTACCTGTATTCTGGTATACTGCAGATTATTTTACGTCCAGAGAAGCATCCTTCTGCCCCCTGTGATGTGATCTGTGTTTCCATCGTAAGTTCGTCGTTCATCAAATGTGCTTTTACCGTTGACCTACTTTTGAGGATGGAAATCTTTCCCTACGTCTACGCCGTTCTGTGTTGCTCTCGAGAGCTTTGTGCTTGTGTGGTGATTGATCGTGTTTTGCGAAAATCTAATCAAGAGTGCACAAAAATGTGTATTTTCGTGTCGATTTCATCACTCGTATTCTCGTCACAATAAGTCAAACAGAAGCAATTAGTAAAAAGATTGGCGATGCAAATGATATTATTACTATTGAGTTATAATTACTGATTTAATAATAGTGTTTTTATTTTGAAAATTTTAAAAAGTATTATTTTGGTATAAATGTATTTTAAATTTGGTATTTAAAGGATGTATTTTGGTTTTAATATTGTTTTGGGAAAATTTAAAGAGTATTATTTTTGAATTAGTTTTATTTATGAAAGTATTATTAGTTTTATTTATAAAGTATTATTAGTTTTATTTATGAAAGTATTATTAAAAGAATAATGGCTAATGAAAACCTCTCTGATCCTGATGATTCATTAAGGGCAGCTAGCGCTGAACCTGAAACAAGTATAATTCCCTTTGACGCGCAGAATGATATGGATATAAATTCATGGCTTGAGTACTTTAACAAAACTCATTTAGATAAAGATGAAACGTGGAAGCTTAATAATGTAGCTCGATATCTAAAAGGTAATGCACTTAGCGTATATGTCAAAAACTGCCATAAAATTACTAAATATGTGGAATTAGTCCAAATTTTAAAGGAAAATTTTTTCGACCCCACTTTAACTACGTTTGGTGATTTTGCCAATTACAAGTACAATCATAAAGAGAACATAACGCAATATTTTCTCAAAAAATTAGATATTGGTAAAAAATTAAATCTAACTCATGAAATGATCTTGGAGGGTCTGACGGATGGCCTTCCTACAGAATTAAAATCCTTAATGACGATCAACGCACCCTATGACCCCATCTCTTGGCTTACTCATGTCCATAAGCTTATTAAAATTAGCGAAAATCAACAAATCAAAAGTGCACCTCCCAGATTTGTTACTCCGATTGGGAACAGTCCCCAAGATTACAATCGATTTAATAGAAGTAGAATTTCAGCTACTGTGAGACAAGATTCTCCTAGACCCAACAATTTCCAACGTTTTCAGAGACCAAGTAATTTTTATAATCGATTCAGTGGTCCAAGATTTACAAGCCATCATAATTATAATTCTCAGAATAGATTGTTGCCACCCAGTCCCTGTAGACTTTGCACCCGTAACGGAATCCCAACTGCTTTTCACTGGTTTCAGGTTTGTCCTTTCAGAAGGGAGAGATCTGATACACCTAATGTTACGCCCCTTGCAATAGAACCAACCCCAGAAACCCCTCACAGTAGTTGACTATTAAAGGTGTCGGGATATTTGCCCAATGAGAAACGTCTAGAGTGTGTTGTAGACAGTGGTGCCACCATATCAATAATTTCTTCCAAAACAGCTAGACAATTACGTTTAAAAGTACAAAGAGTTAGATCATTTTCAGTAACCCAAACTAAAGGAAAAAATAATCTTCAACAAAATATGTTGTATACAAATGAAAATTGGACGGATTAGTAAACAAATTACCTTGTTTGTTCTTGATAATAATTTGAATTATGTAATTTTAGGACTTTATGAATGCAAATTATTTGAGTTGAGTATTGATTGTACTAATTTAAAAATTAAACAGAGAGCTATTGTACTTAATGATGACTGCCATTTTGACAGCCGACCCATATCTCTACACCTCCAACTTCAAGGTGGTACAACAAATGTTTATCCATGTGTTAATAATAATGATGATGATGTAAGAAATTTTCCAACCTGTAAATCTCGGACTACAAATCCAAAGGAATTAGTTTCTCAGTCTAACATTTATGTGAAAAATGCTGTTTCTAATACTGTCGATAACAAAGGGTATAACTTGGAAAAATTGTTAAATGATTATTCATCTGTGTTTTCTAAAAATAAGTATGGTGTAGGAAAAATTAATATTGAACCTCAACGAATTAATTTAAATTCTGATTTGCCTGTATCATTAAGACCTTATAGAACATCCCCTATGGAAGAAGAGAAAATTAAGACCCAAATTGATCAATTATTACAAGCAGGTATAATTAAAGAAAGTTGTAGCCCATATTCATCCCCCGTGACTTTAGTACTTAAACGTGAGGAAGGTAAGAAAACTAGATTATGTATAGATTATCGAAAATTGAATTCCCTGGCTAAAACAGATGCAAACCCTCTTCCTCGCATTGACACTTTGTTAGACAAATTAAGTAAAGCAAAAGTATTTTCTACAATTGATTTGAGATCTGGTTTCTGGCATATCCCGATTCACCCTGCAGATACTGAGAAATTAGCTTTTTGTACGAATTTTGGATTATTCGAATGGTTAAGACTCCCTTTTGGTTTCAAAAATGCTCCTGCAATTTTTAACAGAACAATTAGACGAATATTAACAAAAAATAAAATTAATTTCGCTTGCAGTTACTTTGATGATATAATCGTTTACTCTTCCTCTGAGAAGGAACATTTAGAACATTTAAAAATTTTATTTGAGGTGTTTAAAGAGGAGCATATTAAATTGAATCGAAACAAATGTGTGTTCGCCCGAGATCAGATCACATTTCTTGGCTATGAAATAAAAAATGGTAGAATAATTCCCGATAACCATAATATAGAAGTTATTAAGAAACTTAAAAACCCCAGTAACACCAAAGAGTTACAAAGAGTTTTGGGAAGTGTGAATGTGTATCATAGATTCATTCCGAATTATGCAACTATTAGAGCTCCATTAAACAGACTCTTGAAAAAAGATGTCAAGTGGGAATGGGATGACCAATGTCAAAAAGCTTTCGACCAAATGAAAAGAATACTGATTTCCAAACCTGTTTTACAATTGTATGATTCCAGTAGGCCATGTCATATTTTTGTTGACGCTTCTCAAACTGCTGTTGGAGCTGTTTTGAAACAACCAGATGAAAATGATGTCCTTCACCCTGTATCATATCATTCCCGAACTTTAAGAAATTATGAGAAAAATTATACGATTACTGAGTTAGAATGTTTGGCCATAGTAGACGCCCTAGACAAATTCTATTACTATCTGCATGGACAAAAATTTGTTATACATACGGACCATGCGGCCCTCGTTTGGCTCAAAAATGTTAAAAATTTAAAAGGTAGACTCTTCCGTTGGTCACTCAAACTAAGTATGTTCAATTATGAAGTAAAGTATCAGAAGGGCTCTACCAATATTGAAGCTGACATGCTTTCTAGACATCCTGTTTCACAGCACCTCCAACATTATGTACATTTACTTGATAGAAATGAAATAATCCAACAACAAAAAACTGATAATGTCTGCGGAAAAAATTACCAAGAGATAAATGATATGATGGTAATTAAGAAAAAGAATTTTTATAAAATTGTAGTACCTAAATCTTTAAGATTAAAATTGTTGAATAAAACCCATGAAAATTTTGGTCACCCGGGAGTTCAAATTATGCTTAACTTAATCACCCCTCAATATTATTGGCCTCATATTAGCGAAGATATTGGAAATTTTGTTAAACATTGTCATACTTGTCAACTTAATAAAAAGAAAAAACAGAAAAAATTTGGTCTTATGCAAGACGTACCCCCAACCGACAAACCTTTCGAATGTCTCTCTATTTACACTGTGGGAGGATTTAATTATTATAATTCTACAAAAAAATATTTGCATATAGTTATTGACCATGCAACAAGATATGTCTGGGCTTTTCCCTCTAAAAGTGTAACTTCAGAAACCTATGCCAATTGTCTAAAACAAATATTTCAAGTACAAGTCCCCGAAAAAATTCTGAGTGACAGGAATACAGCCTTCACTTCCTCTAGATTCAAAAAATTTCTTAAAAAGCATAATGTTAAACAACTTTTAACTTCATCTCACCATCCCCAGACAAATGGTAAAGTAGAAAGAGTAAATCAATCAATAGTAAGTCGACTAAAATGTAAAGTAAATTCTTTTTCTAAAAATGTACCATGGACTAAAGTGCTAGAGCAAGTTGTTATCGAATATAACAACTCCCCTCATACGGTAACTAAGTTCACCCCAGCATATTTACTATTTGGTAACCTCCCTTTTGAATCTCCAATTGATCAAAATAAATACCCTTCCTTAAATGAAGCAAGGGCTTTAGCAAAGAAAAGAACTATCGAATACCACCGAAAGAATAAAACTAGATATGACATCAGATTTGTAGAATCTAAATTTCAACCTGGAGATTTTGTCCTTTACGAGGAATTTGAATACCCAAATACTAGAAAATTGACTTCACCCTATTCAGGCCCTTATCGGATTATGAATAAATTATCTGAAGTTAATTATGAAATCGACAGGGAAAATTTTCACACGAAGAAACCAACTGAGATTGTACATGCGTCAAAATTAAGATTCTATTATCCACCCGAGAACTTTAAATTACATCATGAATAAATCAAAATTTATAAATCAATAAACTATCCATAACCCTTCTTTTAGTTTTCATCCTGTTGTCCCCCTTAATAATTGATTTATCTCTCAGTGTCTGAAAAGTTTGTCTGCCCTTTTCTTTTACTGGGCTCCTTCAAACTTGAGTTTCAGGTTCAATGCACTTTCCGTGTGGGAAACACTCAATTGAGGCTATACTACAAGTAGAGTACTATACCCTCACATTTCCTTGAGCTCATGTTTTCCTATGTTTGTGTTATAAATTGTAGCAACAGTTAAAAAAGTTAAATTTCAGTTGTTGAAATTTCTGAATTTCATTTTATGTTTCTGCAGCATCGTGTACAAAAAACTGGTATGGATGTTGGAAGTTAAATTTTGTTTTGTTATCATTAATAAGAGAAAAATAGAGTGACAAAATATGTTAAAAACCTAGCAAAATGTGTATTTTCAACAAGAGTATAAGAGCTCTAGTATCGTGACATAAAAACTCAGATGTTTTCAGTGACAATGCTGATCCATAATTCTAGCGCTAATTAAATGATCCGGAGATCTCCAAAGACCAGTAAAAGACTGAAGATGAGCCTGAATGACAACTCTAATGATTGTACGGACTCATACACAAACTGTGAATGGCATGCCCTAAGATATAAACTTACAAATTCAGTTATACTACTATTTCCTATTGCTGCGTAGCTAACCAGCAATATGTTATTAGTGCTTTATTTGTTCTGCACTTAGTTACTATATTATAATCTCATTAATCATTTATTATATTTTATATACTGTATTAATTATATTCAAATATTTTATGTCATATTTTATGTAAACATTTTATATTTTATGTAAACATTTTGTGTGCCTTGAGGTAAATCCAATCAGTTTTCCTACTCACTTAATTTCCTAATAACTAAATTTTCTGCTCTCACTATCTGTACTGTCTTGGGTCGACGGCCGCGACTGCAAGCCTTTTCAGATGGGGGGATAATCTGTAATGATATTTTTAAATCAATTAATTAAATTAAATTCTATTAATATTGCTTAATAACCTGTTGGCGATTCTTTACCTAAATTGCATCCCTGTTCCTAAATTTTGGCGAAATCCTTTCTTTAGTATAAAATATATTAACCTGTTGGCGCCCGCCAAATCGCCAAACTCATAAATCTGTCATATTACATAAAGTACTTAAGAACACTCCTGATGAGAAGATAGCGTCACCTCGTGATTTCAATTAATATCGCTGATTGGAGGAGCCTCGTGACGTACACATATGTATAAGTAGGGCTTCTGCTCAAGGTACGAGGAGAACGCTTGTGAGATGGATGCTAAAATAAACCTACCCCTTTATATTCCAAAATTTGTCTCATTCCTGTTGCCCCGGCTGCACAAAACAAATAATGTATGAGAAATTACATTTCATATATATATATATGTAATAATTTTGATGCGTAGTCGTGATAACAGAGTGCGAAGACGAGACGAAGGTGCTGATACCAAACCAAGTTCATCTAATTGCCATGTTTATTTCCAGGCACATTGAAATAATTCCTTGTAGACGGTATATTTTTTTATCCATAAACAATTACAATAATTTCTTATATACACGGATTAACGAGGTGGTATCATTATAGACGGACAAGCAAAGCAGCATGGATGTTGGCATGGCAGAATCTAAGGAAAGAAAGAATGGCATAGTTTTTTGTGCCAAGAGTATTTATACTAAGTTTGATGTAATTGTAGAGACAAGCTATGATTGGTTAATTTGAGGTTGCTACATATCATAGAAGGAACAGATGAATTTAGGGGAAGAGCACCAAATCTAGAATCGTTAATTTTGAGATTTCTGATTATTTTTAAAGCAGCTATCTCATTTTCTTATATCTTACATATATATATGGCCATCCGCTCTCTACCTACAACTCCTCCCAACACTCTACATCTGGCAACCTCCGCAGCAGTTAGATGATTCCTCAAGCTGAGTGAGGAAATTTGGTGCAGAAACTGCCAAACACAAACTAGAGAAAACTCCAACGAGCGATAATATTCCGAAAACTCAAATACTTCTCTTTTCACAGAAGACTCTTGATGATGAAGCAACAGATACTAGGACCCTCTATCTGGAACATTTGCCTAGTGATATCAGTACAGAAGAAATCAAAGCTTCAAAGCTTTTGCTTCTGATATTTTAGATGCTGCTATGCCGAAAAAAATACAAAGAAACAGGAAGCACGGAGATATAAACCAAGGAAACTACTTGTCTCTGACATTCCTGCTGATATTGTAAGGATCTTAAGTTTTACTAACGTTTATTTTATTTTAAATCTTTACTATCACTTCTTATTTTCTACTTCCGGCCAGAATTATAAGCGTGAAGGAGTTTATGCAAAGTTGTCTGGCGAACGCCAAGTATTTAAGTGTGGCCTTTTTGCCAAGCAGAAGAGAGGAAGCCGTGAGTTCGAAGCAGGCCGCTTACCTTAGAAGTTACGCAGTTGCTACTTTGCCTTCCAGGCCAGAGGTTTTAATCCTCTTGATAAATTAAACGTATTGTAGTGTTCACAGTCTCTGTGCTACATACGCTTTCTGTTATTATAAGGCCAATCTTATTCTAAAGTTAAATTAGAGTTTAGTTTTATTTTGATATCTTTTAAGTTAGACCCCGAGTGGAGGGTCATTGTATTCCGAAGTACGGAAGTCATTGTATATAAAGAAAAAATAAAGGGTTTTGTATACCCTTCGTCTGTATCCTGTCTACTTACTACAATTAGTGAACATAGCTTTAGTAAGCTCTCTGTTCTAGTCAGGTCATTGTATGTTTCCGAAGAAGGCAAGAAGAAACATTGAACCTGATAGTGGCGCCCGACGAAGAATAACCATGGCCGAGTTTCAAGAAGAACCTGTGCTGCCTGCAGAAACAGCTCAGAATCCAGAAATGCCAGCTGCCGCCCTGGAAGGATTCGGGTATATTGTCCAGACCATGCGCGCTTCGATGAAACCAGAAGCAACGTTTAATGGACACTCACAGGTAACCAGTTTTTTGGAAAAATTGGATGACCACTTCATGCTCTACCCCGTGCACGAGTTTCAAAAAGTTACCTTAGCTACCAGCGCTTTGAGGGGCCAAGCGCTTAACTGGTTCAAATGTATCGGCAGAAGTCTCTTGGGTCAAGCAGGAAGTCCCACCTATACCTACGAAAATTTCAAGACTGCCCTACTAAAAGCCTTCCCTGTTGTAAGGGATCGTGCGAAATTAGAAACAGAACTTTTCAGTATATATCAACAAAGAATCGAAAACCTCTCGAGCTTTATTTTAAGAAAAATTCACGTTTTCAAGCTCTTGTATGGAAACCGTCCGGATCCTGAAATAATTCAAGTGATTTTGCCGAGGTTACTACCCCAAGTGCAAGACTTTATTGAATTGAGAAATCCGACTACACTGGAAAAATTATTTGAGCTAGCAATCCAGTTTGAAAGTAGAAGAACGGCGGCCGTCGAAAGAAGACGCCAATATCAACAGCGAAACCAAATTGGTACGCCAAGACTACAGCAAACTCAAGCACATGGCTACGGAGAAAAAGCGAATCAGTGGGCAAGGAAACCCGAGCATTCAAAAACAGCCGGCGAACGTCGACAGTTCAATAGCAACCCAGGAAAAAAGTCTCAAGGCCAGTGGAGAAAGAAGGAAAGCACCGAAAGAAAAAATAATTTAAACTAAAACGGATTTCTGCTGACGAGAGGGTGCGGAAATCCGAAGGCCACGAAAACCCCTCTTCCTACAAGTTAAATACAGTAATGGTGAAAAATTTAACTCTTCCGAAGATTGAAGTCTTGGTAAATAATATCCCGGCCACCGCACTCCTGGATACCGGCGCGCAGTGTTCCTGTGTGGCAGAAGTTTTTTTTAGAAAGTATTTTCGCAAATACCGCATATATAATGCGGATAATACAACAGTATTAGCGGCGCAAGGAGAACAATGTAAGTGCGTAGGTAAAGTACCTTTGTACATCCGTATCAAGGACGAACAAGTAAAGGTGATGTTTTTTATAGTAAAGAATTTGCAAGCACACTTAATACTAGGAATAGACTTTCTTTCAGACGCACAAGCTACACTGGATTTTAATGAAGCGTCTCTTAAACTGACGATGAAACCAGTGCGTGTAGAAAAGGTTGAACCGCCAAGGGTAAATCTCGACCACCTGCCTAGTGACGAGCAAGATAGAATCCGACAAGTGGTAAGTGAATTTGCTTCCTTATTTAGTGATATTCCAGGATTTACCCAGGTTACTAACCATAGTATTGACACCGGAGATGCATTGCCGGTTCGTCAAAAACCATACCGGTATGATAAGAATAAGGAAAAAATTATAGAATGGCATATTACCGATATGCTACGTAAAAAGATCGTAACGCCTATCTCAAGTAGTTATGCTAGTCCGGTGGTTTTATGTAAGAAAAATAATGATTATCCTTTGGAGCATCCAAAAAGGTGGAGATTCGCTATTGATTACCGTAAATTAAATTCCATAACGAAATATCCGGTATATCCGTTACCGATTATAGAAGAAATTTTAAGGAACATAAAATCAACCAAATTTATGACAACTTTAGACTTAACGAATGGTTATTTTCAAATAGGGATCAGGCCTGAGGACGTGCCTAAGACTGCTTTTATAACCAAGTCTGGCACTTATGCATTTTTGCGAATGCCGTTTGGCCTTTCAGGCGCCCCAGCAACATTTCAGCGATGCATGGACATTGTGTTAAGACCTGTTCTCGGAAAGTCCACATTTATCTATTTAGACGATATCATTATTACTAGTGATAATCTAGACCAACATGTACAGGATTTAAGACAGGTGTTTTCTTTATTAAATGAGGCCGGTCTAAAAGTTAATGTTGAAAAATGCAAATTTGCAGCCCCTGAATTAAAATATTTAGGTTACAAAATATCGCAAAAAGGGATCGAGACAGATGAATCAAAAATAATCGCTGTACAAAAGTATCCGACTCCAAACACGGCAAAGAAGCTCTCTTCTTTTCTAGGACTTTGTTCATATTATAGGTCCTTTATAAAAGATTTTGCGGCTATCGCTGAGCCATTGTTAAAATTAAAAAGGAAAAAGGCAAGATTCTCGTGGACGGCCGAAGCCAATAGTGCTTTCGAAAAATTAAAACAAGCATTAACGCAAGCCCCTGTGTTGAAATTTCCTGAAAAGGATGAAAATTTAGAAATTTCAGCGGATGCTTCGGATTATGCGGTAGGAGCGGTACTTTCGCAAAATCAGCAGCCAGTAGCATTTTTTAGCCGAACTTTAAATCAAACACAAAGAAACTATTCCGCGACCGAGAGAGAGGCACTTGCAGTTCTGTTAGCAGTGCAAAAGTTCCGAGTCTATTTTGGAAAGGCGCCGATAACAGTATATTCTGATCATGCGGCGGTAACTAGATTGTACTCTGGAAAAAATTTATCCCCAAGGTTAATAAGATGGGCACTCAAGCTGCAAGAATATAATCTGGTAATCAAGCATACCCCCGGAAAGGAAAATATCGTAGCAGATGCCCTGTCACGAATTAAATTAGACGAACAGGGTAATACCGTAAAAGTTGCAATGCTGACAGCGTGTACAATAAATTCCCGAGAAACTGTAATAACCGAACTGGGTAAGGATCCTGAGTTTGGAAGTATTTATGAGTATTTGAAGGATCCTGAAAATTTTAGCCACCAAGATATTGTGGCGATAAGAAATAGGGCGGCCCATTACGAACTAATAGATGGTCTATTATTTTATACAAAAACTACGAATTCCAACAACGAATTTCGACCTGTTATCCCAGCTAGTCTTAGATTAAATATCCTGCAAGAGCTCCATGACAGCCCTTTAGCTTCTCATGCTGGTATTCGAAAAACTACTCAACGCGTACGCGAGGCAGTCTACTTTCCTGAACTGCAAAAGTTAACAAGGGCGTATGTCCAGTCCTGCCCAACATGTCAAGCCGTTAATTATATTAATTTCCGCCCGGCCGGGTTTCTAAATAGTATTAAATCCGAATTTCCAAATGAAATAATCGGCATCGATTTATTGGGCCCTTTCCCAAAAAGTCAGTTAAACAAAAGTCGCTATCTCCTTGTTATAGTTGATCATTTTAGTAAATGGACCGAAATTGTTCCCTTAAAACGAGCCTCCGCGAAATTAGTTACCGATTCTATTTTAAATAAATATATTTTAAAATACGGGGCGCCCCTAAAAGTTATATCGGATAATGGTCCTCAATTTGTAAGTAATATATTTGAAGACATGTGCCAAAAACTGGGCATACGTCATTTAAAAATGGTCCCGTATCGGCCGCAATCAAATATAGCGGAACGGGTCAACAGAAATATAGTGAAAATTATCCGTAGTTATGTTAAAAATTTTCATAAAAGCTGGGATAACTATGTCAATGAATTTGCTTTCGCCCTTAGGACCGCAAAACATGATACAACGGGAAAAACTCCTGCTGAGTTATTTCTAGGCAGAAAGATTATAACACCGTTAGATAAACTATTTTATGTGCAACAAAGAGCCCCAGAATTTAAAATGGGTGATATAGAAAAACTAATAAAAGAAGCAAAAAAGAATACGGAAGTAGCACAAAGAAAACAGAAGTTATACTATGATCTGAAACGACGGGGAGTAACTTATAAAGTAGGGGATGAAGTACTAAAAATTAAGCATTCACTTTCTTCAGCACCAGAAGATAAAACTGCCAAATTTTTCCCACGCTTTGAAGGACCATATGTTATAGAAAAAATAACTCACGCTGTTGTAGTATTAAAGGCAAGAAATGGTGAAACCTGTTCCGCAAACATTGACCAGATAAAACCATTCTATGACCGTAATAAAATGCAAATCTTTTCAGATCTTTTGCAGGATCCGGTACGGCAGACACCGCAGGTACAAGTTCCAGAGGTGGGAAAACGACAAGTACAAGGGCAAGCCAATGAGAGACAGAAGCAAGTGAAAAGAAAATTGCCCCGCGGAAAAATTGAAGGTACAAAGAAAAAGAAGCCGTTCCACCGTCCAAAAAACAGAGTTCACGAACACCTCCAGAATGAAGAAGGGAGAAGGACGACGTATGTGGAAAAGACCGGGAGAAAGGACGGCAACTATAACCCGGCTGTGAAACGGAAGATTGACTCATCTGACAGAACTCTCCGCAGCAAAAGTCGCCGAACTGCGGAAGGGCCATCAGCGGCGGAGGAAAAAGTACAAGAAAAATTTGAACGGCCAACAACGAGGTCCAAGCAGGATCACGACAGAAGTTTCCCGGTTCCACCAAGACCAGCTGCCTTCAAACGGCCAAGACCACAAGCAGAGGACAGAAGGAAGATGTTCAAGGGTGGCCGTAGTGGTGAAAAACGGAAGCTTCCAGAGGAAAGCACTGAAGGGCGAGCCCGTACAAGAAGGAGGATCAACCAAGCTACGGTTTGCAGCACCTTTAAAGACTGGGCCCAGAAAAGGATGTCTGAATATTACAAAGATAAGTAAAATTTTGTGTTACTTTACAAACTTAAGTTAATCTTTCATTCTTACTGCAAGTGGCAGATTTGAAGAAGTTTTACCTCATGCGAGGTCTACCTTTATCGCCAAAAGGGCGAGAAATGAGTTGTGACCGATTTTCTTATTATGTTTTTCAATTACTCGCGCGTAAAACTAAAGTTGATGTATAATAGCGTTGTATAAAGACTTAAATATTGTAAAAAGTTATTGTATAAATTTTATTTAAAACATTCTAACAAGAAAGAAGTTTTAGTCTGAAAGACTTTTTGAAATGTAGTATTATTTCAATGTAGAAAGAATTGGCACTTGCTTTGAAAAGAATAGAAGTTAACAATGTACTACTAATGTATGTTTTCAAATGTGTAAAATTAACGGCATCTTGATATGTTCTTGTATACATGTGAACTGTTATTTTGAATGTTTAGAAATAACGTGATATGGTAAAAGTGAAAGTAATGTTAAAAATTTTGTTATTCGTGTGACTGTAAAGATTAAATCATGCTGAATATGTGTTAAAGGTTGAATGATGTAGTTAGGCTCTCTGACGCTACACTTTAGAGTTAGCCACTTTCAGAATAGTACCTCAGGGTCTAGAGTTGAATTTAGGGTGTGTTAAGAGGTCTCGTATGTTGAATTTTAACACGTTAGTGTTTTGATTGTAGGAGGAAGTGTTGAACACATAGACAGAAACACATTCGTGTTTGGTGTTTTTACAACACATGTCAGAGAGCACGGGGAGAGATAATTAAAATAGTCATGAATGAAATAAGAATGTTAAGAAAAGTATATTCTATATGTTATTTGCAATGTCATTCTGTAACATTTCATTAAACTAGTTTTCCTTCCAGATCTCTGGAAGGAACCAGAATTGAATAAAGCTCCTGTTTTGATGCAGTACAGATGAAAAAGAAAAAAGATTGTTGTATATTCCGGGAGCTGCTATTGTAACAAATTTCTTTCTTTTAAAATTTTCTAGTTTCTAGCTAAGTTATGTGTGTAAAAGTTTGGCCTCGCGTTAGTTTCTAGAGCTAAAAGTTTTCAACAAGGTCGTTTTAGACCTCAGTTTCAAACTAATTAACTCTGGCGGGAAGTATGTAAGGATCTTAAGTTTTACTAACGTTTATTTTATTTTAAATCTTTACTATCACTTCTTATTTTCTACTTCCGGCCAGAATTATAAGCGTGAAGGAGTTTATGCAAAGTTGTCTGGCGAACGCCAAGTATTTAAGTGTGGCCTTTTTGCCAAGCAGAAGAGAGGAAGCCGTGAGTTCGAAGCAGGCCGCTTACCTTAGAAGTTACGCAGTTGCTACTTTGCCTTCCAGGCCAGAGGTTTTAATCCTCTTGATAAATTAAACGTATTGTAGTGTTCACAGTCTCTGTGCTACATACGCTTTCTGTTATTATAAGGCCAATCTTATTCTAAAGTTAAATTAGAGTTTAGTTTTATTTTGATATCTTTTAAGTTAGACCCCGAGTGGAGGGTCATTGTATTCCGAAGTACGGAAGTCATTGTATATAAAGAAAAAATAAAGGGTTTTGTATACCCTTCGTCTGTATCCTGTCTACTTACTACAATTAGTGAACATAGCTTTAGTAAGCTCTCTGTTCTAGTCAGGTCATTGTATGTTTCCGAAGAAGGTAAGAAGAAACATTGAACCTGATAATATTACGATTTCTCAAATGGCCGAAACTTTTCCAAAAGCCTCTCAGATAACTTTGAATTTATTACTTGTCAATCCACATGCTACCATAAGTTACATACAGGAAAAAGATGCATTTGAAGCTTTTGAGGCAACAAAGAATGCTGAAGTACTTAGAAGAAAAATTACTGTTCTATACTCTTTAGCTGCTTCACGCCCAAAGAGACGCTAGAAACGGGCCTGGAAGTATAAACGAAGAAACTTTAAACGGACTTCAAAGCAAATGAAATCACAGCCACAGACAGATGACAGATGGAACATACCTCGTTTACAGCAAAAGCATATACGACAGTATAAGAAACGTCACAAACCTGCCTGCAAATACAAACTTGGAGACAAAATGCCAATCCGTTCTGGACTGCAACGTTGAATTGGACTTCGACTGAAACTTGGACTTAAACTTCGTCCCAAATCCTTCGGTCCTTGTGAGACAACGAAAGTTCATCCGTCTGATTGTTGTGAAGTACAAAAAGATACGCCATGAAGGCCCATTATCACGTCAACCTCTTCTGATCAGATGAAACGGTGGGGCACAAAGTAAACATTCGTCACCCGCATATTGAATTTTTTTTTCTTTCCACTTTTTCTGCTTGTGTGTTTTGTTTTGTTTTTTCTTTCTTTTCAGATCCATCCCTAGGCGAGGACGACTGGCAGGGCAGGATGGCCATCTGATCATCCGCCCTCTACCCACAACTCCTCCCGACGCTCTACATCTGGTAACCTCCGCAGCAGTTAGATGATTTTTCAAGCTGAGTGAGGAAATTGAGAGGATTCTGGCAGATGAATTTAGAATGCTGCGCAGGAAGCACCGATTATGCAACTCAATGTGATTAAAGAAAAAGGACTATAACTGTTTCTTTGATGATGTGAACACTATTCTGTAATGATGTCTTCATCACTTCTTCGCTATTAATTTTAACCTCATCCTACACGCACACACACGTATATCACTATGTATACATATGTAAACAGGTTTAGTGGCTTTCTATTAGGTCAGTCCATAAATTTTTTTTGGATTTTTCTGTGCGTATTTTTGATAAATTTTTAAATAATATAAAAAGCACAATTTAACATTTTAATCAATTATACTCGTATATTTTCCTCCATTATCTACAATGTTTCGCCATCTTACTGGCAGCTTTTTTTATGCCATTGCTGTAGAAAGGCCCTGGTTTTGATGCAAAAATACTTGAAAGTTCATTATGTACATCCTGTTTAAAATTTAATTTTTTCCCCGGTAAAAAATTTTGTAAGGCACGAAATAAGTGAAAATCACTTGGGGCAATATCTGGGGAGTAAGCAGGATGTGGCAAAAGATCCCAATTAAATTCACTCATTTTTTGCAGCGTTGTTCGAGCTGTATGCGGTCTAGCGTTATCACGATGAAAAACCACTTTCTTGATACTCACCAATCGTGGGCGTTTTTTGATCAGTTCTGAGTTTAGACGGCAGAGTTGTTCACTAAAAACTTTTGAATGAATCGTTTGATTTGGTTCGAATAGTTCAAAACGTCCTGAACGGGGTTTATCATCCATGCTGCTTTTCCCAACTTTAAAACATTTCCTGGCATGTCCTTCCATTAATAGTGTCTTCACCGTGTACACTATTCATTTTTATCGCTGCAAACCTGGCAGATTCACCACACGAAAATAAAAAATGTAGCACAGCACGTTTGTACTGATTATCTGTATTCATCTTTTATGGGTAGTAAAATGCGTTCGATATTTAAGAATAATGGTGATGAACTCAATAATATGTTAGTCAAACGATGACAAGTTTCAACAGGTTCAAAATTGTATTGTTTCAGTAAATGCGTCATAATGAATTCCACGCACACTCTTAATGCGCACGAACTTATGGACTGACCCGATATATATTCGTTATACTTAGTGGAACTTAAACAACTTTTAAATTGTTGATAATTCTACGACTATTTCATGTAAATTTAACTAAAGGCATAATGGTGGCCGCCCTTTTTGCACATTGGAAGCAACAAGCAAACATACAATACAGATTTTTCATTGTATAATAATCGATATTAGTCACTTTTTAGACATTTTATACATAACCCATTCTGGTTATCTGATCGGATATAGCGAACCAAACATTTCATCTCCCGAAATTCGTTATACTAGGCTTCGAGTATATGTGCACCCTCTTAAAGAAAAATTGAAACGAGCTCATTTTAACAGTTTTTCTTTTCATGGCTTAAAATAAATCTAAGCCATGAATAGACATCAGTATAACAACCTATTTAGGATCGATAAAATAATTTTTTTAACCTTTGCATTTCACTGTTGCCAATCAAATACGAAATCATTTTTCAAATCTTACGTGAAGACATTTTCTGTCGCTTAACCTCCAGCATAGATTTATTTCTCGAAAGCTAATAGCTTGCTGTCTGTTTCAGTTATTTCAATCAACCTCTGAAAGTAAATCCAGAACCTCGGGCTAATATTAGTGTTCTTAGATGTAAGGTGGATGTCATTTGGGATTTTGTTGCCAGACTCAACGAATTCGTTATCTTTCTCTTGCAATAAATTGTTGGATTTTTCCTGTTTTATATGTTAGAAACACATTTAAAAGAAATGCTGTATTCCTCCTATCGAACCGACGCTGATGTCTGGCTGGTTTATCCCAAATTTGTTGAGATAAATTGCTGTATATGTTTGCTTATCTGAACTTAGTGGAGAAAACCTGAGTTCGGATAATCGATCGCAGCTTCTTATAATTAAAAAAAAAAAAAAAAAAGACTTATTATGCGAGTCACTAGCACCATTGGCAACGTGTGCACATAGGGTCACCAGGTTTTGAATACACGTAGATCTCCATTTGAACATGTGCACCCTTAAGCATGAAATTTAAAATTCAGTTTTTTTTTTTTTTTTTTTTTTTTTTTTTTTTTTTTCCCGTTTCTTATATACATATATAACCTTAAGAAAATCCAAAATTTTTTTTAATAAATTGTTTTAAGAATCAAAGAGAAGAATCTGCACGAATGCTGCCAGATCGAAAATAATAAAAGGAAAATAGATTATAATTTCTTCCCTATGAAAGCCCTAACATATTCTTTCTCAATGAAGATCGTAATCCAAAAGGTGTGCATGTAAAATTTAAAAACCTTCAAATACGTATACTAAACTGAAAATAATACAAAATAGAACAATAAACAAAAAATATATAATAATCTCCTCTGTTTTAACTCTTCAAAGAGAACTTCTCAACGGAAAAGTGTTTTGAAGCCTTAAACTAAGTTGATTAATGAGTTCCAAATACATGTTTCGTTGCTCTGAATCATTTGAGACTCAGTTTTTCTTTAATGGCTTTAGAATTAAAGCATATACACTATTAAAATCATGGTTACATTGTCTATGACAGCAAAGGGTACTTACGGAAAATCCCGTCGATCATTTTTGTCTATTAAAGAAAAGACGCCAAACTATGCGATTTTTCGCCAAAAATGGAAAAGTTCTCTTCAAACACGCTGGGTTTGGTGTAACCTTGATTACACGTGTTAGTTATTATTCTTCAGTAAGAATTCCTTTTTTTTCCCCTCTATCACGCATTTTCTAAAAAAAAATGATTAAAATTTGGGACCTACCTACTACAGAATAGCATGCTGTTGAATGTTTCCAAAGTTATGGAATCTTACCGGCCTCAAGGCCACGAAATGGTGCTTTATTTAAAAACTGAGAAGCAGTGGCGTTGCAACGTTAAGGCTTATGCGAAGCCCGAGTGTAAATTCGAAAAGGAACGTGGTTCGAGGGTTCTACTATTTCATTTTTGACTGCACTCTGATTCATTTATAGTTAGCGCAGAGAATTGACGACTATTGAATGGGGAAAAGAGGAATTAGAGTTAAGTGACAAGACTGTTTAACATTAAAACCTAGCGAAAATAATTGTTTTTACAGTATATCTCCTTAATAAAAAACAATGGAAATTTTGAATGAAAATTTAAATATATTGGTACTTTTCCGCTTCGCTGGCGCAGGCGGTAAAGTCGCCAATAATGGAAACCCGATGCCAAACGGAATATCCTCGCTGGTAACCTTTTACGCCTCATTTTCAAAACAAGTCGCAGCCATTTCTTATCAGATTGTTTTTTTCAATACTGGCATAAAATTACATAGAATTTTTACCAGATAGTTCAATTTTATGCCCTAAGAGCATTCGCGGTAATTAATTGGGATGCAATTACACCGCTCACCCGAAGACGAAAATATAGTAAAGGCAAAGTCAAAGGTTAAATTCATCAATTCTAATGGAATGCACCAGCGAAGTAAAGCACTGCGGTTTTGCATAATTTCTGAGTAAGCTATTCGTACGAATTAAAACAACTCTTGCATTTAAACTTTTATTCAAACTAAGATTTAACTTGAAATTAATGTAGAAAATTACTGAGAGAATTAGATTTTTGTAGCGCAGTTTACGTGAGATGAGATCCCTTGGGGTCACGTGATACGAACCGACGAATCAGGATGTTGAACCATGAAAGCATAGTAAAATCTTAAATTAATGTCTTTTTACAAATTTATTGTCTTTATTTATTGGCTTTTTACAAAATTTTAAACGCTATCAAAATGTTTATGCCTTCAAAATAAAAAAATTCTTAGTTAATATTTGTTATTTTTTTTTTTTTTTTTTTTTTTTGTCTACTGTATGCTGTCGCCAATGAAGTCTGCTTGGCGAGATCTGCGCCTTCGAAACTTCGAAACGGAAAAGTACCAATATGGTTAAATGGTAATATAATAAACATAAAAGAAAAATAAGAAAAGAATTTTTTTTGTTTTTTGTTTGTTTGTTTGTTTGGCACCGTCTCTTATGGTCAACAGGATTTTCCGCAAGTATCCAGCAAAGTTTGACATAAAATGTGTTAATTGGAGTATGTCTTTCAAACAGATTTTCTGTCCCCTTTTTCTACTATGCAATATTGATAATAATGCTTTGCCATGCAATGCTGATAGCAAAAGATCGGTTCTGTTTCGCTAGCCGATCCTAATCTAAGAAGCAAAGTTTATCGATTTTTATTATCGGCAGTGATTCCTTTTCGCTCTTGTGTCAGCCGGTAGTTATTTGGCTCGCTATCATGGGTCACATACTGTAGTTATTACAGTACTGACATGTGTTAAGCAAGTACCATACTTAGTAATTCAAACATAATTCAATTTCGAGCTAAGGAGATCAATCAGGAGCAGGCAGGTGTTATCAGATCTCTTCCTTGTGAAAGGCGACCGATATTCATCGCCCGATGGTAGTCGTAAACGGGGAGACAGTGTGTCTAAGGTACCAATCACATTACATAATGTGATTGGTTCGGCTACCCGCACAATTCCAAGGAATACACGTAGCTAGGTTAACATTTTCACTCATTACAAAGACTAGAACGCCAAACAATTACCGATTATCGCTCAAATCGGGATCACGTGATCCTTCAGAAACAGAACTTTCGTCTGATTGGTTGTCTCTACCCGGGACCAGAGACATTTTCGGTGAGGTTTGAAAAAATTCCCGCGTAGCCGCAACATTGCTTCCGTAGCTAGGCGGGATTTCGCTTCAAGCGGGGCCCTTTTTTTCTAGGAATTTTCCCGTTTAAACCAGTGCTACCAGAATCTCGTTTCTCAGAAATGTCCCGTCTAGCTGGGACTGTAGCCATGTGTACAAGTAGGTGAGAAAGAGGACTGCCAGTTTCCATGAAGGACTGGGGGATTTAAGTGAAGACCCGAGACCAGGCCAGACAAACACTATAATCAGTGCCGAAGTCATTGACAAGGTGAACGACCTGGTGAGAAGTGACATCTCAAAGGGAAAAACTTCAACTTGGATGACGAACTGAAGGACACAGTGAAGGACAGAGACGAATAACCCGTCTCTGTTTCCTGGCACGCTTCCAGTAACAGCTCTCCGCGAACTGTAGAAAAGCTACCACTCCGTTTTGTGGAGTCAATATCCATTTGCTAGGTAAAGTGAACTGATTCTTTAAATCATTTCCAGACTGAACCTGAAACCTAGAGGTCAGTCCGTTCGCTGGGCTCGAACCCCAGGGCGAACTACAAGTATTCAGTGGTCTTAACCACTCGTCCAATGATAGGTAGGAGAGATTAGGAATGTCCTGCATATTATTAATACCAGTATTTCAAAAGTTTAGAAACTGAGCTTTTCCAGATACACGTTAATGATTTTAATCAAGCTTCCATTTACTTGCAAACGGAAAAGTTTTTAATTCCTCTTTTATTTAGTAATAAAAGTGTTTTCAACTATAGATGTATGAATAGATTTCTTATCTGGCTAAATAAGTACTTTTGATTAATATAATAAATGGCAAAGGCAGAAAGACAAATTTTGCAAGTTTGAAATGCATCTTTCTTTTCTACATATTTCAGTATCTTGTGTAATTTTGGAAAGAGAACTGAAGATTTTGTTTGATGTCATTATTTGCCAAAAATCCCTCATAACAAAAAAAATATTTTCAAATTAAATTGTTTTGTTATAGTAAAAAACTGAATTTTAATAACAAATTTAAATAAACAGTTTCGTCAACAAAATTTTATCCACAGTAATCTGAAAGGTAATATTACTTTTCCGTATACTGTTAAGGAAGGCAAATAAAAAAAGGAATTTAATCAAAATCATATTGCTAATGTTAAATTGAAATATTTGTTTTTATATGAGCTTAGTTTCTCTTCCTCTGAATTAGTTTCTTTTTCAAAATCTTCATTTACTCAGTATTCTGACTAAGCTCCTTTTATTGACAAAAGTTTTATTAATCCCATTTCACAGATTTTCTTTGCTTATACAAGGATCAATAGAAGAAATATGCTTCATCATTTATCTAGATTACAGATAAATGAAGTAGAATTTAGATTGCCTACGCATTAAGGTGATGTTGACTTTAATTAAATTATTTTGCATTAAGTTAGAAAATTCATTTATGGCAAAGAGACAAGATATTTTTCATTATGCACGGTTACAAGAGAGTAACTTCTAAAAATAACTATTTTACAGGAAATTTTGTAGAGAGATATTTACTAGTAAAAAATCATTAATTTCAGAATATAACTAAAAAAATTTTTATACATAAAAATACTTAAAAATTTCAATTTTCTTTCATATTTTCTTTCTTATACTTGATAGGATGCGAATTTACTTTTATGAATAAAATAATGGGATTTTAGATATAAATTTAAATGAGTTTTAGTGCTAAAATTAATTAGTTTTTCTGAAAATTCAACTAAGGAGAGTTAAAAAGTAACATTATTATTGCTACAGATATGTTGAGGTCTCCTCAATAAACTAAGCCAGATCAACGAAACGAAATTTACACCTTATTGAAATAACTTACAGCTCACAATAGCTATATGAGTAGTTGTAGAAGAACGTGCGAGATAATGTAAATTTTCCTTAGTATTCAAAAAACATAAAATTTATCCGAAATCCCTCCTGTGCATCTCCATCGTAGTCTGTATTTCCTTTTTGTTTTGGAGTGCATTTATTTCACATATTTCTATTAACTACATCTTCCAAATTATATGAAACAATCTAGCAAATTCGCTCAGCAAGTTTCTCGGTATTTATCGATTATATTGATGTACACCCCTTTTCTGGCAAGAATTATTTAGGGGTTTTTACGTATTATCCCGTCAATAGTGTATAGTTCGCTACCATAAAACTGAAATTTCGCGAAAATCCCTCCAAAGTTGTGTCAAACGATCCTGCGGCCTCACTAATGATACTAAGTGAGATAGCCTCACTAAGTGAGATAAGCCTCACTTCTGCTTGAAACTGTTACAATAAACATTCCTCACTCTCTCAGTGGTTCACCAGCGGCCGAGCGGTAAAGTCGCTGAACACTGGTAGTTCGGTCTGAGATTCAAATCCCGCTGCATGGGGTTTTTGTAGTATTCCTCATGCGTAAGGTATATACGAGCCAGTTTCTCTTAGAAAGCCCTCCACGAAGGCATCCCTCCGCTTAGGCAAGTAGCCGCCGAGGCTTTACCGTAATCACCAAAAGCAAACCACTCTCCACAAAATAGTCATTGCTGGGAAAAATTCGAACCGAATGTGCTTCCTAAATAAGCTTACGTTGACTTCTGCTATTTTGATAGATTTTCGATTTTGCCAGAAGCTCTATTTAGAACGTTGAACTTTCTGCAGGTGATTGCTCCAGTCTATTATTGTTTTGCCGGTCATATCCAGCTCCCCCCCCCCCAAAAAAAAAATTTCAGCAGACGTTATTCTCTTGAATAAGAATGTAGTGATAAATATGATTCTTCAGCACTTGAACACCCTTTTTCACAAAATGGTATGAAAAAATTCAGCGGTAACAGTTAATTTAAATTCCTTTTCATAAAAACAAAAGGTGGCTTATCAAGAATCAATCGACATTGAATCAAGCGAAAGCGCGAGATGCTTATCTATAATTGGCGCTAAATCGCGATGCTTGGCGACAGTCTTACGGTGGACAGTACAAACCATAAGTACCTTTCTTTCCGGCAAAAAATTAAGTTCTATAAACGTAAAAATAAGCGACGAAATAGTAAGTCAGGAAAATCAAATTTACTACAGAAGAACTGCATACTAAGATGAAAAAAATATGAAAATAAAATACTCACAAAACTTACATCTTTGCTGTTTCACAAAACTGAAAAGCCATGCTAGATGGTTATTACCGAGTCAAAGGACTGTGTGTGAGTGGCATTTGTCTCGGGACGGCATAAGTAACTCAAAATAGAACTATAAATTATTTCAACAAAGATACTGACAAATGAATAATTGTTATGAATAGCTGGAAAGAATATTCGATGCAGTAATAGATAAGGATTTAAAATAATAATAGAATGTTTTGTTTCCAAAGTATTATTGGCACCAAAAAATTATCGGTACTGTTCTGTTATCAGGACCGAATTCAGAAATTTTATGTTATGTATGTGTTCATGTATGCGTGTATATACATCATTATAAGGGCATAACTCCGATCCTCCTAGCCCGCACAAACCGGCTGTATGATAAAAAAAAAATCTCATGTGTACACCACATGACTTCCTTGTACGGAATGTTAAATTATACAAATTTTTTCTTGCATTTCATTTAAACTTATTACATTAAATTAAACCTACTTCGCCGACAGCGCATAAACCACAAAAGAATAAATGCATTCTTTAAAATTCACTTTGTTTACCATAGCGACACTCTGGCGCTAGGTTTACTTAACAGTATTATACTTCGTTCATATTATAACTCAGAATGCACAAAATTTATATCATTTAAAGAATTATCTAATCGTTGCCACATGTTCTATTCAAATACTATAATAAAGTTAAAATTATGTATAAAAGAAATTAAGCAAACAAAAAAAAAAGAAACAGTTTTTCACAGACGATTGAGTATTTCTAATTCAATTAATTCAGTTTCACTTCGCGACAAGGCAAAAATGCATAAAAACTCAAAATATCTGTATTAAAAATTACGGAGTAAATCTTAAACGCTTATTTCCTTGAAAAAATTCCAGAAAGGATTAAGCATGATTTAAATAATATATGAAGGCGTTATCTTTGTTGTTGCGAAGCTAAGTTTCTCTAGATTGGCAACAAATCCACTACTCAGCTGTTTTAAATGTAAACAAGAGCAATGACCGCCATCAAATTAGGCTTAGCGGCACTTAAACAATTTTAAAATTGTTTATAATTCTAAAAATATTGCATGCAGATTTACTAAATGGATAAAACCCTTTACCGGAAGATAAAAACAACACAATTCAATTAGTTTTAAAGCAAAAAATGTACAATTTACAAACATATAAGAGTAAAGAAACTGAGATCACTGAGCCGGGTAACAGAGTGGCTATATTTATAAATATATTTATATACGTTTGGCGCGTCCGATTGAAACCAAAATACGAGGTGCACATCTACATGTTATAGTAGTCTTATATACAAAATTTCAACGTTCTGAGGCTACACGTTTTTGAGTTATGTGAGATACGCACGTACGTTCGTACAGACGCCACGAAAAATTCTCTTCAGAATTCATTTTAAAGCAGTTTTTTTTTTTTTTTTTTTTTTTTTTTTTTGGAGGAAAAGAGTTTTTTATTCTGTCCTTATGTATAGATAGATATCACGCAAAAACATCGTTAAATTGCATTCTAAAGCGGTCAAAGTGGATATTTTCGTTGAAATATGCTGCCTGAAGCTTTTCGCGATTACAATACTTCCTTTTTACTTCGTACAAGGAAGTAAAAACTAAAGTATGTGTGTGTATACATGTATACGCACATATATACATATATTTCCGAATCCGGAACAATACCAATTATCAGAATAACAGAACAGTACCAGTTATCGCCAAGAATCTATGATCTGCTATAACCGGAAAGCATCGATTTTTATTCCCTATCTAGATAAACGGGGAATTAGTTATGCCCTACTTAACACATGTGTAATTATGGAAATCATAATAGAGTATTCCCACACCCTTTGACACAGTATCCGCGTTACAGTTATCACAGATTTGCAATGGGCCACAAAATACGAGAACTAAATAAACAAAAGGTTTGTTTTACAGCTCCACCAGTGTGCGAGTATTAAACACTCGGCGAGTTCCTTTAAAAGGTTCTCCACAAAAGCATCCCTTCTCTTAAACAGATAACATTCCAATGTTTAGCCATACTCAAATAGTTTAACATCAACTTTATAAATTACGAAACGTATCCCAAGTATGGTCGGGAGGTAGAGTGTTGAAAGCCTTTCTTTTTTTTTTCTTTCATGCCAACACCAATCATGAGCACAAATTCAACCTGCGCGTTTAATGGATCAATGATTCTTTACTTGACATGAAGCACTATGTTTATAGTTCTGCGATGCATTCAAACTTTAAATGATACAGCGAATATAACGTATGTTGAAGGTTATCTGAATCGCAAAGGGTATAAAGGCTCTCCGCCTAAGGAAAGAAAACTGAAAACTTTAAAGAAAACTGGCTCTTATGTTTACACATTAACTACCATGCCCCGTGATTCGAACGCGGAACTCTGGTATAGCAGTCTCCTCCCCTAACCACTATACAGTTTGGGCAGCTCGTCTTTCGAAGTATAATGCAAATTTTTGTGCACTTACTGCTCGTAAATCTATTCAGTACTTTTGTATTACAGCACTCACAGTGACAGAAAATCGCCAAATATAAATTGAGTGGTGTAAAAGATTTTTAAGAATTATGTATTATTATTTCATCTGAATATTATTTAGGGGGTTTGGCTTTAAAAAGGAAATGTGTGGTCTCTCAAATGATTACCTGGCCATAGTGACATTTTTGGGAACGAGTAGGCAAACTTTCTAGTAAAATGGGGTTCGTGACTATTACAAACGAAATTTTCGACATTATCTTCCCCTTCTATCAGGCTTTAATCAACCAAATAGCGAAAAAAATTCACAAACTGCTAATTCAAGAAAGAATAAACTTAAAACATTGGAGAACTGAAGATCTCTTACCAGTCCATGGCAGGAAGCTGCTGCCCAGTCCCGGCTGCTGACTGGCGGTGACTGCTCGGCATAGCACCTCCATCGCACTGGAATCTATTCGAACCCTGTCTGGCCAGTACCTCCTACATACAAAGCCAAGGCTCTAGTGTTGCTTGAACGCTCTGACGTCACGAAAATCGTCTCTCCACGAGATACAGTGTGTAAAATTACTTTAAATTTACTTCATGAAAAATTTTTTTTTGGAACTGAATGACTGTGCAAAACTTCATAACCCTCGGATTATTTTGAAAAATATCATACAATCATCGACAAATATTTTTCTAAATAATTACTGCAAAAAGTCAAATGATAATCTTTTAAGCAATAATTTAACTAAGCAACGGAAATTGAAAACATTAAAAAAATAGTTTATGTATGTAGCAGAAATGAAATATGTTATGTGTTTAAGGTACAAAATAAGAGAGTGAAACTAACCTATTTTTTCTTAATATTTTCAGACTTGTAATTCATTTTTTAAATGAATATTTTCTGCAGAACGTGTATAATATGTTGAATAAAAAAGTGCCTTTTCTATTTGTGTTGTGAAATCTTTTCCGCCTATTCCAAAATGCATGCACGCATACACACACAATAAAAGGGGAATATTTGCAATTATCATAGAAAAGTGCTAAAGCTCTAAGGTCTGTTATATAATATACTAAAGCTTTTTCATCATAAACTAAAGAATATTCATTTTTAAAGATAAAATACTTTGTCAATTAATATTACTTTCGTTTATATTTTAAAATCTTGAAATTTTCTAATCTTATTTTAATTGAAACAGACGTGCTTGTTACATTAATTTTAAGCTGAAAGAAGGAAGTATGTACAATTTGTAGTCAAATACAATTCCAGATGACTAATTTTTATAGATATTTACTAATATGTTATTTTCATTTTATTCTATGTTTAATTCTGTCAAAGAAATAAAATTTCTAGAAATATAGTAGGTATACAGGGTAAAATGCATCTGATAACTCTATAAAGAATAAACTAGAATAAAAAAGTACTTCCATTTCTTCCCAGCTGTAAGGCCTCATACATTTGTACTAAGTTATTTTTTCTCAAAGGGATTCACTGTAATAAAATGTAAGTAGCATGAAGTTGCCTAAATAAACATTTACTCCCCTTTTTCTCACTACAATACATGGTGTCATTTCCTATTACTTCTAGTTATAATTGTACTGGAAGAAAAATTTCAAGTAAAAAATAAGTCTTCTTTTAATGCTTCTTTCTTAATAAAGATCTGGAATTATTCTGAAAATTTTAAATCTTACTTTAACACTAAACTCCTTACTCCTTACAATTCTAAAAATTCAGGGCATTTGATCTATTTAGATGTTTTAAAAGTTTCTGCTGATTATCCTGATAAAAAAATTCCAGTAAGTGCATATCAATTATACAACTTCATATTTATCATTTGCTAACAAATTCTTAGGTAAGTTACAATTAAATGATTTTTACGAACAAAAATTTACTAGTTACAAGAAAATTATATATGTACATATTAAACAAAAGGGATGCTTGGAGTATATGGAAATTTTAACTACTGAAAATGAACAATGTTAATCATCTCCTTTCTCAGTCTGCGTTAGGTAACTAATCCTAAAACTATCATTTTTAAAAATGGGCCTAATGACTGAAGTGCCAAGCGTTGGAAATCAGTAAATTAAAAGTGCAAAAATTAATACCAATACTTTGGATTGGCTGATTGGTAACCAGGTTAAAGCCGACAGCAACGGCCTACCTAGGGCTGGACGCCTTGGTAAAATACTCTTCAGTGACGCCTTGGTGAAATACTCTTCAGCGGACGCCTTGGTGAAATGCTCTTCAGTGGACGTCTTGGGTGAAGTAGTCTTCAGGAAAAATGATCCATATAAAACATCACACATCAATATGGGTTATTTGTATTATTGCAAGTTACACGAAACCCTTCTGCTTAGAAAGGGTGATTTGCTCGAGTATTTTCTAAAGGGAATTTGTTCACATTTACGTTACACATGGTGGAAAACCACAAGAACCAACCATGCAGCCAGCTCGCTTACCTTGTATCAAACACAAGTCGAAACATCAGTGTTTCTGTAATCTTTACTTTAATTAAAATTGTCATCTCCTATTTAAGTGGAGGCGGATTAACATGGCTATGGATAAACCAGACTTTGTCTAATGAAAGGTTAAGTTTGTTTAACGCGGAACGCTCGAAAAAGCGTTATCACAAACCATCAGAATAAAGCTAAATTTATGTGTGAAATACAGAAAAGGAGAAAAAATGTGTATAATAACAATAAACGTAGCAGATAATATCAGAGTATTAGGAATCTTTTTTGTATACAACAATACGCAATTCAATTGTATGTAATCTAGGAAACAAAAATATTATAATCATGCCTTTAAAATAAATTCCCAAATCGCAAAAATAAATGAAGGGGTAAAGTCATTAATCTTCTTAGTACTTACTTTCTTCCATTGCTGGAAAATTCCAAAAGCTCATATTTTAAAACTAAGGGGAAAATATGACGATTTGTTTATAAAAACCGTCTGAACTGCTTGAAACACAACGAAAACGAACACATAAAAATACACGGCGCTGATTGACTGAAACAATTGTTATGAGCATGGTTGTCCGAACTTGATGCATTTCTGAAAATTTGGCGACTTCTGCTAAAATAGTTGCATTAATACGTAAATACCATCTTCTGTTCTTCATAGACTCTTATCCAAGTAACAGCCCACCAGCGGCCGAGCGGTAAAGACGCTGAACACTGGTAGTTCGGTCTGAGGTTCGAATCCCGCGAACGGGCTGGCTGCATGGGCGTTTTCGTGGTTTTCCCCATGTGTAACGTGTATACGAGCCAGTTTCCCTTAGAAAGTCCTCCACGAAAGGCATCCCTCCCTTTAGGCAGATAGCCCTCGTGTGCTTTGCCATAACTGAATAATCTAATCTAACCTTATCCAAGTAACATATACATTTTTCTTTCTGTATTCAAGTACCATCTTGTCCCTAATAACTGATTTAATTTACATAGCCCCAGGAACTTCATCTCTAAATTAAACTGCTTCATTACGCAATTGCTAACTTAATAATTGCTAAAAGTACTTTTCTGTTCATTGTCTGTCTTTCTGTACATTTCTGTTCATGGATAACTTCCATTTCTTGTGCCTTTAACTGCCTTCGGATTAATTGTATACGTCGTACTTGATATCACATAGGTTAATTGGGAGTAGAGATTGTAAAATTTTCTTTTTCTTAAGAGGATAAGTCCATTACTTCATGTGAAGAAATTGACTAAACTACGCAAACCTTTTTGATACATAACCTCTAAATTAAAAATACTAAGTACCAGTACTGGGGGTGCTATTTTATGTTTTAGAACTGTGACATACAAACTTATTTAAGCATTCTCTCTGAACGTTCCTGACACGTTCGTAATACACTTGCAGTGGACGTTTACTGAACGTTCTGGGTGTTAGTTGAGAATACTTTCTTTTTCGCCACCCAACCGGTATAGTGGTTAGCGTCGCTGACTCCCGTGCTGATAGTTGATAGTTGACGGGGGACGTGTGCACCATCCCTTTACCGTAATGGTTAATTGGCATATGCAACACGTCCACTCTATCTTGAGCCAGATGGACCACACAGGCGCCTCGCACCATACACCGAAACCCAGCGACCAGGCCATCCAGGTGGCAGTCCAAAAGACCAAAGAAGCCCACAGAAGCATGTTCACACCAACCGCCCGGGCCTAGTATTTATTGAGTCAAAGTTCAACAAATACATGGCCAGACAAGGGCTCAAAAAAATAAAATAAATAGATAAATAAAGGGTACATTTGAAGTTTTGACAAAGCATAAGATTACAAAGGTGCAAGTGCCAGTTTTGAATAAATACTAGAATCACATAGACATAATTAGAACAAAACACATACAGATAGCGATAACAATAGAAAACCAAAGGAGTAAACACCATTACAAAACTACTACTGCTACATACTACAATACTACAAAACTACTACTAGAATACTTACAAACAGTACTACAAACTGATACAATGCTAAATATTACAAAACTGCTACTGCTGCTACATACTAGGCTGATAATAATGCTGATAGTATGATATCGATGATGTAATGATCTTAATACTGATGGTAAGTTCAATACAATAGTTAGTGTACAAAGCAAGGATACAATACATAAATACATTATGCAACTATATAAATACCAATGCAAGGTAAAGAGGATACATTATACAACTATATATACACGCATACACACATATATACATACATACACATATACAGATATATACTAATACAAGGTAAAACGATACTAATGATTCTGTACGATATGCAAGACAAGATAGATAATTCAATATAATATCAATAAGCCATATTGTTCAATACAATAGTTAATGCAAAGTTAATAAAACACTATTTATATTACTATACCAACTGTATATTTCTTATATTAGTGCAATTTTATACGACGCATATCTATACGATGCTCACAATTTAATATATATTACACAGTACTGTATTGCAGGGAACTTATAATTCAATTTTATACAAGATGATACATATCTATATTATGCTCACAATTTAATGTATATATTATATAATACATTATACAGTACAATATGATTTACAACTAATACGTAAGATAATGGATGCTATATCATTCAATTACAAAAGTTAATGCAAAATTAATGATACATTATTTATATTACGATACCAACTACACATTTCCTGTATTGCAGGGGACTTATAGTGCAATTTTATTATGTATACGATGCTCACAACATTGCAATTTCATATAAGATGATACACATCCATACATAGCTCACAATTTAATATATATATTATACAATACGGTTATACGATATAATATAATGTACTGCAAATACGTAAGATATGTGATACAATAGGTAAATTAACATGCTTACAGGGTTAGCATACAAGACACAACAATAGGTACAATACAATACTAAGAGTAAATAAATAGAGTATGTGACAGTATATAGACAAATGCAATGTAGAAAAATACATATTGTCAAGTAATTGGTAATAATTCTATGCAATATGCAATACAAGACATATGATACAGTATAAAATCGATAAGCTACGTCTATGATACTATTTATAATTTAATGGAATATTTAAAGCAAAAAGAGACCAAAATACTACTTTAACTTTCATACAGTATTTTAACACAATTGCTAGTTCAGTAAAATAATTAATACAATATTTAATTCAATACGTATCTCAGGGTATAAAAAGAAGTGCAATATATATATTCTTAATAGTATGATGCCTATAAGGCAATGTTCTTAATAACTAAAGCGAATTAAATGCAATACTTTGTATACAATACACAAAAGCAACACTTCAGTACAATACTGAGGATAAAAAGACATATTTTGCAACAGTATATATATACAAATGCAATGTATAAAAATACCTATGATCAATTCAATATTATTAATTCTGTGCAATATGCGATACAATGCAACAATATAGTTATACCAATATAATATATAAAAAATACTTATGATCAATTCAATATTAATAATTCTGTGCAATATGCAAAACACGACATATAATTCAATATAATCAATAAACTAAATCTAAAATCTAAAGTCTAAAATTCTGCATGTAATTCAATAAAATAGTTAACGCCAAGTTAAATCAAGACTACTTATAACGTTATGCTAATAATCCAGTTTCTGTATTGCAAAGAATTTAATTTACAGTTCCATACTATAGCATACATAGCGATACGATGTTCATAATTTCAATATGTTGCATCACATATTCTTAGGGTAGAGCTTATAACTCAACATAATATTACATAACTACCAACTTAATACAATAATTAATGCAGGAATTAAAATAATAAGTAAATTAAGTTAATAGACTAGTTAGAATATAATGCAGTACTTAGAGTGCAAATATTGTATATTGTAATTATAATGAAATATGATACAATGCTAATAGTTTGATACAATAGTTATTACAATGCTCGATACAATATTTTTGATATATAACCAGATTACAATACTTAATATGTAGCTTGTAATTCAGTAAGATAGTAATACCATATGTATAGTTTGAGGTTACGAGTATAATACTTATTGTGCAATATCTTATAGTGCATTTAAAATACAATACAATTTTTAATAATATTTGTAACAATACTGGGACTATTAAAAAGAAAGAATATAGTTATAATATGTAAATAGACAAGAATGCAACTGGAGTGTACAAAAATACAATTGTATTATGAAAACACTATGTAAACAGACAAAAATGCAACTGGAGTGTACAAGAATACAGTTGTATTATGAAAACAGGAAAAAACCATTAACATTAGACAACCTGACATAGATCAGATCCATAACTGTGGAGAATGTCCATAATTTTTGAGAGTTTTCTGATAAGGTACTTCTGCTTAATTAAAAATTTACTAAATGCTAGTTGATTATCCACAGGGAAAGGAATGTGAAATTCCTCCGTTAACGGGCATGTAGTAATATAATGTTCAGGTATGCCTAGAGTTCCGCAGACACAATATTCACTATTTGCAATTCCATGCTTGTAAAAGTAGCTTGGAAATGGACCATGCCCCGAGATATATCTTACTAGTTGATGATTTGTTATCTGACGACATTGATCCACATACGTAATATGATTGTACGTTCGTCGACCAGTTTCATCAGTATCCCATTCTAGTTGCCATTGGGATATAACTTTTAAAAGAAGAGCTCGTTTTAAGTGAGATGTTGGCCACTTAAGAATCACTTCTTCAGCCTCGGCATCGGTATTTTCGGCAGCTGATTTGGCTAACTTATCTGCCAAAGTATTACCGTGATCCCCAGCATGGCCCTTAGTCCAAGCTAGCGTGATGTTATTTCCCACTTGATTACGAAGTTCACATTGGATGTCCGAGATAAGCGAAGAAGAATGTCTGGGGTTTTGAATCGCTTGAAGCGACGAAAGACTATCAGTGATAATTATTGCCTCCATAGCACCGCTTGTTTTACAGTGTTGAACTGCTTTGAGGATGGCTAGGGCCTCCGCTTGGAATACACTATTATTTCCATGGAGATGACCCAGCCACTGATAAATTGACTGACCATTATGAAAGGCTACAAGGGCACAGCCTGTCTGTTGATCTATTTTAGATCCATCAGTGTAATATTGAATGCTTGGGATAGGTGGCAGTGTTACGTCCTTAAGGAAAATCCGAAGTCCTGTTCCTTGAAGGACTGGATGCACATCCAAATGTTGTGAGGGTTGTTCATAGTGCAATGGTGTGAAAAGTTCATCAAATAGGATGAAAGGTTTTTTCAAAACCTTGACGGATTGTATTGCTGCTTCCTGCAGAATACGTAGATGAAGAGGGATCAGTCCCGCCATGACATTTAATGCACTGGATGAGGTAGTACGAAACGCCCTAGTTATCTGTAAGGCAAATTGACGCTGGAGACTTTGCAAGTGGCGCACTTTGCGACCCTGCATGGGTTCAGCCCATATAGCAGCCGCATAGGTGACCATTCTCTCGATAACGGTGAGATAAAGAACCTTTTGTATATAGGGACTAATTCCCCATCCACGACCCTGCATTTGACGCAATTTACATGCAATTATAACAGTTCGTCTCTTTAGTTCCAAAACATGCGGCATCCAGTTCAGTTTCTCGTCAAAGATAACGCCGAGAAATTTGAGCTGCGGTTTGATAGGTATACGTGTACCATGAGGCCGTCGAACCAAAGATCCTCCTTTTTTAGGGATTAATAAAATTTGCGATTTTGGTTCGGAAATTGTTAATTTAATTCTAGAGCATAAGTTATAAAAGAGATCACAGGTTTCAATAGCATTTCTTTGCAACTCTTCTCGAGTTCGTCCTTGAATGATAAAAACTGTATCATCTGCATACGCATATGCCAGGGTATGTGCTGGCCAGTTTGCGGCAATAACAGAATTAAATGTTATATTCCATAAATCAGGGCCAGCACAAGAACCCTGCGGACAGCCTCTGTTTTGTTGTCTTGTAATAATGCCATGATTAGTGGAGTAGATAATTTTTCTTTCCGACAAGTAACTTTGAAATGCAAGAAATAAATTCTGAGGACAATCAGCTTGTCGAAGTGCCTCCAGTATTGCAGGCCACCACAGTGAGTCAAAAGCATTCTTAAGATCTATACTGATGAAAGCACTGTGGTGACCATTGTTGCGATTACGATGTATATCTTCTGTAATTTTTGATAATACTTGTAGGGTAGACCTACCTGGTCTAAAGCCATATTGGTGATCACTTAAAAAGTGAATTTTGTGAAGATAATGTTTTAAACGGTAGACAATAATTCTTTCATAAACTTTCCCCAGAGCAGATAATAGACATATAGGTCGATAAGATGTGGATAATTGCGGAGAGCCCGGATTCGAATCCTGGAGAAGGCATGGATATTTGCAAATGTACAGTATCCTTGCGGCATGAGAGCACTCTAATTATGCGGCGAGCCGAAAGTCCTCTCGAGAGGTTATGATAGGGAAAGATGGATGGGAGACCCTCGGACGTGTCACCCCTGAGTGCTCTCCAGCAAAATTGGGAACGGAACTGAGTTAAATCTCACTGTCACATCTCTGAGGTGCTCAAGACTGTCGCCAACGATAGGCGTAAACTTGCGCTCCTTGCCACAAGGAATTCCGTGGGCTTAGTCAGATAAGTGACCATTAGCAACAACAACAAACACTTTCTTTTCCTAAGTTTTCTAATTTCACTGCATTTTATTTTATCGGGATCGACCCAATATGATGCTAGTTTACTGGTAGAAAAAGGAAGATAAATTTATTTTCTTTCTCTGCGAGTACGACATCCTAATATTTGATCGACCCCAACAAAGACATCATCTATTTTTAGGAGTTGCGTGCTATTATCGAAGGCAAGAGCGATACTCGGACGGAATAGATAAACGAGTCCGGGAACTTCTACCTGGCATCTCACGATTTCTTTTCCTTTCTCTCCCTGCTTTTATCTAAAGAGCGTTTCAAGAAAAGATTTCCGGGGAAACTTCCGCTTTCTTAGAGACTCTTAGAGTGGTTTGAAAAAGCGAGATTTGGATCTTTTGGGAGAGTGCGTAAACTTCCGTAATGAAATACTTATTCTTTTCCTCATCTCAAGAATGTCTGTACTGAAAAGTTTTAGATTCATTTATCAATGGAACTGGAGAAATTTCTCTTACATAAATTTGTCCTTCTGTGCTCTTTAAGCTACGTCGGGTTTTATATTTGTGGTTTTTCAGGATATTAACTGAAATTTTCTTTTCATATCTTTAAACTTTTTGGAAGGGGTCGATATTTTTTCCGTTAGCTCCTATATCGCACTTGTTGCATACGTAGAGTCATTAGGTAGAGTTGCATACGTAGAGTCCTTAGCATCAAGAAACAGGAAAATTAGCAACGCCTTGGGCAGGATTCGAACTCCCAACTTGCCAAATGATGGGTAAAAATGCCAAATGATAGACGGATGTGTTTCTAATTATGTCATAAATATACACGGTAAAGATGAAAAAGTGAGTCACACATTTAATATTTACACTTCTTCTTCAACGCAGTTTTATAAAATTCCAGTTTCTTATCTTGATCCCTTATGTTGAAGCTTTCATTTACGAAATGTCAAAACATGTTTCTGGTAAATATTTACCCCAAGCTAAATGTCGCAAAACTTCTAAGATGACTAAATTACGAATACGTGTTAGAGACATCAAAGAAATCTATTCAAGTAGTTAGACTGAAATGTAAGGCCTAATTTCCGGAAAGAAAAACGGCATACGTGCCACTCACTTTCTTCTTCCAAAGGAGTCCCACTTCCAAGGAGTCAATGTACACTGCGCAAAAAAAAAAAAAAAAAAAAAAAAAAAAAAAAAAATCTGATGTGTACACCACGTGACTTCCTTGTACGGAATATTAAATTATATGCATTTTTTCTTGCATTTCATTTAAACTTATTGGATTGAATTAAATCTACTTCGCCGACAGCGCATAAACCACAATAGAATAAATGCATTCTTTAAAATTCACTCTAGTATTTGTTTACCATAGCGACACTCTATCGCTAGATTCACTTAATAGTATTATATTTCGTTCATATTAAAACTCATAATGCACAAAATTTTTATCATTTAAAGAATAGAATTATCTAATCGTTGCCACATGTTCTATTCAAATACTATAATAAAGCTAGAATGATGTATAAAAGAAATTAAGCAAACAAAACAAAAAAGAAACAGTTTTTCACAGACGATTGAGTATTTCTCACTTCGCGAGAAGGCAAAAATACATAAAAACTCAAAATATCTCTATTAAAAATTACGAAGTAAATATTAAACACTTATTTCCTCCAAAAAATTCCAGAAAGGATCAAGCATGATTTAATTGGCAATAATAAATGAAGGCGTTATCTTTGTTATTGCGAAGCTAAGTTTCTCTAAACTGGCTACGAATCCACTAGTCTGCTGTTTCAAATGTAAACAATCAATGGCCGCCATCAAAAAAAAGTCTTAGCGGCACTTAAACAACTTTAAAATTGTTGATAGTCCTAAAAATGTTGAAAAAGATGAAAAAGTGAGTCACACATTTAATATTTACACTTCTTCTTCAACGCAGTTTTATAAAATTCCAGTTTCTTATCTTGATCCCTTATGTTGAAGCTTTCATTTACGAAATGTCAAAACATGTTTCTGGTAAATATTTACCCCAAGCTAAATGTCGCAAAACTTCTAAGATGACTAAATTACGAATACGTGTTAGAGACATCAAAGAAATCTATTCAAGTAGTTAGACTGAAATGTAAGGCCTAATTTCCGGAAAGAAAAACGGCATACGTGCCACTCACTTTCTTCTTCCAAAGGAGTCCCAAAATCCTGCTAAAGTATTTAAAATATGTTCATTTTTGACTTTTCAATTCCAATACAGATTTACTAAAGGCATAAAAACTTTAACCGGGAAATAAAAACAACACAATTCAATCATTTTTAAAGCAAAAAATGTACAATTTTCAAACACATACGAGTAAAGAAACTGAGATCACTGAGCCGGGTAACAGAGTGGATATATGTATAAATATATTTATATACGTTTGGTGCAGCCGATTGCAACCAAAATACGAGGTGCACAACTACATGTTATAGCAGTCCTATATATAAAATTTCAACGTTCTGAGGCTACTCCTTTTTGAGTTATGCGAGATACGTACGTGCGTGCGTACATACGTTCGTACAGACGCCACGAAAAATTCTCTTCAGAAGTAAATTTAAAGCAGTTTTATAATTTTTTTGGAGGAAACTAGTCCTTTATTCTGTCCTTACGTACAGATATCACGCAAAAACACTTTCAAATTGCATTCGAAAGCGGTCAAAATGGATATTTTCGTTGAAATATGCTGCCTGAAACTTTTCGTGATTACAATACTTCCTTTTTACTTCGTACAATGAAGTAAAAAGGGGGGGTTGGATAGTTCTATATCTCCCGTTCAAATGGCCAATTGACGAAATTCAACTTGTGTTTTTATGTCTCGAAAGCACGACTTAGGATATGTATTAGATTTATATACAGCATTGTTCTGATATAGGAATTTCGACACAAAACCGGACTTTTTCTGAACTGACATGCCAATGTTTTTCCATCTTTCGATTCTGCGACTCAAATAATGCGAAACTGCCAGGTTTTGTAAAAATGGCACGAGTAGTTTTTAAAAAATTTGCTCTCAAAATTTTAGCTCTTCTATGTTAATTGAATTTGACATATATATATTAATATCTTTTTTTTTATTAAACTTATTTGATTCTTCTCTTCACATTTCGAAATTTAGGTTTATTCCAAATAAAATTCGCCCATTTTTATAATTTATTTTCTGAAATTTGTATTTTAAAATAATTTTTATAAATTTTTCGAAAAAGATTATGAATTAAAACCTATAAAAGTTTTACCATCGTCTTAAAGTAGATGTATTTCTAAGCATACTTGCAAAAAATGAGAATTTTTTTATCCAGAATTTGCTAAGATAAAAGTGAATTTACATTTTGGCACATTTTGAAATTTGGCGTCTTTATTATAAGCGATAATAACGAAAATGTGGTTTACGCACTGATGACATATTTTTCCGATGAACGATGACATATTTTTCCGCTTGTGGACAATGAAGGAAAAGGAAAGGAAAATAGGTTGCTATAAATTAAGAAGTTCGCTAAGTGAATTATTGGCGTAAGCTGAAAAAAATTCGCCAAGATAAATTTTAAAATTTTTCCATAAATTTCTAACCAACAATTACAAAGTTTAATATCTATGCATATTTCGAGTCGTAGAGTCGAAATACGGGAAAAAATTGGTATGTTATTTCAGAAAAAGTCCGATTTTGTGTCAAACTACCCATGTTAGAACATAATACATATCGAGACATGGAAAACGCAAATGCGCAGTGTGCATCAATATCGCCACTGAGGGAGGAGTTTCAGGAAATGGACGAATGAGCTTCTATTGCTCTTGTGACGCTGAGTCATATGAGCATATGCTGCAGTTTACGTTTTATTTTGCATTTGTCTCACAGTTGTAAACATATGAAGTATAAATGCTGCTATCATTTAAATAGAAAATTTCGTAGTGTTTTCATTTTATAAGTTATCAATATTTCACTTTCACGAAACGTATAGCGCACTGGATATTCAGAATAAAGTTCGTGGCATATTATCGCTCTTTATATAGAGGCAATGACCCAAGCTACAATCAGTCTCAAATATTATGCATTTACGAACACCAGTGGAATAAGCGAATTCAAGAATATGATTTTTTATTGAGTTGAAAATGACTAGAAGTGTTACAGTGAATTTAAAATTTTCTTATCTCAATCTTCTAAGTTTTTCTTATCTTGCATTCCTTTGATTTTGCAAGTGTAAGATTCAAAATATATATTGCGAATGATCTGATTATAGCTGTAATTAACATCAAAAGCTACATATGAATAAATTAAATGCATTCCTTGTTAATAAGAGTTATTAATTCTGTTTGGAGAGTATTTCTTGTGCAAACAATACATTTAAGTGCGAACAGATGATGCTTGCAAAATTTGAAAAATCTTTATGTCATTTTCGACTTCAGGAATCGGTTAATTAAGTTAAAATAATTCGAGAAACTATACTTAAGTGAAATACGGAAACAAAATTAGTATAATTTGGTAGGCGTGCAAGGAAGTCATGTGGTGTCCACATCAGATTTTTTTGTGGGTAAAGTTTCGGTTGCAGCCGAAAACATGGCGGCAAAAACATCGCGGACGAAAACGTTGAGAAGAAAACAACGCAAGGCGAAAACGTCGTGCTACAAAACATCGTTGGAGAAAACATCGCAGTTCTAAAACATCGTGGTACAAAACATCATCGTCGAAAATAAAGCGGTTCAAAAGCTTCGCAGTTTAAAAACATCGATGTCGAAAATATCGGGGTAAAAAAAAAGTGTCTAGAAATCATCGCATGACAATAACATTGCAAACATGCCTTTTTCAGGCTTCAATAACTGTAAGTGGATATTCCCATAATGATTTGTGAGCGCAAGATGGAAAGAAGGATAATTTTTACTTTCATATTTTTTATTAACTAATAAATTTTAGCTGAGAAAATAAGAAGAAAACTTAAGCATAGAAAACTAAAGCAACTGATAGCACTTAATAGAATTTTAAACCGACATAGTCAACTAATAAAGGCCATTAATAAATCCTTTTTTATAAAATTTTTACTGGTAATTTTTCATGAAAAGTATAATCTATAAGTGGCATTTAATTTTGTATGCTTACGTTTCCTTCTTACATTTTCAGCAAAAATTTATTAGTTAATAAAAAAATGGTAAAGTAAAAATTAGCCTTCTTTACATCTTGCGCTCACAAATTATTATGGGAATTTCCATTTGCAGTTACTAAAACCTGAAAAAAGCATGTCTGCGATGTTATCGTCATGCAATAATTTGCAGATACTTACCACGATTTTTTACCACGCTATTTTCAACGACGATGTTTTTAAACTGCGAAGTTTTTGAACCGCTTTATTTTCGACGTCGATGTTTTGTACCACGCTGTTTTAGAACTGCGATGTTTTCTCCCACGACGTTTTGTAGCACCATGTTTTTGCCTTGCGTTGTTTTCTCCGCGACGTTTTCGTCCGCGATTTTTTTGCCGCGATGTTATCGGCGAACACCAAAGTTTCATATCTTTCCGATGAATAAACGAGTACGGCTGCGGGCATTTCTAAATAAGGTAACATTAAATTATGGTACGCTGTATTATAGAAGAAGGAGAAAAAGAAGAACGTGTATCAGTTTTTTTATACAAGAAAATGCCTGCATGATAATATCAATAATAGGATACTCTATTATTGATAAAATTTTACGTGCATAAAACTGTTTCATAGAACCATCTTTTTGCGTTGCCTTCTAACATGTGAGTAATTATTTAACATATATTGTTGCCAAATATCAACCTAAAAAAACATATTAAATACAGTAAAAACAAGAAATATATTTTTTAAATGTTTTCCGTGTCTCTGGCAAGCCTTTTTAAATGCATATATATATTAGTGCTTTATACACATACATTTAGTGCTAAAATAAAATTCCATGTAACGTAGGTTTAAGAGGGCATGCTTCAAGAATGGAGAGTTTTTTCCCATTTCAGAGAGAAGGTTGGTACTTTGATACTTGGTCGGCATACTGGCCTGAAGCAGGTGATAGTGGACTACTCTTGCCAGTTACAGAAAGAGTCCCATTAGGGCCTGACCTCTGATGCAAGAGTATTCTCCAAAACAATAAAATACCCGACGGGGAGAGAACAGATTGAAGCGCTTTGCTTCTAAAATTGAGGACCGGGAAGGTCCGGAGACTGGTTGGTGTCGATGCTGGCAGTCTCTCAGAATTCAAGCATTTGCAAAGACACAATATCAAACTGAATAGTAAAAGCACTAAGGAAGTCTGCTTTCTCATTGGTTATCCTGATTGTTCAGTGTAGTACGCAGCAAATGAGCAGAATAGGGCCTAAAAAATCTTTCTCCCTCTAGAAAGTCGTATTACAGGATTTCTGGGAAATTTGCTGGGTTATTTCTTAAAATTCTATCATAAAATCTTTCATTAATCCCTGTGGTGAAATCTTTGATTAATTCTACTTTTAGATCCAAGTGAAGGCTTCTGTTCCTCATAAAATACGGGGCACCTGTGATAATTCTAAGAGTCTTATTTTGAAACACCTGAAGTTTTTTGTAGTCTTTCTCGCTGGCAGTAGTCCAGGCGGGACACGCATATTGTCATAATAGGCCTAATAGATGGGATATAGATTCTTCTTTTCAAATTGATGGAAAATTGATTATTTTTAGATAGTGAGTAAAGTTTGAACGTTATTACGTATACTTTTCCACATAGTTTGCTCATGTGAGTGAACCAGGATACCGAAACGCCTTACATCTTTAAGGATATCTGTCATTATGCTGTATTTCCTAACCAGCAGAATTTTTTATTTATCATGTTGAATACTGACTTTACATTTGAGGTGTAAGAGCACGCAGCCGGTGCTAATAAACGATCACGTTGCGAAGTATAAGAGCATGCAGCCAGATTTTGGTTAGATATTTCGTTTAATTGGCGATTCAATCTCGAGGGCCGTTGTGACAAAGATGTACCAATAAATATTTAAACTATATAATCAAAACACTTACACAAACTACGTTTATAGAATTATAGATGAACTGACCGATACAAATCGTTTAGATCATTGCATGTCGTAGGAGAAAGTTTGGATTGGCTGTTGTGTCGGGGTCAATTTTATGTGTTGAGTTTCATTTCCATAGTTTTCCGAATCCGTCTCGATCATCAGTTTCTATTTTTCCGAAAGAGACAGAGAACAAATACACTATATCTCGTTTCAAGAAGTTTTCATTGCGCGATACTTAAACGAGTGGTATCTAATTCGTGTTTAGCTACTGCATCTGTAACTAGCTGTTTCACGAATGCTGAATATAACCGAATTCAGAAGTTTCTCACCCCCTCTTTGCTACCATCAAAATACTTGAGAAGACTTTCGGTTAACCCTGCATTTTATGCGCCCCCATGTTGCAAAGACACGGCCGGAAGTAGCCCTCCAATTGACCCTGTTGGGAATACCCCCGGGGGGGGGTCGATTGGGGTTCAACTCCTGGTGTTCTGGCTAGGACCTGTACCTAGATAGATTCGACTTCTGTGGTACATACTACTTTTATTTCTAGTACTGGCGAGGGTTCTAATGTTCACAACGACTATAACCTTCGTTTATTCGATGGTAGGTTCAGTCTTGGAAGAGATTGTATTGTATTGTTTTGTTTGCCATTTGGTAGGGAGGACGTTACATGGTTGGTTACCGAAGGTTGTCCTTGGTGGTTTGGCTCCCCTTGTTCAACACTGGGGAATTGTCTTTCGCATTGATCTTCGTTCTCTTTGTTGGCGGCTGCTTGCAGGCCGCATCGAATTGCGTTCCATAACCCCTCACTATGTGCAATTTTGTTCCTTTGACCAAGGTTGACCAGGTGGGTTATGCCTCCTCGGATCGTTTTATTGGTTTGGACATCATAATTGTGTATGTGCTTCTCTAAGCCTGGGTCTGGGAGTCCCTTTTTCCTAGGGTATTGTATTACTAACCACCCAACAGTCAGCAGCGCTAACCCCTGAATTGCAATCCCTTTTTTTGTTACTATTTCGTTTCCCATATGCTTCGAGGAAATCAATTTTTAGCGAACGATAAATACATTCCCTATGTTATAAATATATTATTTAAACTAAACATTAAAATATAATTTGTTAAATATAGTAATTTTTCCCGAATTTGCTAAACCTTACACTATTTTGTATAATGCAAGATTTCTGTGGATAATTACACGATAAGATATTACACTCTGCGGAAGGGGAGTGTAACAATTTAAATTACTGAGTGTTGCAGAAATTGTACGAAATTCTGAATATGTTACTTTATTGCATGCAAATTTAATTGTTTTAAGAGGCAAAATTAATACATTGCAGCTCTCTTTCCAGAGAAAACGCCAATGATCCAAAGTAGTAGTTCTGAGCTGTTAAACATCTCATCCTCTGTCTGATATACTGACCTTTCGTTAAAAAGTATAAAATAGTTTCTATATAAACAGAAAAGCCATACTGTGCTTAAAATTATAATAAATATGCAGCAGACATATTGCAGAATTAAAACATTTCTTTATAATATTACAAAAATGCATAGAAAATGTTAACCATAATTTTGACTAAAGTTAAATCTCTTGTACAGTTTGAAATAGCAATTTAGCTCGGTACTTACCTATTAGGGTAAACGTCTTGGCTCAGTTTTCCAGTAGAAAAGAATGATGACTTATAATTGAAAACAGTTGCTAGTTTGCGTTTCAATTACATATTTATCTCAAAAATTAATCAGTAAATGTACTTACAGGAAGAATTTTACTTTTTCTTTTGATCTGATGGAAATTTCGTAGCGATCTTTTTGAAAAGACAATTATTCACTTTAGCGAAACTAGAAATTTTGTATTCTTGCAAAATTTAAAGTACTTCTTTGTGTTACCGAGTGTGTTTTTTTTGTACCCCGAGATTGAATCGCCAGTCAACCAAGATATCTGGCTGCGCCACGTAATTGTATATTAGCACCATGTTTCACTTTTGCTCTCGCAGCGTGTTTGTTATTCATTTTGGATGAGGTTTTCGAATTCGCATTGTTTACTCAAAAATATATTTATTCCCTTTTTGTGAATATGACGTTAACAATCTAATTTACCAAGTAATGAGGTAGATGCCATATCATTTTTTCAAAACAGAGCTCCTTTACCTGGCAGACGAGTGTGCGAAAATGGTCACAACATGGAATTTGATGTTAACAAGAGAATCGTTTGGAGACGCAATATTAAAAACTGCAAAAAAAATGTGCCTCCGTTTTGGAAATTAGTTCAGCGGTTACAGAATATCGCTCATCTCTACATTAGATTTATAAATTTTGGGGCAGAAGTGTTCACGGCAATGAAATGTTGTAATAAGTTAATACGTATGAAACAGTTCAACAACTTAATATGTCTGAAAGTGCTGCAGTTGTTTGGAATAATTACATGCGATAAAATAATAATATAGGAGGAAATTCGACCAGTCGTGTATTTCGAGGACATATTGCGCAAAGACACTATATGCTTATAAACACCGATGCCTTATCCTTGATTCGAACTCGGGCCCAAGGGCACCGCATTTAGTGTCACTAACCACTTGTGGTAGCCTTATACCGCTAACTGGCAGGAATTTCTCAATTGCCGGACATCCATTCGCCATCTGCTAAACAAGATAACAGCATCTCATTCGCAGTCAAAACAAATGCAGATTACCTTGGGCAGAATGACGGTTTTGAAGAAACTTGAAATAGTATACCCTCCGGTATCCCTTCTTTAACCTATTCTCTGGAACATCTTTGCCCACACTGTCTTCTCTCTGTTCGATGACAAGGAAGGAGTCACACTCATCTCCTACGTAGATTATTTTCTACTCACTGTAGCAATTCGTAGCAGCCGGAAAGACGAAGCCAGGAGTGTCTGGATATATTTGCTAAGTGGGCGAATGCACATAATCTACAGCTCTCGGTCCCCAAAACACGGGCACTTATCACAGGTCGAGGACCCCCGCTATGCAGGAATACATTCCTCCGACTACTGAACTCTTCAGTTAAATGTGTCAATGAACTCAAGTATCTAGGAGTAGTTCTGGATAGTACAATTTCATGGTAGCCTTACTGAAACTTAGATTTATACTCTTAGCAGTAACATGCGCTTCATAACAACGTCAGTGAGACAGAGAATCACGACAAACCAACTGAGGCGATGGTATAAGGTAGTAGCGGAACGAAATGTTTTATATACATCAGCATTCTGGGGTAATATTTTTATAACCTACATGAGGAGATTATTATTCATACTACAGAGACAACAACGTACTACTTCGACCGCAGCCCTGCTTATGGCAGAATTGGCTCCACTAGACTTATTAGACAAAAGAGAAGTGGCGATAGTAAATGTTTCCTCTCTTGCAATGAACTAAGAGTTTTTGTAGAAAATCTATGAGCAGTAAAACCTCATCTGCCGTGCCATCCAGCTGAAAACATCCTCGTCAAGACCATTTACCTTTACAGGAAACTGCAAATCACTGGGGTAGACGTGTATACACTGATGGCTTCAGAACACGAGAAAGCACTGAATAAAATGATGTGATAGCCGGTAATTGATGATCTGGATTTGGTCGACTGGGTCTCGTACATCTCCCTAGTTCCTTTCCATTTGATCCAGAAATCGAATCCCAATGATGGAAGCTAATTGATGGAAAGAAGGGAATGACAACAGAATTTTTATAATCTCCTAAAACAAGAGTGTGCCTTTTAGTGTGTTGAGATGAGAATTTTTTAACTGCTTGATTAATAATGTTGGGTGAAAAGCCCCTGTCAATAGCTATTGCTTTTAAATAATTTAGTTCTTCATCAAGGGCTAGTTTGGAGGAGCAAACTTGAAGAGCACGGAAAACATAGGAATAAAATGAAGCTAACTTTTGTTTAGTCGGATGACATGATTTAAAGTGTGGTGGAATGCAAACCGATGAAGGTTTACGGTAAACTGTAGTACTGAAGTTGGATGTGTTACGTGTGACCAGAATGTCGAGAAACGGAAGAGAATTGCAAGTCTCAAGTTCAAAAGTGAACTGAATAGCAGGATCAATAGAATTCATTGTTGAAAGAACTTTATTTAAATCATCTTTATTACCTTCAAACAGAGTAAAAGTATCGTCTACGTAGCGGAACCATGCCGGGAAGTTTAAAGTTTCAAACAATTTTGATTCATAATAATGCATGTAGATATCAGCCAGGATGGGACTGAGGGGGCTTTCCATGGCTAATCCCTCAGTTTGCTTGTAATATTTATTTTGGAAAGCAAAATGTGTTTGTTTCAAACAGAGCTGAGTGAGAGAAATTAGCAATTTCGATGCAAGAGAAATGAAATTCGCGAAGTCTGGTTTCTAGACATCTTAATGCACCCTCCACCGGGACATTGGTGAATAATGATTTTACATCAAAAGAAACCATGAGTAAATTACTAGGAGAAATGTTTTTAATCTTTTTTACAAACTCTATTGAATTTTTTATGGTGTAAATGTTATTGTCTAAGAGAGTGGAAAATCTAGAAACCAAATATTTAGCTAATGGATACGAGGCAGTACCTAAATTTGATACAATAGGGCGGAAAGGAATACCACTTTTATGAATTTTGGGAAGAGCATATAATCTGGCACAATTCGCAACAGATGGGATAAGCGAATGTTTTAAGTTGCTTGAAATGATTTGCGAAGATTTGATCGCAGTTTTTATTTTTGACAAGTCGGAAGGTGAAGGATCTTTAGGGATCGGATTATATGGTCCTTCGTTTAAGAGTTTAGTGACACCATCGATGTAAGTGTTCTTATCCATGATGACTATCTGGCCACCTTTGTCGGCCTTTGAAATGATAATATCCGGGTTAGAATGAATTTCGCGCATTGTAGCTCTTTCTCTCGCAGTTAGATTTGGTTTCAAAGGTTTATTATTGAATTTCACATTATGAGCGATAAGATGCGTAATCATTTCTTTCTGTGAATCTGAAACTTTACTGAACTTAAAAGCTTTTTCGATAGGAGCCAAAATCTTTGGAATCGAGGGTTTACAGGTTTGTGAGAAGTTAAAATTATATTTTAGAATTCTCTCTTGTTCGTCTGAAAGACTAACACTAGAAATATTAACTATTGGCTTGATGTTTACAATGGGAAGATTTTTTGGACTACTTGAACTGGAAGACTGTAAAAGGAGTTTTTCGAATTTAACTGCAAGAGTGTTTTTATGACGGTTAACTGCATTCTCCGTTCTAGACCAAGACTTTTGTTCAAGGGCAGTGAATTTTGGATATGATTTATCGAGTTCCAGATGAAGCTTATAGAGTTCATGTTTAATTTTGGACAATTGTTGACGTGTATCCCTTATGACGGACCGAAGTAAGGCAAGCTTGCAATTTAACAGAATTCTTGAAACGCGACTGGAAAGTTTTTGATTAGATTTGATTTGAATAAAATTGGGGAGCAATTTTTTATTAATTAACACTGATTTTTGTTGTTTGACTTGTGAATTAGTACTTATTCGGCGTGTGTTTGTGTCTTAACTAATGGAACTATCCTAAAATTGTGTGGACCAGCAATTCAAAAACATTTATTAGAAGCATCATATCAAGTGGCATATTTGTGTGGAAAAAAAAGAAACCTCACACGATCGCTGAAGAGTTGATTAAACATTCTGCTTTAATTATTGCTAAAACAGTTTTAGATTCGGAAGCACATAAAAAAATCCAACAGATTCCATTATCGAATGATATTATATGATCGCGAATACAAGATCTCAGTGAAGATATTTTAATGCAAGTAATTGAAGACATAAAAATCAGTCCACTAAAATTAATCATGCAATTGGATGAGTCAACTGATGTTGATAATTGTAGCCAACTTTTGTTATTTGTCAGGTATGTGAAGGAAAAAGAGGTGATAGAAGAATTTCTATTTTGTGAGCCACTGGAGGTGAATACGAGAGGAGGAATTGATGTTTTCAATTGCATCAACGATTTTTTTACTAAATATCAATTACCAATGAATGTGATTGGCTCAATATGCCCTGATGGAGCCCCAGCAATGTTAGGCAAAAATTCAGGATTTTTTCCACACATGAAAGGAGAATTACCGGAAGTTATAATAACGCATTGCATGTTGCATCGTCATGCACTTGCGTCGAAAGCATTGCCAGAAAGTTTAAAACAACATCTAACTACAGCAGTAAATGTAGTAAAATACATCCGAGGGCGAGCGCTTAATCATCGCATTTTTCGTGCATTTTGCGAAGAAATCGGTGCTGATCATACCGTGTTCCTATATCACACCGAAATACGATGGTTATCTAAGGGTCACATGCTTAACAGAGTTTTTGAATTGCGTGAAAAAATTATTCAATTACTGACTAGTCAAAACTGTTATTTAGTAAAAGATTTTGAGAGTAATGATGCAATACTGAGGCTAGCCTACTTAGCAGACATATTTAGCCATTTAAATGAATTGAATCTATCAATGCAAGGATTTGGTGTAAATATAATAATATCTAGGGAAAAATTATCTTCATTTATCTCAAAATTAGAAATTTGGATACGTCGAGTAGAAAAGGGAAATTTTGCAAACTTTCCCTTGCTTGATTCTGTTATTGAGAAAAATGAAAAGAATACAATTATGCCCGACATTGTAATACATTTGTGACGATTGAGCGAATCATTCAATGGATATTTTTCTACCGGAAATATTACCAAAACTCAGAGATGGATACTGGATCCATTTCTATTTGACTTAAATTTGATGGACGATAGTGATCTGAAAAAAGATCAACTTATTGAAATGCGAGCAAGTAGACATGATCAAATGGAATTCGAACAATTAGAATTGCAACAATTCTGGTGTTCACAGTTACAACGTTATACAGAGTTGGCGAACGGAGCACTGCAGTTACTCTTACCCTTTGCTACCACCTACTTGTGCGAAATGGGATTTTCATCGCTTATGCATATAAAAACTAAAGCGAGAAATCGCTTAAATGCAAGTGATGACTTACGCGTATGTCTTTCAAAAGAGGAACCTCGCTTCTCCAGTATAATAATGAACAAACAACAACAAACTAGTCATTAATAAAAATAATATTGTTTTGTATTTATATAAAATGTACAATGTTTTTCAATAAACAATAAGTTTCGCAAAAAATTTATTTTTCTAGACTAAAAAAAATTTAAACACATTTTTGAATGGGGTGCGGAGATATATTTTCAGATTCAAATGGGATGCGACTCGCTAGAAAGGTTAAGAAACACTGTGTTAGATTATCAACAGTCTAAAAATTCGGCTTTTGTTCCCTATTATTTCTTAATTGAAGAATGAAAATATTTTTATTTTGCAATAAGTTTTTCTTCCACTGATTTTCTTCATACTATATTTCATTAAATAGATATAGGTTTATCAAAATATTAATATCACTTAAAATTTCTTCTCGGACACAGTTTACAGAATTATTATGTTTTTGTCAGAACAGAAAATTCAGCGCAGCCTTTATAAGGTATTTCTCCCGCTTTCTTCGAATGCCCTCGTAGTGTAGTGGTCTGCACACTGGGCGCGTATTCCACCTAATGACACTTTCACCGGGATTCGAAACTCCGGAAACTCCGATTACCAGCAGTGAGGGCTACCAATTACACCATGAAGTGATTACATTTTTTCATCAAAATTCCGTTGGTGAAAAAATGTAATCATTTTAACTGAAGAATAAATATTTTCTTTTGAGAGCGATGTTTCACTTTTGCGAACATTTAAGATGTCAAAAAAATACTCTCAGTTGATTATTAAAAGATAGATGCATGATATAAATAGCTTTCCCAAATGGATACACGAAAAGAGACTGTTTGTGAAAGCTGCCTTTTTCCGCGTCCGGAAAGCGTATGAAGCTTTCCGCTTGATTAAATACAAAAGCAAGAAAAGGATTTTAGAACTATATACTGGACGAAGACTTTAATCGTGATCGTGGCCTTGCGAACGTGACCATCTTTGGTGAATTCGCTTTTGTTTGAGAAAAATTGCTCTTAGGAAAAGAAGAGAAAATCTCGGTTATATCCCAGTCGAGATAAATATTTTCGGACGTTTTGGACATCTCTACATATAATAAAAGGAAGAGTCTGTCTGTCTTTCGTTCGTGCTGTGCATAAGCTAATAGGCCCAGAGCTATTAAATTTGGTACCTAGGGGTGCATCTAGACAAGAGCCAATGCACCTCGAAGCGATTTGTTTCAAAATTTGATTTTTTTTTTTTTTTTTTTTTTAAATTTTATTTTATGTTTTTTGAGGAATTCGCATCAAATCGATAATTCTCCCTTACTATACCAGCAACAATGGCACGCAGCCATTATTGCTGTATAAAGTATTTCTCCCGCTTTCCTGGAGTGCCTTCGTGGTGTAGTGGTTCTGCACGCTGGGCCGGTATTCCAGGGGTCCATGGTTCGATTCCCGGCGAAGGCGTTTGCTAATTTTTCATCTTGTCTGCTTCCACAAAAATCCTAATGTCTCTACAGCTGATATGCCACTGTTGCCATTGTTAATATCATCATTGTTGCCACTCAGAAAAGTGAGGGCGATAATTCTGTGCGGTTTTTTTAATTTAATGTTTTTCTTGGATACTGGACGTTTGTCCAGAGAAGGGACAGGAAGTTGGTTAATTTATTTATTAGGATAATTAATATTTGGATTGGGATGTTTCTTATTTCATCGTAATTTTTTTATCTGTAATACATTTTTTTTTTTTTTTTTTGATAAAGTTGTTCTGCAGAGTAAAATTCTGTATAGTTTTTAAATTGAATGTTTGGTGTTCCTTTTAGGCATTTTTCCGGTGTATTTTAAAGCCAAACGAAATAAAGGTAACAAACAAAACGTTAAAAAACGCCCCTAATATAAAATTTGAAATCTTTCCGATTTTCTTTTTTCTCCATGGCGGGTACTATCCATGTTTAGGCTTTCTGCACTACAAAGACCAGAAACCGGTGGTCATTTTATTATGGAAACACCTAGTAGGCGGTCACGGTTACCTCCTGTTGGAGGAACAGATAATTTACATTCCTGCCTTCTACGAGATTCGAACCCGGGCCCTTTTGTATGACACTAGGCTCCCCTAACCACTATATCGTCTGCGAGGCTTTAAAAAAAATTATGTTAAGCAACACTTTTCTTAACAATATCCAGAGAAACTCACCTGGTCCTCTACTAGTAACTTAAATCTAATAACGTCTCAATCTTTTTTTAACAACAAGGTACTTTATATTTAGTTACGTCTAAATAGAAATATTTCACGTTTTAATTTGTATACAGCCTCTAAATATGAACCCCGATCAACCCGAACGAAATCTCAGTTTACTTCTGTCATACGATAGTCATGCGTTTTGCATTTTATTTTTTGTAATGCACATAAAATTTTTTATGTGTATGTATTGAAGGAAGGCAGAAAATGTAAAATTTAGTAATTTTTACAAAATTTAACTTTTTTAATCAAGATGGAAAAAGCATGAATTTCTTTGTTATTTAATTCTCTTTTTTTTTTTTTTTTTTTTTTTTTTTTTTTTTTCGAAATATACTTTTGCGACCAACGATTCCCAAAATAAAAATAAAGGCCCGGTAATGATTTTTTTTATGTGTAATGATCGAAATTCTGTTCCATTATACACCGTGTGATAACATGCATACCATTAACTGCATTGAAAATTCTATTCATAAGCAAAAGACATTTTAGGAAATAGAGGCTGAGATATAAATAGTAAGAATTGTTAATTATTGCTTATCATGTTCGTTGGAAATTATTAAAATAATTAGCCTTAAAACTTCGTAGACAAAAGTTAATATATTAAAAGTAACTCCTTCTATGAGAAGCACTTTTTCTAGGTATAAATAGAATTTTAGAATTAAAATTTTATTTGAAAGCTCGTATATAAATCTAAAATTAAGGTGAAGAGTTTTGTAGTTTATCATCTGTTTACTAAAGAACAATGGTTCATTCAACATGCAGCAGACAAGAAAATTGCTTTGGAAATAAGCCTTTTCTTTTGTTTTGGTTCCGGTAATTTAAAGGGGACTTTTGTTAGCAAGTTTGAGTACATAAATTACTTCCGGTAATTATGTACCGTTGCAATAAATGAGCTGATTTACAGTTTGTTGCAGCTCAATTTAGTTTCGTAAAACTTTCCCTCACCTTGTATTTTATTTCTAAAGCAATTTATTCAAATTATTGATTTCCAGTTTGGAAAAGCGAGATAATTCAATACTTTGTGTTACCCATAATTTTCACATGTATAAATTAGTGTTGTTATTAGCTTCTGATAATTGTCGAACATTTTTAGTTACTTAAGACTGAATTTCAGTACGTTGAAACAAATTAATATTAACGTTTATTTATTTTAACATAATTCTTGGCAACAGTTAGATAAATATTATTTGAACTTATGCTTACCTAAATTAACCAAGATGGAATTATTTTAAATTAAGAAGATTAAATAATTTAATCTTAAAATTTGAATGTTAGGATGTTTACCTTTTTAGGTCAGTGCCCAGAAGGGCTATTAATTTCGTTTTGGCATTTTGCGTTCATTCACTATAAATGGCGAATCGCTTTTTAAATTGTTGCTACCAAATATTACAGCCCTGTATTACATTTAATGAAATTAAATAATGAAGAATTTGCATGGATGTATGCATGTTTGTCGCACTGTGAAGAAACAAGGGTACCCAGAGATATCAAATTCAGAATAACGTAGTCCTCCACTCGAATATGGACATCTGGATGCCCAAATTTGAAATTTTTTTTATTATCTACTTCATGTTTTGTAAAACTTCAACAATTTTTTTATTAACAAACTCGATTATTTCAAAGCGAGAAATGGCAGTACTGTACGGGGGAAGGGGACATTTTTGTCTCCAGTGCGCGAGACTGTGTATCGGAAATTCTAAAGATATGCTGTTTTAAAGTTATTTTGTGATGATACTCTTGAATTTAATTTTATGGTTCAAGTGCGAAGAACATGATATTTATAACTGTATTGTAACACACAAAGCGTTAAGCAAAAACGCTCCTTTAAACGTAATCTGAAAGCTTTCAGATTTCTAGTCCAAAGGGGCAATTTGCCCAGAAGGACTATTAATTTCGTTTTGGCATTTTGCGTTGCTTCACTGTAAATGTCAGTTCACTTTTCAAATTGGTGCCACCAAATATTAGAGCCCTGTATTATATTTGAAGAAACTGAATAATGAAGAATCTGCATAAATGTATGTATCTTTCTCGCAGTGTGATAAAACAACGGTATCTAGAGCCACCGAATTTTGAATAACGTCTCCATCCGAATATGGGCATCTGAAAGCCCAAATCTGGAATTTATTTTTAATCTTATTTTATTTCATTAATTTTTTCCCTTGTACAATCGACTACCATAGTTAATTTCTTGATCAATTTGGTTTTCTTTTTAAATATTCACAGCTTCGAGCATAAACCCAGCACAAAAACGGAGAAGAAACTCTGCAGACGTAAGTAACTTTTGAAAAATACTCTTTTTCAGAATTTTAAGTTTTAGATTTTGTTTAATAATTTTGAACTTGCAATGTGTTTTCATTTGCTTTTACTTTCCAGACGGATTTTCAAAACATGTTTGAGAAAGAAGCTATTCCATTCAACAATGCAGTGTTGAGTATTATAGATTGCAGACTTATTCGAACACAATATAGCCCAAGCCAACCGTATAAACCCGAGTGCCAGAAAAAAGCAGAAGCAACAAGGCATTTCAAGAAAAAGGATAGATGCTTCAAGATGTTTGCGAAAAGATGATATTTTTATGAATTGTTCCCCCCAAAAATTTTTATGTATGTTTTCTACTATTTTTTTTTTCTTTCAGTGCAAAGGAATCTTTACCGAAGACACTATTCCAGAGAAAGATCGCTCATATTGATAATAAAATTTTTGTTCCACCACCTTTTACAAGAGAAAAATTACTGTACACGTCCGAGAGTATGAGAAATACGGGAAATTTTCTACCCGAAAAGAACGAAATGTGAATTTCTAGCCGACTTGTTTGAATGTCCTTCTCGAATTCTAATTGAGCTAATATTTCTCGAATTCTAATTGAGCTAATTTTACAATTTCAAAACTGTTGCATCTAAAACGAAAGGAATTTTAATTCTGTATAACAAATAAACATTAAACACAATATATACCATATAATTACCATTATAAAAACGATAAATAAAAACGTTAATTGTTAAAACAATTCAAAATATTACAACAACGCAGAAAATCAAAAATACAGTAACAAGGGTTAAAACAGTTGCAGTGTTCACTCAACATCATGCAGTGTTCACTTTCTCTCCTGTACATGTTCTTATCACGCAACTGTTAGAAGCATTTCTAGAATCTTTATACACTGACTACCAATAAGTATTTGGACACCTATGCAAGTGACGATATCTGCGGTCGTAAGGTACGTCACGGACTCCGCCGGTATATATCGTGTAGGAAACAGCACAGGCTTTAGTCGCATGCAAGATGTCTCGCGGTTCGGAGCTCTCTGATTTCGAGAAAGGTATAATTATCGGGTATCACAAATGTGGCCGATCCTTAAGGGACATATCTAGCGATCTCAAGCACTCAAAATCGACAGTGGCCTATGTGATTACGAACTGGAAGGTGAGCGGTGATTGTCGGAATGTGCCCCGAGTCGGCAGACCAACGAAACTGGGAGATAGAGACCGACGAGTGCTGTCCAGAGAAATTCGGAAAAACCGCACCCAACCGATGTCCCCCCATCCGCGAGGAGTTTCAACAGGCATCCGGGAGTATTGTTTCAATGAATACCATCCGTAAGGAAGCACATCTGCTTGGTTTTCAGGGTCGTGCTGCTGCGCCTAGGCCTTTGATCACAAAGTCCAACCGCGCTGCTCGGTTAATGTGGTGCAAAGCACATCGAAATTGGACCGTAGATCAGTGGAAACGGGTTCTTTGCAGTGACGAATCAAGGTTCACCCTTTACCGTTCGGATGGCAGTGTCTGGGTCTGGCATTTACCTGGAGAACGTCTCCTGCCAGAATGCATTGTGCCAACAGTCAAGTTCGGCGGAGGTGGAATTATGGTCTGGGGGTGTTTCTCCTGGTATGGGCTGGGATCCTTGGTCCCCATTCATAGTAAGCTCAACTCCGATGCCTACTGCACTATTTTGGATGACAATGTGCTTCCTACGTTGTAGCAGTTTTACGGGTCCCCTGTTACTTTCAGGACGACAATGCCAGTTGTCATGTTTTGACGTTAACCAAGGCTTGGTATGGTGCCAATGGAGTTCGTCGAATGGACTGGCCTGCCCAGAGTCTAGACCTGAACCCTATCGAGAACCTCTGGGACGAGTTGCATCGCCGAATTCAGGGGTGCACTATTCGTGCAAAATCGGTGAAGGAACTTCTATGTCTTCTCCAAGCCGAGTGCAAGAAAATACCACTAGCTGTCATACAAAGAAGGGTCCACGCTGTAATTACCTCTCGTAGAGGCTCTACCAACTATTGATTTTGAAAAGAGTTAGTTTTTTTTCTATCACAGGTGTCCAAATACTTATTGGTAGTCAGTGTAGATGCGAGTCATGAGAAACTCAGTTATTACCCCCATGAGAGTTATTAATTCTGTTATTGTTAACATACACAAATGAATATTATACATGTGCCTATATAAATAAATATTAAGGCACGCTTAGATCATAACAACTGTCGCAAAGGACACAGCTCAGGGTCAGACATATCGGGATTCTAAAGGCCCGTTCCCACTGGGGTTTATCTGAGCTAACGAACACAACTAACGTAGTCGACCCATCCCCAAAACCAGTTTTTCCCCGTAGAGTAGCAAGTTGAAAAATCTGAACTGCAGGCACAGCGGAGCTAGTCGACACAGTGAACTGACTCCGTTAGCTCAGATAAACCCCAGTGGGAACGGCGCTTAAGGTGTACGCGAGTTTCGAAGTTTTCATACAAAACAGTATTGCGTGCGTGCGGGTTCGCAACAGAGTGAATGCACACGTCCGATAATAGGTTAATAAAATTTTTTATATTTATCGAAAGATATTTCTCAGAACTCTGGAATTTTCGAGAGAAATATTCATACAAGTGTTCACAGTGTCACACAGTGCAAGCAGTAGTTACACTTAAAATTACTAAGAACGTTAAAGACAACGCAATGCAAAGCGTATCTAAAGAGAAAGCTAATCCGATCTCACGCTGAACTCGGAACAGTAACAACAGCAGCTAGCTAAACAAACTGAAACCAGATGCTATCTCTTCGGCCTTAAATAGTTTCTAACCCGCCGCGAGATATTTCTAGTATTTTCTGCTCGAAAGCAATACGGGGGTTGGAATTGCTAACATTGTGATCAATTACATTTATTCAATTTCAATAAAAATTACAGAGATATCCATATACTCAATTCTTAATGCACCTGCTCCTGTATTCGTGCTTGCTTTCTTTTAAATATTTGTCTCGCGCTACATTACACAGAAAAATACAACAATTTTAATTATAATTCTACTAAAATTACCTATTTAAATGCAAAATTCGTAACAATAGTTTAAATTTACTGATTACTGAGACTAAATTTACTGATTAAATTTACTGAGACGATTAAAATCAATTTACCAAAGAAAATATTTATCATTTTCTCATTTTCTAAATTTTCTAGGATAGTATTAGCTCTTATCAATTGCTCACTCACAATAAATATAGAAAATACGTATTATACCCTTTATCCAGATTGTAATTTACAGGGGAGGACTGTATGTGAAATGAAACATTTCATTTCATAAATAATTATGTTCCATAAGTAATTAATCCATAAGTATCCATAAGTAATTAATGCTAATTTTATGCTACTTCTGGGGACTTTTCTGTGTGTACGTTGAATCACCAAATTCGCATAACGTGTAACAGATTTGAAATGAATGACAAGGAAAAGGAACGAAATGAGAAAACAAAATAATATATTCCATTAAATTAAAGAAATCTCCATATTTCTTAAAAAGAATAAACTACTTCGAATTAAATGCAAAAAAAAAAAATTCTATCCATTAACTGTATTAAATTAACAAACTGAAATTCTTTGAAATGAAGTTAAAAAAATAAAATTAATCTCTTTGCATTCTATGAAAACACATTTTTTGAAATAATACAAAAACACGTTTGCAAACTTTTTTTGAAAAACAAAAGAGAAAAAGAAAAGAAAATGAAAAGAAACTAAATTAATTTGATCATATTACGTAAGTTCAAATTTTATTTACTGAAATTAAAAGAGAGAGGAAAGAAAATAAATTTCTGTTAAGAAATCTGTTAAAGATATTACAGCTTCGAACTTAAAATATAGATTTGTAAGATCTTAGTTTAGAATATTTTACCATCTCTGATATATTGTAACTTCTTAAATATCGAGTTGGCAAAAAAATTCATTTCAGTTTGTTAGAGTAAAATAAAACTCAGTCCTTTTTTGTAAAAAAAAAAAATTATACAAAAAAGGGAACTTTGATCAGTCAAATATCTTCCAGTCTGTTCGATGACCTTTTGCTAACTAAGTCGCCACCCGAATAGGGGCATCTGGAAGCTCAAATTTGGAATTTGTTTTATTACCTATTTCATATTTTGTAAAGCATTTATGAGTTTTTCATTAAGAATTTCAATGATTTCAAAGCCAGCAATGGCAACACTGTACGAAAAAGCAAACACTTTTACCTTCAGCGCGCGAGACTGTGTATCGGAAGTTCTAAAGATAGGCTCATTTAAAAATTATTTTGCGATATTGAAGTTGAATTGAATTTTATGATCTAAGTGCGAAGAACATGATATTTAATAAATAAAGGTAACACACAAAACGTTAAGAAAAAGCCCCTTCGGGCGTGATGTAAAATCTGAAAGCTTTCAGATTTTCTTTCCCCCCCCTACTTAATTTTAACTTTCACGCTAGCGTATTTCCCAGTTAATTATAAAATTTAATAAATCGACAGATCATGGTTCAAACCAAAACGTCACGTATTGAAGAAGTTTTCACAGCTTACGATAGTAAGTTTAACAATAAGCTAATGCCTCTGGGCAGTCGTCAGAAGTCCTCGCAAAAGACCCTTGAATTATCTCAGATATCAACTCAGTGTTAAATATCACTTACCTCCTGAACTTGATCTCACGTTCAGTTTAGCCGCAACAGCTCACGAACGCCCTCGCTTGCGTTCACGTTGAAAGCACCGAGTGAACGATTTCTCTTGGGATTATACAGCAACGTGAGTTGCAGTTAAAGAGGAACCATATTTAAATTCACTTACTCGCAACTTAAATTAACTAAAATGAATTATCGCGTGTATTCCGAATTTCAGGATATCGTTGTCAGAAAGCGATTTTATTCTGGAAACTTTATTTTCGTTGTTAGGTAATGATATCATTCTGACAGCCTGTAAAGATCATAAGTTTTACTAACGTTTATTTTATTTTAAATCTTTACTATCACTTCTTATTTTCCACTTCCGGCCAGAGTTAAATGCGTTAACTTGTTTATGCAAACTGTACTTGCTAACGCCCAAATATTTAAGTTATGGCTTTTTGCCAAGAGTTAGAGAGAGAGAGAGGGAGGAAGCGAGCCGCTTGCTTTTTTTCCGACCCGAATCAGTGGAATTACGGGATATTTCTCTATCGGTCACACAGGACATTGGAATTTCATCATTGGTCAAACTGTAGAGTCGTTAGGTTATTTAGATGCTGGAGACGGGAAAAACGAGCCATGCTCTCGCCGGGACTAACTCTCGAATACGCGCCGAGTGTGCTACCGTTACAACGCGATGTCATGCTAGAAGCAGGTAGAAAATACCTTATGGCATAAGCCTCTCCAGCCCGGACCAGTCGAGGTTTCGGTATTCAAGAAGTGAAAGAACCCTATAGGGATCTTTCCACAAAACGTCAAATAAAACTTTCTTGGGTGAAAGCGCAAGTTGGATATGAGGCAAACGAGCGAGCAGACGCCTTTGCGAAAGAGGCAAAGGTAAATATAGAAAGAATAAATTATCCTGGATCTGAACGGAAAGCAATGAGGAAAATGGATCGAAATATATATATATAAAGAATGGAATAAAAAATGGAAAGATTCAGACCATAGAAAGGACTACTTGGAAAGCATTGAAATCTCGAAAAACATGAAACCATAACCGATAAAGACCTGCGTCAGATCCTTTCAGTCCACGGTAGATTCCCGTCATACCTAAATAGATTTGAATTTCAGAAAAACACAAACCGTTTACTAAGCGGAGAGTTGGAAATAAAAGGCACTATGTGGAAGAGTGTGAATTAACAAAAGAGCTTAGGCGAAGCAACAAGGACTTTAAAGACTTGGTTTATGATGGAAATGAAGCACAAAAAAAAAAAAAAAAAAAAAAAAAAACCCTGAAATGTTTCAGATTTTAAATTACGTCCAAAGGGGCGTTTTTTAACATTTTGTGTGTTACCTTTCTTTATTAAATATCATGTTCCTCGCACTTAAACCATAAGATCCAGTGCAACAGCAATATCGCAAAATAGTTTTAAAACGAGCATATCTTTAGAATTTCCGATACAGAGACTCACGCGCTGGAGATAAAAATGTTTTTTCTGCACAACGTTGCCATTGCTCGCTTTGAAATCCTTGAGTTTGTTAATCAAAAATTCGTCAAAGTTTTAAAAAATAGGAAATCGATCATAAAACAAATTTCAAATTTCAAATTTGGTCTTCCACATGCTCATATTCGTTGGAGGATTACGTTATTCAAAATTCGATGACTCTATGTACCGTTGTTTTATCACAATATGAGAAATATACATACATTTACGCAGATTTTTCATTATTTAATTTCTTCAAATATAATGCAGGACTCTAATATTTTGTGGCAACAGTTTGAAAAGTGAACCGACATTTATGAGTCCGACGCAAAATGCCAAAACGAAACTAATAGTCCTTCGGGATTCAAATCCCTTTGGACTAAAAATGGAAAGATTCAGACCATAGAAAGGACTACTTGGAAAGCATTGAAATCTCGAAAAACATGAAACCATAACCGATAAAGACCTGCGTCAGATCCTTTCAGTCCACGGTAGATTCCCGTCATACCTAAATAGATTTGAATTTCAGAAAAACACAAACCGTTTACTAAGCGGAGAGTTGGAAATAAAAGGCACTATGTGGAAGAGTGTGAATTAACAAAAGAGCTTAGGCGAAGCAACAAGGGCTTTAAAGACTTGGTTTATGATGGAAATGAAGCACAAAAAAAAAAATAGCAGAAGAGATCATGGAAAGAATTAATAAAAATTTAGTCGCAATTGGGATAGAACACTAACAAAACACGCGCAATATGGCTGCTGCTTTTAGACTTCGTTTATTTAGTATGTTGTATTGTTCTACGTGCTTTCCATCGTGGTCGTAATTTTTCCCATCAATTTTCCCTGTCGATTTTCGAACGATAAAATTAATAAAAAAAGGGGGAATACGCAAGTAAATATTATCTATTATGACTCTAATAAATCTATTTAATGTAATTTCATAGGTTCAGCTACAAATTGATAAAAATAAATTTGAAGAATTGCGTTTTCTTGCTTTTAAATCGCTTAGTTTATTAATCAGCAATGGACAAATCCAATTTGGAAGAAAACTTAGATCTTACGTTTTGCCGAACAGCAAACACATTGGAACTGGAAGATAAACATATTTTGTTTGCTTTGTGCATTAGCACCACATTTGTTTCAAATGGTTGAGTTGGTTGATTAAATTTGAAAAAGCGCGGCAAAACGTTTGCATACTTTCATGGTTTGGGATGATTTGACGTCTTGCGTTTTGTTGAATGGCAACATGTTTCTTTGAAGTTGCTGAATTTCGGATTAAATTTTAAGCATGAATACCTTATCGAGTGGAAATATATTTTTTTAATCTCTGAGTTTGTTAATGAAAAGCTTATTATATTATAAAGTTCGCACAAAAGATAAAATAAATAAATAAACAAATTCAAAACTCGGGCTTCGAGGTGTAAATATTTGTATGGAGCACAGTGTGAGTTCATTGGTGGGCTAGGTGCTGTCATTTTCTCACAGTGCAAGGAAAACGCGCAAACATATATACAAACATACAGACACACATACATATATGTAAAAATAAAGATTTTTTGAGCATAACGCTTTTTGGATGAGTTTATATGTAACAGTAACAAAGTGCCTGAAGGGACTAAAATAAAAGCAAATATAAGTTTAAGAACTGTTTTTCCGAATCCAGTATCTTTTTCTTTCATACGTTAGTATGAAATATTTTTTTCTGGGTGGTCATCCTGATTTAGACAAAAATGAATATTCTCAAGAAGCACATGCACGATGTGATGTTATCAAAGGACTTGATTCAGGAAGAATGCATAATAATATGACATCATACAATAATCCTTCGACATATGTAACACGCGACTTACGTAAACTCGCAGTTACCTAAGCAAAAGTCATAACATTCAAATTGTAACCTATTAATCAGAAATCAGAACTCCATAACATGTTACGCACATTTTCGGTTATCTTATAAGATGTTTCTCCCACTTCTCTAGCGTGCCTTCGTGGTGTAACGGTAGCACGCTGGGCCGGTATTCCAGAGGTCCGTGGTTCGATTCCCGGCGAAGGCGTTTACTAATTTTTCATCTCGCTGGCCTCTCAAAAAATCTTAATGACTCTACAATCTAAGCAACAAAAGTCATAATGTTCAAATTATAACCTACTAATTAGAAGTTATTAATCAGTTACTAATTAGAAGTTACTAATCATAAATCCGTAACAAGTTACATACATTTGCAGTTACCTAAGCAGCCAAAGTCATAATATGCAAACTATAACCTACTAATTAGAAATCAGAACTCCCTAATTTGTTAAGTACATTTGCGGTTACCTAAGCATCAAAAGGCATAATATACAAACTTGTAACCTACTCATTAGAAATCAGATCACCTTAAATAATTTCTATTATTTCCCGTTCCGTATTTCTTCCATCGAAACAATATTCAAGTAGATCATTCAGTCATTTGTTTATCACTGTTAGTGCTCGATGTTTGTTTACCTTTAAATTAGATTCGAAACGCATAAGAAACTTACAACGAATTACTAGCTAAGGCTTTTAAACTGAAACATAATGAGGTAGCGAAATTAGAACCGATGATAAAAGCACAAGAGGATAGAGATTGTTATCATCCCTATCCATTCCGATATGTCTGCTTACAAGTTCATCTACAATGACAAAAAGAGTCATTATGAGATGCCACTCAGAAGTGCCGCAAGATGGCATCCTTCAGCATCCTCTCGATGTTGAAGGAGGATCATCTGTCATCCTTCTTCAACTTCGAAAAGGATAGAAGCTGACAAGGAACAGCATTCCTCTTCCCAATCATCTACCCCAACCCCATAACAGGGTCATATTAACTGCCACAGTAAATATTTTTATTTGGAAAATGGAGTTCACTTTTAGTTCCCATTCTTTTACATATCTTTCATACTTTTGTAATTTATATCATAAAATTTTATACTTTCTTCAACTAAATATTATTACATGATACGTCACTTATGAAGCAATGCTGTGCAAATAGCATATACATGCATATCATTACAACAACAGTGAATTTTGCAGTCTCTTAGGAAGATACACTTAAGCAATTTAAAATGTTGACTTACGTTAAGTTGGAGTTACGTTAAGGTGTAGGGTTTATAAGGTATTTTCTCCCTCCTTTCCGCATGCCTTCGTGGTGTAATGGTAGCACACTCGACGTGTGTTCGAGAGATCTAGGGTTCGATTCATGGAGAGGGCACTGCACATTTCTCATGTCTCTGCTTCAAAATATCGTAATAACTCTACAGTGGCGCCCGAACTAAAATGGGGTAGACAATAATTCGTCACCACCAGGATTTGGTGATTGGGTCCCCTAATCCCAAAGTTGCTTTTTAAAAGGGAAGTATATAAAGCATTTTCTCCCTCCTTTCGGCGTGCCTTCATGGTGTAACTGGAAGCATGCTCGATGCATATTCGAGAGCTCCAGGGCACGAGTCATGGCGAGGGCTTTGCACATTTCTCACGTCGCTTGCTTCAAAATAATCTAATGACTCTACATGTTTTACTTGATTTGGTAATAATAATTAGTCCAATAACCTTAACGGATGTAAACCGAATTTATCGCTATGTGAAGTAACTACAAAGTCGTGAGAACGTTTAAATAACTTTTTGGCTTAGATAAAATGCACTCTAGAATGCACTCTCTTATGCAGAAATATCAGTCCTAGTTCATGGCGATACAACTCAATAGAGCAGGCAAATTTAAGTCAAACATGGAACAGTAATCAAAGACTACGCAATTAAATAATATTACTATAAGCTGGCTCAAGGGCTCTAACAGAGAGTCAAAATCGAAATGTCAGCAGCGATAGAACGCAAAGCCTAATAATTACAACTATCAGAGGTGGCAGGAAACTAACATGTAGGGAGCGTGCGAACCAAAAACCGGCTCTATCTTAAAATCCAAAAAACTCAGTTTAAATTCTGGCTTACTCATTCATATTCTCGTGATGAATACAGAAACGAGAAGCTTTTGTAAATATCTAAACCATAATAACTGATTAATTTAAATATGAATCTTACAAAGGTTTACGAAACGCACTACCTACGTAAGCCCGGGAATACTGTATCCGGAATCAGTAGAAATTAATGCATAGGTAACAAACTTGTTTTTTCTGTGAAAAAAAATCTTTACTTCAGCTGCGCTTTTTCAATTTAATGTTGAAACCAATTTAACAAATAGGAAAATATTTTAATAAGTTTTGTTTCTTTTAAAATTTACTAACTTATAAACTTGAAATTCCAATGTGATTCTAATCAAAACCAATCCTTTAGCAACACTGTAAACATTATTATGTTTTTTGAAGTAAGGAATGCGAAGGAAAAAATTTATTTTCACCTCAGATGTTTTATTTTCTAGCTGGGCGGTTTAACCACTTACACCGCGACAGCGCGATGGAGAAATGTGATAATTTCATTCTTCTCAGCTTAAAGGGAAGCTCTGGAGAGGCACGAGACACAGTCGACCCTTTTCAATCGATGATGAGTTATTGTCCGCCACATTTATAGTTCAGGCGCCACTGCATATAATATTAGTTTTTCGAAGCTCAAAAATGTGAAAGCAACAGTGCATCTGACGGAACTCCAACCACATATCTTCTGTTTACTAGCTGAATGTGCTCGCAACTTAACCAGAAAAGCAAGCATGGGGAAATGGAATAATTCGTTACAAAAAGGAGGTGTTTAATTATTTTTTTATTTATTTTATTAAATGTTTCGTTGCTTTTTAATTCTCAATTTAAGCAGAGACATTTTCTTTAGACATTCCTAAATGCGCAAATGCTATATAATATTGTAGAGACATTAGGATTTTTTTTTTTCCAATTATGCTTCTTTAGCTGCAAAATCCTACGAGAAATTCCTTAAGCTATTTAAAATTCTTTTTAAATTCACAAAAGCGGCAATTTAATCAATCCCGTATCCCTTCAAAACCGGGGGTGGGGTGAGGTTAACGCAAATTAACTTTATTTTCCTCCTTTTAAAGGGCTATCTGATGCACAAATATCTCATCCATTTCCCTAAAAGTTAACATCGATAAGCGCTTATGTAAAGATGTTAAACGTCTTTATAAGTTTGCTTTTCTTTCAACACGGAAATAACTTTAAGAAAGAAGTATATGAGAAAGCTTTGAATGCTTGTAAAGCTAGCTAATAAAACACGAGAACATGAAGGGTCAATTATTAATGTTTTCTTTCGATGGTTATCACATAACTTTTAACATCAAGATCGGAAAGGAGTATCATTTCTTTACGCTTAAAGATTAAAAAAAAAGTAAATGCTTTTAGAATTAATATTGCTGTAAATTTCTTCATTTGATTCAATTTTTACTTTTGTGCTTGTTGCAATATTGTGCATTATTTAGCAATTTGTTTATTTATTGGTTTAAGGGTTATAATTTCGGGGTCTATTTTAGGGCACTTTAATTTGTGGCAGCATAATGTTTTTCCCGAATGCTTATTTCTTGTATAGAATTCTGGTTTTACGATTCGGAATGTAGTTATTTTAAATTTTGGAAATAGCTTAAATAGAACGCGGAATATGTGCAAAAATGCTTCTGGCGACAATAATTATTGCCAGACTGGCAATATTTGGTGATTTCTAGCCAACGTGAGGATTTTCTGGAAGATTCGAGAACACGCATTTTCAAAGCTCTAGGAACTGTTATTTTCCAAAGCTTCCAGAAGCTTGCGTAACCGCTATATATATGTGTATATGGATCCGAAAGTTAGGTAGCTGTTAATCTGCTCTGAACACTTCATATAGATTGCTGTTTAGTAATGAACAAGACTGTTGTTTAAAGATTGTTGATTTATTGTTTAAAGATTTAGCTGAACTGCGTTTCAGAATCTATTCTGTGAGTGACAGTAAGAATTTATAATTTCCTCGTGCGGTAAGGAGGCTTTGTCTGTTATCTGCGTTCTCTTTGAGTTAACACAGATATTTATTTTCTCGTGTTTTTTTACAATAAATTGGCAGTTTCTTCCGACTATTTATTTAAATAGATATCCACGAACCCGTTGCTCTCAAAAACATTACAACTTAGATTAGCAGATCCAAATTTTGCATTAATTTTAGAAACTAACTTTCACTGCTTACGAAAAGCACTTGATTAAAAAAGTCCCTAAAGCTCTTAATAACGAGCTTTGGTAACTACCGCAGATCGATAGTTTTCAGTTATCTAATTTTGAGCCGTTTTTCAGCAGTGCGATTAAATTCAAAACGCTTACATACAGCGTTTATATATATGAAATAAGAAATGACAAAACCGCGACATTCCGCAAAATTCCATACAAGATGGACTGCATACAGTTGAAGTCAGAACAGTTCAACATTTCGCCAATAGATGATGACAGATGAAGCTTGGTTTCACTTGTTCGAATATGTCAGTGAATAGAATACACGCATCTGGTCGACTGAAAACCTGCATGCGATAATGGAGATGCCACTCTATTCAGATAAAGTTGGAGTCTGGTGCGTTCTGTCCGCCACTCGCCTCGTGGGACCAATCTTTCGAAGGAACAGTGAACAGCAAGCGCTACATGCACATTTTTAATGAATTTGTGGAGCAGCTTCATAACGTGGAACTGACTGAGGGTTATTACCAGCATGATGGTGCCACATCCCACACGTCAAAACAAAGTGTGGAATTAATTAGAAGTTTTATTGGGGACCGCATTATTTCCAAAGGTTTGTGGCCTCCGTGGGCACCAAATCTATGGTCCCCAGATTTTCTTCTTATGGAGTTTTCTGAAGGGCCGTGTCTATCGCTATAAACCACGGGCACTGGACGAGTAGAAAACCAACATTTTTAAGGAAATTGCAAGCATCAGTGCCGACACATTGCGGAGTGTAAGGTTATGCCTACGCCAGAAGAGTGGTCATTTTCACCTCCTACAGTAGGGTACGTGATTATAAACCTTTAAAACCTTTCACGTTTGATATGCTATATGGTAATCAGAGTTTTTAACGTTATATAGGCTCAAGCCATCTTTCCTTGTATAGTATTTTGCGGGGTTTTTTTTATTTCCTATTTCTTCTTTTTTCCGGCATTGCTCATCAAAAAATGGGACGAATCACTAAATTTTCCTCCTTCCCGAATCTTTTTGTCACAAACCGCACTAAAATCGGATATTTTTTAACAAAACTGAAGTCCAGTGAAATAAGTCAGTTCTAAAAGAATCAGCCTGTTCTCTTAGCTCAGGAGGGGAAAGAAGTTACCATGCAATGGATACCATCACACTGAGGCCTTCGTGGAAATGATAAAGGAGATTTGTTTTTGGCAAAGTAATGGGTCAGTATTCTTCAAACAACTGACAACCACATTCCTTTTTACACTGCCAAAAGAATAATCAAAATTTACTTGATAGAAGCTTTTCGGAAAAACATTACCGAAAAGAACAATCATGAAGTAAACCTTAACAGAATTTTTCACATCCCTTTATGACCCAAAAAGAAATCTGTTGCTATCTTTCGTCTTGTTAGTGACCATCATTGCCTATTAAATCTGCATCGAACGAACATGATCCCAACCCTAATTTGTAAATTCTGCAAACTTCACGAAGGAATGGATGCCTCACGCCTGAGTCGTTGCCCTGCACTTAATGCTGAATCACTCTGGAGAGATATCGGGAGGGAAGACACAAAATAGATTTAAGATTTTACGGTTCTTCACTCCTTTCGTATAAGATGAAAGTCGAGGAACCTAGTGAACTATAGCGACTTATCACTGAGTTCAAACAACTAAAGGCGTAAACTCGAGAAGGATTAAAATACCTTTTATTTCGTTCAAATAAGAATAACAGTCCGTCCCTTTTCGGCTTTACAGGAAAGCCTCTACTCGGGCTTTAAAGGGACCCGTGACATATCGACTGGAGAAATTCAACTATTACGGGACAATGCTTATTACGGTATAACTTTTTTCAAAATACACGTATACTCTAAATTCTTTTTTTCATTTAAAATAGCTTGTAGATTATATAAAGGGTAAATTTAAAGCTTAATGTTTTTAAAAACCAGTTGTTTAATTTATCTTACCTGAATCATCTGTCGTAGTGTGCTAGTTTGGTACACTTTTCTTAAAAAATGCTCATCAAACTCCTTCAAATGTTGCATGATGATTAAAAACATGTTATTCAAGAATAATAATCAGTATTTTACATTTTACTTAAAAGGCCCACCAGCGGCCGAGCGGTAAAGTCGCTGAACACTGGTAGTTCGGTCCGAGGTTCGAATCCCGCGAACGGGCTGGCTGCATGGGCGTTTTCGTGGTTTTCCCCATGTGTAACGTGTATACGAGCCAATTTCCCTTAGAAAGTCCTCCACGAAGGCATCCCTCCTCTTAGGCAGATAGCCCTCGAGGCTTTGCCATAATCACACACACACTTACAAAACATTTTACTTAAAAAGAAAAAACATTAAAAATAAATTAGTAAAATGTTTTGAAAATCATAGAAAAAATGGTATTAAATTTTTAATATATCCAAAACGGGTGATCATAAATTTTATATCCTTCTAGTTTCAAAAAAATAGTTAAGATAAACAACTGTGGAAAATTTAAACCTTCTAGGTTGAATAGTTTTCAAGTAAAGTGTACCGAAAGTAAAAAAAAAAAAAAAAAAAAAAAAAAAAAAAAAAAACCCACGTTTTGAGAAAAACTGAAAAAACAATTTAAACACTCACAATTTATAAAAAAATCATTTTAACATTTTCTTGCACCATAATCATCTTGAACTGACATTTCAGCATCTAGTTGGTTTTGTTTTATTAACTTATGTTTTTTTCTGGCCATTTTAGAAAGCTTTTGGTAAGCGAGATGGGCCTCACGAAATCTATCGCAATCTATTTTGGCAAAAACTTTACCCTATAAAACCCTCTTTTGTATTCCCAATAATTCCATTATTTATTTCAATTTTGTACACCATCATTAAAACATATTACCGCATCTAATAAACTTAATTTTAATGTGATGACACTCATAAAAACAGTTCTGGGTATGCGTGTTCAGATGCAATTATTAAAACTTTCATTCGGGTTTTGAGTGGTTGTCGTTCACTTGTCTGACGTACAACAGCGCAAAGAGCACCTGTCGTTGGCAACAGCCTTGAGCACCTTACAGGTGACAGTGCGATTTAGCTCAGTTCCGCCCCCAATTTTGATGGAGAGCACCTCAAGACGGACGGATCCGAAGGTCTCCCACCTTTCTTCCCCTACCACCAAACTCTCCACAGGACTTTCGGCTCGCTGCATATTTCAGGTGCTTCCATGCAGTACGGACACTATACATTTGCAAACATCAATGCCTTCTCTGAGATTCGACCCCGGTCCCTTCGGCACGGCAGCGTCGCGAACCCCTATACCGGTTCAACGGTAGGTTTTGACTTTTTCGTGCACTTCTTCTTTCACTCCTAGTGTCAGAGGTGGCTTCAAATGACTGGTTTTCCACACAGAGACTGATGCAACTCTCGAACATTGTGTGCTTCGGCATACGCTTTCGGCATATTTGATACGCGATTTTCCATAAATGCAATCTGACAGTAGTTTTTTTTTTTTTTTTTTTTTTTTTTTTTTTTTGTCAGAGAGACTTCTAAAGACTTCTTCTCAGCTAATAAAACAGGTTCTGATAAATAATGTTTATGAACATACTGTTTACCAGCTGATATGGGTTTATTGTTGCCACACCAGATATCTGTCCCTTCTCAACTGGTGGGCTTGCTAGTCTTGTTTACGTTTTTTAATGAAATATTTCGGTCTTAAAATTTCTAAACATGGATAAATTATATACTCGTATTTTTGGAATTGCCTCAGGCTACTTTACTTTTTTAGCTCAAAATTGAAAATTTGGAAATTTTTATGTCATATGTCTCTTTAACTTAGAACAAAAAATAAGAAACTAAAATAAAATTAACCAAACGAGACTCAGCCGAAGCTAAACACAACGTACTTGGCCCTTAAATTAAACTAAACTAGTTGGCGAATATCAGTACGCACTTAATATACGGCCGAGCGTAATAGCTTCGAGAGTGAATTAGTCCGAAGGCAAACACTCGCTAATGAGGATTTCTAGCACTCTCTATCGAAGTAAGTTGAACCTTCCTTAAATACTTCTTCTAACTCATTTACATTCAATGCGATTCTAAAAATTCATTCTGGTAGGAATATACCTAACAAGATTATACCGTGGACTTTTTTTTTTCTTTTTAAGTTTTACTGTTTTCCATCATCTTTGCATTTTCTTCGTAATCTGCCATTACAATTAATATACAGGGTGTTTCATAGATTTTGGGACAAACTTGGAGGGGTAGTGGAGCGTACTAAAACATGCATTTTTTTCTAGGAATGCAAGATCTAAAGTGACGGGTTAAGGCAGAAACGCAAAAAAAAAAACGACACGAGAGGAAAATTATGTACAATATCAACGCAAATTGCTTCTTTATAGCAATGGAGTATTCACAATAAATGTTCAAAATTTCAACCATTAGCAGTAATACATGCTTGGTAACGTCGCAGAAGGGATTGACGAACATTTTGAAAAATGACAGGCATTTCGCGCACGCTTGCAGTCGCAATGGATATTCGTGCAACGAGACCTCCAGTGAGTCAACGGGAGTCTCGTAAATGATGCTCTTCAGATGCCCCCATAAAAAAATACAAGCAGAATAAATCTGGCGAACGGGGTGGCCATCGAACGGGTCTACCAGGGCCAATCCATCGGCCCGGAAATGTCCCATCCAAGTAATTATGGACTCGCATGTGGTTATGGGCTGGTGCGCTATCATGCTGGAATCACTTGCGATCAATAACGACAGCCGGAACATCCTGCAGCAATTCCGGTAGCACCTCTTGCAGAAAAATATGATAACATAAGCCATTTGTACGTGCAGGTAAGAGGTATAGGCCTATGAGGTAGTCGCTAACAATACCCGCCCACACATTCACGGAGAAGCGGGTTTGGAATGCATGTGGACGTGTGCCGTGTGGATTATGAATTGCCCACAAGTGCATGTTGTGACTATTGAAGATGCCGTCCTGTAAGAAAGTTGCCTCGTCCGTGAATAGTACATCCGATGGGTAATCCGCCTGCGCCGCACACTGCTGCAAGAGCCAATGACAGAAATGAACTCGAAGAGGTTAATATGTCTCTTGCAATGCTTGGACTCTCTGCAAATGGTATGGGTACAAATCATTTTCATACAATACTCTCCAAACAGTGGAATGACTCAGCTGCAGACGACGTGCAATAGCTCTTGTACTTGTCTCAGGTGATTCATGCGCAATGTTCAAGACGTATTCTTCAATGCGAGGTTCGCGTGCACTTCTTCTTCCACTCCTAGTGTCAGAGGTGGCTTCAAATGACTCGTTTTTCACACAAAGACCGATGCAACCTCTCGAACATTGTGTGCTTCGGCATACGCCTGTTCGGAAACCGTTCCTGGTACAACCGTAGCGCTGCTCTGCCGTTCCCATTAGCAGCGCCATACATGAGATGCATGTCAGCTTTTTCCCTGCGCGTAAACTCACCCATCACGCTCCGCATCAGAGTTGCGAATAATCCTCTGATGCATCAGATCGTGGTTTGTCCGGCTCACTACCGCCCTCTACCGCTGCATTTGCCAGCCAATCACAGCTGTAGTTCCTATTACTGTTAGTGTTCCCCTTTTTTGAACATTTATTGTGAATATTGTATTGCAGCAAAGAAGCACTTTGCGTTGATTTTGTATATAAACACATTTTCCTCTCGTGTCGTTTTTTTGCGTTCCTGCCTTAACTCGCCACTTTAGACCCTACGTTCCTATCCAAAAAATGCATTTTTAGTACGCTCCACCACCCCTCCAAGTTTGTCCCATGATCTATGAAACACCCTGTATATATATGTATACATAAATTGATAGATAGATATGATTTCATGGTATAATAACTATTTTAGGCGGCTAGTATCTTCAAAATGTATAGAAGAAGTCTTCTATATCTTAAAAATCGGTTTCAATAAAAATCTATTATTAATTATATGTATACAAAGATGCGTTATAAATTTTGCAATTTCTTTGCCTTTTGCTTATGTTTTAAAAGCCACAGATATATCTTAGAAACTCACGTAAGATAAAATAATACAAGACGCGCTTTTTTTTTTTTTTTTTTTTTTTTTTTTTTAATATAAGAGTTAATATTATTGCAGACGAAGCTCATTAAGAGCTTCCGCAAAATAACAACAAATACGTTTCCAATTTAGTAATCTAAATGCATATATATTACGTAAAGTACTAAGAAGAAAAATTCACGCAGCAGCAATTTATTCTTCATATTATAAAATTAAACTTTTACGCAGCCAAACATATTTTTCGCGTTTATTATACGTATTATGATAAGCTTTGAAGCAAATATTTTATGAATAGTTTCTTTAGGGAAAAATTTAAATAACAGATCGGATTTATTTTAACATATTCAATAGATTATATTTCGTAATATCTCGCAAACGACAATATTATACGATTTTTTTTGATAAGCGTAAAAAGTTAAAGAAGTTGCATTGAAAATGTTTATTGAAATTCTGCTAGAAATGACTAGTTAAAAAATAAAAATATGAATGATAAAATGCATATCATAAATTAAAATTGGAATACAAGATTTTTCTCGATATACAAAAGAGAAATTTAAGGAGGAATTTGATTTCGTTTTGTTTAAGTATTATTATGCAGGAAAAATTATTTTGAAACAATTTGTTTTCATATGGACACAAAATTCTTTGCATAAAGTCCCTGAATTCTGTTACAGCAAAAGTGTTTATTGTTTTTAGAAAGCGATAAAAAAATCGTGTAAAGACATTTTCTGTCGTGAAATAACCTTGAGCCACCTTCTGGTACCTTGTTGATTGTTCCTAGTGAATATGCGAGGTTCGAATTCCGCGAACGGGCTGGCTGCATGGGTGTTTTCGCGGTTTTCCCAATGTGTAACGTGTATACGAGCTAGTTCCCTTAGAAAGTCCTCCACGAAGGCATCCCTCCCCTTAGGTAGATAGCCCTAGTGTGCTTAATTGAATACACCACCACACCACACCTAGTGAATATGCAGGGGCTTCTAGGCAATTGAAAAGTCAGAATCGTATAACAGATCAAAGAAAGTTACTGTGACGAATACTCGGTACCTCCATCAAACTGTCGCGTAGATGAAGGATCGTATTAAGACAAGTGAAGAGGAAAGTACTCAGATATCAACTCAAGACTCTTTATTATTCGAATTGAAAGGTTTTAGAAAATGGAGAACATTCTCCAATAAATAGATTGAATTATTCAGTTATGGCTAAGCATACGAGGGCTATCTGCCTAAAGGTAGGGATGCCTTCGTGGAATACTTTCTAAGGAAAACTGGCTCGTATACACGTTACACATGGGGATACCACGAAAATGCCCATGCAGCCAGCCCGTTCGCGGGATTCGAACCTCGTACCGAACTACCAGTGCTCAGCGTCTTTACCGCTCGGCCGCTATGGGCCTCTCCAATAAATGAAACATGAAGGAAATAACTTAAGGAAATTTTAAAAAGAAAAAAAAAACAATTTTTCGGTGAATTACCTTTGATGGGTTTCGAACTTGAAACATTCGTTTTCCGAATCCGGTGTCTTCCCACTCAGCGCGATGTGCTCGGCCAAAAGGAACAATTTTCGACCATAATTTTTGACCAATTTATATCATAATATATTATGATATAATATAAAAGCTACGTTTCATTTCTAATGATTCTGACAAAGAGCATGTGATTCAAATATTCTTCATATATTGTATTTTAAATTCTAAGACTTCAGAATACAAAAATTCAGTTCAGAAAAAAATGAAGAAAAGAAAAACGAAAAAAAAAGGAAAGAAAGAAAATTATAGCCTCTAAACATTAAAAAGAAAAAGTTATTTTGTCAAATCAGCCTAACATCGGACTATGCAATCACCTACCCATTTAAGATTCTTTCGATCTATCCAATGGCGTAAATTTTCGTAAATAAATTTCGTCAATTCGATTAAATTTCTGTTTGTCAGAAGTCATATCTCATGTTCTTGTAAAATCTATAACTGCTAACAATGAAAAATTAAGCATTTTTACTTACAAATCCATTATTAGTAGTAACGCATAGTTTAAAAACATGGAAAAAATCTCTACATATAATGAAAGAAAGAGTTTGTCTGTGTGTCAGTGTGTGTGTGTCTTTCGTTCGCGCTGCGCGTAAGCTAATAGACCCACGGCTACGAATTTTGGTACGTAGATGCATCTAGACAAGATCCAGTACACCTCGAAGCGGTTTTTTCGAAATTCGAATTAGAATTTTTTTATTTTATGTTTTGTGACGAAATCGCGTCATTCTGAGACATAATGGGCTATAGGAAAGCGTGATTTTACTCTACACACTCCATTTTCACATCGTCATGAAACGTACGCACTTAGCTATTTTACGAACTGAAAATAAATTTCGTGTTTCAATAAATCGATTAAATACGAATTTATTTAACAAAGGGAGCTTAACACCTTTTCAACGGGATTTTTTTTTTTTTAAGTTTATTTTTTAAAATGTACAGTTTATTTTTCTTTGATTTTTGGACACGTTAAACTTTCATTCTTGCGACTGCTTTTACAGAAAGAATTTTGGAAAAATGATAATATTTTGTATTTTAAAAAATTTTTAAATGAAGCTTCCGAGTACACTACTCACATCTCACATCTTTAAAAATGTGATTTTGGCAACAATTTTCCTTTCTTATTGTTGATAGATTTTTGATGAAATCGCATCATTTTGAATAGTTTCATTCTTTTAGAAATATGGGTTTGGCAATAATTTTTCATCCTATTTCTGATTATGATTTTTTTCCTTCAACGAAAAGTTGGTTAATTTTTTATTAGGATAATTAATAATATTTGTATTAAAGGATATAGCTTATTTCATTGTAATTTTTTCTCTTGAAAATATAAGATAAAATATCATTAATTATACTTTGCTTTTCAGAATTTTTTGTTTTTTGTATTCTTTTATGTTATTTATTGCTCATTTCACTGTCTTTAAGATATTGAAAAGTTGTGAAGGATTTTTTTTAGGAAACAAAGTTCTTAACCTCCTTTATACGATTTGAGTTCTTAAGATTTTGCAAAGGGAAGTTGGTTAATTTATTTATTAGTATAACTCATATTTGTATTAAGGGATATTGCTTGTTTCATTGTAATTTTGTTATACGTAATAACTTTTTTTATAGAGTTGTTCTGCAGAGTAAAATTCTACGCAGTTTTTAAATTTAACGTTTGGTGTTCCCTTCAGCCATTTTTCCGGTACATTTAAAAGCCAAACGAAGGCTGGCAGCGAAGCTGCTAGTATCGAAATACAGCAAAATACATCAGAAATTTCGAAATCCCTTCATCTGGAATATATTTCAATTTTGGGAAAGTTGTAAAAACTTGAAAAATTATTAGAATTCAGAAAAACACTTTAGAAATTCCAAAAATATTTCATTTGGAATACTATAATTCGTTCTTTTCGATGGTTAAACTAGTATAGGCGAGAAGAATTCAAATCTGAATTTGGAAACCACATGAAATCCTTCTGCGGACTATTAAATTATACGCATTTTTTGCTGCACTTTATTTAAACATATTTCCTCCAGTTTCATTAGTGGTACATTCCTCATTCAGCCAATTCACTGCTCATTTCGCAGCAGGGCAAAAATGCATCAAAACTAAAAACATTTTCATTAAATATAATCAAATGCAGAAAAACCTAAAACACTAAACACATTTTTTTAAAAAAAGCAATTTTTAGAGTTAAAAATAGAGTTTCTACGCAAAAACAAGCAATTCGGCTAACGGGCAGGAAGATAACAAAACTAAAAAATAACTTTTGGTCACACTGGGAAAAAAGACACTGAACTTGGTGTAAGAATTTCAAATGTAAACAATTGGCTACCTCGTTAGACTTAGTACCACATAAACTTTGAAATTAATGATAATTCTACAAATATTGCATGCAGATTAACTAAAGTCATAAAAATCTTAACCAGAACATAAGAACAGCATTATTCAACCACATTTAAGGGAAAAATTTCAAAATTTACCAGCATATAAGAATAAAAATATTGAGCTCACCGTGTCGGTTAACAAAGTGGGAATATATATAGAGGGTGATTTTGTGATTATGGGATAAATTTGCAGTGCTGTTTGAATGTACTAAAACATTTATTTTTTGGTGTAGGAATGTAGGGTCTAAAGTGAGGTATTAAGGCACGAACGCAAAAAAAAAGTTATACGGGAGAGGAAATGCGTTTCTTTTACAAATTCAAACGCAAAGTGCTTCTTTGCAGCAAAAAAATACCCACAAGAAATGTTTCAATTGGCGACCACCAGCAGTAATACTTGCTTGGTAACGTCGCAGAAGGGACTGACGAACATTTTGAAAAACGACAGGCATTTCGCGCACGCTTGCAGCCACAATGGGTAGTCGTGCAACGAGGTCCTCCAGTGAGTCAACGGGCGTCTCAAAAATGATGCCTTCAGATGCCTCCATAAAAATAAATCCACGCTGGATAAATCTGGCGAACGGGATGGCCACCGGACTTTGTCCACCACTCCTAATCCATCGCCCCGAAAATAGCATCCAAGTAATTCCGGACCAAGTAAGTCATAATGGGCTGTAGTACCATCATGCTGGAACCACATGCGATTACAAACGACAGCAGGAATATCCTGAAGCATTTTCTGCAAAACATATTGCAGAAAAATACGATCATGTGAGCCAATGAGACGTGCAGGTAGGAGGTATGGGCCTATAAGATACTCGTTAACAATACCCGCCCACACATTCATAGAGAAGTGAGTTTGGAATGCATGTGGACGTGTGGTGTGTGGATTATCAGTTTCTCACACGTGGTTGTTGTGCATAACAGAAGACGTCTTCCTGCGTGAAAGTTGTCTCGTCCGTTGAACAGCACATCCGATGGAAAATCCGCCTGCGCCGCACACCGCTGCAAGAACCAACGACAGAAATCAACGCGCAAAGGGTAATTTGTCGCTTGCAAGGGTTTTTACTCTCTGCAGATGGTTTGGGTTGTAAACATACTCCCCAAACGTACTCACATGCAGACGACGTGTTCTTATACTTTTGTGGGGTGTTTCATCCACAATGTTCAAGATAGATTCTTCCATACAAGCTGATGAAATCCATCATGGCAAGCGGTTAAAGATAGCGCCTGTCGTTGGCAAAAGCCTGAGACACTATACAAGTCACAGTACAAAACTTAGGATACTCCTCTGATATGAGGTCTGGGGTGGTTCTCTCCCGATACGACCTTGCTCCGTACCTTTCGACTGTTTGTCAGGCATACTTCCGATTACACCTTCAAGTCAGTCAAAAAGGAGAGAGAAATTTCCTTACATTCTCCTCCTGAACGGCGAATGGGAAATCGCCGTTTAAATGGGTGCATCAAATCATGATGGTGACGAATTTTTTGTCCACCATATATTAGTTCGGGCGCCATTTATGGAGCATTTAAAATTTTTAGATCTTGAAACGTAAGAATATCAGCTGTGCCGTCGCCAGAATTCGAAATCCGGGTCTCCAGATTGCCAGCCTGACGTGCTTTCACCTACACCGCGAAGGCACGCGGTAAGGAAGGATAAAATTCCTTATACATTTGCGAAGGTAGATTACTGATAGCGAGTAAAAATAAACTCTGCATCACTGAAACTAAATTTAACAAATACTTTCTTACAGCATTTAAGCCTTGTTTCAAAAACACTTTTTGCCAGTTGTCAAAATTTAATAGTCTCGAGAGTAAACCTAACCTGGGAGCTCTGAAGGTGGGGGGGAGAAGGACGGAAAATAAAACGAGACTACAAAGTATTCCCTCTTTTTTTTTTTTTTTTTTTTCCTTGTCTTTCCTTTCAGCGCCACAGAAAACATCAAGACATGGTTCCGAAATTTGATTTGCCGTTTCAGAAAATAACCTACCTTGTTGATTAGTTTAGGTGAAGTTGTTTTGCGGTCTACCTGGAACTAGCAAAGAGAGGGTCAAGCGGTTAAAGTCTTTTTTTTTTTTTTTTTTTCTCTGCAAGTCTTTAATAAATGATTGATTTTTGGCTTTCATTTCTTTTTTTATCTTGTTTCTTCCTTCATGGAAAGGAAATGCTTGGGGGGGGGGAATACTTCCTAACGTAGCTTTACGTTGATTGCTTTCCTGTATTTGTTGATTTTCTATTTTATTCATGTCTCGTCGGTCTTTTCATCCCACGTGGGGAGTGGGAAGAGGGAACTCGATTGACAGCGGCCTTTAAAAAAATATCTTTAAAATGAAGATATATGCTCAGTGACTTTCGTATGCAATTTTCATCAATTCGAGAAAGGCGTAGCGTTCGACAAATTTAATCTTCCACGTCTCCACTCGAATATAGTTGTACGAACGATTTTTCGGAATAAACGCTATTTAAAAATCTGGGGAGGAGGTAGAAACGTTTCTGGGAACATATTTCTTAGATTCTAAAATTATCCGCCTCTGAAATAAAATAACTAACGAGAAAATAACTTTCTTTATCAGTTACGCAAAAATTAATTCTTTTGTCGGTATTTTTAGATTTGTGTTGCTTCTTGAACTGAAGTCGAGAAGCAAACTGAAAAAATTTCTCATATCTCTCATGTGAATTTTGTACATGAGGAGCGTCGCAACGAAAGTGATATTTTTTATTGCAACATTTTCAAACATAAAACGTAAATATGGATTTATTCATGGAAATTTGTGTAATTATTTGTTCGTAATTTGCATCAGGTACCATTGTCATGAATTCTCTCCTTCCCTACAGCGTGCCTTCGTCGTATAATTATCGGAAGTAGGTCCGACTGGAATTCGATAGGCCCGCAGTTTGAATCTCGGCGACAGCAGTGCGGATTTTTCATATTCTCTACTCTGAAATAAATTTAGTAACCGTACAAGAGACGCCTTAACTAAAATGACATGGAAAATAATTCATTACTCTATTGATCTGGCGAGAGGGTCATTATATCCCTCAGTCATCATTTAAATAGGAGAGACTGCAAGGAATTGTCTCGTTTCTTCCCACGTGTCTTCGTGATGTTATTGGAAGTTCGTCCCTCTGGTAATCGGAGTTCGAATCCCGGGGAGGGCATTGCTGATTTTTCATGTTTCTCGCTCCGAAATAAATCTAGTTACTCTACACCATATTTTTGGAATTTCCTGATTTGCGTCAAATATTCGTGGATTTTTTTTCTCTTTCCGGATTTGCATCGCATACTGTACTAATGGGATTTTTCGTTTGTAATTTACATCATAAAAGTTAAATCTACTTGTTATTTTTCCCTAATTTTTTATTTATTTTGAATACAGATATGTAATATTAAGAATATGTGATACAAATTTCCAACTTTAATTTACAATAGCGACGGAAACTTATTTCTTATTAATTTGGTCATTTCCATTTTCAATCGTAAAAATAGTTTACAAGCTTGTAATAAATTCCCTAATCTACTTCATTTCAAAATTAATCCATAACATTAGTCTTACATAACACTAAACACTAATGACCCAGCCAGTTACATAAAACTTTAACCAAAAAAATTTCGAATTTGCAAACCGAAACTTAAAATTAACCCAAAGGGATAAAGCTGAACTAAAACTGAGTCTTACTAAACCGAGGTTTTCATTTCAAAGATTTATCTTTCCCGTATGATCATTACATAACGCTCATCAATTATGTATTTGCATAACTCTTCAGTCTACATTACTATTAAAGTTTGTGAACTAAAACCTTTACCAACGAAAAAAGGTAAAGCAGAACCATAACTTTAGATTCCTCATCTTGAACTACATAATTAATGTATATAAGTCTTCCCCGCTTTCTTTTGAGCTGATGAAATCCCGCCCGCACTTCGTTTTTATCGCTGAATACAATTATGTGAATTTTCGAAAAGTGACTATAATGCTTTAAAAATATTTTATCAACAAGAGATAAAAAGTGTTACACCACCATGACTGCTGCGACATTTTTATACCAAACTCTGCCATCATGAATCTAAATATATTTCATTCCAATCAAAATAAGCAAAATGTTAAAACAACCCTCGCATTATTTTAGATGATAAATTCAGTTGGATTTCGCATACAGAATATCTGAAAGACAAAACATCTCAGCCCTATACCTATCTAGTTCGGGCTGGAAAAGAAACCTGGAGCATCTCATCACTTCTAAAAATGTGGTATCGCAAGGTGACAGTGCCAGCACTCTGTCACGGGGCATCAGTTTGATGTGCCGTGTTAATGCATGTGAAGTCAAAAAAGATGACAGCCTGTAAAGGCGGAATAACTCACTTAATCACGAAGGCATGCTAAGAAGGCGGGAGAAATACCTTATAACATTTTTAATGGTCAAATAGACTGAGATCCCTTAATTCTGCATTTCAGGCAGAATTATTTGAAGTTCTTTAAAGCAGTAAGTGGAATCTCTGTAAAAACTTTAGAACAGTTATACGCACAAGATAACATGTCTAGTACTCAAACTATGAGCTGTGACGCCTCTAAAAATGAACTGTTATATGCTTATCAGGTAACTTCTCCCCAGTAGCGATGGTTTCATACCCTGCAAAGGATCAGAACCCACGTAGGAAATGAGGAGGGAAATGAAAAGGCAGTCCTGTTGGCAAAGATAGCATCATCATACACGTTCCTGTTACGGGACATATTTTTTCCAACCAAGAGTCACCACTGAAAAGGAAGCCCAAAACAAACAATGAGAGCAGCTGGCAAAGGTAATGGGACACAGAGACAATTGGGCGTATCAACTTTGACTATTTTTTATTAGTCTTGTCAACCCTAAAATCGGAAAGTTCCATGCTGACCCAGCTGTACACTGAACACTGGCCTCAACCGATATATCTACATAGGTTCGGCCTTAGAGACCCGAAACTCTGCTTCCGTGGTAAAGTAGACCAATTTGAGACATTACTTACATGAATGTCTAACACAGGATATGCATCTCTCAGAACTCTCTGAAAATGATCTTCAGACCTGGAGAGCTCGACTAGTGAAAATGACAAAGAAAACTCTCAAGGTAAATGCAATTGAATGTTTGTTTTGTTAGTTAAGTCTCAAGAGCCTGAACATGAATTTTTAAGTGCTGCATGACTGGACTGAGAAACGCATTTTTTGCCAGGATGTGTCATCAGCATGCATTGCGAGACTGACGTTTGGTGATTGGGAGACGTCGTTCGCATAGATATTAAATAAAGTGGGTCCGAAGAAGAAGCTATGTGTAACATCAGCTAAGATAGCTCGACGAACAGAATTTGTACCAGAAATGCGAACAACAAATTGTGTACTTGACAGGTATGATTTAAGTACGTTTGTGACGTACTATGGGAATCTCAGGCAACCAGACACGATAGAAAGCTTTGGCAATATCCAGAAAAGAGTTTACGGCCTCTAGATTATACATTAAGCAAAATAAGTACGCGTTTAGGGCATCAAGGAAAAGGGGCAACACAAAAATTCCCCCACTGCCGATTATAGCATGGAATATATGGTGCACGTTGACCAAATTATGTGGATCTTTTCAGGGCTTAAAACCTCTAAAATAGTTTTAATCAGGCTGTGGGGCATGTGATATATTTTTCTCTTGAAGGCCTTCAGAAATTATTACAGCAGCACGGTAGAGCTGATTGGCAGTTGATTGTTGCTTTCTGGAGAAAAACTGAGTGACCATACTGATCCACAATCCATACTGATGCAAAACCAAAATAGAGTAGGGCCAATACATTATTTTGATTCAAATGAGCTTCCATTCTCCTAAGGATGACCCTATCTTCCAATTTTAATCAATAAATTTTGCAATTTAAAAGCAAACTGTTGCCAGTGCCTTAAATAAAATACTTTTACCTTCTAAATGCCATCGTACTGCCATTCAGTAAAGCGTAAACTATTTAACTTTCAGATTTAATCTATGTGTTAATGCGTAACAAACTAAGCGATTTAAAAGTAATCAACGCAGTTCTTATGAATATTTTTTCTACTTTTTAAACTGATTGATTTAACTAAAAATGTACTTGAATCTTGAGATGTCTTGTAAGGTATTTTCTCCCTTCTTCTACCATGCCTTCATGGTGAAATTGAAAACCTTCTCAAGGCGAATTCGAAAGGTACCGGCGGTTCGAGTACCAGCGAGAAAATTGCACGTTTTTCACGTCTCTTGCCGAACTTAAAGAGATGGTTGACGATAATTCGTTGCCACCAGGATTTGGGGACTGAGTCCCCTAATCGCAAGTCGCCTTTAAAAGGAGGAGTGTATAAGATAGTTTCTTCCTCCTTTTCGCATTTTTTCGAGGTGTAATTGGAAGCTTACTCAATAAGTATTCGAGAGTGCGAAGGTTCGAGTCCCGGCGAAAGCATTGCTCATTTTTCGAGTTTCCTGCTTCAAAATAACTTAATGACTCTAATAGTCTAATCAGAAATATTAGATTTTTTATGAAATTACACTAGCTGAGCTCATTAAAATAATTATATGTTTTTTATATTTCATGATAACTATTTTAGGTGGCTGGCCGCGCAAGCCGTGAATATTACAAATATTCATTCATTAATTTAAGGATAATTTCCGGTCATAAAGCAACTTCTCAAACTGTATTCATGGTGTCAAAACGCCATCCTATAATCGAAAATGGAACTTCGGAATTAAAAGCCATCACCAAATGTTAGATTTAATAAGGAACATAATGGAAACACGTGACTAAATTATTTTGACAGCTTTGGTTTTCCAAGACAAAGTATAGAAGTTTCTGAAGTTCTTTCTAGTTTAGTTTATGAGCAGAACCAGCGGCAACAGTATACGGATATCGAACTCTTTCTGTGAATTTTCCTCAAAAATATTAGCATTCTTCTGATTTGAATTTATTGAATAGTTCTCGTGGCAACGAAATATTCTTCGATTTGTTGATAGCGCGACGGACGTCTTTGATTAATTAAAGGAGTAATTTGTCTGCATTATTTTAATGAATGTCGCCGCCAAAGCCACGACTAAGCAGCTTTATTGATGTCACTTGCGGACAACATATGCGCAAAGTAAATACAGTAGATATTCAGCTATATGTATTCCAGACACTGGGAATTCTAATGATTCGGGTCGGATTTTCTTCTTCAAACTAATTACTTCAAACTAAAATTTTAAATGACTAGCCGCTTGCGCCATCAGCAGATATATATATATATATACATATATATCTGCTGATGGAGCAAACGGCTAGTCATTTAAATGAACAACGAAAAACTATAAGAACAAACTTAATTAGTTTTTTTAACAATTTTCACAATTTTTCAACAGAACACACATTTCAAATTACAAACAGTTTACATTTTTTTCACATACCACTTCACTTTAATTTCCTTCAAGCAAACATACATCTCTTAATTGGCTCAGTTACTTAACTCTAAATAATTGATATTACTACCTTTAGGATTTTTAATTTAATTTAATTTAATTAATATTAATATTTACAAAAAAATTTTTACTATAACAAAGATAGCAGCTTGACACTCAACTTTACCTACATAAGCGCCATCTATATAATTTGAAGAACACACTTCTCTTTCACAACACTTTTGCAGTCCCCAACACTCATATAGTAGGTAAGTTAGAATTAAAACTTACTATTTACTTGCTTTAAGTATTTTTTTTTTTAAATTTTTTATGTAGTATCTAAGTATTTTCTAAATATGAAATTATATTTTTAAATATATAATATTTTAAAAATTGTGAATTAGTTCTTTTTGTTTCTTTTTGTTTTTTTTATTTCTTATTAGTTTATATGGATTATGTATAGTTCTTTTATAGTTTCATTTCATTGATATGAATATTCGTGTAGGGAAAGTTTCTGTAGACAAGGATTTCTAAAATACATTGTTTTCTAGATTTTTTTTATTATTTTATAAAAAATTAATATTTAAAAAATTTAATTTTTTAATAAAAAGGTTAAGACTTTACTTGCTTGTTTCTCAAAGGACTTAATTAGTATTTTCCTTTTTGAACTTTAATTCTTAAATGTTAATACTTAAATGTTAATTTCTAGGGGTACCACTTTATTGGAATTACTTTTGGTTTTGACTTTTACCCTTGCCTGCATGAATGACGAAACACGAATTGAATGATTGGAGAGTTAGGTTTGGAGGCAACTTCCCCTTGATAAGTCTGTCTCCTGCCTACTCTAGGATCATTCACATATGCATTTTTAAAAAAAATTGTTTAATTTAATTTTAATTTATTAAATTAGTAGATTTATTTTCATGGATAAATTTTGCACTTGATTTGCTTATGCTTCTGAATTTAAATGATATTGTAGAGAATTAAATTTGCATATTTTTAAATTATTTTAAATTATTTTGGCTTTTTTCCTTTTTTTAGAATTTAAATTTGCTTTTTTACTTTTTTACTTTTATACGTATTTGTTAAGAATTTAAATTTGTTTAAATTTATATATACATATATATATATATATATACACATATATCAACAAAGCTAACTTACATATGTATATATATATATAAGTTAGCTATTTGAAAAAATTAATAATTATTAATTATTAAAGCCACTCAAAATGCTGCGAAATTAATTAAATAATCAAGAGACTAATAAATCCTACATAGTATAGAACTTACTAACAGGAACAGAAACAAAGCAAAAACAAATCAGTAACCATAATACCCTGCTATCTCTATATATAATAAAAGAAAGAGTCCGTCTCTGACTGTGAGGGTGCGCCTTTCGTTCGTGCTGCGCGTAAGCTAATAGACCAAATAGACGACGGGCTACGAAATTTGGTACATACGTGCATCTAGACAAGAGCCAGTGCACCTCGAAGCGATTTTTTTCAAAATTCGAAACAGATTTTTTTAATTTTATCTTTTTGTATGAAATCGCATTATTTTGAATGGTTTCATTCTTTTAGAAATGTGGCTTGGGCAACAGATTTTCATTCAGTGCTTTCTATACTGAACTACTGACTGTTGAAAATATGAGAAAAAATATTTATTGCTTATTTCACCATTTTTAAAATACTGAAAATTTTAGCAAGATTTTTTTATCGGGAAATTCGTTAATTTATTTATTAGGATAATTAATATTTGTATTAAGGGGTATTGCTTATTTCATGCATTTTCTTTTGATTTTTGGACACGCAACACGCACATCGCAATCTTCTTATTCTGACGCGCATGTGTCTCGCGAAAGGCACAACAGAAAGAATTTCCTTTTATTCCCTCTCTCTCTCTTTATTAGCTTAATTATATATAATTTTAATTATATAAACGGTTTTGAATGTTTGTTTTAGGAAAAAAAGTTCTTAACTCCCTTTATACCATTTGAATTCTTAAGATTTTGCAACGGGAAGTTGGTTAATTTATTTATTAGGATAATGAATATTTGTGTTAAGGGATATTGCTTATTTCACTGTAATGTTTTTAACATGTGATACAGTTTTATTGAATTTTTTGAAGGGAGGATAAAGTCTGCAGAGTAAAGTTCTGTGTAGGTTTTAAATTTAATGTTTGGTGTTCCCTTTAGGCATTTTTACGGTACATTTAAAAGCCAGATGAAGGCTGGGCGCAAAGCGGCTAGTCTATGCTAATAAAATCTGTGCGCTTCTGTTTGTTTCTTTGTTTGTAGCATTATCTCCTCCGAAACGACGGGGCGTTGAGCTTCGAGAAAGGGAGTGCCCACGGATTCCAAAAATTCCAGGGAAGCCATTTCGACCATTCTCATCTTCTACGACTTTAGTTAGCCGAGGTATTAATTAAAAACTCTAGAAACACTAATTTTCGCCTTCATTTTACCGTGCGGCCACAGTCTCGCACGCTGAAGATAAAAATCTGCTTTATTTCGAGAAGTGTTGCCATTGCTCGCTTTCAAATCATAGACTTTGTTAATAAAAAATGTGTAAGTTTTACAAAATCTGAAATAAAAATAGCACTGCCCAACTTTAAAGATGTTATTATTATTATATAAGGTCATATTCTGACGTTGCAGAAAGCACGCGATTGCACATGACACGTCATTCTGTGCAGAAAATATTTCATTAATGTCAGCATTTTAGATATATATCTGCTGTTGGCAACTTTTTTGTCTAAAGTTAGTATAGTTGACATGATATATTAATGTCACGTTAATTCTTTCATTGATATTGAAAAATTGCTGTTATATTACATTAAATATAAATCATGACGTCATACGTATTAACCTGAAATGTCAAGAGTTTTCGTTTCTGGTTTGCAATAAAAAAAATTATTTACGAATTGGTTGTCACTTGGAAAGAATGAACTGATTTCATTCATACTGAAATGTTTTTATGCATTTGCTTTTCAGGGATACATAGAACTTATAAATTTTGCTTTAGGCTGCAGCCCACTCATCTGACGGGCTTACCGTCTAGTTTTAAAATAACCACTGCAAAGTCTTTTTCTTCTAATTAATGTTTGAAGAATTCGAAAGATCTGATATTCGAAAAGTACGAAAATCTTTCTTCAAGATTCGGATTTCAATTCGACGAAATTCAGGATTCGACCTACTTTAGCTTTTCCATTGCAAATAAAAAATTACATACAATCTTAGTATTTCTCTCCAAGATTTGACATACAGCATCGTAATGTATGCAGATTCATTTAAAAAATATTACACAAAGCAGTAGCAACGAAACCTTAAAATGCAAACGGAATGAAAGCCCCACCACCGCCTAACCAGTATCAACTTCCTCGTGAAAATTCGGTTAGAATAATGAAAACGAAGTTTCCTGTGGCTAAGTGTAAGAAAGACAGGATGAACAGCTACACAAAGGAAGATTCACTCTAATATTCCTGCCAAAATTTCTTACAGAAAGTGTATTTCAGATAGGTATCTAAATCGAGGTTTTGTTAATGAAGGATATTTTCCGATATATTATGGAAGATTTGTAAGGTATCTTATGTTAATTTGTAAGAATTATGTTAATTTTATTAACACTTAAATTTTAAATTCCTTTCCTGTCAAATTCTTAACTTCAACGTACTACTTCCGGCCAGAAGGTAGTTTTGGAACCTTGCTGAATATTTAATGAGGAGGAGCGGTATTTAAACCACGAAATTACTTACAGAGTGAGAGAGAATCAGAGTTTCTGATTTACGCGCGTCTGCCTTTTTGGCCACTCTCTCTCTCAAAGCTGTTATTACGCTCGGCCGTACTCAGGCCCTTGCTAAGCTTCGTAGTCAAATAAGTTAAGGAGCCAACTCGATTTGAACCTTGATAGCTTCGGCTATATTTCTTTAGTTAATCTTAGTTTTAGTTTAATTCTTAGTCCCTTAAGTTCAAGGAGGGCTTTGTTTGTACACTCCCAGGCGGAGTTTTGTTAAATCTTATTGGAATAATAAAGGGTTAGTTACCCTTCTATCTTGTTGTTTCTTGTCGTCCGAACTTAAGCGATTATTCACTTATCAGTTTTTAAGATTCTTCACTTCCAACATTAACTTAGAATTACAAAGTGAGGAACTCTACAAATTAGCCAGTGGATTTCAGTCTTTACTATAACATCTCTTTTTCGTGCTCCTCCACAGAATATAAATTAGCTTTCTGTGTACATTAGATGAGACTCAATAAAACGCCGGTAAAGTGTCTGAGCCAGCTTAATGTCTGTTGTGTTATCATTGTTTGGATTTAATTGTCCTTTATGTTAATCAAAGTATCCACAAGTGGTGGGAGTTCCGTCTGAAGCACAAGTTATGCCCTTCTCTCTTACTTTTAAGATTAAATAAAAAGATTAGTCTAACCTTCAATATTCTGTGAGTCGTTTGAGACGCAGCGATATGTCGCTATTTGTCTCATAGGACAGCTATGCAAGACACTGGAGTATTGGGAAGGCATGACTATGTAGAAATTGGGACTATGCTGGGATAGCTATATAAGTGACATAACCTTCACATTGAGATCAGGCAAACAAGATAATATGGGTAAGACACCGGCAGAATTATTCCTTGACAGAAAATTAATTACGCCCCTCGATCATCCATCAACCTTTTTGCTGTTGGTGTTGTTGTTGTTGCTGATAAAGATGTCTGAAGAATTCAAGCTGGTGGCAGACATTCGGAAATTACTGAATGAGGCAATGGGTAATTCGGATATGACCCATGAAAACGAAAATCTTGTGATGGTAAAAAAAAAAAAAAGACTGAGGCTGATTTTAAGTTGGGAGATAAAAGTTTTTAAAATTAAGCATTCTCTTTCTTGTGCGCCAGAAGAAAAGGTGAGGAAATTTTGTAATAAGTTTTAAAGCCTCTTTTTAATTGAGGGCATCAAAGAACTAGAGGTGTATTTAAAAGGACAGAATGGTGAATCCGTAAACGCGAATGTGATTCAAATGATAGGATACTAAGATCGGGCTGATATGCCGCTGATAAAAGAGGTGTTGTGGAAATCGTCTGGCTTGAGCATAGAAGGGCCGTCGAGGAATACAGTTGATCCAATTCTGACGTCCATGTTCTAATACCCTCAAAGAAAAAATGGATTCCAGAAATGAAAAAGGAAAGACAAGGCCGAGGTTGGATGATGCTTCAAAAAGAAAAACTATAGAGGATGGGGAAGAAAGAAGAGAATAAGAAATATGTCCAAGATTCAAGGAAAAGTTCAAAGGTATCTGAGATATCGAGACTATTCGAGTACGGAACGACAGCGGATGATAGGAGAGCGAAAAGAAAGTTCCAGTAAACAAGGCCAGCAGAAAACTTGGAGTCATATGAAAATGGCTATCACCCAAGACGAAATCTAAACTACAAAAGACCGCCGGAATACGAATGAATTCAAAGGAACCACGGATGGGCGGTAAAACAGAGTTGGCAGATAACAGCCTGGCAAGGAGCCTACAAAGAAAACCGCCAACTCCCCCTGAACATATACGAGGATAATGAATTGTGTGCAGGAGCGGGACAACTACACGATAAGGAGAGTTACCAAGTGCACAGAAGGATTAGGATTTACATGATTATCGCCCACCCAACGTGATCAAAGCTCCTGGAGAAGCACGAGGCCGAACTCTAAAAAAATATAATACACTCTTTTGCAAAAAAATAGAAGCACCATGAAGGTAATGGTTGTTTTTGATGAAACTGAATATGTGTATAGTTCATACACAGATAATATAATGATTAAAAAATCAAGGTCATAGTACCTGTTCACGGCTCACAATCACCCATTGAATGTTCAAATTAGTAGTTGGTCGAACTGAATTCGTCCAGGTAAAGAGTGATTGAGGTTCCTAATGTCATCCTGAGACACATTCTGCCAGGCATTCATCAGATCTGCGATATATTTTGTGGTGCACGAATCTGGCGGCCTACCATGTTCCAGACATGCTCGATTGGTGGAAGGTCTGGTGACCTTGTTGGCCAAGGAGAGTATCAACCGCACGGAAGTCCAGAGATATACGAGCGGTACGTGGCCTGACATTATCTTGTTGGAAAATGGCCCCAGGACGATGTGCCATGAAGGGTAAATAAATCCTCAAACTTCGCAAATTTATATTTTTATCTCACACTTCCATCAGACAACAGTCCTCGACGAAATGCTTTGAATCGCCGAATTTATTACAAACTTTACATATATCATTTTTCTGGAGGTGCAACCTCTCTTAAACGAAGGACCATATAATCCGATCCCTAAAGATCCTTCACCTTCGGACTTATCTAAAATAAAAACTGCGATCAAATCTTCGCAAATCATTTCAAGCAACTTAAAACATTCGCTTATCCCATCTGTTGCGAATTGTGCCAGATTATATGCTCTTCCCAAAATTCATAAAAGTGGTATTCCTTTCCGCCCTATTGTATCAAATTTAGGTACTGCCTCGTATCCATTAGCTAAATATTTAGTTTCTAGATTTTCCACTCTATTAGACAATAACATTTACACCATAAAAAATTCAATAGAGTTTGTAAAAAAGGTTAAAAACATTTCTCCTCGTAATTTACTCATGGTTTCTTTTGATGTAAAATCATTATTCACCAATGTCCCAGTGGAGGGTGCATTAAGATGTCTAGAAACCAGACTTCGCGAATTTCATTTCTCTTGCATCGAAATTGATGAGCTAATTTCTCTCACTCAACTCTGTTTGAAACAAACACATTTTGTTTTCCAAAATAAATATTACAAGCAAACTGAGGGATTAGCCATGGGAAGCCCCCTCAATCCCATCCTGGCTGATATCTACATGCATTATTATGAATCAAAATTGTTTGAAACTTTAAACTTCCCAGCATGGTTCCGCTACGTAGACGATACTTTTACCCTGTTTGAAGGTAATAAAGATGATTTAAATAGAGTTCTTTCAACAATGAATTCTATTGATCCTGCTATTCAGTTCACTTTTGAACTTGAGACTTGCAATTCTCTTCCGTTTCTCGACATTCTGGTCACACGTAACATATCCAACTTCAGTACTACAGTTTACCGTAAACCTTCATCGGTTTGCCTTCCACCACACTTTAAATCATGTCATCCGACTAAACAAAAGTTAGCTTCAGTTTATTCCTATGTTTTCCGTGCTCTTCAAGTTTGCTCCTCCAAACTAGCCCTTGATGAAGAACTAAATTATTTAAAAGCAATAGCTATTGACAGGGACTTTTCACCCAACATTATTAATCAAGCAGTTAAAAAATTCTCATCTCAACACACTAAAAGCCACACTCTTATTTTAGGAGATTATAAAAATTCTGTTGTCATTCCCTTCTTTCCATCAATTAGCTATAAAGTTGCACATATTTTGCAGAAATTTAACTTTCGGGTTGTTTACTCTCCCATCAATAAAATTCCAACTTCTATACTCAACGACCCCATTCCGGATATGAATTCCTGGGGTATTTATAGGATTCCTTGCCAGTGCGGTTTAATTTACATTGGCAAAACTAAGAGAGCCTTAAAATTTCGCGTCAAAGAACATGAGGCATATGTTAGAAAAAAGGAAACACAGAAGTCTTCTGTTGCTCAACATTGTTGGTCCGAAAATCACACTTTCAATTTTTCTGCTGCCAAAATTATTCAAAAAACATCTTCCATTGGAGAACTGGATTTTCTAGAGGCATTTCACATTCATAAAAATCTTTCTGTTCTAGTTAACGATCCTAATTCCAATCCAAATTTGCCTTCGGCTTTTAGAGAAATTATGTTTTAGTTCTGGTTTCGCCAACAGATGGCGCCACTTGCTTATTCTTGTCCAGGCTTTCTTATCTTATCTAAACATTATTTCCTATCTTGTTCATTTGCGGTTTTGCAGCTGAAGATGATGGTTCGGTAAAACCATCGAAACTAGTCCTGTGAAAATTTTGTAAATTAACGCTGATTTTTGTTGTTTGACTTCTGAATTAGTATTTATTCGGCGTGTTATTGTGTCTTAATTTTAGATAGTTTTTGTTTCTTTCAGAGAGATGCCATAAATTTTTCCAGTCTCTAATAAGCTTGTCATATAATACAGTACATGCTTCTTTTTCGAATCTTGAATAAAAACCTTTTTGGTCCCAAACCTCAGGGTGGCTTCTTTCGCTAGAGCATCCGCTCTCTCATTCCCATAATGACCGGCCTGAGCTTTGATCCAATGTAAATTCAAAATATGCTTCTTTCGTAGTTCTAAATATATATGCTTAATTTCATTAACAATATTATTTTTGAAAGGGGCGGGAGCCGCAGAATGGTATCAACATATCATTGAGCTGTTAAAGATGTATGGATGATGACTGAAGATGATCTGCTGTCATAAGAAATTGCACCCCCCCGCCATCACAGCAGTGGTTGGTTATGGCTGTATGCCTTTGTAAAACAAAGGCTGATTGGGGCCGCTGTCGCAGCCCCCCCTCCAGACACGAACACGGTGGTCATCTGCTTCAAGAGTGAAGCGGGATTCATCGCTGAACATTATCTATGGCAGCCATGATGATCGGCTACGACACCACTCCAGACGCCGCCGATGGTGTGAGGTCAGAGTCAAACGTCTTAAAAACCTCTGTGAGCGTAACCCCGCCTCAGACAAGCGCCGTGAGATGGTGGGCGGTACCACCGGAGGGATAGACTTAGCTGTAGTGCATTGAATAATCGACAATGATACCGTTAGGCATTTCGGGCCTGGCAAACAATCATCCTATCCTGCCTCGCATTCGTGATCTTGGCCTTTCAGAGCCTTCATTTCGTCGGCAATTTCTTTGTAGCAACCATTGCTGCCACCATCTTTACACAGCAGTGTCTGTACGCTGCAGGTTGCCGGCCTAGTGGTCAGTATGACCACCCAGCTTCCCGCAACCCTACCATGCGACCACTTTCGAAGTTGTTTAGTTGTCTGTAAGGGTTGTCGTCCATATCGTCATAATGGCATCTTTAGTTGCTTCTTTACGGAATTACAATGGCAGCAACAAAAAAAGATAAATTTTCCGCCTCTGTTACTGGTTTCATACTTTGCAAATTGCGCACTGGAAATGTGCGTTATGATTGCAATTTCTGTTCATTTGCCTTGAAACTTTGATCATTTGCATGTTCGATCAAGATGATTTTGCATACTAAATTTCGTCACGATCGCAAAAGTTCTTTTTAGTGCTTTGATTTTTTTGCTAAAGAGTGTATTTATCTTTAAGTATTCAGTTTATATAGGGTGGAGCACATAAAAGTGGCCCTCCACCCGATATTACATAATTGTACCAAAATGCTACTATACTTTTAGTCACCCCCTCCAGGGGTTGACTCGGGAGGATTCCTGGGAAGTACTGGCTAGGATCTGTACTTAGGCAGTCTCAACTACTTAGGCAGTCTCAACTACGGGAACATAAAATCAGTCTTCACATGATTAGAGATTCCGTTCAGTCGTAGGTTGGTTCCGGCTTGGCCGGGACCATACTGGTGCTGTCGTGTCCGTTCCTTCGGCTGCTGTGGAGCTAGATCGGAGATCACCGACCAAGGTCCTCGGGGGTTTCACCCCATTCATTTCTCGTGGCGGGGACTAACAGAACGGACAGAGAACCAACTCGAATCTATGTTTGCCGATAGAGTGATGTCCGGAGGCAAAGGTATCCTAGAGTATTCCTTTTGCATCGTGTTTGTTGCTTTGCAGAAGGCTTTGTATAAGGCCGTGTGGGGACTGCGCTTGCGTGGACAAGGGACAAGGAGACCTTACACACCAAAACCCCGAGAAGAATTTAAAGTCCCGTAGTGGATCCAGGACGAGGTCTAAGCCTAGCTTTCTATACTTTTGTTTTCGCCTCCAACGAGGATACCTACGTTTAATTCAAGGAAGAAGCTTTCTGTTAAATAAAGTCATCTACCTTTAATGATTTTATGTTTATGTATCAAATTCGAGTCCATTTTACAGTCCAAAGAAATTTTACAGTAGAAAATTTTGGCGTGAATGCAAAGCAAATAATAGCAATTATATATAGTATGTAAAGTTTAAATGTAAAGTTTAAACTAGTACTCTTTTGAATTGCAATATGTCGAAGTCTAATGATTTGTATGCATGAATTATGCTAAGAACAAATTTGTCATAAAAGTTAAATGTGTTCTGATGGTTTGTACTGTAAATGATAAAGTAAAAGCTAGCACACGGTAATGAATTGATTTAAAGCAAAAGCTAGCATGGTGTAAATATTTATATACTGGTTCACCCATCACAATGCTGGAGAGCGGGGTGAAAAATAAGGTTTAGAGAAAAAAGCTTACAATTTGAAAAGTTATGTGAAATTCTGAAAGCCAAATTGAAAAGTTAGTAGCTTAAATATTTCTATGGCTAAACTGTTTTCCCTTCCACAGTACTGGAACAGATGTGACATGAAAGACTAAAGATAAAAAGGATAAAAATATCTAGTCAAGTTTTGGAGAATTTGTATTTAAACTTGAAAACTCAATTAAGTGATTTTAACAGTTAGCTGACGTTTGTTAGATCTTCGAATTTTAAAATCTGAGCCAAGGTCGTTTGACCTTCATTTGCGATCATTTAAGGTGGTGTATTTAATTATGGCAAAGCACACTAGGGCTATCTGCCTAAGAGGAGGGATGCCTTTCGTGGAGGACTTTCTAAGGGAAACTGGCTCGTATACATGTTACACATGGGGAAAACCACGAAAACACCCATGCAGCCAGCCCGTTCGCGGGATTCGAACCTCTGCGATCATTTAAATTCTGGTGGGGAAAATTTAAGGTATCTAATATTAATGAACAAATTATTTTGAATCTTTAGATTAGAGGTTCTGGTAAACACACCTCGCTGACATTCAATTCAAACACAAGTAAACAAAAGAGTAACGATTATCTGTCTAAGGAGTCAGCATATAATAACAATAAATTTAAACTAATTGGGTTTTGAAATATGAAATGACCAATTTATTAATACAGTGAAAATATAGAAAAAACATTAAACTAAAAAATGAACAGGTTATTTGAGTTTAAATAAAAACTATTACTTATTTGATGTATTTAAATTCTTTTACAGGTTTCGAGTTACATTAAGAAAAATTCACAGGTAGCAGTGGTATACATTGGTACTCATAATAAAAGGAAGAAACATACCTTTAAATTATTTGGGAGGTAGCAATGTCACGATATTTCGGTTACGAGAATCCTTCAATACACATATTTACAGAAATTTAAATTAATACCGCATAAATATCAAGGTTTCTGGGTTTCTGGAAAAATATAAACATTAGTTAACTAGCAAAATCTAACGTCTGGTTCACACAGGATAAATAAAATAATTTTCAGATATAGATAACACATTTTTGAGCTATAAAAATACAATATTTCATTTTTCTGGCCCTCTTTTTTTTAGATCTTTTTTACATATATATTTTTACATATACATTAAGACAAAATCTGGCCGGCTGATACCCGGAAATAAGACTTCTACCAGTTTCAAACTAAGATATCATATTATTACAAATAGCGTTTCAAATGTTCCTTTAATGAATCAATTAGTAAAAATAAATATACTTGAGCGACTATACCGGGCTGATGCCATTTGTTTTCGTTTCTCGCAGGCGTAAATCTGTAACCAGGAACTAAGAATGCAATTTCACTTTAATTATCTAAAAAAGTAAAAAGCACGAATTAATGTACATATCTGAGAAGAGGGATGAGTTTTGTCTTCCTTCGGACCCTTAGCAAGGACCACGGCCATAAAAATGGTCACAGTTCTCCTTAGTAATCGACAAGAGATTCCAACCTCTTCCGACTGCTGCTTCTCTGTCGAGAAATTACCATCTTCATTCCAGCAAACCCCAAAAAGTCGTTACCTTCTCTAGTAGAAAACAGTAGTGTATTATCAGTGCTTCAAAAAGGGGCCTATCACATTTGACTAAAAGCTACTTTTCTTCTTCCCCCGCTACACCAAGGTCTAAAAGCAGGATCAACAACCGACGAAAACTCTACACATCACGTAGGCATGTTTTTGCCTCGATGCTGAGACAAGCTGTGGAAGTCAGCATATTCCTCAGCTTGCCCTGCTCGCTACCAATCCTCTTATTTCTATGGTCACAAGTTGGAATCCCCAAACTTCCCTTTCCTTCGAAGGCTTAATTTGAATGCTTTTTGTCAGGAGTTAAGGAGTCAAATGCTTTTTGTTGTATGCTTTTTGTCAGAAGTAAAAAAGCATACGAATTTTACCCTTGCAACCAGGTCCTATTTGTCCAAGAGTTACAAGATGTTCCATCTTCTTTTAGCTTGGCAATGTCACCTTGAGCGAAAGTTCTCCCCTTCGAATCACTAAGCCAAGCAACACGAAAGATGATAAGAACATTCGAGACAAATTCTGGAATTCAGACATTTTTGGAAACAAGTTGTTGAAAGTTACAAGTTGTTGAAATACTAGCTGAGGCAGAAACTAATAAATAATTAATTCTACAAAAAGGAGGGGAACACTTGAAGTATATTAAAATTAGCAAAACAATTAAGGTTAATCCCCATTAAGTGTAACATAAAAATCAAAATTTAAAATTAGTAAACATTAAGAGTAGTAACTCCTTTTACCAAACCAATCAAACATCAAATAAATCCCAAGAATAACACCAAGCAAGACTTAAATCTAAATATAATAAATATAATAAAAAAATAAAATTAAATATAATAAAAAATCTAAATATAATAAGTTTTTCTCCTTGAAAGTTACTAAAAGTAATCATTATCAATTACCAAATTAAATAAAAAACAATTACTAATCATATGAAAAAATTCCTTAGCTCTTAAAAAGAAATCTTGAAAACAATCAATAAATTCAAAGAACAAATTGTTCAACAAATCAATAAATTCAAAGAACAAAGCTAAATACCACTTTAAATTAAAAGCTAATCAGTTAGAAAATTAAATAGCAGTCTGAAATTAGCTAACAAAATACACAATAATGTTTTAAATACGCACCGGTAAAATATATGAGCCAACATACTCTAATCTATTCTATGTGCAGTCTTAGAATATGTTATCAACGTTTGAATTTAATTTTCTGTTTTTTTAATTTAAATATCCAGAAGTGATGGAAGTTCCGTCTGTGTAGTACAATTTCTGCCTGTTCTGTTACTCTTAAGACTAAATTAGAAGGTTATTTCAACCTTCGTAGGTATTTTGTGAGTTCTTTAAGTAGAGATTTTTTGCTGTTTATCTAGTAAGGTCTGCAGGACTTCAGCTTCGAAATACAACAGAAACCCTTACAGATTTAATATAAAATATTGCACATGTCTATGTTGTAGACAGAATGTCGACGTTACTAATATTATACCGGAATTCATTCTGGCTGAAAGTATGTGGGAGAACTACCAACTAATGTTCCTTATAAAGTTTTAAAAGGCATTTTGCAGCAATATCTGCTTGACACATAATCTGAATGTGTCTGGGGTACTATGATTGCAGAAAATCAAACACCTCAGTCCAAAATTGAAAGTTCATGCGGCAAAATTGAAATGAATTTTACAGTTCATTACATGAAGTTTAGAGTAATCAAGCAGTAAATCAAAATATTACCTTCCGTTGAGCTCCCCGTTTTCGTGAAGAATGTGTCAGACATATATGAAGACCAAAGGCGAGGAAGACCTACAGATGGTGTTCATACATTTTTGTAAGAAATTTGCAAAGATTTATATATAAACAAACTTTAGAATTTTATTTTCTAATATGTTCATTCTGACAGCCCTTTTGTTGAACTTTTATATTAGATCTTGAACTCCAAGATAAAAGTCCTTTTCTTAAAATACCAAAGTTCGCTTTATTTCACTACTCCTTCACAACCTACCAGAGTCCATCCAATGTTTTGGGATGCCGCTTATAAAGAGCTTGTTTTAAATGTCCATATGCGAGTAATTTATAAGAGATACATCGGGGGACTTGGGGGGGGATGCATTTAAATGCAATACCTTCAAATATGGCTTCATTTCTCATTTTATCAAAAAATAGAGCAGTAGATTTAAAGGTATGGCTCGGAGCCTTATCCTGATGGAACTTAACATGGTGAAGATTGTTTGGATAGAGAGATGGAACTTCTTCTTTAAAAATAGGTGTTAAAGCGTATTTCCGATAATAATTCGAATTAATTTTAATATTTTTTTCTACTTTCATTATTTTAATTTTTCCGTTATAAGAGAATCCACTAATAACCACAAAACCTTTCGAAAAACTTTCCTTGTTTTCTCTGAAGCAACTTATTAAGTCTTTTTCTCTTTTTTTTCGGTAGTAAATCGATCTTTTCTATTGCAATCAGATGAGTATATCCAAGCCTCATCAAGTGTAACAATATATTTCCATTTTTCATCTGCCAAACAATTTCCATACAGCAATCTGCACTTAGTCTTACTCTGAGAAACACGTTTCGGGTTATGCAATGAACATCATTTTTTTTTATTAGCTTTAAATCGGATTTTATAATGTTGTTTGTTCACAGTTCCTAAAGAGATATTTAAAGATTCTGCAATAGCTCTTTGAAGGGCTGGATTTTCCTTTAAAACACGAGATGCGACTTTAGATTTAATAAGAGCTGTACGTACCTTTGTTGGGTATTCATTTTTTGCCTTTCTCCCAGTCAAATGTAACCTTTGACGTTTCTTTTCTTTCATATTAATCATGTCACTTATTTTACATGTAGAAATATTAAAGCCATGCTGATATTTTTTTTTATAATTGAATAAGAGTATTTCTCTTTGGATAGCGCGAAAATGTAGCCTTCGATTCGTTGTTTATTTTTCAGCGGCATTTTAAAGAAAAGAATATTTTTAATGCTGCAGACGATAAATAAACCTTATTCCAATTTGATGCCAGTCACTTTGTACTTTAAAATTAATATTTAAATTGAACTGTTAAAAATCAAAATCGTTACAAAAATCTGTTAACACCCTCTGTATAAATAGAAGAAGGAAGTGTGATACTTGTAACAGGCTAGAAAGGAAGAAGACCGTCGAATTTCAAACGAAAAAATATCTCAAGCTACATCGATGTCACCAACTTCAGTACACTTTAAAAGCTGTGTGTAAAATGAAAGCTTGTGCTTTCCACATAACTTAATTGAAACAAAGATTTGATGATAAAGATGAACATCGAACTGAGTTTCAATTATGTTCAGCCCATTGAGGAAGTTCATCTTCCACACAACCTCAAAAATATTGGCAGGCACAGCTATTGAAGAAATAAATAATGATCTCTGCTTTAGGATGATCAAGGAGCCATTATGGAATATATAGCTGGAGAAAACGTGCTAGCGCTTGCCAAAATTTTGCGGAAAAAAGAACAAAAATTACCTGACTCTTGCTTAGGAATATACATGTAACCAAATATGAATAAAAAATTTCATTTCATCCATCATATAATCTATGCATGAATCCATCAAACCTCTGCCTGTAATTTGAAAGAATCTTTCTGTGAGAGGTATTTTTCCTCCCTGAAACAAGTTCCTTCAGCGACAACCCATATCATTCGAAATCTGGTAAAAGCAGGCTCTACGGAGAATAGTAAACCTTTGCGGTTACTGAGAAGCAAGAAGACTAAAAGAATTGCAAGAAAGAAACGAAATAAAATATGAAGGGGGATAGAGTGCATTAATTTTTAAATGACCTAAGCTATTTTCCTTTATGCTGTCTCGATGGCCATTACCTGCTCTAAAAATAATAATTCGTAGAAACTTAATTAGTACGAGTGAAATAATAATTATCGTTTACTTCTCGGGTGCATGGCTAAATTATTACAAACATAAAGTAATTAAACTACTAATTGATAAAAAGGCTCTTCATTGCTGGATTACTCTTTTAAAATGTCGTAACTATATTTCAAAAATAAAATTGCTGATGTTTTTCCTTTTTGCAGGTGAGTCGTATTTAAAGCGGTCAAAGACCTTATATGCCTCGTGAGCCGCAGATACGGGTCTGATGTATGTGGTTTGCAAGCCGCAAATTTTGGTCAAGTTTGGTATATGTACTATGCAACACATTATTACTATTATATGTTTACTTTTTGCTCATGAAGCTTTATCGTTGCAGCCATTTAGAGTGATTTCTCCTAATGTTTATAGTGGGGGTTTAACGGTAACCTGTTAACAGTTAAAATACGAAACATTGGTTACTTACTTATTGTCACACGTATATTAGTAGAAATTTCGAAAGTTCCAGAATGCGCCAAACTCTAAAAACACTGCACATATGAATTCCACGGGTAACCATGCTACAAATGGCACGAACAGATTTTCGTCCCTTTTTCACAGTTTGTTGTCATATTCACTTATTTGGTTGCAGGAATAGATATAGAGAATACACTTCCTTCACACATGTTCCATAATCAGTAGTTGCATCTTTGCAAACACTGAGTTGCTTCTTACGCAACTTTAATAAACGTAAGTTTCTCTGCCCAACAGCAAATAAAATCGCTATGCTGTTACATAAGGTATTCTAAAATCACTCTTAGAACACGTGCTTTTCTTTTGCTGGAAGCGCCCAGCAATGGCCGAGCAGTGAAGTCACTGAACACTTCAACACCCGCCGAATCTGAAGTTTTCCTGATATGCTTAGAGATAAGAACCAGTTCCCTCAGAAAGTTCTACATGAAGGTTTCACCCCTCTCAGGAAGCTAGTTCCAGTTGGCGTTGCCAAAATACAGTCATTTCACTCACAAGTTTTTACGTTGCACTTCCAAATACTTTCCTTCATGCAGAGTTTCATTTCATGGCCACTTTCGCATATTCGAATGCGGCTTTCTTAAGAGAAAGATGCATTTTCCTCGCTACCTGGTGAATTCAAAAATTTTAACAACTGTTCATCTAAAATAATTATTATATATAATGAGTAAATATTCTTAATTTTCACACCTGACTGCAAGAGGCTGCGACATACAATGTATACTCAACATCTACAAATTAAAATATCATTCCAGATTTTTTTGAACACATTTAATAGAAATCTTCACTTATATTTGCAAATTAAACGTAACCACAATAAGATAAAATTTCACTTATCTGTACATCGAGAATAAACCCAGCGTATTTTTTCTAAGCCCGAGAAAAATTTTGTAATTTAAATACCGCAAACGTTAACATACGAGTCCTCATTTTCTAAAACGCAGCAAATTGAGAAATCGCCCTAATATCCGCAGCAGATTTCATTTCATCCAAACTAGAACTCAATTTCTTAACGTAACAGAATCGCAATAGGTCATATCTCATTTAAGTGGATTTCGACCGCTTTGGTCTTTACCACTTTATGTTGCATGTCCCAACGAAGATCCTAGAAATAATGGAAAAATAAAATCCCCAAATTTGGGAATAACCTTGTAACATCAGCTATGTTGCATCTCCAATAACAGAGTTGGAACTTTTAGCAATTTTATGGCATTTTAGTCAGAACTTTGAATCCTTGTGGTAGCAGCGTCCAGTTGCAGTGAAGCCTCGGAGAAGATTCGTAAAAAGAACTGGCTGCATTAAAAGCAAAAATGTATGACATATCATCCGCTGTTGCCATTCAAGCAATGCACAAGTTTTTCTACTACTACTTTTCTTTTTTGAAAGCTCTCGCAACAACTTCTGTAGCCACGGTTACCACTACAGTTGTTGTTACCAGCCTTATTCTCGTAAAATATGAGAGGCACAACAATGATTTTAATTAGCCTAGTTAGCAAATAATAATAGTAGAGATAGATAATTATGTTTCTTTTAAATTGCAATGTTTGTAATGAGTAACAGACAATTCCGCCCCAATTCTGAGGAAAAGCACGCTGGTTTCAGCTCAAGGTTCTCTCATTCTTCTTCCCCTACCACCTCCCCCCGGAGGTTGACGTAGAGAACTCTGCGAAGCTACTGGCTAGGATCTGTACCTAGACAGTCTCGGCCACGGGGATTTAAAATTTATGAACTTGGTGGTTCTGAAGGCCCTGGAAAAGGTCACTCATTGGCCGGCCTCGGGGTCTGGCACTTCCTGAGCGGTACGGTTCTAGTAGCCGGAGGGGGTCCCGGTATGCTGGGTAATGTTCCAATGTAACGGGCAAGCCCAAGCGACTGGCAGGTAGCAAATCAAACGATCAGTGCCGCCTGGCAATAAGTCAGGTGGTGCGCGCTCTCCATTAGGGGCAATAGCGGAGGTTGAACCTTCGCGACGTGCTCCAAAGAGAGAGTGAACCTATAATGCTGTAAAGTCTAGCGAAGACATGGAAGCCCAAATTGCTAGTTCCCCTACCATCATCCTCTCGAGAGGATCTTATTACCGCACAAACACTCTACAGCTACAAACATCTATGCCTTCTCCAGTATTCGAATTCGGGCCTACCGGTACGGCATCACTAATCACTATTTGCAATTAATTTCTCCATTCGGCTTGTCCCTTTTAATATCAGCAGGTTCATAAAACAAAATAAAAAATAATAATAATAAATGGAAGAAACGTTGTCATGTTCAGGATAATACGTAAAGAAGCGTGAAATACGGCCACCGCTGCTGGCTGAAATTCGCCTTTGACCTGTTTCACGCATACCCTGTCGCGAAGTTCTTTCGTAATGGAGGAGTGTGTTACCCTCCTGCGGACTATGCGTGTTAGTTCGCTTGTACCTAGGGCCCTCTCGTCTTCTCAAGGCGAGGTTGAAAATCGAAGACTTCCACAGCATATCTGCGAACAGCTCAGCCCCCGTGCCGTTGCTGCGCTCTACAGAGACATAATACTTGTAAAAATTGATACACGGTCTTTTTGCATCTTCATTTCAGGCAGAGCGTGAAGGGCGAGAAGTAACATTAACAGAACTTTGGCTTGCACTTGTAAACAGTATTATAGTCTAAAAGTGCATTCGTTTATGTAATTGCATAATTTGACTGTATCTGTAACAAAAAAAAAAACCTCATTCAGATAACATTTATTTTAATATATTGTATAATAAAGATTAAATCAAAACAAATGACTTTGTTAGAGGTGTGAATGTTCCAGCTGAATTTTCTTTTTATCACTTATTATTTATTTCCGCTTTGAAAACACATTTATATTTAGCAAATAATTATCTCTGCTGAAAATTTTTTGTTTGTTTAAAAACTATATTTGTCAATAATGTAATGAAAACTCATTAATCTAGTGCTTCGTAGATCAATGTGACAACAAATTCAAAATGTTTTAAAAACAGTCTTTAATCTTTAGTCTGTAGTAGATGCAACTAAATGGCACAAACAAAAAATATTTCAATAAAAAAGTTCTCCATGTTAATTCAATAGCAAAATTATTTGTTTCAGTGAGAGATCCACTTTCAATGCTTATACGAGGGTTGGAACTTTTAATAGTGGAAACTATTTATTTACAAGGAATACAAAAGTAACTCATGTCACCATGTTTTACAGTCCTTCAATATAGTCGCCGGCATTGCGTACAACCCGTTTCCAACGATGTGGAAGTCGCAGAATACCTGTAGCAGCGCCTGTTTTGTTGATAGTTTGAATGGACCGGTCTACTGCCGCAAGAATCTCAGGAACAGTTTGGAAGCGAGTGCCACGAAGTTGTTCCTTCATCTTAGGAATTAAGTCATAGTCACAAGGGCTTAGATCTGGGGAGTATGGTGGATGGTAAAGCACTTCCCAGCCCCATTGCTTGAAGAAATCAGTCACAGCTTGCGCTGCATGCGGCCGAGCACTGTCATGCAAAATGAGAGAAGCGTTCTTCAGAAAGTGTCGCCATTTTTTTCTCAAAGCTGGTCGGAGATTGTGCTCCAAAAATGAGCAGTAATACTGCGCAGTGACGGTCTGCTGTGGGGGAACGATATGCGTTAGGATAACACCATCACAGTCGTACACGAGAATCACCATGACTTTCACATTGCTGGGTTTCTGACGAAATTTCGAACGTCGTGATGACGCCATTCGTTTGATTGGCGTTTCAGTTCTGGCTGGTACGATCGGGCCCAAGTCTCATCCAGCGTAATGATACGGCGTAAAAAAGCATCTCCTTCGCGCTCCAGGTGGGTTCGGGCAGCATCGTATCGTAGCCATTTCTGCATTTCCGTCAACTGATGTGGAACCCATCGTGAAGCAATTTTTCTCATGGACAGGCGTTCCTTCAGGATGTGCAGCACAGTCGTATGCGCTAATCCTGTTTGTCCGGCCAGCTGATGAATCGTTTGGCGGCGATCACTGTCCATTAGTGCGGCAACAGCTTGCACGTCTCCATCGCTGACACTCGGACGACCTGGCCGCAGCATGTCTGCAATGTTTTGGCGTCCTTCATTGAATGCTTTCACACATCTTGCTACGGTTCTGTAAGGCAATGCAGATTCCCCGCAAGCCTCTTGAAGCCCTTGATGACACTGTCGTGCTGTACGACCTCTGGCACATTCAATTTTTATCCAACATCGTTGTTCTTGTTTTGAAAACATCTTGACAACACTTACTTTAGACCGCGAGCTAATACAAGGATTCGTTCTTCGCGTCACTCCGCATGCGCGTGACGTAGGCACGACGAGTCTTTTTGCTGAGAGGTAAGGTAGGTATGTAGTTTACGTGTGATATACGCGATATTCTTTGGTTTTGTTGCGTAGCGTTTTTTCAGTTGTGTTGCCACTATTAAAGTTCCAACCCTCGTATAACAGAGAAATGTAACATAAGCATTTTGGAAACTTTAAAATATAAGCTAACGGTTTCTTATATAATTTTGTGTAAGAAACGTAATAATTTTCTTTCATTCCTTTTAAATCGGCATATTCGTTTTCAATAGATAACTAAAATTTTTGGCAAGTTAGAGACGTAACTTGAACACACAGTATTCCATCACTTAAAATATCAATTAATTGTTCTTTTTCATTTAGAGATACATTGGAATTGAAAGTACCAAAGGAAAATAGGTCACGGATCCAACCTAATTCCTCATTTGGAAATATTTTAAAAAGTTTCCTGTCAATTTTATCGTATATTGTTTTAAATAAGAAATCTGTATTATTTTCTTTAGTAAATTCTGAAAAAAGTGTTTCTGTTCATTTCTCCTTGCGAAAGTACTACCTTAATTTTAAAAGCTTCAATTTTGGTGCTCAGTATTAAAATGTTTGGTTTTTAGAAAATGTCTGGTATGTAACTGAGTATCCCTAACCAATCATTATTAATGAACGAACTTACTGATGTAAGTTTCTTTTCTTCCAAAAGCATGTAAACTGCATTTCTCAAATCGAAAATATGTCGCAGTATTTTTCTCTGTGAAAGCCAACTGACTTTAATGTCATACACAGAACTTATCTCATTACAGCATATTAAAAAGAGAAGACTGTTTAGCATCTTGCTTTTAATGTAATTAATTGCAGTAATAACCCTGCAATATCTTGTGCAATTCTTCATCAATGTCTTTTGCAACAAGAGCTTGTCTATGTGTCATACAATGATGGAATATTATTATGGGGAACAATTTTCATTATTAACTCTCTTAAGTCCTTTATAATTACCTGTTAATGCTGCAGCAACATCAGTACAAACTGCAACACAGTGTGTCTTGGTTAGCTTATTCGTTTCAAAATACCTGTTAAATAATTTCAAATATTTTCTGTCCGGTTTCTTCTCCTAACCAAATATTAAAACATAAAAAATATTCTACTGCATCGTCTTCATAAACGTATCTCACATAAACAATGAATTGAGACATTTCATTAATGTCGGTAGTTTCATCAAGTTGTATAGTAAAGACAGGATTTTGTATTCTATAGTGTCTGATGTGACAGATATTTGCCAAAAAAACGGCATCTTTTGATAATGCTATTGTTTTTAAATCATTATTATATTTTTCTCCATGCATAAATGATGTCATTTTAATTGCTGAAGAAAGAATGAGCGATTCTCCAACTGTATGTTTTAAATTTTTTGCAATTAAATACGAAATTTTTAAGTATGCCCGTAAAGCCTTCTCGGGAACTGTTATATATTTTTTCATGCTCTCAGCTCATTCCTTAAAAAATACTTCAGATTTATTTACTAAATCTTTATGTTTAGTTTCTAAATGAGTTTTTTATTTTGCAGGTTTCATGCTTTTCATGTGCCAAGTTTTCACTGCATTTAACATACAATGGATATTCATTTTCCATTGATAATGCAACATGTAAAACAGTATAAAATAAACTCTTCTTGATATTTATTTACTCAATTATTTATTAGAAGTAGAAAAAGAGCTAGTGGATTCATTTTTGTTTGCATTTTCATTAATAGTTTTTCTCCAAGTTTATTTGATGTTGCTCCATCCATCCCGTTTCTCTTGTGAACACTGGGTATCTATTTTGGGCCATTTAACCATAATGAACAAAATTGCAACTAAAACAAAATTGTTTTTATTATCCTTCGAGATGCTACTGAATTTTCCAATGCTTAGAAATGTTATGTGCTTACTTGAAAACAAATTTGATTAGAAATAAGAAACATAGTTTATGAACGATGCATATTGCAATTACAAATTGCATGCAAAACACTACTAAGATAGCCGAAAAAAACTACATCTTAACTGCGCGTATGCAATTGCTTTGAAATTCGATTCAAGCTATTTGGAAATTATCAAGCACAACAAACAAATCAAGTTTAAAACAATAAAATCAAAATATGAAAATGTTTAATTTAAAATTCCTGGCAAATGTTAAAAACATCCAAAACTCTCTTCAAATTCCATACATCTTTTACTGCCAAAGAAATTTCTTTGAATTTGGTGACCCCCCCTCCACCCCCCCCCCCCAAAAAAAAATTTGTTCATGACTCCCAGGTTTAAATTTTGTAAAAAATAATACAAGTTATCAATTGCATTTTGAAAAAAAAAAAATAAAAAAAAAAAAAAAAATACAGACATGTCTTCAACAAAATAGCATGCAACAGATTATTTTCAAAATTTTGGAAAAGTACGACTTATGTGAAAATGGATAAACATTGGCTGTCCAATGTGAAAAGTGAATTATGGTTTAATATGTTATATCCATAGCTTGTGTATTTCAATTATCTAACTAAATACAGAATGATCAGTTCCTTCAAACTTCTGCCAGGTATGGTGTGTGGTGTATTTAATTATGGCAAAGCACACTAGGGCTATCTGCCTAAGAGGAGGGATGCCTTTCGTGGAGGACTTTCTAAGGGAAACTGGCTCGCAAACACGTTACACATGAGGAAAACCACGAAAACACCCATGCAGCCAGCCCGTTCGCGGGATTCGAACCTCAGACCGAACTACCAGTGTTCAGCGGCTTTACCGCTCGGCCGCTGGTGGGCCCAAACTTCTGCCAGAATAACTGATAGAAGATCTATCCCATTTCAGACGAACAGAAAGCAACTGTTATTCTCATTGAACAATTACAGTACTCTCGCATAATACTTACAAGGAATGAGTTAGGTTATTTAACTAATGTGCAATCAATTTTATTCCTTATTTACATGAATAATATATCCCACAATGCTGTGTAGGTTAGTGACCTAGTGAAAATACATATCTGCGTTCAGGCATACCCTCCTTACAAGAACATAACCATGCACCGGAGTCCGAGCCTCAGCAAGAAACTTTTCCACTCCTAAATTCCAAAAATTTTGCTACTTGATGTTTCGGTAAATTCCAAAATTTTGCACACCTGCCTTAACCGCACTGACTGTGGCCTCAGTTATCCAATGTTCTAACAAAGTCGAATATTGTAACGCTATTTTAGACCATTCTTAAACTGTGGATCGCAACTCCCATCTACAGCAGGATGTCGTAAAAAATTTTACCAGTTTTGGTAATATAATAATTTTACAATTACCAAATATTTTTACACAATGTACCTGAAAATAGATAAAGATAAGACAATACAGACAAAGAGAAAAAAACGTTTCAACGCATTCTTTTTTACAATATAAATGTTCATTTTACTTGCTTTGCACATGACGTCTGTTACTTATTTAAAATTTTCACATTGTTCTATTAATTTCTATTCTTAAAATTAGAAATTAAAGTTAATGACCTAAAACTGCAATAGTATCTTACAGTACAAGTGAAAAAATTGACAGTTTCACTCACGCGTGTGTCGGATTTTCGCAATGCTTATGGGGTTCCACAAAATTTTCGTAAATATTTTGGGGTTGTGAAAAAAATCTGTGATAAAAAAGGGTCGCAACTGAAAAAAAGTTTAAGAAGCCCTGTTTTAGAACAATCAATTTCCTAACGCCAACCCATATTTTTCCTGTTTTGTTTCTCAGCCGAATTATGTTTCTGTGAGAATTTTTCTATATTTTTACTGTTTCAGGTGAATGGAAAAACATGTTAAAATGTTTCAAAGCCCTATTAGGAGAAGAGGATCAAATACCCCACATTATTATTATTATCTCTATTTATGTTGTTTCAATTCTGAGTTGAATTATGTTTTTTGATAGAATTTTTCCATATTACATATTTCAGTTCAACTAATAGTCAACTTTTAAAATATTGAGGAAAAGCACGTACTAAAATGTTTAAAAATGAAAATGTGAGATAAATAAATACATAAATTAGTTTTTTCTATAACTGTAGTTTTTATATATATAAAGAAATTCAGAACCAATTTTTCACAAAGACTTAAAAAATTGAAATTCAAATGAACTTCATAAAATCCGATAAACGTAGAATAAGAATATTTTAAAATGTAAAAGTTAAAATAAACCATCACAAGAAAAGCCCCCCCCCCCAAAAAAAAGAGTATAAAAGAACAATAAAGACGAAGAATCCAACCAACATAACATCGTCAAGAGGAGGTATGTCGAATTTAATTACATTTCCCCTTCTAAAACAAAATCCTTGTTTTTCTGTATCCAGAATCAGCAGATGAACCATTTCAATATACTTTTTATCTTAATAGTTCACCTGAAAATTCTGGTCCTCCTCAAAGCGAAGGAAAATGGTAAAAATACAAAGTAAAATCATTAAAAATATCTTCCAATTTAAAAAATATTTTTTTAATCTAAAAAGAATCTTAAAAAAATGAAAACATGCCCTTAAAAATGTAGAAAAAATTAAAATCCTACAGTGAAAAATCTTTGAAAGTTCGAAATAATCTTAACACAAAACTTTAGTAGAACCTCTTATCAAACACCAGTAGCAAAGGAAAATGATGAAGGGGGTAGTAAAATCATTAAAAATATCTTCCAATTTAAAAAGATTTTACTAGTCTAAAAAGAATATTTGATATTCTACATTTACAGGATTTTATCAAGTTAATTTGAATTTCAATTTTTAGTCTTTGTGAAAAATTTGTTCTAAATTTCTTTCTTTATATATTTACTGATCAATTTTTAGCAGCATAATGCCCGAAAATTCTTGGAAGCATTATAAATTTTCCTTTTAAAAAATTATTTGTATATTCATAGTCCAAAAACATCTGTATATATCTATTGCACATAAATCCCTTTCTTACATAAAATATATATGTATGTATAAAATAACTATATAAATTGTAAAGGAAGTCAGGATAAAAAATATCCTGTTCTGTTCGCTTAATAAGCAACTATGAAATCTTAAAAAAGCAGTATGAAATTTATAATGGCAAACATTAAAACAGATGAAAGTAAATAAATTTTAAATTACAGAAAGTACTTTATAAGATTCATAACAAGTGGTTAAAAATATATATTTTAATTACTTAAAATATGGAAGTTTGGCAGAGATTGTTGGATATAAAATTACTACTTCAAATTTTCAGATTACTATTATTCATATTTAAAGTCTCAACTTGCAATCTTAATCGACATAACAACCATTGCAAAAATCACCCATTATCATATTCCAAAGATCATCAGCAGTAAACATTTTTTTTTTTCAAAATCTTGCTTAATATTAAATATTGGCTTTTGATAGTCAAGTTGATACAAATAAGATGAACTGTTTTTATGATTTTAGACTAGTAGTTTAGTCTTCCATTTTTTCTACAATATTTCATTTTTTATATGCTCAACTATCCAAAATTTCAAAAGCTTTCCAGATATTTTTTTAGTTGAGTTTTTACTGTACACACATTTCAGTATTTACATCATCAAAAGTGCACAGACACATACTTGAAGTGAATTTACTTTTACAGCTAAACACAGGAACCGGAAAACAAAAAAGTATTTATTCGGAGATTGTATTCCTTTTCCTTTTTCGTTCATAAAAATCAAAGTTAATTACACAAACATGAAATCACACTGCACAAGCATGTATGAAAATTCTTAACACGTTTGGTAATCCTGATAATTATGTTAAATAAATCAGAAAATTATTTTAATGTATAACAAATGAATAAAGTTGTTACACTTTTATCAAACAGAACATAATACTACAGTTACGAAGATATTCGATGGTATAAAGTTAGGTAATTTAGTAAATTTCAGTTTTTCACCAAAGCAATGAAGTATTTTGATAATTATGAAGCCCCTTGTATATCTTTATAGATGAACATTATTGCTGTTTTAAGCAATTAAACAGCTGTGCAAGTTATGTTAATAATTTTGAAATATATACACTAAAAGAAACATTAAAATGTATTAATCTATTTGTCAACCTTGATTCTGACACAAAAGTCTGAAAAATGCTTCGTAGTTTTTAAGCACACAGAGGCACTGCAATTCTTTCTTATTCCTCGATCTGAAGTTTTCTGCAAGTGTTTTTTTTATTAAAATTGCTGTATTGGACCACATACAATTTTTGCATAGTGACTTCAGATAAGTTTTTCCAACAATCTCGTTTGTTTTATTGGCATCACTGAATTTTGCAATGGATGCATCACATTTATTGCTGAGTATCACCATCCAGATTTTTCATACTGTTAATGTATACATCAGCAGTGAATTATTCTCCTCTTTCCTCAAATACACTACAGCGATAAACAATAACCATTCACTAAAGATTTTGCGTAAATTTTCACTCGTAATAATTTAAATTGCAAAAATCTCACAATTAGCACCTAACACCATTCAACATTACAATTCTTTCAAAAGTGTGCAGTATTAGTGAAAAGTGGGGTACGCCGTCTTCTATTTGCCAGGTGAAACTAGTCGATATTTCCATGACGTCAAAAATTTGAAAAGGGGGTAGGGTTTGGAAATACACTTCCGGCCAGCTAAACGAAAATTCTGGTGCTGGTCCCTAGGAACCAACACCGGCCAAACAAAAATTCCAGTACCGGTCCCTATGGAAAGTTCACCAGCACTGGGCTCAACGTGTTAACCAACTTTAGAATCGGTCATTCCAGAGTCACTCACGGTTACCATCATACTCCTTGTCTAAACTGTAATGCGTTTCTGTCAGTGCGGCATATTTTAAAACTCCTTAAAATATTTCTGTAACTGTAACTTGCCTCTTGACCAAATAGTCGGAAAAGAGATCAATATTTATTTATTTCAGTCCCTGAAAGAGACGGGTCTTTATTGTTTAATTTGATTTATTTATAATATAGTTTCTTGGTATTCCATTATATTCACGTTTTGTATTCTTACACCTGTTTTACATCTAAAATCATTTACCTTAGTTTTATGTGCTTGTCCCATCTCAGTGTTCATGATTATAGTATTTTTTCATTCGATTTTATAAGCGCATTTTGTTTCGTACTGATGATTTCGTACTTGTTTATAAACTTGTGTTTGGTGCATCAAAACATTTCAGGTTATGAACCGAAAATTTACCACATAGTACCATTACCATAGTACACTTTGAAGTACAAATGTTCGATTCGAGAGCTAGCTGTGTTTAAAATTTGGTGGCTCTAAATGCCGCCGTTTTTCACAATCCATATAAAAACATGCAATAAATAATAAGATTTACAAAAGATTATATGTTCACAATTTATCAATAATCTTGACGCCATTTAAATAACAGGAGCCATAATATTAAATGAATTGAATTTTGTGATTTATTAGGAATTATTTTTTATTTAGACTGAGATTTTCTTCTGAGATCAATCTTTTGTTTTTACTATACACCATTATTATCTTTTTCTGGTGTTTTTTTTTTTTTTTTTCCCACCAATTTATCTGGATTATATTTTCAATGTAAAACAAGAATTGCATATATAATTTATAAATTATAATAAAAGCAAGGAATCTGTTCGAAAGTACTTTTGCGGGGTCAGTTTGCTGCTCCAACATGCAAAACATTTTCACAGTTTGACAGCCTGTTGTTAAACATACTGCAGCGTGGGACATAACTTTAGCTTACCCCAAATTATCGCTGTTAAATTTGAGGAAAAATATACATTATTTGATAATTTTCACTGTTTCACATGATAATTAGGCATTGTAAACATTATACTCTGTAGGGGTATCTTAAGGGGAGAAAAACAAATTTTTATTTAAAGATAAATGAGAGGTTTTTCGTGGGGGGGGGAGAGAGAGAAATTATTTCCTGAAATTATGAGGATATCACCTTTCATCTCAATTACATGGAACTGTAAAATCTAAATAGTAATAATTAAAAACAAAATTAATTGCAATCTGAAAATTTCAAATTAGAGTCTAACATCTCCTAGAAGTTGTTAAAATTTTAAAAAGCTAAAAAGTAAATAAATAATGCAAAAATTATAGGCTATTAAAAAACTGCAGCCAAATTTTTAATGCTGACTTTAGATCTAGGTATTAATCAACATAAAATATATTTTTATCAACACAGTTATGAAAAAGAATTTTTCAAACTGCAGCTGTGCATTTTCCCCAAGATCACATGAGATCTGCAACAAATATTGTCCTCCAATTGGAATACATTTTCATTTGGCACTTAAAATCTTTTGTAAGGCTTTTCTCTCTCCTTCCTGCATGCCTTTGCAGTGTAGCAGTAGCACACTCGGCGCATATTTGAGAAGTCAAGGTTTGAGTCCCTGCAAGGGCACTGTACATTTTTCATAATTCGTCATCACCAAGATTTGGTGAATAGGTCCCCTAATCGCAGGGAGTATATAAGGTATTTTCCCCCTCCTTCCAGTACGCCTCTGTGGTGTAAGAGTAGCACACTCAGTGCATATTAGAGAGGTTCAGATTCGTCTCAGAGTCATTACTCACTTTTCATGCACTCATGTTTCAAAAATAACCTAATGACTCTTCAAAGTTCAGAAAAATATTTTTTTAATATTTAAAAATTGAAAAAATAAAAACCATACTGTAAAAAGAAACTAGTCAAGGAAAATTCAGTTCAACATCTAAAACCATTTTAAACTAAACAGTTACGAAAAGCCTACTACCATCAACACTGCTTGTGCACTTATTTAGTAAGAATACATTTAATAATTCAAGACATAACTGTGTACAGAACTTGTAGTAAATATTTTCTTCAAGTGGCAACACTTATTATTTTAACGAGACATGAAATTCATGAAACAAAGAGGTTCCATTCTTTTGAGATCTGAGAAAAATTTGAGATTCATTTAATATTTTCAGTATCCGAGGTGAAGCAATCCGATTGATCAAAGAAAATAAACATTAATTTTCAATTCTTTTAACCAGAAGAAAAATATTCAGCTCAACCTATAAAAAGCTTTGAATTACTGAAATTTGAGTAACAACTTCTACTGTATGTACTAAATACTGTGTGTGTGGGGGGGGGGAAGAAAAAAAAACCTGTAATGTTTGTATTGATTAATAATGAAATCCTTATCTTGAAGCTATTATTACAGCTTAGTTGCTCAATATAAATGATAAAAGTAAATTTGGGCTTTCATCTTTAATTAGCACTTATGTAAAACTGAAGAAGGAAATTATTTACCATTGATTTATAATATTTTTCCCCTAAATACCTATGAAAAATCAACATCTAAAAGGATGAAATTTTGGGCACTCATGCTTTTTTTCTGTCTCTAATTGGGACAACTCAGCTGCATGCATATACAATACTGCTCAATATAAATGATGAAAGTAAATGATAATGAGAAAATGTACAATATTCTTCAACACAAATGATGAAAGCAAATTTGAGCCACCACCTATCAATATGAAAAAATGCTTAGTATATTTTACATAATTTAATGTGCAATATAAACAAATTTTAAAAAAAGCTGGATATTTTTAACTATAAATTCAATTAATATATATTTAATAAATCACATGTCATAAAAGAAAGCTGATGAGGTTATCGAGATTCTAGCCTTCCCCCTAAAATATATACTAAATTTTCCCTTTACTTTCACCAATTTAAATATGAAAATAAACAATTATATTACATGCTCTATCATTTCCTAGCATATCAAGCATTTAGGTATTATTTGTCTATAATGAAAATAAATCTAAAGTATATCAAACGCAATTTTTATCTTTCTTATAATTTAATAGACTAATTTATATATATATATATTGAATGTTATATATTTTCAGTTAGGCATAAATATACAGATTTATAGAGAAGAGCAACAGCATATATTGTCAAGAAATGCATACAATTACAGAATTAAAACTTAAAATGAGAACTTCTCATCTTTTTTTCATATAAATAAAGGTCCAGATAGATGATAAATAAAGCAAACATATATGAAGGGGAAAAATAATAATAAATGCAAATCCACAAAAAATGCCCCTTCAGAATCCCAAACGCATAATAAAACAAATAACATGTGTTTATCAAACACATTTGTTGCGAGATGACGAGTTAATATAGACATTTCTCAGCTACTTGAAACATAAATTTTTACATTAAAGGTACAACGAATGATATGTCATCTAATATTACAAAAATATTCTCTAAAGCACCAAAGGGTTATTTTACACAATACATATACATTTTGTGAAACATTAATTTACAAAAGATTTTAAAATATTCACATATTTATTTGAATTGCACTTTATATTGTTATCAGGAGTTAAATTAATTTATCAATTATTAATTTTAAATATTAATACACTATTGATATACACATAAGTTTGCTTATACATGAGTTGCATTTTACACTGAATACACTGAATGATTTTGCATTGAAATGTTGAAGTTTTTATCATTAAAAGCATCATTTTAAAGGTGAATTTTTACACAGAAAAAATAAATGCACAACATTCAAAGTCCAACTTCAGCATAAACCACTGTATTTAATATAAAATGTTTACATATTTCTTAGGATTAAATACATATCTGAGGAAACATATTTTTATTAAACCATAAAATTCAACCTTCAAGTAAATAACAAAATTCACTTATTAAAGAAATAATTCTATGTTGTTAACCTTCAAAAACACGAGAAATGTACTGAAGAACAACTGATTTAAAAAAAGCAGCAAATTCCAGAAAAATCCTATAATTACCAACTCTGCTCAAAGGCCTACTACCTTCAACAATGCTTGTGCACTTATTTAGTAAGAATACATTTAATTATTCAAGACATAACTGTGTACAGAACTTGTAGTAAATATTTTCTTCAAGTGGCAACACTTATTATTTTAACGAGACATGAAATTCGTGAAACAAAGAGGTTCCATTCTTTTGAGATCCGAGAAAAATTTGAGATTCATTTAATATTTTCAGTATCTGAGGTGAAGCAATCTGATTGATCAAGGAAAATAAACATTAATTTTCAATTCTTTTAACCAGAGAAAAAATATTCAGCTCAACCTATTAAAAACTTTGAATTACTCTTTAAGCATTGAATGCCAGCATCAGGGTTGCCACTCAAACAGGAGAATGAAATTCCCTGACTTTTCCAGGTTTTCCAGGTGTGTTTCAAGAAAATTCCAGTCTATCCGTGTAATGTGCGTTGGCTGTGCTAAGAGGTAAATTAATTATGGTATTACTTATATTGTGTCGCAAATTCACTTAATTATTCAATAAATCCCAGAGGACATTTATTCTTAATTATTCTTGGTATACTTTGTTTGATAATTTTGTTTAGTTTTCCACTTAAGAAACTTAATAAAATTTAAGATATATACATTGGATAACAAATGTATGTTTTATTTAATTATTACTCATGATCATCACCAGTTCAACACGAGGCTAATCCGGTCCTTATAAATCACAACGCAATGCTAAATAGTTAGGTTAGATTTTAGGTAAATTTAATTTGCGTGAGGTATGTTCTTAAAAGGCACCTTAACACTTGAAAACACAAATATAATTATAATAGTTGTTGTTTTCTCCACTGAAGATTGAGATTAGAATCTTCCCAATCTGGAATAAAATAAGGCTTTTTTTGCAGACATTCTGCAGCTATACGAAAGAAAGAAATCTATTTTAATAAATTGAGGTATTTTATATTTATTTTGCAGCATACATAAGGAAAAAATATGTGCATTAAATTTCGTGACGGTATGTCATCATACTGCTATAATTAATTTTAGGATTATGCCAGAGAAAATTTCCTGAAATTTGGAAATATTATTTACTAATAATAAATAAATTTAGAGGGAAGAAGCAACATTAAATTATATGAATAACATAAAAATAATTACTTAAAAATTGAATTAGAATAATCAACGATATTTTAGCGAATATAGTTATATTACATGGCTAGCCTAGATGACTGATTACTATTTTTTTATTTTACTGCAAAATGGCAAGGTATTTATTAAAAAGAAAAAAAAAAAAAGGTTTAAAAAGATTTTGCGGTAAAATTCTAGTATACGGTAAGGCTTTGGCACGATTTTGAAAATTGTCGCCAAGACCAAAATGACCCGTTTACTGCGCATCATGATGTCGCCAAATCCCATTATTATTCTAAACAAAGAACGTCTATGTAAAGAAGAAAAGGTTCCATACAAGTAAAATGCTATTACGCCGTTAGAATGCGGAGGGAAAATTTGCCAAGGGATTTGGCGACGGAACCTGGCGGGCAGAATTTCTCTCTTCGCGCTGTGTACAGGAAATTGAGAAACACGTGTTAAGAAGAAACGCTCTTTGACAAAAAGAAAACTACGAAAATCCATTTTTAAAATTATTGCGAAAAATCCACGCAATAATTTTAAAAACGGATTTTCGTAGTTTTTTTCCCCCCTGAAAATAACTAATCCATGAATTAATTTACTTGCGCGAAAAAATATTTTCTTTTCCTTTAGAGTTTAACCACTTGCGCTAAGACTAAACTTCACGGTTGCGGTGCCGTGCGCTACAATATAACAAGTGGTAAAGTGTCTCATTTACGCCGCTCCGCATCTGCGAGTGCAATCCAGAGCTGTAACTCGAGAAATAAACAATTTCGTTGTTAGGCGACGTGTGCACCACGTTATTTTCATTTTTGCGATAAATGCTTATCGACGTGGTGTTCACGTCGCTCACGGTTTGAGACAAAAGCATCTCGACGTGCGTGGCACGTCTTTTTAGCGCAAGTCGTTCAAGAAATTTTAAACGATATTCATTTTATGAACTCTTGATAACGTGACCTTCGAACTTCGACACCGGTTTCGAGCTTCGGCGACAGATATATCAGACATGCACAGCTGTTTCCCTCTATGATGGAACGGAGCCACGTCTGTTGCAGAGAGGTTTTCCTTCTTTACAATACATATTCTTTGATTCTAACCTCTATGGTACCGTATACTAGGATTAAACCCATTTTGTTTTATACGAGAACAGGTACTTTCTTTAGTTCATGCACTGCACATGCGATTCTCGAGAATACTGGAAACCAAAAGTTGCGGGAAAGTTGTTTTGCCTTTCTAAAAGACAATCAAATTGGAGCTGCGAAAATTGGCTCTATGCCAGCTACCCGAATGACACTCACGTGATACATAATTCGCCAAAAAAGTTATCTCTTCCGACGTCGGCGCAAAAATCGCTTTTTTTGGCGGCATCGTTGTATGAACTTCCCCGACTTTTCCAGATTTTGACAAAAATACTTACATTCCCTGACTTTTCCCTGAATATTTTGGTCAATTTTCGAATTCCCTGACTTTTCCCGGTTTTCCAGGTAGCGTGGCAACCCTGCAGCATTCAGGGTTTTTTTTTAATGGAAGACTGATTTATCAGTTTCTTCCAGAAGGTTCTCTTGTTTTTAAAGAAAAGTGAAGAAATGAACAATGATGCAACTGTAAGCTGCTAAAGAAGATAAAGTTACTAATGAGAATATAACTTGTTCAGAAAGAAATGTTTTATCATTTTTCTAATTAAATACAAAGTAATTACACAATTTTCTCTAAACAATCTACAGAAAAGTGTCAAAGAAGTCTTACTCGTTTACAGTATATTACACTATGTTAATGATGAATTAGATTCATTCTTTTAATAATTAGTTCAATTTTATTTTCTGTTCTTTCTGAATAAATATGTTAATTTTCCATTTTTATTACTGTTAAGAACTGAAATTCAAATTCCATCCTAACTCTCAAATGCCATAGCACAGGGGTTCTCAACTAGGGAGGATTTCATACTTTAGGTTATGAATAAAAAAAAAAAAAAAAAACTTTTACTCAAGTTTTAGTATTTATCATCATTTTAATACTTAATTGATTATTAGAAACATATTAAAAATAATCTTAATCTGAATAAACATATATATTTTTTTTTGAGTTTTAGAAAGAAGGGAGAGAATAATCTTCTGGCAATGGCGAAAAGAGTGCATGGGGTAAAACAGATGATAGCAGATCTAATAACAAGCACAAATACATACATACACATATGCACATATATATATTACCAAAGAAAATTACTAGAGGCATATAAATATTTGAATTGAACAAAAATACAGCAGTGTATGTACATATATATTAACTATATATCATTAAAACAGGGTTACTGAAAGCATGCAAATGATGCTTCTTAAATTATATAGGAAAGGAAAATATGTAAATTAGTAATTTGTGAATAAAATGCCATTAAAATAATGTTAACACGAGATAAGTTTAAAAACTCCTCCACTTTAATGGAAAAAACTATGTTTTTCAGCTAGTTTTTCTCCAATGAGAAAGAAACTTTTTAATTCTGGTATAAAGTTAAAAGTTGTCCATCTGTCTATTCTTTTGGTTTATTGCTTCTAGCACATAACTAGCACAAAGTGCAGCCCTGTTATTATGGTGGTACGAAAACTAGCCTCCCGTCTTTAAGTTCAAGAAACACGAATTTTTGTAAGTGTAATTTTTGTAAGTCAGAAGTGTGTAAAATCCTTGGATCCATCTCCCAAGCTGTTCTCAATAAAAACTGGATAAAGCTTCTCTTTTCTCTCAATTCAATTTTGTAATTTGGTTGCTCCCATGTGGTGCCCCCTCAGCAACATTCTAAGTGATGTGATGGCTAAATGCATATGTTCAATGGGTTCGGCCATTCCCAATAACTGCTTAGCATTTTCAATAAGCTTGTAACAGGAAAAGTATTTTCACCTAGTGTTAATACTTTATATGCATGAAAGAACTAGAAATTATTAAAAATGTATATCAAAACCGCAAGAATATTTTAACAAACAACAACAGTTTGTTAGGTTTTCGATTTTAATCCATACTTTGGAAAATAAATTTCAAATAGAGAAATTTATTACTATGCTTCAATTACACTAATTTGATTCAAATACTTTTTTACCCTATTAAATGTCTATTACTTATGGTCTATTAACATGCATAATACTTAAAATAAATATCAATAAAATTTAATAAAACTACAAGAACCTATAATTAAAACTTACAATTTCATGTTCAAAAATAATAAACATATAAAATTAAATATGCAATATATACATCATTTCTTCATCAGCATAGTAAAGATAATTGCTGTACAAAATCCATGCCAATGAAAAATTAAAATAACTATCTGGACCTTATTTATATACCTAATTGTTTTTGCTTTTAAAAGTAAATTTTACTTAAACTGGCCAGCAGGAAATTACATGGCAATTTGATATACTAAAACAGCAAGAAAGTAAAATATTTTCACCAAGAACATTTAAATGCATTTGTATACAGCACTTATTTACATCATGATGTGAAGAACATTTGATAAAGATTCATATATGAGAAAAATAGTCTGAAATTATCACATCAAGATAAATTTTTAAAAAATGTTAAGACTTTTTTTCTACAACTACATTACAGAAAAGGCAAAAGTAACTACATCACAATATACTCTTTCAATTTAATTTTTCTTCACACAGTCCAACACAATCTTCACACTTTCCAACAAAACACAGAAAATGAAGCAAACTTATGTACAGCACAAATGGTAATGGAATAAATATATCTAATCGAGGCAGCTAAAATGAACATTTAGAATTCAAAAATTGTAGATATGTTATCTCAGAGTTCTCTTACAATTCTCATGTACAAATAAAGAGAACTGAAACATACATTATTCAACAAATTTTTGACTGCATTGTAAACATAACATTAAAATTATTAAAATACAAACTTTCAAGAAAGACATTGCCATTTGCTAGTAAGAATTCCATAGAGCTGAAATGCAAAAATTCCATGCAGATTCTAAGACCAAAATTTTAAAATCAAAGCAAAAAAAGAAGAAAAACTTTAAAATGTCCTCTGAATTGTAAAATGTGCCTAAATGCAAATTACTTTACTTCTTTGTTTGACTTCAAATACTTTATGCAAACATCATGAATTCCTTCTGGTCCTTTTTCAAATGCAAAAACTTTCCAATTAAAAAACAGCACAAAAATAGAGGTTATATTGATCCTCGTCAGAACAGTCCTTATTACAAAATATTTATGAATGCTTTACATATTAAAATTTTCCATACATGAATGAAAGACTACTTTATCAGTGAATCTGGGCTTGGGAAACAGAATATCTCCAAAATAATACAAATTACAGACTTGTTTATTATTTATTCATAACCTCCCAGTCAAGATGAATAGTCATAACTCCTAAACATAAGATTATTTAAAATGTACACAAGAAGTTATTCCATGAAATAAGGTAAATACGATAATCTTGCAAAGGGAAAAATGTGAGAGTTTTAATGTAAAGCGAGGAAGGACAGTATCTCTTTAACTTATAATCTGTAGGAAAAAAAAAAAAAAAAAAAAATGAAAACGTTAAGCTTTTTGGCATTAAGTTTCATTTTTTACATGTAACATCACTTACTTACTTAAAATTATTTCCTACACAGCAATTTTCTTTTAAACAGAAAAACAAAAGCCTTTTGAGCAGACATTATAATACTTTGATTTTTTTAAACACTAAACTAGCACTCATTTGATAGATAATTAAAAAAACTGTGACTAGTTATATAAATGAATACAAAAATAAAATTTTAAATACATTGTTGCTTAATAAAAAATCTAATTTAATTGATAAATACACAAAAAAATTAACAAGTATAATACAATGAAATAGATTTCAAAATAGTTTTGTGAAAAAATAAAAACTTAAACTAAATACTTCAGAAATGCCTTGATGTTATTATATAAGAAATAAGTTAATAAAAGAGTATACTGTAAAAATTGTTAATACTAATTAAAACTGTTCTTTTTGCCATTGTTAAATAAAATATTTAAACAGGTACTTTTCACTTCAAAGAGTCAACTCAAAACAATTTTACATAGTTTCTGCATGCAAAGTTGAATCAAACACAAATGTTTAAAAAGTACACTTTGAATTAAAAAGCTACTACTAAATACTCTATCATTCATATTTTGGAAATCTTTTTCACAATAAAAGAAAAGCAGTAATTAAAAAGAAGTCATCTTTCAAACAGCAACAATAAATATGAATGAAAAAACATTCAAAATCTGAGATATGAAATAAAAGTTACCAAATGACCGCGTTTTTTTTTTTTTTTTTTTTTTTTTTTTGCCGCAAAATACCATAAAATGTGTCATGGCTATCTGAAAATTTGTCTTTTCACATAAATTTTGTCGGTGATTAACACCATCAACAAAGTCATCAATCATGGAAAACGTAAAATAAAATACAACAAAAACTGCTTTTTTTCCTAGTGGCACCACAAAACCAGAAAATGGCTCCGAGCTGAAAGCCCCATCTTGGCTTCATTCACTTGAATGCAATAAATGTTATTAAGCATATTAAAATACTTCATTCTGTGGAGGATTTAGGGCGACTTCTTTGTCGGCGTCGAGCTAACTTTGATGCTTCAACTGGCTGTAATGTCGGTGAGCTTGGAATAGTATTAATGGCACGGAATGTGGCTGCCATGGCACCCTATTTACAAACAGCAATAACAGCAAATTATGATCTAAAACAAAGCCCAAAAAATCATAAAAACATCAACTTGAAATTAAATACCAGGTCATCCCATAAGTAATGATTTCTGAAATTGGTTTTAAAAAAGAACATTAAAAAAAAAAAAAAAGAAAAAGAAAAGAAAGAATGATATACAAATTGAGTTAAGTATATATCCCCTGTCTGAATAAATAACATTCTTCCAATGTCGTGCGTGTTTTTTATGCCATTCCTAAAGAAATCAGCTAACTTATCTGAGAAAAAGAAAGGTCCTTGAAACACCCCTTTTCATTCTCTTATATGAATTTTATTTTTTCCATCAATAAAACTTTGCTAGCTTCAAATCACCAGTCACTAAACAGTTCAAAAAAAGAGAAGTTTTTACATGAAGCGCAAGGCAGTGCAGATGTTTAACATGTTCTCTTCATTAGTGTCAGTCAGTTAATGTGGAACTCACCTGCCTAGCTCTTTCATATGGTGATGGGCAGTTGATGATGATGAAATAATCTTTGTTGGTCAACTCTTAAATAGCTGCATACAGACTTCTTTCTACTGCAGAGCTTAACATGTCATCCTCAAAATGATAGGGCTCACATAGCGGCTGACATCCTTCTAAGGCCAAAACTTCAATTTGCCAGAATTTATAAAACTATTTTAGACCTTGCAAATATTAAAAACTCCTTTACCATACACTTTCTCCAAGATTTTTACAGTTTCTGCTGCATAATGCCTTTTTCATACTTGTAAAGCATGAAATGGATGATGTTATTTTCTGCCACTACTATGATGGGCTATTAAAACAGATTACTAACCTTGAGCTTGCAAGATGGAATTTATCTGAATGAAACTTTTTTGTAATTATTATCTATGAAAATCTTTTGTTAAAATGTGTTAGATCACGTTTAAAAAGCACTATCTGAAAAAAAATTACAACACTAATGGGATGCTCTGATAAAATAATACATTAAAAAAAAAATAGTTATTTCTTTATTTCAAGCATATTATATATGATACACTTCTATTTCTCTCCATGGCCTACCATATCAAGTACAATAGAAGACTGAAAGGTACCTGCTGACTACAGAACATCATATCTGGTATGTTTATTTCAAATTTTAAATGCACATAAATGATGTCAGAATGCTGTTAAATTTAACTGAATGGAATATCTTGAATGTTAACTTTGTTGTTAAAAACAACTCTACTAATGTAAATAATAATAATAATAAGAGTGATGCTCGCAGTGCATGTTCAAAGTTAAGGAATCTTTCATAGAGAGCAAAAATTAAAATTTTGCACATAAATATGGCAATATGATATAGTAGGCACACTGATATTTAAATTACTTTCATGCAATAACAAAGCACAAATGATATTTAAATTATTTTCAACTTCATTTCTGAATAAAAATAATTTAAATATGTAAATATAATAATTATTAGTGCTACTGCACTTACTTTTAATTTGTATTTTAATTATAAATATTAGGATTATTTGAAAAAATATTTTAACAATATATGCAAGAATCCAACTATTGGGTTTTAATGAAAGTTTCCCATCACTGCAAATATCACCTGTACAAACAATTCACATTGGCGTGTTTAATCATATTTTGTCAAGTGATTTTTGGCATTTGAAAGAAAGTGACTTGCTTCCTGTGTTGTCAAATCTGCCAAGAAATACAGTTATCATTAAGTACAAGGTGTCTGAAATGGAACTATCATGCTACCAGATTAGAACCATCATTTACTTCCAGTTCTGTTGCAAAAAGTCAGCTACAGAATGTCATCAAATCATATGTACAGCTTTAGGTACTAATGCTGTATCCTGTGATACTATGAAGGCTTGGTACCAAAAGTTCAAAAACAAGAACTCAAGAAGCAGAGTGCTCTGGCCAGACTACTGATGTTCATGAAGCCTGCCTGCGGAAATTTGTGTAAGAAGATCAGTGCACAACTCTCGACAGCTTCGCTAAAGAGTTAGACATTAGTGTCATGTGTTAGTCGCGCTATGCGTCACATAAACTTGACGTACAAGTTCAATCGCTGGGTGCCACATGAGCTAACTTGGCAGATAAGGACAGATGTAGATGATGAGAAAGTACTAATCTGCTTGAATATTAACACAAGAACAAAATTCTGGACCAGATCATCACTTGTGATGAAAAGTGGATTTACTTCAACAATACAAGCCAAAAAAGAGGTTGGTCTGCAACCGGTGAGCCCGCCAGCAGCATCACAAAGTGCAATTTGACTAACAAAAAGATCATACTTTGTGTCTGGTGGGATTACCATAGTGTTATCCACAAGGAGTATCTGGAAAAATGTAAAACCCTCGACAGTAAAGTATACAACAAGACGTAGTCCGTGCTGATGCTGCTAACAAGGAAAATGTCGAATTGAGTTCTGGTGCAAAAAGGTTATGTTCTATCAAGATAGAACAAGACCAGACGTGCCTTTGGACTCATGGCCACCAAGTTTCTGGGCTGAAGGCTTTCAAAAAATACTAAAACATTCACAGAAAATGATAGATTTGTATGGTGATTACTACTTGCACTAAAGGTACTGCTTTCATGGGTTTCCCCCCTCCAATCTTATTAATAATGTTTTTTGGCGAAAAACTTTCATTACAGCCAGATATTTTGATAAAAAGTAGATTTTATAAGAAGTATTTTTACACGTTAGTTTTAACTGTAACATGTGCATGGGCACACAGTGACATGCCAAACTAAATTTTTATGTTCATTACTATTATTGTGTTAAAAAGTGATTGTGAACCTACTATACTGATTAGCATATTTTTTTAGACCATGAAAATAAAGATGAAACCAATGCACTAGCACTTTTTTTTTTTTTTTTGATAATAAACAGCCATATACTTTCATGAAACATCACTTTACTTTAGACCACAGGATAATTTCCCATCTTCATAGCCATTTAATCAAAATTTTTAAAAATAAATTCCCATAGTATTATTAAAACTAATAATACAGTACAAAGTCTGATATCTGGACTCGTTGGGACTTTGGTGATTATGGATTTGGGAATTTCCGGATATTAGATCATCAGTTTAAATCTAGTAAGATAACATGTAGAAATTATAAAATTAAAAATATAAAATCGTGCTTTATGTAATAATGAAGTATTTATGATCTAAAGAGTTTCGAAATTTACAAAAAAAAATCTTAGTATTTATTTGTTTACCATATTAAACATTTCTTTCAATGTAAGTTGCTTCGTTTTTTGTGCTAATACTTTTTCTTTAATTCCGCAGACAGACATAATCTCTTGTTCAGTTACATTGTTGAAGTCCTGTTGTCCGATGATTGAGAAGCATTGTCATCACAATGAAAAACTTCTTTTATATCATCTTCATTTATTACCACTTCTCCACATTTCTTTATAAAATCCATTAATTGGGAAAATTCACCTTTGTTTTTCCATATCCAAAAACCTTTAAAATTAGTGGCTATCATCATTAAATTTAGCTATTCTTCACTAAACATATTTGGCTATGCATCATATAGGGTACTAAACATATATGGCAACTAACAAGTTGTTCTGTTAAATTTTATCTTGCTTCTATTGTGCACTGAGGCAATTTATAAATAAATTTCCACCATATACTTAAGTCTTATTGAGGGTCGGCGCTAGATAAATTACCACCTGATGCAGTCTCTGTGGATCCTAAATTCTGCGAATCAATGCGGCCATACGAGCCCTGGCGCTGGTTCTGGGCTTATATGAATAACAAATCAGTTGTGAATAACAAACAGTCTTAATTCAAATAGCCCTAAATGTAATCTTTGGGTCTATGAGTATCATCAACAAAATGTTTTTTAGAATATGGAAAGAAATTTTTTGTAGATGATTCCCCATCAATATTTTTTAGCGAATTTAACTTAAATCTGTAATCATCACCAAACATAATGTCAACATAAAAGGTTACCACATTCCTTTATTATTCAATCACTAACATAAAAAAAATCGTTTTGGCATTGCTACATGAGTCACTTCTCAATTTGTCATGTTTTATAAACATGCGGTGATGAAAGGAAAGTATAATAAATAATGATTCACCAGGTTGGCATCGGACTAACGATGTATCTATGTGGAATGTTTCGGTTTGAGATGTACGGCAAGCAGATATGCAGCAACGAAGCCAAATTATTGATCGTACAAATTTATGCTAAAATAACTGTTTCTTCAATAACAAGGTATTTTATTTAGCCTTGAAGTTAAGAATCGGACTCTCCAGATATTTTATTATGCGCGGAGGGGGAAATCAAATGTGTATGCGTAAAGCCTACAAGAAAACGTTGTTAGTGGTTTTGAGGTCCGGATTTTAGATCATTCCGGATAATCCACATCCGGATTTCGGACTTTGTACTGCATAATGATAGGTACATGAAGCAAGCATGCCAATATCAATTTTAATATCAGGTTTTAAAATATTTTTTAAAAGTACATAAATACCTTAACAATAGAAGGTTCTTGTAGTGCCAGCTGACAATTAGGAAGTTGATCTTTGTTGATTATCCATGCATGATTTAAAACATCTGCTGCTTTATACCTCTGCTTTGGATCAACATGCAACATTTTTTGTACTAAGTGCTATATGTAAGATAAAAAAAAAAAAAAAAGGTAAGATGAGAGGTAATAAGAAAAAGCAAACAGCTACTTCATCATTAATTTTACCTCCTCCTTATAGCACATATAGTAATACCTTCTCCACTCCCTTCTTTTACTTTGCAGATACTGTGCATTCTTACACATTCTCCCCCCCCCCAGTGATGAGCCCTCAGCCGACTTTGGCTTGGCGACTAAAGCCAGAAGTGGTGCCACTTTATTACAGAGGAACTTAATATGTGAGCCAGCCTTGCTTCCTATAAAGGGATTTGAATTACAATGATTTTTAAACATATGACTAAATCCAGTTATCGAAGAGTTGTTAAAACCAGCATATTTTGTATTTCTTATTAACTACTTATAAGAAGAAAGCTGAGGAATTTTTATAAAAACTGCAGGCAGACACCAGTTAAAAAGTGCATACTCTAGATACTCCAGTTAAAAAGTGTGTTACATCTAGATAATCATTCTTGAATGGCTCACTGTTTGATGAAAAAACTTGACAAAGACTGCATTACAGTGGTAGAAATCTACATCTGCATTAAAAGATAGCAAAGGAACTAAGCGTCACTACACTATCGGTCATAGCTAAGACACTTTCTCGAAACAAAATTTTTTTTCAAAATTTTACCTTGTACACAAAAAATAAAGCGAAAAAAGCTTGTAAAAAGTTCAAAGCTCTAATTTTTATTTATTCACAATATGGTAATGTTCATCATTAGCATGATATGTGAATTAATACAAGAATAAAATGTTGTGAACATGTGCATAAGCTATGAAGCTTCAGCTCAGTTTTCTATTTTTATTTCTTTAAAGCTTAAGTATCTATCTTATAATAATTCATTTATTTACAGCTTTTTTTTTTTTTTTTTTTTTTTTTAAGTTTGAGTCTTGATTGTGATATTAATCAGGCTTATGGCATATGCATTTCGCTCACAAAATAATATAAACTGCTACATCAATTACTATTGAATTAAGCTATAAACTTGCACATAACAAATTGATTTAAAAACTAAAAACCAATTTAAATTTTTTAAAAAACTTTTCAACTACAAAAATTAAGACTTTTAAACACCCTGAAAGAAAATTCAAAAGTTTTACTGCTCTATACACAAATAATGTACAAAGTAACTAGAACTTTTGAGAAAACAAATTCCTGTAGCTCATTTTATTACAATAATTATTTCACCGCAGTGGACTTAATATGAACCATACTTCAAAATATGGCACCATACATGTAGTTACAAAATGTGGCATACATTTAATTCATTTCCTAATAAAATAACAATTTTAAAAATAATAATTTTAATTTAAGTAAAAAATGCAAACTTCACTTTCAAAACTCAAAAATACTTAAGACAGGTAGGGGAAAACATTATTGTTAACACAATGCCTGTTAATCTGAATCATAAATATCAAAAATGAAATAAACTATCAAATTACTTTTGCAGCTGTAGTTATATTAACCCAGTTTCCTGATGCTAAATCAAAGCGACCTTCACCTATTCTCGACAAAATTTCATTCGTCTTATCGGATGGTCCATAAGCAAATGGAGTATGACTAAAAAATAGATAACACATTTAATTTCATGAAAAAGATACACATTTAAAGAAATTTGCTAGAGCAATTTGTTAACATAAAATACCCTGCAAGCATTGTATATAATAAAACACCCATGCTCCATATATCACATGCTTCGTCGTAGCCTTGCTTTTTTAGGACCTCGGGAGCAACAAAGTTAGCTGTGTAACATGGAGTCATCAGCAAGCCATTTTCGGCCCGTATTTGCTTAGCAAATCCAAAATCACATATTCTTAAAGACTCAGGATTTCCTGACTGATCGGCATACATAATATTCGATGGCTTTAAATCTCGATGTACAACCTGTAACAGAATATTTAAATGCTTAAGAACATGTGACAAACCATAGGCAACACATTAACAAAAAATTAATAATAAATAAATTAACATATTTTTAATTTCTACTAATCTAAACCAAACACACACAGACCCCCCCCCAAAATGGTAATGATGTTATTATGCGATCTGCTGCTTTTATTTGTTTTCGCTACTTATTTATTTCTGAAAAGGCATCACTAAAATTTTTAAATATGAAAATAAATACAAATAATTAAGAATACATAAATAAAAATGATTTACTTAGTTAATTTAATAATCTATTAAATTTGGTAATTATGTATTTATGCAATCACCCTGTCACAGTACGATGAACTTTACAAAAGAAAATTAACAATGATTATTAAATATATATTTTGTACTTCAATTCCAAATACAATCAATAAACCTACCTACAGGCAGGTTTTAGTCTCTCTTGTTCTACTGGAAATTTCATGGCATTCGCTTTTAATTGTTTAGTGATTTAACAATACTGCATTCCAGCAGAAATATTACCTCAGTTTCTTCTCTATTGTAAGTAAATCTCGTAAGCACATATTTAAGCTTTAAAAAACAATCAAGATTTGTCCATACAAACCATAACAAAATACAACAAAAAGCATGCATACAAAAATGGTTACGTTGGTCGGTAAAACTGACAATACGTCAAAACAGAAGTATTCCTTAAAAGAGCCATTTTTTATGAGTCATTCAGCCACATACATTATGAAAGTCATGCAGCATGAATAAAAATAGTCATCACTTTTATTAACAGATCTCTACCATGCTTCTACAAAATAAAGTGGTAATCTAACTAAAAGCAGCAGAACATATAATTCATAAAAAAATTCATAAAGAAGCACAAACATTCATACAAAAAAGTATTCAGCAAAAGACTTACTTGATCTTCAAAAAAATTTTACAAAGGGATAGTGATATATTTGATTTTAAATATCTAATGTTTTGTTACCTTTTTCAAAGCAAATGAATATTGAAACAATGTATGTCTCATATTTCCTAAAATGAGAATAAGGTACCTTGTTTGCAAACCAACATCATAAAAAATGTCAGTTACAACAAATATTTGAATTGTTGAAACTGATTTTAGCTGAAGTTTTCTCAGCTCTAGTTTGCTGATGCAATAATTGATTAGTAATATTAATCTTTTCTACTTGTAGAAAGATCAAAATGGGAGTAAAATCTTAATCAACATAAAAAAATTTCTCTCTTAGGTTAGCTTGCTATTTCAGTAAACAAAGAACTAAAGCAGAATGGCACACTTTAAAATCATGTTACAAGCAACATTTATTCTGAAGATGCCAGTACAATTAAAAAACAGCAATCTTAAAAAAGTTGGCCAATGGACAGCATTGTTGGCTAAGATCTGTTTGATTGAGTTTCTGATTTTAATCCAGCATCTACATAAATTCATGCAAATAAGTATGACTCGGTAAACTATCAGTCAACAGAGGAATTTTTGGTACTTTACCTTTAGTTAGGCATAAGCGATAAATTGCCAAATATTGTGTCAGAATCATACTAATATAATCACAAAACAGAAAGATGCATGTTTTTAAAGGATATGAATCATATTAATCATGAAACAGAAAGATGCATTTTTTTTTTAAAGGAAATATCTGCATCCTTAGCTGCATGTTCACAAAATGTTACTCATTGAAGAAAAAGCAAAATGGCACTCCGATTCTAAAAATGATCTCCTCCTTTTATTTTCCAAACTCTCTCTCTTCAAGAGTCCACGATCTGATGTAACGAGCTTTTCGTGATAACTATGAATTGCCCTCTTTCAGTACCGCAAGTTAAATACCTTTTTTTTTCCCCCCTTCATGGGGCTATGGGCATTGAATATTGTGCTTCAATCGTTATATTTGACACTTCAACCACTTTAAACACAGGTTATTGACAACCAATGAATGTTTGATTACTTTCCAGGATTCCAATACACTTAATTAATGATGAAATAATGAGACTTGTCTATAACAGAGCAAGAAGCTCTGAAATGCCCACTAATGCAACTCATGCAAAAAATCACAACTGAAACTGTATTTTGGGGATGTTGGTTTCAGCAGTATTTCTTCACATGTATGTTATAAACACTGCTTTGATGTTCATATTAAATGTTTTTAAGGCATAATTTATCCCTAAAACAAACTTTTTCTTTTTTGTGCTTTAAATTATATGAGTGAATATTATTTTTGTTTCATTTTTCTACTGATGCAGATGTTTCAGTTCTTTAACAATGGATGGCAATGGTGTGCCACAGCCAAAATGAAAAAAATCCACTGTTGATGACATTTACACCCAGCTAAGAAAAAAGTAATAACATTTTTATAAAAAAAATTGTTTGGCACACGTTGCCTTAAAACAGAAATTATTTGTAATATTCCAGAAAAATAAATATTGATTATAAAACAGTATTAAAAGTCAGATTTTTGCAATGAAAAACAGAATTCATTTAAAACATTGTCACACTCATTTACTATTTCTTCATCAAATATACACTTTTAATTACTAAATAATTAAATACCCACACTTTGGGTATTCCAATGCATTAAAAGTGTTGCAAGGTAACCCCCCATATAATATAATCATTAGATCACAAAAAGATGCTGTATTATGCAAGTATCTTATACAACAAAGACCGAGTGAAAAAAAAAAAAAAAAAAAAGGTGCTCCATAAGTAAACAAAAGAACAAAACTCTTTTCCTTTCAAATGTGTACACACACTCACACAAAATATTTTTCCTTTCACCATGCAGCAATACATAATATATGCTTATTAAAAGAGTTAAGTAACTCATAAAAGTATCTGTTACATAATTGTATTTAATAATCTTAGATATGATTCATATCTATCCTTACCAAGCACAAATTTCTACAAGAGCATTTGGGGGTAGGGTGGCAAAACCTCATCTTCAGAGAGCTTCATGCAAGAGCATGTTGTTTTCAAACCAAAATCTGTCATTTTCTTTTGTTAGCATTTCTATTCAGGTGTGAATAAATTTCATGGCATGGAGAAATAGATTTTTAAAGCTTTTGCTTCAAATTCATGCTTTTTCAAGACTACTTGACCCAAGTTTATGACTTCCTACATTAATTTTGCTTTTCCCGTTCATTTTTATTCAGTCTTTTATTAGAGAATTTACATTGAAAGAAAAAGGATCAACAGATTTCATAAATAATTAGATTATAAATAGAAAAAATAAATAGATTATAAAATCTATTTTTGGCCAACAGGAAAATAAATAAATAAATCTGGACTTTGTGAATACTCAATATGCTGTGATCACGGTTAGACGAGACACATGAAGTTCTACTATACTTCCTTCTACATAGTAATAAGAAACAAAGCTGACCGCAAAACTGCAGCGCTCTGACAAAACAAGAAAAAAAAAAATTTTCCCCTTGTATTTCCTGTATTCACTCTGAAACATTAATAATAAAAAACTAATTTTTTAAACCACGAACAAATTATTTAATATAAACATGCAACTTTTTAATATATTTTTACAAACTTAAAATTTACAAAACAACATTCCTCCACAATTACATGAAATTCAGGGGGAAAAAAAGGCCAAATGAATCTTTCTGATGAAAATGTGATAACAACATCAGCTTAACTATTTTAGATAAGATAACATTTGCATTATTGCATAAACAGAGACAAAAATCTTGCAAATGTGGTATTACGAGTTTTGTTTTAATGCTCTAAATCTATGACTTATACACAAGGCAGGTGTAAGGGAAAAGAAGATTGACCAATTACGAGTAAATAACTAATATTATTTCCCACTCTCTGAAGTGCTTTCTTCACCTGACATCCATATTAATGTTATAAAATAAGCTATGTTTGAGAAAGCCAAGACACTTTAATTTCACTGGGCTAAAAATCAGGAAATATATGAAATTCTGCAGTGGCAAAAACAAACAAACAAAACTCTTTTAAACAAAAAAGCAAAGGAAACATGAACAAAGTGGGGGGAAAAAAAAGAAGGGTCTTCATATTTTCTATGAAGTACTCACTTTACTTCTCAGAAAATATAGGCAGGATAAGTATTAAGCGTAAGCCTATAGGGTATTTCTCCCGACTTCTTGGCGTGCCCTCGTTGTGTAGTGGTCTGCATGCAGGGCATGTATTCCAGAGGTCTGTGTGGTTCGATTCCCGGCGAAGGCATTGCATATTTTTCATCTTGCCTGCTTCCAAAAAATACCTAATGTCTCCACAGTGGCACCAGAACTAAAAAGGTGGTGGATGATGATTCTCCTCACCCAGGATTTGGCGACTGGGTCCCATAAAAACCGCCGTCGCCCTTTAAAAGGGGAAGTATATAGGGTATTTCCCCCGCCTTCTTGGTGTGGTGGTCTGCACACTGGGTGCATATTCCAGAGGTCCGTGGTTTTATTCCTGATGAAGGCGCTGATATTTTTCATCTTTCCTGCTTCCAGAAAATACCTAATGTCTCCATAAGCCTACCCTTACCTAAGAAGCTATTGCTTATCTAAACCACCTAAGATTTTAGCAAGTGTGAACACCACTATGACACAACAATGACAATTGTGATATATAAGGTATGGTGTGTTAACACATTATAAGCAACATTCTTTGGTCAGAAGTATAGAACCTATGGAAACTAGTAGAATGGACAATGCAATTCAAGCAGAGCATTCTAACCAACTGCTTATAATCTTGTCAAACTCAACAAGAGTAATCTTCATATACATTAGCTAATTTTATTCAGTATGGATCTAATCTGAAAATTATTTATAAGACAAACAGGAAAATTAGTATACTATATTACAGAGTTGGCCAAACTTCATGAGAATAAGAGCTGCATGTTTGAATTCAGAAATGTTCGAGAGCTGCATCTAGATTTTCTAAAACCCACAAGTTCATATTTACATCATTACAGAAGTAGTGGAGGAGGTTTTAAATAGAAAGAAATCCCCAATGACTTTGTAAAATGAGTCTAAACTAATTAATTACTTCCTTTTTGACATTAAATATTTTTAGTTTACCATATTTCATACATATATTTTATATGCATAAGCCACACAAATTGCCTGTGAGAGCCATATCAGGCTCGCGAGCCGCACTTTGGCCACCCGTTATATTACGTACTAATTAGGAAAAATCTATAAATTCTAACTGCTTATAAAATATTAGGTAATTTATATAATCTTCAAGTATAATTAGAAAAACCTTACCCCATTGTCATGAAGATACTTCACAGTTTTAGCAATGACTTCTAAGACTGAGCTTGCTTCTCTTTCACTCAAATACTTTTTACTCAGAATTTTATCTAACAACTCCCCACCTTGCAATAATTCCATTATGAGATAAACAGAAGAGGCATCCTCGTAAACCTACAAGAAATACAACTAATTATTAAAAAAAAAAAAAAAAAAAAAAAAAAAAAAACCCATCAGGGTTAAAAACACAACTGAAAGTCAATTTTCAAAAACTAGATAGTTCCAAGTAGCGACTTATGGAAACTAGTAGAATGGACAATGCAATTCAAGCATTGTCCATTCTACTAGTTTCCATAAATAACTTAAAATACCTTACAAGCAATTTAAAAAAAGTACATAACATTATTGACAAGCTAAGCCCATAAGTATATACTTTAAGACAAAAAACACTTATTGAATTTTAAGAATGAATTTCATTTGCAAAGACAAGATTTCGTTTTAATTTTTAATCAAATTAATTTTTAAAAAGGATATTAAAGAACTGCAGAAATAATTTTCTACATCTAAGCTGGTTTAAACTTACATGAAGAAAAAATTGCAAGTGGTAATTTTAGATGATTTGAAAATAAATGAACATTTTTTTAAGTTAAATATTTCACTTAAAATTTGTAAAACACAGCACATTTAATAACCACAGTTAACAACTTCATACATTATTTTAATAAATTGCATTATGAACACATTAGAGTAAAGTATTGATGATGGTGGTTATACATTTAATACAGGATGTCAGAAAATTATTGAACACATTTGAAAATTCTAAGGTATTTCTCCTTGCCTTCTTAGCATGCCTTCGTGCACAAAAATTCATGGGCGATAAACATCAAGAGATTTAGTGGGGATAGGAGTGAAGTGTATGGCCTTGATACCTATACATTGTTCCATTTCTTCCAAGAAATTAGCAGTCAGTGGATTTGTGGCTGCTTGCTTTGTCTTGATGCAGTTCTATTGATGGACGGCATTATGGTTAAAGAGAAGGTGTTTCATATTTGAAAATCAGGCGTAAAATATGTTCTTAATAATATCTGTAGCTAATCTTATTTTTCTTCACTCTATTTGTTATTAATTTGCCATTATATTATATGAAAACCAGCAACAATCCTAAATCCCTTTGAAAAAATTTCTTTAGATTCTTTGAGCCATGATTTAAGATTCCCACACTTTGATGATAATAAATGCATCTCTTTTTTATTGCAGTCATTTAAATACATTCAAGATTCATTTATTGAAACATTTTTTCATTTTTGTCCAGCTAAATGCTTCTCGTAAAGAATTCTGTGGTGCATTCGGCAATAGGTTGTGGAGAAAGATGAGGCAGATTTTTTAAGACTCAAATGAACATCAATCAATTTGTTTACAGTTAATATTGAGAGTTTTAATGATTTTGCAACTGTCCTTTGTTTTGGTAGATTTTCTTTTAACATTAAAGATCTTACCTTTGCAACATTGTTTTTTCCTTGGATATGTGTTTGGAACAATTTTACCACCTGAAGCCAAACTTTGATGTTTTCATCAAACATGATCAAACAACTTCAATCTATTCAAGATCCATACTGCATTAGCAAGCAAGTCTGTGCATTTTCAGATAACTGGAATATTTATTAATACAACATAGAAGAAAATATCTTGGCTAGAACAGTTACAGTATGCCAAAATAAAGTCCCTTCTAATTTATACAAATAGAGACACTGTCACAATTTCTTCAAATAACAAAGAACAGCAACATTTAATTACCTCCATATATTCCTCCCCAAAAGAAAACCTAAATCCTTATTTGAATATAATATTTGAATCAATCATAAATTTCCCAAATACTTTCATATTATAGGAAAGGATTTTAGCTCTCACATTACCACAAGACTCTACTGAAATATATTTCTCACTATTGAAATAGGAAACCAGAACTTAAATATTACAACCAAACCCTATACGATTACAAAAGATTCATGCAAAAAATTCACTGATATTAGAAAGAACTACTTCCAATTAATCAAAAGATAAAGGCTGTTAACTCAAGTTAATGAAGTTGCCAAGATTTTTAACAATAAAAATGTAACAATGTTGTAACAAAAATTTTTAAACCAAACAAAACCATGAAAATAAAATGGTGGACATCTGAACTTAGAATAGAACAAAGTAAAACCAAATCACAAGAAAAAAAATGAAATAAGGCTTTAAATGATGAAACTAGGCTTGATAAACAAAAAGTACAACACAAGCGTCTAATAATGAAAACTAAACTCAAATGTTGGAAAACATTCTGCACACAAAACAAAAACCCTTATCATATACAAAATTTGTAAAAGAAAAGCATTCAAGCCATCAGAAATAAAACTTCCACAGCCTGCCAATTAACTCTTTCCCAACAATAAAGATGTACCAATACAATCTTTAAATGACATAATAGATGCAGCTCTACAAAAAGATATTAATGAGGAAGTCATCTTGGAACACAAAGCTATAAGAACAAATTCCAGCATCCCCCACCCCCCCAAAAAAAAGAGACCACCTTAAAAAAAGGGGGGAAGACCACCTTAAAAAAAAAAAAAAAAAAAGAGAGAGAGAGAGAGAGAGAGTACAGTGAATGAATTTCTGTCTGAATACTGGAGCAGCAGAAAACTACACAGAGGAAAGGTTAAAGTACCCTTTATTAAATCTTTGAAAAAAGTTAGAATGTGTCAACTCGACGCTAACAAACTTCGCTTCTGCTTGGGTGGTAACTGAAAATCAAATAATTGAAACTAAAAGTTGAAATATTAATAAGTGATAAAACTAGCCTACAGGGCTCAGCAAGATCCCGTAACTTAACCCTCCTTTGAAGCTAGTGGCAGCAGATAAATGCAATTAAAGCCACTTGAACCAGCAATAAGCAAACGTACCTACAGCAGAGACGGCGGCTAAAGCATAACTCTTTCTTCTCCTACCAAAACTCGGCTTTTAACTACTTACTTCAAAATAGAAAATTTGCATTCATTCATGGGGGGGGGCTACAACATTTAATTATTCTGGCCCTGACTATTAGGGGAATGAAGGCTTACAGGAAAGGTCTAAACTCAAACTTTAAACTGTTAGTTAAAATAAATATAAATACCTACAGAGAGAGAGACAGGAAGAAAGAAAGAAATTAAAACAACAATCAAGTAACTGCCTGATAAAAAAACTCATGGACCAGATGGATCATGCAATAACATCTATGAAATAATTAAAAAAAATGTCCCATGCTCCTTACTGATTTCCTGAATAAATGTTTAAAATCTACTACATTTCCAGACTGCCTAAATAATAAGACAAATAATCCTATTTTTCAAAAAAGATCAAGATTCTGAAAGCTCAGCATACTGACCAATAAATCTTCTTCCAGCACTGGGGAAAATCCTCAAAATTCTGGTTTTTCAACAAAAACTGTATAAGCAAAAACCAGTATGGTTTTTCACCAAACAAATCTACAATAAATGCAATAAATGTGGCCATAGATCAATATAACAAAGAGAAGAAACATCATCCATCCCTTCCGTATCTCGATCTGTGGAAAACATTTTTACTTCATGTGGGCCTGCAGTAAAGCAGACACTTAGGAAAATTTAATGTCTAAGAAATATATTTCAAATTTTAGAAGACTTTCTAAAGAACAGAAAAAAAATCTCATGCTATATAAAAATGCAATTGTTGAACAAGACCATAAATACAGTTACCCTCAGAGATCTTGTCTCAGTGCTGATCCATGGACGTAACATTTAATAAAATCACACAATTGGTCTGACCATAATGAAATAACAGCATTTGCAGGTGATACCACATTCATTATTAATGGAAGAACAAGTGGAATAATGATGAAAAATGTAAACAAAACCTCCAAGACCTTTAACATTTTATGCTAAACATGCTTTAATATTCAATAAACTTGGTCAAAATAACCAAAGCTCCCAAATATTTAATAAACAAAAAAGTTTTAATTTTAAAACATAAATTCCTTGAAATTGTCACCGATCACAAATTAAACTAAATGCAACATTTACAATACATACAACAAAATCTTCAATAATTGCACAGAATATTAGAAAAATGCAAAGGTTCAACTGGACAATCCTATTAAACACAAGAAAAATATTAAAATAGGGAGCAATTCAAAGGCCATTCTTATTAAACATTACTAGACTATACATAACTACATCAAAAAGCTTTAAATACATTGATAGGAATTCTATCTCTATTCCACACAGTTGAAAAAGAAGCAATAAAAGATCAAGTATTCCTCTTTTGCAAAAATTCAACATTTGGAAATCTACAAATACAGGCACCAGATTATGAACTTGCAGAACACCTTTGTTCATCAATCAAAATATCCAGACCTATACCTGTTTTAAAATGGAAAACAAAAATGAAAAACAGCCCATGACAGAAATTCATACAGCTGGATCAAAACATGATAATGAAGTAGAGTGTGCAATAGTTATACGAGTAAACTCGTATATCAAAGGCAAAAAAATCTATATATTTAAATTTTGTCTAAACAGAAAAAATTGGACTCCAGAGATTGTCTGGAATTCTGTGGGGTATGATGTTTATTGATAGTTAGTATATGGGGACAATACCTGCATCAGGAATATTCAGGATAACGTGCATCAAAACTGAAACACTTATTAATTCCTCATTCCCCATAATTAGGCTCTTCCACCAGTTTTTGCATTTTTAATGTTTATTGTCCCATCCCTGAGTTTGTCACTTTCAGTGTTTTGATCTTGAACCTCTTCAGATAATCAACACCTTATTGTAACTATTCTGCAAGTTAAACTGTTATTGGCTAAAAGACAATATGAGAAATGATCTTACATCATATAGCGTAACAATATTTGGATACTGTCCGTATCTTAAAAGAATTTCCACTTCTTCATCACAGTCTCTTTTAGATTTGTCTATTATCTGTAAGAAAAATAAAGAACAGCCATCATTCATGATAATTATCCATCAAATTTATGCTATACTACAAACTATATTTACAAGTGAAAATTATATAATAAATAAAAAATGTAAAATTTATGTAATTGTACACACAGTTGTACACACAAACAGAAAATGTAATATTACATTTCAATTACATATGAAATGAAGTAAAAAGAATGGCATAGTAAATGACGCTACAAATTGATATACCTGAAATAACAGCTAAACGTGTTTCAAGATAATTACTGCTAACTATTATGATACATAACTTCCTGCACGTACATTGATTAAGTGTTATTTTCATAAACTATTCCTTTTAAATTAATTTCCACATTTCTTTTCAAATCTTTCCAAAAAGCATACTCATTCTTTTGCAAGTTAAAAAAAAAAAACTTTTCCAACCATGTCTATAATTTTAACAATATATAATAGTTTAATTTTTTTTAGTCACCTTTTTATTCCCATTTAGATATTTAACTATGCAATTATTTTTTTATTTCCCTATATTCTATACTATTAAATGTTCCCTACTGATCTAGCTTTACTATTAAATAATGAAGACTATGTATGTAAGGTATTTTTGTGTCTTGCTCGTATTGCAGAAAATGGTGACACCTAGAACCACCAGATGTTGAATGCACACCATCCAGATGCCAGATTTACATATAAGCTGCAAAAGCTATAGCTTAGAGCCCCCCCTTTCTTGGGGCCACTCCCAAAATTTGTACCATATACCATATCAAACAAACTGACTTACAATACAACAATTACAAATTGACTTATTGACAATACCTTATAAAGGGCCCTATATCCCAAATAGCTTAGGATCTCGTCAAATCTAAATCCGGTCCTGACAAGAAACATACAAAATTGAGTGCAATTATATATTTTTTTATCTTCAATCAGTCAATCTGAAACAACCATCATATAGTGACTCAGAACATTTTAATGCAATTACCAGTTTTTTAGCTTTGTAAATGATATGACAGATATACGAAATATTTTTAGAATCTTAAGTTTTTGTATCCTATTACTAATCATAACTTTTTTTAAAAAAACCAAATGCCTGGGCACTTGCAACTTACTATCTGTAACTACGGTGGCCTTAACACAAATGACAACTTCAACCTAATCAAAGATCTGTCACAATAAATGTCAGTTACTGTTCATTGAGCCCAATTCACGCAGTCCTAAGCACAGTACGTTTTCAGGGTCCGCCAATGCTTACTTTCTTTTTGTGCAACAGAACTGCAGCAGCGTTATGAGAAATTTCGGGCCTTCTAAAATGTGGCCCAAACCTGAACCTTGGGGCCTAGACAGTGATCAGGTCCTGTTGTTTAATTTTTTACTAAGCAATCTAAAAATACATGCATAATTCATGTAATTTATAATAAATCAAAACTCAGCTTAAGGGAGAAAAAGGTGGAGAACCTGGTAATTTTGATATAAATTTAAATGACTTATATGGTCAAAACCATTATTATAAGACTAATATACACGGTAAAAAAAAAATGAAGTGTAAAGGGATTTACCGAGTTAAAAGAAATAAAAACCATTTGTCACAAGGTACTTTTCTTTTTGGTGTATTACAGCAGTTGTAAAATTTTTGAATGCATATATTAAAAAAACAGGAATAAATAGCAAAAAGTTCCCCTTAAATAGAAAATGTCACTTATCATTCATTAAGTTTTCTAAACATCACTGAGATTATTAACAATCTATTGAACCTGAGTAGTCACAAAAAATTTTAATGTATCATCAATCATCTTCCCCCCCCCTTTTGGAATTTTCAACCTTGAGTGATATCAAGAAATCCAAATATATGCTAGGCCTGTATTAATAGATTTTTAATGCTCGTGACAGAATACTGTGAAGAAACAGATATTTTATATCAGGATATTGTGTCACCTGCAAGTATATAATTCAAAAGGCTGCTGCTGAATTGCGAATGCCGAGGACTTTTAAGTGCAGCAACATCTTTCAACCCATGCTCAAACATATAAAATTGATAAATATTAGAAGAGATCTCTATTAATTATGCTTCTGAATTCTTTATAATATCATCAATGGGGAAAAGATTTTCCAAAGGCAGTTTCATTAGCACTTATTGTTACTGCCCTATGGTTATGTAAAAAATACAAGACGAAAAGTTTAGCAAAAAGGTACAGTGTTTTGTAAATTTTGCAATATGGAAAATTTTGAAAGAAAGATGGAATTTTGGCACAGATTTTGGAGATAATAAGTAAAGATTAAGAACATGAAACAGCTAGTACTGAAAGATTCCATGAAGGCAACAACAATATTTTCCACAAACAAAATAGGCTCTTTATCACCCACAAACAGCTGAACAGTAAAATCGCTGAATGCTGGTGTTTTGACCCGAGTTCAAACCTCAGTGAGATGGTTGGCTGCATCAACGTTTTCATGGTTTTCCACACAGTAATATGAATACAAGCCAGTTTTCCTTTCCTCCATGAAGGCATCTATCCCCTTAGGCAGAGAGTCTTTGTGTGCCCAGAATCTAAACCAAATCTTATTTGTCTCATCAATGCACTATAATTACTATTAAATGCTTTGAAACGAATAAAAATTTGGTCGCCCTAATCGGTGACTGACGATCACTTGAATGCTTATATATATGTCGAATGTATACTGAAAGCTAATTCAAGAAAGAATTATAATAGATAGGGAAGTTCTAAAGAGATTTAACATAGACAGAATTAAAATTATTGTAGTATAAGTTAAAGACTAAAAAAAAGGTTCAGGAATCTCTTGTTCTTATTCCCCAAATTTCAACAATCTGCTTACTCATGTATTTAAATCATTTGTTTATTTACTCACTTTTCAAGCCATCTGCTTAAATAACAAAAATGTCTTCATAGAAGATTTTCTAAGAGAAACTGTCACTGTCTCGCATTCATCTTCCACAATACTTGCTAAAAACCACAAAAATGCTTATGCAGCTAGCCAGTTCACTGCAATTTGAACTCTGAGGCCAGATATTTGAACTCAGCTTTCTTTTCACTCTATCAATGGCGGTTGTATTTATGTATTATGTTTGTATTATTGTAATTATTGTAATTATGTTTGCAGCATTATCTCCCCATAGTGTTTTACAGGTAACTCAATGCGATTATCATTATTATCACTCAATGCAATGTGCCTGGGGTGGAACCTATACCATGCGCATTATGCATTAGGGATGTGCAATGCACTCGCGAACTGATTTGAAGAAATAATTCCCTATATTGACTCCCTGGCTCACACTCCCTTTACCAATACAAACCAAGTGTTAACTGCTTTGAGAACTCTTGCTGAAAGAGAGCTAGAAAATTTCAATTCCAATTTTCAGGAAGAAAGAAATGTTTCTCCTTCTAATTTAAAAGTTCATTTCCCAACACTTTTTATTCCAGAATTTTAAAGTTAGTTCTATGCAGAAAGGAGGTTTTAATGGAATCTCAGAACTACTGTTGAAAGTAATCGATCTGAGGAGTTAACAGTTCAAATGCGTTAATTTTCTTGTTCCAACTCATCCTTCAATTTTTCTTGCTCTTTGTTCCATCCTCGGATATCGCTCTCCATTACTGATCTTATTCATCAAGGCTACTGTCAGCGGTCAGTGAACATATATGTCTAACTTAATATCATAAAAGAGCAGTTTTGCTCACCATTATTATGCATTGTCATGTGCTAAAAAGTAATAAGCTTCTCAAGCCTGCACTGAAGTTATTGTAGCAGTCAGTTTCATTTCTTTTTTATAATTAAACTCATGCTTATAGCTTCAATGGAAATGAGCAAAATACTGTCCAAATAAATCCAATTCAAAATTTGCATATAATGGACATAGCTTTGATTTTCACACATATAATTCTATTGAAATGATAACTTTCTGGAAATGTGACAAACAAGATTGTTATAGCAACATATATGCCCACTTCGTAACTGTGCAAATCAATAGATTTCTTGGGGAGGGGGGACATAAAATGGATTTTCCAACAAAAATTAGTACTACATATGTGAATACTTCAAAAAAATTACATACAAAACTTTTAGAAAAGAACTCTTAAAAAACTCTAGAAAAGAAAATACTTAATTGGCAAGATGGTATGACCAAAATCTCTGTGCCTGGAATCAAATCAGATAAGATTTTCAGATAATTTTGCTCATGCTTTAGTCAAACAAAAGAAATTTGTAAATGTGCCCAATAGAAAAAATTACCCAAAGTTATCCAAATATAATCAAAACTAACCAAGATATTGTTAAATTTAACTTTTGTATATACTGTTGACAATGTTTTCAAGGCAGTGAATGCTCCTGATCTTACCCAATCATCTCCAAACCCAAAAAACCTTTCTAGCTAAAGAAGTTAACAGCATATTGAAATCCTCTCTGCAAAGCATACATACCAAACACTACATATTGTTGCATGACAGGTGTTGTATAACAAAAGCTGCCATATTTTATTAAAGTCTACATCATTTGATTTACTTTTAAAACTGGAAGCATTAGTTTGTGATCAACTATTTGAAAGATACTTACCCGACAACCTTTATTTAATACTCCATATGCCACATATACAACTGTACGAAACTAAATTTTTTCTACTTTCTTCAAAACAATGAAAATAATGCAATACTATCCATTACACACATATTAATAAAATACATAAATCCATAGGAGGAAATAAAGTACATGTATATGTAACATTTGATATTAATTCAGCAAATAAGGGATTCAAATAAAATTAAAAGCAAACATATTCCTTGTATCTCCAGTATACCAGCATAAAAAGCACAACTTGTAAATGAAATTAAACAAAGTTTTTAATATTAAGACTTACTTTTACAGCATATTCCTTTCCATTTTCTTTATATATACATTTCTTACATAATGAATATGAGCCTCTGCCGAGCTCTTCTTTAAATTCATATTCTTTAAATACAAATTCCTTCACTACAAAACTTCTTTCAGGTTTCTAAATTAAAACAATCATCATTAAACTATACTATTGCTTACAAATCAGACTTTTAAATCACGTAAATACGTCTGGGTAAAATATTTTTCTATGAGGTACGTATAATATTATAAAACCTTAATTATTGAAAACAAATAAGAATCTACAACTTAAACTTGATTTATGAAAGAAATAACTTACACAAACTTGATTTTTCTGATTATTTTCACTATTCATGGCACTATTTTCATCCAGACTAGGAGCAATAAAACTAAATCCTCGGAAAAGTTCGTGTGCTGTGGCACTCGGGGGACAACCGGGAGAATCTTTAAATTAAAGCATTAATGTTCAAGAAGAGAAAATAATTAAACAATAAATATACATAAGTAAAAATGCTAGATTTTTTGTTCAGAATAATAAATTTCCAATACAAAGCTTTTTAAGAGCTGACAAAAAATGATGCAAGTAATGTTGAGTGAAACAAAAACAATGTTGATTGACGTAGATTTTATTTTAGCAGAAGTGCTTTCAATAATTCAACAACATCATCTTCTTCAGCTGCAAAAATAATCAACACTGTTCTTCAGTATATCATTCAATGTTTTCTTTACTAATCATAAAGGCTATTTGTTGTAATAAATACTGTTGTGCAGGAAATTGATAGTTGAAGAATATATAGACAAGTATGACCACAAAGTTAAAACATATGCATCTAAAGTGTAATATTAAATATATTTCAAGCCCCATTTTGGTGGGCTCACGATCTATTAGTAAACCTCTCATTTTGGCATTTCCCTATATATTGTAAGAACATGCATTTTCTCAGCATGCTGTATATCTCTGACACTGAAAACTGTACATGCCAATCACCTATTTCTTGAGTATCATTGTTGCAATTTATTCCCTCTAAATCATAAAAACTTCTTAGTTGGGTATGGCACTTTACATGCAACATGGAACTTTTTATGTTTGAAGATGGAATACCTAATCAAAATATTGTAGAATCACAGATAAGTATTGAATGAGTATGAAATACATATTAAATATTAAATGATAACAAGTATTACATTAATTATTCTTTGAAATCCCAGACACAAGTCTTTTCTTCTTTCAAAAACAGAGACTATTACTCTTTGTGGAGATGGATGAAGAAAATTTTTTTGAACTCTGCCCTACTACTGGATGAAGAAAACTGCCCTACTCCAGACAGGTTCAATTATATAAAGATCAGAATATATGGCATACATAAAAACATGCAAGATGTGCAGAGGATATTCATACTCTTCAGACTATTCTGCATTAGCTCTACAGTTGAGAAGCCCATCTTTTCTTTTCCATCTTTCCCTATGAAGGAAATTTCACTTGAATTTATCGATTCCTTCAAATAATATGATAAGATGCACAGTTACATTGATAATTTGTCAAAGCAGAATTCCAGTGTATTAATCCATAATTTTAAAATACCCAATACTAGCCCATTTTTAATACATGTAAAATTAAACAACATAAACTCTTCAAACACTCATAAAATTCTTTAGAACTCTTGATTATACAATGCTTATTGGGACTTGCATAAAATTTGTAAAGTTTCCAGATTTCTATAATTTACAGTTATTTTTCATCTATAAAATAACACCATCATGGCTCTATAGTCATGGCAACCTTCATTTTACTACAGTCATTTCTGTAACAAAAATCAGAGTGTACCTTCATTTAATTTATGCAGTTTACATATTATATGAACAGTACTCATCTTAAAAACTAAATATTGGCTAAACAATGTCAGACAGAACAGCTAAACAACAAAAAACAGAAATTAAAGTAGAAAATCATTTAAAATAATGAATTTGATAAATATGTTGTTACCTTCTGGTGTTCGAGTAGTGAACTCCTTATCAAAGTAAGCGGTATGATCTGATCTAGAAACTGCAGGAATAAATGGTGGTTTAGTTTCTCGGTTGTACAGTTTCACCCAATCAATTGTTCCAAAAAATGGATGGACTTTCATATCTTCAATACCATTTGGACCAGATGCTGCAAAAGATTTTAAATTAAGATATATTTTATTTTAAAAAAAATCAATATATAAAAATAGCACACATACATTTAACTTTTCCAACCCTAGAATCTGCATAATTTTTAGTCCTAAGAAACCAGATTAGCAACTGAATGTTCTTACAGTTCCCTTAATGAACTTTATTTTCCTGTTAATCAATGTCTCTCATTCCCTTAGGAATTTTCAAACACTGTGGCTAAGGCAGCTTCAACAACAACTAATAAACTTCACAGCAATAAAAGCTCATATTCTAATGAGTAGTATGAAGTTTACAGGAAACTGGGATATTTCTACTTGCCTGAATAAGAAAAGCCTTTACTCCAAGACTAGCCAAGACAGAATTTAAAGCATAGCCTATCAACCCTTTTTGGCTTACTGCCTTTTTTTGAGTGCCCCTCAATCCTAACAATAATGCTATATTACATGCATTTTGAATGTACTAAATCTGCACACATACACACACACACACACACACACAAAAAAAAAAAAAATTATACTTACCATACACATATTATATCATATTATTCATTAAAACTCAATCACATTATGCAGATCAGATAATAAAAACATAACATGAACAATTTATGCTAAAGAATATGCAATAGTAGATACTAGAAGAGCACGCTGCTCATACTCAATGAATACTGCAACAAGTATAGATTTGTGGTCATGTTTTAAGAATAAATTGATAGTCAGTAATATTTTCCCCTTGGAATAGAAAAGAGAACCTACATGCAACTTGAACCAACATTTGTGAAAAAATGTTTGACATGATTTGATATGTTTTCAGCCTGTATGATTGCATTTGCAATATTTGAACAATAAAGTGAATGTTTAAATATTTGTTTAAAAAGTATTTTATGAATGAAATTTGTAAGTGCATTTTTATAACCCATTACAGTCAAAAGTTGTTAATTCGGACACCCATAATCCAGAATGATCTATAATCCGGACCTCAAAGCTACAAACTTTCTGTGCATGCGTCGCGTAAGACCTTTACGACTGCGAATATGCGAATTTAATGTATAACAGACGGTATAAGCTAAGCTAAAATTATCTAATTCAGTTAATGTTGCAGATTGCGTTGTTCCTTAATCTTCGAATTTTATCCGGCTTATTATTTTTTGCAGACTGTTAGAGCAATTTTATAAAAGTAAACTTGAACTTTCGATTATGTCAAATAGAATTTCCGATATATATTTACAAATATGTAAAAGATCTACAAAGCGAAAGTATGTTTCGAAGTCCATTAAACAAAAGTGGAATTGCTGCAAAAAATGTCCTAACCATTCCGAAATCTGTTTATCAATTTCATGCTGCTCTGAAAGGGGGGGGGGCGTTGCCGCGCGCAATGAATTGGAAGTTGATCTGTCAGCACTATCCTTATCTTCAGGGCAGATGTTTTCATTTTATTTGGCTTATAGTTTCTTACCAAATCTAGTATTTCATCTCGATGTATTCCGTCTTTGATATAATTTAAATCAAATTCCTCATCATTATAATTTGCTTCCGATAGTGAAGAAAGTGACACAGAGGTTATTGAAAACGAAAAAATTTCGATTGACAAATTAGTCGGTATTCTCGACACAGCAATTATAGGACTTGAACAACAGAACTTTGTAACTGAACAAGAAATTATGTCTGTTTATAGAATTAAAGAGAAAGTATTATCACATAAAACGAAGCAACTTAAACAACTTACTTTGAAAGAAATGTTTAATAAAGTAAACAAATAAATATTAAGCTTTTTTTTTTTGTAAATTTTGATACCCTTTAGATCATAATTGTTCTTTATTTCATAAATTACGGTTTCATATTTTTAATTTTATAATTTCTGCATGCCATCTTACCAGATTTAAACTGATGATCTATAATCCAAAAGAATCGATAATCCGAAATCATCAAAGTTCCTGACGAGTCCGGATTAATGACTTGTGACTGTATTACCTGTCAGTAACAACTTTTAGTTCTAAACAGAGTTCACCATATACTGTACAATAACCAGTTGGCAACAGCCATTGCATACAACAAATTATGAGCACAAGATAAAAATATATTTTTTTAAATTGTCACTTTTTTTTGGGGGGTGGGGTGTATGTGTGTGTGTCTAGTTAAAGTTACAATTTTTAAATATGAAACAAAGCTCTGAATAATTTTGTTATCAAATTTTATACTAACTCCCAAGCTCTCTAAAAATACAAACCAGTTATAAGTTTGTTAGCACTATTTGGAATAAAATTACGTTTAAAACTCACTTTCTGAATAAGAGAGATTAAATGCAAGAACATTCAGCATTTATGAGCAAAATGATTAAGCCTGTTATCAGTAAAGTGGTAACACATCAAAAAAGAAATAAAAAATGTACATAATTTTCTTCCTTTATTCTAATACACAAAGTTTCTGACACTGACAGTGCAGATTTCTTAATCAAGAATATTTAATAAAAATTATTAATTATTAATTTCATACAAAATTTATGACAGAAAGCAATGGTGAAAGCCCTGTGTGGAGAAAAACAGGTTGGGAACCCCTGATTAATGGCTGACAATGTGAAATCAAAACAGAGGGTAAAAAATCTATTAAATTATTTGTATGCTGTGATTATATTTTTCCATAACCAAAGTAGTGCAATTGCATTTTGTTTGAAGTTATGGAATTTCCCCATAATCATAAATAAAGTAATTGTAGATTTAATTTTATTAAATTTACCATTACAGTCTAATCATAATGAATGTGGTGGTGCATTTTTAACATTCTGAAAATATAAACAAATAATTAAAAATACAAAACAAGTACACTTTACCCAATCTGTTGGCAGGATTTCTTTTAAACAACGCACGCAAAAGACTCTGAGCTTCAGGACTTAAAAACTGAGGCATCCCCAGTTTAGCCCTGGAAAAGAATTTCATTCAAATACCATGCACAACACAACACACAGATGCATAATTTTCAGTTCTAATTTTCAGTTTCAGTTTTTAAAAAATAAAAGGAACACTATTGTTCAATACATACTTTAAGATCTGCATCATTGTTTCTTTTCGATTAGCTCCTTGAAATGGCAAGGCACCAGTTAACATTTCAAACTAAATAAAAATCAAAAAATTCTAAAATAATTTCTACTGTAATATACCATCAATTAGTATTTATTATGTGTTACATAGGTATGTATATATATTCAATTAATCCAATCTGATAGATTAAAATTTTATATTAATTTATTATGTTAACTTTTAGTTATTAGGTACAGATCATTTTCATCTTATTTAGTACATAAAGAAGTCAATCAAATAAAACAAGTTATAACTTTTACTGTATAATGAAGTTATATTTGTTTAAAATTTTTCTCTCAATTCAATGGCTTTTCAAAGATCTATATGAAAAAGCTAATAATAGAATAAACTAATAAAATTCCAAAATACATCATACAACTTCATCTGGCATACATATATACAATTGTGATTCAAAATTATTAAATTATTTTAAACTAAACTGTTTAAACTGCACAAATTTCTCAAAAATACACTGCTTTCCAAAAGTTAACTATACAATAGTAAATATGATGCAAATGGAAAAGTTACATCTTGGTTCACTCAAAATTTCACATGAAAGTAGGCAATTTAATACATGTTCGTAATTGCAAAGTTATAAAAATGAAACATACTCAAGTTTATGTCTAATCATTTATACATTAAAGCTGCCAACCTTGAAATCTTAAGTACTGGGAGATTTTTGAGACAAACCTAGGAGGTTTTCATGCTGCACAGCAACACTATTTCAAAGGAATTTTAAACTGATTTTATAATGCATGGTTCAGGTTACTGAACTATTTGTAATTCAATTCTGATGTACAATATAACAGCATTTGATTGGATATTCTAAATTTTATGCTCTATGTGTAATTTCATTTTTTTAACTTTCTTGCACTTTTATAGTGAAAGCAAAGCCTTTATTTATCAAACTACTTTTAAATACCATGAAAATAAAATTAATAATTAATTTTGTGTATATTGCTTGGATGAACATAGTAACGTGGCAAATATCAAAGTAAAAAAAATTCAACACAAATATTAATTGATTAAACAAGGCATGGCCAAACTGTGTCTCTCTGGCACCCTAACTGCAGCTCACGAGCTACTTGCTGCCCTTTACTCTCTGGAATGTGACTTGTTTGCAACAAACAGTTGTTTAGCTTTTGAAATATAATTGCTTTGTTGAAATAATAATGACATGGTTCTTTATTAATCGCTAATTTAATTTTTTATATTGTGTGTAATAATTTAATCTATTTCAAACTGTCCGCCTTAAAATTATTGTAAGAGTAACAAACAGAAAATTACAAAAAATTCCATTTCTGTCAATTGGCTTATTACTTTTAGAGCATATAATGGCTGTCAAAAAAGCCTAAAATTTAGCTTTTTTTCTCTCTTAATTTTATTTCAGGCAGTTTCTGCTTACATTTTTTCTGTGTGATTCCCTTGCTTTACAACAGTTGCTATCCAATGTGTTGGAAGATTTGCTATTCTTTGTAGAATACTACATTTATTCAGTCCTTGAATTACTTTGGTAGCTGAAAAAAATCTCTTTCAAAGAGAAAAGTCGCTGCCCACGTACAGCTCTTTCAATCTGAGGAGGAATTCGAAATCTGGGGATTTTAGGATTGGTAAAGTACACTTTCTCATTCTTATTTGGTTAGGCTATCTGCCCAATTTTCTCAAGTGCAGGTGTCCTTCAAAATTAATTATGCATCCCTAAGCAAGTCAAATCATTTTTATGCAATTTCTTCACATATTTTGCAAGACATCACAGTAAACTGCAGTTAAAAATTTTTTCTCATGAAACCCTACCTTCCATAATAATTCCCTGGTAATTCTATGGAGAAATCATAATTTATTTAATCAATATTTGAGCATGCTAAAACTTTTGAGATCTCAAGCAGAACTATTTGTTTGACAACGATTTTAATTCTGCTCAAAGTTTTCAATTCACATTTTGTCAGTTGTTGTCATTCAAGATACAAATCTTTCAACTTCATGTTGCATCAAGCAATGAAGGATCAACTGGATATAAATGTCTCTCTTCTACAAAACTTCTATCAAAGTACAGCATACTGATGCAGATGAAATCCCTTTAACTTTTGCTAGTTTCTCGTACGTTGCTTGACGAACTTCTTTCTTACAAATATCATGATAGGATAGAGATACTTTTTGCCCCTTTCCCCCTATAAAAATTTTCACCTTTAGTTCTGCCATTCAGTGACGTTACACCGGTTACCCTGGCTCTGGTACCGGCATTATGTTTCTTAAATATGTTGACATTTTTCATCTTCTTAATCTTTGATCATTATGTACGTCTGACACATTCTTTACGAAAGCTCTGTAGCCCAAAGGATTGTTGCAGTGCTATGATCCACTGGCTGATCACCATAAATTTCAAGCAATGTAATGTGAAATTTTGTTGTATTTAACCCTGTATATTTTCAGTTGTAAGACTAATCTTTTATTTTCTGCGATTATAATACCTTCATATGCATAGATTCCATTTCAAAAATTCATTCGAAACTCCATTTTGTATTTTTCCCCCTATACATAGATTGTGTAACTATTAGGTTGAAGATTAAAGAAAAAAATGTTTTATTTTATTCTTTCTTCTGAGTTGGAGTTATTCTACATAGAAATTTAAGACAAAACATTAAGTCAAATGATAGTCTTTATGGGTCCAACAGTTGTCAATTTGAATATGATGGATCCGTACATATGTGTAGAAATAGCTCAAGAATTAACTATTGTGTAGACTTCTACCATATCTGTACATGTCCATAGAAATTTGGAGAATTAAACTATCATATTATATCTGCATTTGTGAAATAAATTCATTGTAATAGTTATATGTATGTTTTCTTTTTGTACCATTAGTTTTGATTTCCCTTGTATTTGAAAATTAGCTCAAAATTCAACAGCCATGGCTGAGGTGTTCGACAGGTAGGCCGCTAAACTACATAGCCTTATATTGTGGCATAAACCACTAGATTTATTGGCAATATGTTATTTATGAACTTTTATTCAAGAAAGTTTATTGGGATAGTTTCGAGACAGGAAGTTTCAAGAATTTTCAACAATGCACAAAATATTACATAAAAATTCCAGCAGATTTCGCAGGATGTAAGGTTGGGATTCAAAACATTCGAATGATGGAAAAAGATTTGATGAATGGAATTCAAAATCTATCTGAAAATTTCTGAGATCTGAGGATTTGAATATCTGAAGAAAAATCAAAATGTAACTTGTAATCCATTTAGCATCTAATGTATTAATTCAATTATTTAAAGCTAGATTTGGTCTCAGTATGCTGACTGTGGTGAAGAAACAAAATTATTAATTTTTATGCAAAAAACTAAAAAAGTTGATTTTTTTTTTTTTTTTTTTTTTAAATAAAGTTTCTTTTTTGAATAAAAGTTTCTTTGCAATGCATGTTGACTTGCATTACTTCACTTACTTTTCCAAAAGACTTCTTTTTGAGTTAAACAAAAAAAACACGTTTTCTTTAATTAATTATTTATAATTTACTCAAATTAAAATGTTTCACAAGACTAATATATATGCTTCCAATATTAGCCTACTTCTACTAAAATCAAACAACAATTATAAAAGGATGAGGATAAAAGAAACAAAAAGAAAAAGTTTGCTTTTGCTGTATTCTTTCATACAGCAAAAGCAAACTTTTTCTTTTTGTTACAGTTGAGAACACTCAACTGTAATACAGTAATTTCAAATTTATATTTTATTAGGACTTCTTTTTCTTAATACAGGGCAGGAGAAAAAAATATTTATTGATATTTATATATAACCATGTTGATCATGTAAAATGCGAAATTCTCATCAATTTACTTACTAAACTAAAAGTTTCCATTGAAAACATGTCTTATTATTTTTGAAACGGTATTTGCGGCTCCCAAATATTCATGAAATCTAACTATGTGGCTTCTGTGATCATGAAGTTTGGTCATCCCTGGATTAAACATTGCTTGAATCTTTATATAAAATTTCTACAAATGACTACAGTAGAATACTACTACTCATATAAAAAAAGTTAATTAGAAATATTTAATTAGGTCAACAAAATGTAATAAGAAGAAAAATACAGTTCAGATGAAATAAAATTTAATAAGAAAAATTCTGAAAATCATTAGAAGCAGAAAAATTGAATTTTCCTAACTTATGTCTCATATTTCAATAAATTTTGTTTAGTGCTCTAAAACGTTTATTGCTGGAATTTCGTTTATTAGAAAAGGCTAAAATTTAAAATCTGGGAGATTCAGTGATCTACGGGAAACCAGGAGATGTGATGAAAAGCTGGAAGAGTTGGCAGCTATGATGTATACATATACACACACACATCACATTTGGTACATTCAAGGAAAAGTTAGGTACTTTCTGATTATTACATGCTCCTTCGAAAAGTCGGCAACTTATTTTTTATTAAGTTAATATTATACGAAAGACAACAGCCATTTTGAAAATTGCAGAATATTAAGAATTCCATAAAGCATCAATGACTCAATAAAATTTAAAAAGCAAGAAGTATTCATAACAAAACACTTACCTTTCTGAAAAAAAATCCATATGTAAATTTCGTCTCTGCTGCTGTTTTTTCAACATAAACAGCAATCTCTTTCTGCTTAACCCTCTCACTGCGCATCTCATGATTTCCACGGGCAACGCAGAAGTAGCAAAATTTGCGCAACCCGCGATTTCTGCGGGGATGAATTTTTGCCGTCTATTTAACCAAGCAACCCGTTCTTTCCCTGTTCAAGATTTCCTTTCGGCTTTTCTGTGATGTTTTATTGTTTATTTAAATGTGGGCTAACAGATGGCATTAGTTGTCCACATTTCTGCCAAAATTACAAGAATACGTAATGTAGCATTTTGCGTGCGCTTCTCAGAGCTCAAAGAATGTCTGGCAGGAAACGTTTTGCGAGTGATATAACCTATATTCCTGACACTATTTCTGACACTGATAGTAGTTCTGACTCTGATTCAAGTATATTGAAGATAGTTACAGCGAAACTGAAGAGAATTACTTGGATTCCTCTGCAGATAGTGATGAATTTGAAAATTCAGTTTCTATTGAAAACGTTCGACAGTGGCGCAAAATTGATATGCAAAATATTACATTATGCAAATATTCTCATAAGTATATATGTTTGACCTTTGTTTTTTAACTCTAAAATATATGTAGATTTGAAATATGTAATAAAATGTATGCAATTTTTGAACCTATTTTGATAAAACAAATATGCAGTGAGAGGGTTAAAAAGCATCAGAGAGCTACACAAATTTAGCAGCAATGCATTCACCACTGATTTCACAAGTCATATGTTTTTGCTTTGGAAAAAAAATCAAAGAACTGCACAAATTCTGCATTCGTGCTTAAAGTTTTTCTTTATAAAAATTCAATTATTTATATAGAAAAGCTCTATGAAATGCAAATTTTTGAATGTCTTGCATTAGACATAATGCCATATTTCTGAAGAAATGTAATGCTTTGTGAAATGTAATGTGAAGAAATGTTTTCATCAGCCAGCAAACTCCTAAGTCCCATTATGAAATCTTTACATGAAAAAATGCACTAAATGCAACAGAAACAAAACTAATGCCCATCAAATTTGAAGGTGGAAATCTGTGCTCATCTGCTGCGTGCATGCACAAACCTGGTTTGCTACATAAATACATTTTGGCATTGTCATGGGTTGCCTATTTTGGTGACACAGCACATTGTCTCACAAATACTTTTCAGGAGGATGCAGATAATCAGAAATTACTGAAAGTTCTGAAAGTTTTTGTAAACTATGCAAATAAATTAACTTATTTTAAGGCATCTAACCACTCTGACCTTCATAAAAATGCTGCAAAAGTTTCATACCTTCAATTAAGTGGTCAAGTGCTCCACAGGTATTCCTTTATACCAGATTTTTCTAGCTCTTTGAGAGAGTGGCTGGAAAGAATATATGACCTGAAACACCACACCTGAGGAAAAATCAAAGACTTCCAATATGGTTGAGGTTAGGCATATATAATAGCCACTCATGAGAGTAAAGCTTCACATCCATCAGGTTTGCTCTATGAAAATGTGTATTATAGCCAAATGAATTAATACTAGACCAATTGCAGCAGAATAGAGTCTCACAATAAGGTGAAAAATTCCAACCTTTGAGACATCGTAATTATCGCTCTAAAGATGCAGGTTTGTGTAATAGCTTAAAGAAAATAGAACACACAATAATATTTGCCAGCATTGAAAGTATAGTCTCATATTACAGGGCTTGGTCTATGTTTATTCCCTCCAAATATTCACAGGCTTATTATTAGACTCCAGCATAGAGCTTCACCTATCGGTAAATAGAATGTTAGAAAACTTAGCTGATTTCCGATTTGCATATTGACGACTCAACTTCAATTATGATCTTCTAGTTTTGATGCTTAGACAAACAAAAATGTACAGTACATAAGTTTACAGTCTAGAACCTGACTTATCAGCAGATTATGCAATAATCTGTAGATGATGGAAAATATGTCTCTAGATAGCTAATTCACTTGTGTAATATTGTTTCCAAAGGAAAGAAATTATAGATGGTATTATATTTAGTGTAATCAACACAAAAGAAAATAGCACTATTTTCACCATCCTTCTTCAAACACGCCAACAGTATGATAGTGCTGTTAACCATCCAATCATCTTCTTCAAGCCATAACTGCTATCTAATAAAAAATTAACCAAAATCACCTTTAAAAAATATCTAAACAGCAGTTAAAATTCATCTACTCAAAGGCTTTAAATACATAACATCTTTAAATAATGCATAATTTGCATACTGGAGCAGAATAAATTCTAATTAGTCCCATTATATGATATTTACATAGTCCTTTCCACAATAATTTACTCTATTAAACTGAAGCAAACATTGTAAAGCACGAAATTTCAGTCACATGTTTAACTTTCAGAATGCAGTGTATTAATAAAAATAAATGTTACAGATACTACTAAACATTAATTTCATTGCCATATTAAAAAAATTAATTTGAATCATTACATAGCCAAATTAATAATCAAAACTTTACCTTAATTTGATACTCATACAGCAGTCTACTAGCTGCAGGAGCATTTTAATATTTTCATCTTAAATACAACAGATAAATAAGTATCTTCTATCCAGAAAAATAAAAAAAAAAAGGAAATGAATAAATCTATGAATTAATCTGTGTAAACAATATTAGATAATAAGGCAAAACTCCAATATATTTTCAGTTTTTGTTAGTGCATAATCAGCGCAAAGCAGTAAAGGAAATTTCCAAGAATTCAGATCCAAAATAATATCTTCATAAGTTGATTTTATAGTTAGAAACTGTATATTTCTAAATTACTTAATTTATTACTGTATTAGTAGAAAACAAACAACCTTGGATAATGATCCTATGAAGGAAAAAAAGGTATTTTTTTAACAGACTGTGAGGGCAAAAACAGGATTGCAAGTGTGTTAGTGCTTTGACAGAAGATAATTGCCTGTTCAAAGAAGCATGCAATTTTATAAGCTTTATTAATAGCAGCAAAAAGAGAACTGCTCCTACTATTCAGTTTTTAAATAAAAGCAATCAAAGAAAAAAATCTGAATGAAAAAGAAAGTACAAAAAGGAAATATCTCGTTTAGCAAAGTGATAAAATTTAACCTCAAAACATCCTTTGTGTCTAATCTTGTAACTTTGCCATTAACAAGCAGATAAAGAACTCTGATAAATTAGAACACTTAAATTATGTTGTATGTGTTTGGAATTCAAGTTATGGGAATTAGGAGATTTATTTTTAATAGTTTACCAAATGGCAGGATCAAGAAAATTCAGAAAAAATATTAAGCAATTAAAGAAACATAACCTTCAATGACATGCTTTAATAATAGAAAAAAGTACATTACATTATTCAAGTTTCCTTTTCAGCTGATGCTATCAAAGAGAACATCTTATCTACATAACTTTTTTTATAGCCAGATGAAAATTTCAAAACCAATTTGCAAATATTAGGCAACATACTAATAACACTACGAGAATTCTAGCATTTATTAGAAGATCAAAAGTTTCAAGCCTACTGCACAAATTACAGTACAGTACAACTCCAATTGTCCAAACTCCGACTATCCAAATCTCTGATTATCAAAATCGCTTTCAGAAAAAAAATTAAGATGGAAATGTAGTGTTGGATAATCAACGATTTCAGACATTAAAAGGAGCAAGCCTACACTTTTAAACTTCATGTCCGTGCTTGAAAACGAAGATTAAAGTTCTTCAAGAAAATCAATGAAGGTAGCAAGAAACAAAAATTTAGAAGATATCGTTTTCAAATGGTTTTTGCAGCAATGTTCTACAAATTTCAAGTCAGATTCTTTATGAAAAAGCTAAGATCTTAGCTTAGAAGCTTGGTTGTTCATCCTTTAAAATGAGTATTAGCTGACTAAGATATTTTAAGTGCTGGCAGTGTCCATCAAACAGCTTATTTTGACCGAGATGTTCAGCAAGCTATGACTTTAAGCACTTGTAAGTATTGTACAGTACGCTATATAACATGTAAATAAAAGTGTTGCCTTTTCATTTAATTACTTAAAACGACTTTTTCTTTAAAAATAGTTTTTTCTTCCATTTTCAACATACCATACATACAGTAATTAATTAAAAAGTATGTAGACCCTTTCTTTGAAAAAAATCCAATTATCCGAATTTTTGATTATCAGAATACGGTCCGGTCCCAATTGATTCGGATAATTGGAGTTCTATATGATAATTGGAGTTTTACATGCAAATTTAATTTGTATTCATGCACAAATTAAAGAATGTACCTCAATGTAACTACAAATAACTTGATTTGAAAATTATTTTTAATACAGTTGAACCCTGCTCTAATAAACTTCAAGGGACCAAAAATTTGGATCACAATATCTGATCTGACAAGGAAAAATTAACCATCTCACAAACTGACATAAAATCTGATTGATGAATCCACACAGAAAGAGTGATTAGAACTGTGACATCTCCAAGAAGATGCTAATAGCACCTTTAATTTTAAAAAATTTAAAAATTTTTTAGTTAATTATTATTGTGTGCAATTACTAGATTTATTTGTTGTCCTTTTTCAGTTTCATCCTATGTGAATAAATTTACACAGAAAATTAATTAGCATAAAAGTCATGGTTCAGACCCATATCCCTCCAATGACACGTTTTCAACTGAAATATGCATTTATAATTATGAGTACACATCAGTTTCGAATAGTGTTACCTGACAGCTCTATCAAAGAAACTGAATAGAATCAAAAAAATCAATTCAGGCCTTTTGTCACAATGGATCAATAGTTAACTGGAAGCTAATTTTATTTTATTTAATGCCAATAATATCTTACATAATTTATCAATTAAACCATATTATGTACATTATACAAATATCTTGTTTTATATTGCTTTTCACTGTTATTCTTGCAGTTTCACATATCCTAGAGAATTTTCCCTTTTATCCATGGGAACGTATTACCCATGGATACTGGGAGCACAACAGTATAATAATTTATACATTCCATTGTAGCAATAACATCATACATAATACTGTAAATAATATAAGAAGGTAATAAAATATAAAATTACCATAAGCACACCAAAAGACCACCAATCAGCTGCAGTTGTATGACCTTTCCTATTAATAACTTCAGGTGCCATATACTCAACTGTACCACAAAAGGAATAAGCTTTTTGGTCACTGAGGGCTTCCTTACACAAACCGAAATCAGTGAGACTAATATGACCATCAGCATCCAAAAGAATACTACAAAAGAATTAAACATTAGTCTGAATTAGAGACAAATAAAAGATATAAATAAAAATATAATACAAAAAAAAAATTCTTCTTAAGATGCATTTTATGCAAACTTCAAAAAGACATTACGAAATTGCTACTAACAAAAAAAAGTCAATAATGTATCATGCCATAGTAAAATATATTTAACTTAAAAGTTACATTTTAAATAAGTCTTCCCTCAATATTTTCCTTGCTTAACCTTTTAAGTCTTTCATTTCTGCTTAACCTATTGAGTAATTCTGAACAAGTTTTGCCATGCAACATTAAAAAAGAAAAAGGGGAAAATTCTGAACAATATTATGAATTTATTAAGTTTCACAGGGGCAGAGATGAAAATTTAGCATGCATGAAACATACAAAAATAGCTGTTAAATGCTTCATTTCAGACACTAAGTTTCGTAAAATTTCGCTTTTTTGCCATATCTACTAGAGAGTTGTGTTTCTTCTCAGACAATTTCGGAGAAAAATATCTGATATAGACGCCATATGACTTCCTTGTATGGCCTATTAAATTATACACAGTTTTTGCAGCATTTTGTTTAACTTATTTCCTGAAATTTCATTAGAGATATATTTCTCATTCATTTAATTTAGTTCTAACTTTGCAACAAAGCAAAAAATACATAAAAACTCGAAACATCTTTATCAAAAATTCTAAATTATACAGCAAAACATAAAACACCAAAAAAATTAAAAACAAGTTTTATAATTAAAATTTATTTTAAAATTAAAAACAAGTTTTATAATTAAAATTAGAGTCTTTATGGCAAAACAAGCCACTTGGTCAGCGGGCAAATAGGCAGATATTTTTTGTTGCACAAACTTGAAAGTTAACTTTTGGTCCCACTGAGCAAAAAGACACTGAAGCTGGTGTATGAATTGAATTATTTCATCATTCTACTAAGAGTTTCAAATCTAAACAAAGCTTAGTGACACTTGAAACTTTAGGTACTTTTCCGTTTCACCGGCGCAAATCTCGCCAAGCAGACTTTACTGGTGAGAACATACAGTATGCACATAAAAAAATGTTAACAAATGTTAGTTCTAAGAATTTTTTATTTTGAAGACATAAACATTTTAATAGTGTTTAATATTTTGTAAAAAGCCAATAAATAAAGACAATAAATTTGTAAAAAGGCATTAATTTAAGAATTTACTATGCTTTCACGGTTCAACATCTCGAGTCGCCGGTTCGTATCATTTGATCCCAAGTGATCTCATCCCACGTAAACTACGCTACAAAAATCTAATTCTCACAGTAATTATTTACATTGATTTCAAGTTAATCTTAGTTTGGAATACAAATTTAAATGCAAGAATTATTTCAATTCGTATGAATAGCTTACTCAGAAATTATGTAAAATCGCAGTGCTTTACTTCGCTAGTGCATTCTCATTAGAATTGGTGAATTTATCCCTTGACTTTGCTTTTTCTTTATTTTCACCTTCGAGTGAGCAGTGTGATTTCATCCTAGTTGACTTAATTACCGTGAATGGCCTTAGGGCATAAAATTTATCTATCTTGTAAAAATTCTACGTAATTGTATGCCAGTATTGAAAGAGACAATCAATCTGATACCAAATGGTGGCGACTTGTTTTGAAAATGAGGCGTAAAAGGTTACCAGCGAAGATATTCCATTTGGCACCAGTTATACCATTATTGGCAACTTTATCGCCTGTAAAAGTACCAAGCTTTTAAATTAATGATAATTCTACAACTATTGCATACAGATTAACTAAAGGCATAAAAATCTTCATCGAAACTTGAGAACAACATAATTCAATCACTTTCAAAGCAAAAAAGGCACAATTTATCAACATAAGAACAAAAAAAAATTGAGATGGGTAACATATATATATTGAATCCATTTTACAACCCCCTTTTTGGAATAAAGAGTCTTTTATTCTGTCCATACATACACAGATATCATACAAAAAGATCCTTCAAATGGATTCAAGAGTGGCCAAAATGGATATTTCTGTTGAAATATGATACCTGAAATTTGTCTTCACCGAACAGTACTTCCTTTGCTCGGTACAAGGAGGTAAAAAAGAAGAAATTAATTAATCTCAAACACCTTCATGTGTGGGGTCCATGAACATTGGTTTTACATATATTTTGAAATTAATCTCAACTATGTAGAAGGAGATGGGCAATAGCTTTAATTACTGCATTAAAGCTAATTTCTATTACATTCTCATAAAAATTACTATACATTGTCATAAAAAATGCGCATGTTTGACTTAAGTTAATGAAGTTATTAGAAGTACCAAATTTTGCCACTGAAACACATGATTAAGAAAAACAAGTGTTATTAAAGCATTTAGAAACTTTTAAAATCATTGCAATCATTGCTTTTAAAATCATATACTAAATTTTCACGAGTGGTTAAGAGTTGCTTCTTGCAATTGCTTATAAAGGCCTCTGTTCCTGGTTTAAAGGCAACTGGCCTTTTTGAAAAGCACTATAGATTCCACTTATAAAAAAAGTTAACAGAATCCATTTATATAAAATTAATAATTACATGAAAAAATTATAAGGTGGGAGCCTTATAATTTTTTCATGTAATTAGTTTATATCTTCTGATATGAGGAGAGTAAACAGGCAAAGACGGAGGAAAAGACAGAACCTCTGTTTTGAGCCTACACTCCCTCTTCATACTGTTACGTTTATCCCACTTCTGACACCAATTGTTGCAATTTTTCTTTTCTGACACCAGTTGTTATGTTATTTTGTTTCTTCGTATGGGGTTCGTAGATTTGGAGTGAATAACGACGACAATTGATGAAGTATCGAAACACACTTTATTAGCCAGTATTGTCAGGGCAGCTCCAAAACACGTTTTACAGTCATCGATGAACTACTATAAACGCGCAGACGCGATCAGTGACACAGCCTTCAGGTTATCACGGTGGAGACAGCTTCCTGCAAAGCACCAAACTCTGCTTTTCGGAGTACAGCTTCTGACTCTGTTTGGTCATTCTTGGAACTCCACGTACTCTTGAGACTCTCCACGCTACAACTCATGATGCACTCGACGACACACGAGCACAGCTCCCGACTCTTTGGTTCAGTCATTCCCGGAGCTCAACACGCTCTCTCAACGATGCACTAACTGCGATAAACTAACAGACTCCTTCGGTAGACTCGACAACTCACTCGGCACTCGCTGCCTGGCTGTCAACTCGATCGACTCCGCAGGGATTGACAATTTAATTATTTCACAGTAACGAAAAATTTAAACTATTAGCAGAAAATATCAAATAAAATGTGCCAAAAAAATTAATAAATGCCAAACCATTAAATGAAAATTTCAAAATACTTGTGTTTTCATTCTTTGAAAACTATGTACTACGTTTTTATCTTAAAACAATAAAATTAAATTGCAGGAATTTTAACTAAAACTTTTCACACAAAATTTAAAATCACTGAACCAACATTAGGTTTGTTTCTCTGAAATAGCAGTAATTAAATACACACTGACCATAAAAAAAGTCATTTGGATAAACATAAGGCCATATAGGAATCAGAAATGGATTAAAAGGATTTCCTACAGTTCAACACCCACAAAGTACTTGACACTTGATGACCTCTGTAAATGTTCGATGCAGAACGAAGTACCTCGCATATGGCACTTCAAAACACTTTTCCTAAACACAGACTGATGACTGGAGTATTTAATTATTTTGTAGTTAATTAAAATATACTCCTATTGAGCTTAAAGCACTGATTACTTGCAAAGCACTTAAATCATTGATGATCACGTAGTATATATTTTTTTTCTCTTTGTAGACACTGGCAGAACATGAGCAAGAAATTATGAACGCACAAATTAAAAATAGGCATGGCACAAACTTGCATCATAATTCACTTCATTAGGTATGCATAAAAAAGTGATGGACATGGCACAGGTGGAGATCCTGTCTTGACTTTGCCGTAATAGATTCTGTAGTAGAAGGCAGTGGTTGTATACACAATGAACAGCTAGAATTTTGATGCCATAGAATGCTGAAACGCCGATCCACAAGCAATAAGAAATTTGGCAGTCAAGGTACATTAAATTTAACTTTTATTTCAGTAAACATGTTGTGGCCGCAATCCAGTTGGCACATTAATTGTGCCTATTCCAAAAAGTTTACATTTTTAATAACTTTGTAGCAAGAAAGAAGCAACAGGCAGACAGCAGTCTAGCTAAGCCAAAGCAGTGAAAGCAAGTGCGCTATGTTCAAAGTGAAATCTTAATTCAGACTGAGTTAGTTTTGGTTCTCAATGCATTTTGATTTGATGGTTAATATTGCTTTAAAATTACTACTGGCTGTTTGAGTTCTAGTTTCATTTACATCATCAGACTTACGTATGAGTCATATGATAGATTTTTTCGAAATGATGCAGTGCAAATAGAAGTTACTATTTTTAGAATACAGAAGCAACTTAATTTTCTCTGCTAATTTAATCTTTTACATATTCTTTATTTTTCTTACATTTATATATATATATATTATGAGTTCACTAAGCCCCTTAGAAAGCATTTCAAGCTTTCTAAGTGTCCCAATGAACTCATGTACCCTTAGAAAGCATTTCAAGCTTTCTAAGGGGCCCTATGAAAGCTTTGCCATAATCATAATAAAATGAACTGAAGACTTAAGCATAGTTAATTTTCATATTTTTTATTTTGTCATTCTCAAAATGACTGCAATTTTATTTTTCTCCAGATTTACACTAAGAATAATTTCTTCATCACTCAAAATTTGAAAATTTGGTATTCCAAAAATGTAAACTTTTTGGAATAGGCACAATTAATGTGCCAACTGGATTGCAGCCACAACATGTTTACTGAAATAAAAGTTAAATTAAATATACCTTGACTGCCAAATTTCTTATTGCTTGTGGATTGGCGCTTCAGCATTCTATGGCACCAAAATTCTAGCTGTTCATTGTAGATACAACCACTGCGTTCTACTACAGAATCTATTACAGCAAAGTGAAGACAGGATCTCCAACTGTGCCGTGTCCATCACTTTTTTGTGCATACCTAATGAAGTGAATTCTGATGCAAGTTTGTGCCATGTGCCTACATTTATCAATTCTGAAACATCATCTTTTTATCATTTGAAACATGACAAGAAATTAATTGTTAGCTCACACTTTTTTCCTTTTTAACACATGTAAACCATAGTTTCCTGATCATTTCTTGAAAGTGATCATTAGCTCAGTTAACAGGGACCTCAGCTGACACATGTTTGTTTAATATATGAATAAATGAAGGATCCTATAGTATTACAAATATATGTTTCTCCTTTTAGTCACCTGCTTTTGGCGACTGTCTTCTTTGATAGCACAGTGATACAGTGTTAATTATAATCAGACTATTTCTAAACAGTTCACTTAAAAAAATTCTTCACAAAAAAATTATATAGTATATTACACAACAGGAATTAAATATTCATTAGTCCCTACAAGTTCATTTTGCCTTATACCTTTAAGAAATGGACAGACAAATGGAGAATGCAAACTGGAGCAATGCTAGAGGTCAGATCTAGGCTGAGAAAGCTGTACTAATCATCAATGAATTAAATAAATAAATATCACTGAATGAAATTCTTAAATGATCATGTATCAGGTAATGCTCAATACAGCAACACAAAACATACTTTTCAGGCTTTAAATCTCGATATATAATGCCAAGACTATGGAGGTGATCTAATGCAAGAGCCAACTCAGCTAAATAAAATTTAACATCTTCTTCAGTGAACATCACCTGCATTAAAGAAAAAGGCAACAGTTAAAGCACTTAAAAATCTATAATATACATATTTTTATCATTATTCAAAAAGAAAAAATAGTTTTACTGTCATTACATGTAAGAAATATAATTTTATCATAAAGGGAATAAAATCTAGCTCCTTTTTTTATTTTACCACTTAACGTTTTTTAAATACTACCTGATTTTTTTATAACTAATATCCAACTAGTCAGAAATATTAGATAAAGTACAATACTTAGAACACCAGAGATTTTCAAACAGCCACTTAATTATTTAGTAACAATAATTTAAACCGAAAACAGGTTTAAAACAAATCAACCTAAATGACTGTTCCGAAAAAAGGCTTTTTTTTTTTTTTTTTTTTTTTTTGAAAAATTTAAATGGCATAGCTGTTTTATTAATTTTGCAATGATTTTCTTCTATTACGAAATAGACAAGCCATAAAAGTACAAGAATTGTTTTCCAAATTTAAAATTTCTCTGGTATTTGTTCATAAATGTGCCTACATTTAAAATTACTATATTATTACTTAGCTTTATATCACAATTTTAAAAAGCCTATTCAGTAACAGTTGAAAAAGCATTACACAAAGTAATAATTGTGGGCTTTACCTATTAATGAAAGTGAAGCCCTCCACTTTTTACAAGATTACAACACACAATAGACATTCAAAATATGTGCTAATTCTTATCAGATGAAGCTGCGCATATACAGTATTTTACAGAACTGTTGCATATATAAACACAGACAAACTGTTAAAATACGTATTGGACTTCTTTCAAAGGAAACTATTTAATGTACATGGTAATCATACAATTTACTTATTGATAGTATACGGAGCTAACATTAAATTTTTGACAAAAAAAAAACAAAAACAAAAAAAAACAGATGACACATAAAACTATAATAAATTTAAATAAGTATCTTAGAGAAATGTTAGCAATCTTGACAAGGACACAGACAGATGTTTAAAAAGAAGAAGAAACAGTGATTCAGAAGATACAGTAGATAATGAAGGCATGATCACAAGTTGCCAGAAGCACGTTCACCCCCAAAATAATGCCAGAAGCATGTTCACCCCCAAAAAATGAGGGGGAGATATTTGTAGCTAAACAAATAAACTTCCTTGTCACACATTTCAACCATAATGCTATAAAAATAATATAAAAAATTCAAGAAGGCTTGACCTCCAAGATTGCTGGAAGAGATATAAAATTCTAACTACATTCATTCTAAAATGGTAATCACTTCATAAGGATGGCTTGTTATAAAGATGCTTGAATCACGCGAACGGGCTGGCTGCTTGGGCATTTTCATGGTTTTCCCCATGTGTAACGGGCATTGCCAGTTTTCCTTAGAAAGTCATCCACAAAGGCAACCCTCCCGTTATGCAGATAACCCTAGTGCTCTGCCATAATCTCAATAGAGCAATCTTTATAAAGATCCGTTTCTAAGATCCTTACAAAGATCAGCTGTGAGAAGCACCTCTTATACAGGGCATCCTTAGGCAAGTTTGATCCCCCTCCAATTACTGATTAAATATGGAAGGCATGAAATAAATTTTTGACCTCTTCGTGCAAAAGAACCAATTTTTTATACAGATGCCACAGATTCATTTTTCATCCACTGTATAATTAATTAATAATGTAAATGAAAATTGGACTTGTATAAGTGTGCCTTGGCACAAAGGTACCTGCATCCTACGAATGTTAGCTTTCTCAAGTTAGAAACTGATCTCCTTAAATGGGGTACATTTTTATAAGACAGAACACCTACAGCTGACTGCCTTTATAAAGGTGCCCCTAAAGAAAAAATTATTTTGTATACACACAGACACCCCTACTCAAAAATACAAAATGCTTGGAGCTCAAAAAATTGAACAAAAAAAAAAAAATTGGAAGTTAACATATGCGATAAAGAACAAGAAATACAATCCAAAACATACTTCTTTGCTGAGCCTTGTAAAAAGATCTCCTCCTTTTAAAAAATCTAGAATTAAATATAATTTTCCTTCAGTCTGGAAAGCTACAAAAATAAAATTTTTATTTAGATACAATAATTTCATCATATCATTCAAATTCAAGTCAATAATAAAAAAAACAAACATCTGTTACATACCATAATGTAACTTTACAATAAATGGGTGCCTAATATCTGCAAGTATGTCACGTTCCATTTTTGTCCGCATTCTGTCCCTTACTGTAAAATTTCAGAGTTATTAATAATACACATAAAAAATTATTTAAAAACACATTTATACAAAGGAAACACATTTCTGAAAAACTTGAAAACATAAAATGGGAGCTCTGAGTTATGTTGTAGAATACATGGATTAAAATTGTGGCACTAAGCTATGTTCTAGCAAAATATCTTTTTTGATAAATGGAAGAAAAGCATGTCAAATTTAACTTCTTCCAAGAGCAAAAATTTTTTGTTCATAATAAAGATGACTTATTTCAGATTGCATACAAAATCAACAGACATTCTATTCAAAATCTAAGTTATCTAAAAATGCCTTTTTGCCTACATTCAGACCTTTTTTAATAACTTACTGAAAACAATAAACTATAGAAATCATATATGCCAAACATACTAAATATAAAATGCAATTAGCTGTACAGATCCAGAAAGTGGCCTTCAAGCTATTATTTCAAGCCATTAGCCATTATCAACATTATTTTACAAATTCTTCAAATTTCTAGTTTTTCTCCGAAAATTCAAACTTATTTAATATCTAAGAGAGAAGAAATTATCTAGTAACATTTAAAACTAATTAATTTTAACATAAATTATTACAGAACAAAATGCCAGAGTTTGAATAAATATTTTAATTTCTTCAACATGCTATGCAATATGTAATAGCTGTTAATTCTTATAATTGACAATAAGGTTTGATTTACAATGAGAATAACAATTACTTTCAATAGGTAAATTTCTACAGACAAACAATTATAACATTTTCAAGAATTAATAATCATATTTTTCTCCCTAAAACATTAGAATCTTTTGAAGTCTTCGCAGTTAAAATAATAATAAAAATCAAATGACTGGAACATAATCATGTTATCCATTTCAAATAATAGGGGCATAGTTAAAAATAAATGAACTGAAAAGCCTTCCTTAAAGCATTTTTGATGCAAGTATTTTTATGTCAAATGAAATGTTTTGTTACAATCTACTGTGGGGGGGGGAAATGCCTAGACGAAAAGAATTTAATGAACTGTATGCTGAAGCTATGAAAAACTTACTCCATTCTCCTTTCTGAACAGTTAAAGCAGTGTTTCCCAAGGTGATGTCCACATCCCACAGAGAAAAGGGGGGCAATTTAATTATTAAGGGGGAGCAATTCGAGTATGGACTCATCCATAATTTATGTTAACAGTATGGCAACTCTCAGTCGCTACTCTAGCTGGGTAAATCTCCGATATAAGTAACTTCTGTCCGCCATGTTAGTAGCAGTGATTTCACTGTTCAACTTTAAACTACTGGTTATACTGGGCCGGCACTCACACTATAGTTCTGAATGGCGCGAAATGTTTAGTGCCAGGATCTCAGTTTGTGCAGTGTTTCACAGTAACGCTCAGCATTTACCATTGGGTTAATTTGAAATAAGCATCCATTAAATTGATGTAAATGTCTTGTTTTAAAAAATATATCCATTGTATAAATATAAGTAATATATAAATGGTATATAAATTCAATGGGAAATTCTTATTAATTTCAGTTTTAGAAGCATTTTTCAGAAAAATTTGTCAAATAAAAAGTATGTATTTTTTGCAGTGGGCTGTCATATATATTTAAATATGCATTTTAAGTCTCCAGTTCATATTATTATTTTTTAGTCTTTAATTGAGGGGGCATAAGAATGTTAGGGAGCATAAGAATTTTAGAAAGGTTGGGTGCACACAAAACTTTTGGTTTGCAAACAAAACTTTCCCAAACTTTTGGTGCACACAAAAGTTTGGGAAACATTGAGTTACAGGAAAATGATTGGCTAGATCCATATGATGCAGCAGAGTGTTAAATACAGAGTGTGAAAAAAAGAATAAAATCCTGCTCCTTATGACAAAGAAAATAATTGTGATAAAACATAACTAATTTTCCTAAACTACGCTAAAAATTTTGTTTTATGCTAATCCTGCTAAATTTTGTTTTATGCTAATATATATTTCAGTGTGCAGGACAAGATGAAAAAATCAAACATACTTACTTAATTTTTTTTAAACAAAAATCAGTGAAACCTGTTACTGTTAGGTAACTACACAGTTTAACCATTAATTAAACAAAAGTGTATGTAAATAATTATTAACATTGGAGATTTTTTCTTCTACCATATCTTATAGTTTATTTTTCCTTTCAAAGTTACATTAACCTATGGGGAAATTATATTTATACCATTTATTAACAAACCTGTTTAATATGAATCAGTTGACAATTACTAATCTCAACTGTAATCATTATTTTTGAATGAAAAATTTTTAATTTGTTTTTCTATCATTTAAGCATTAAATCATGATAACATACACATTATATGATATTTGCTTTTAGCTTCTTAAGTAAAATTTAGTTCACCATTTTTTGTTTTTCATCATCCTTTTTCATAAGCTCTAACCCTCTTCCAGAGCCCAAAGGAAAATACATACACAGTTCTTTTATTTCAAGATGAATGATCATATTCTGTACATATTTATTATGTCTGTCTGTAAAATTAAATGAATATGCCTGATCTAACAAAAATAAAGTCCACTAATCAAAATACGAAAAGACATTAAATCAATAAATAAAACAAGATAGAAGAAAATAATCAGTACATAATTACGAAGCATTATTTAATTATTTTATATCAATATTTAAAAATGCACAATAATTATCAGTTGTGCAATAGTGAATACAGGACAGAACAGGAAAAAATGGGGAGGCACTATACCTTTGCAAACAGTTTTACAGATACTGTCCTACCATACTAACTACAGCTCTATTCCAATATTGATGAAGAATGCCCCAGGAGTCAGATCCAAAGGTATAACACTCCTCTTCCCCTACAGCCAAACCTCTCATGTGAAATTTTAGCTTGCCAGTATTTGAATACTAAGCCCCCATGCCGCTCACAAATTATACACTTAGAAACATCAAAGTTTTCTCTGGGATTTTGAACTTGTAGCCAACTAATGTTATTAATCAAAGTACCAATTAGGGCAAAATATCAATCAGGGCTAATCAAAATATCAATCAGCACATCACTGAATACAGAAATCAGCTGCATATTGCATAGTTTTGACAAATACTTTTACAGACCATCATATACAGTGAGTGTCGCATATGTGACAGTGACATACATAGCGATGGTGTCACATAAGGTGATAGTTCTGTCACTTCCTGTTCAAAATTTTTGACATGTGTTAAGATGCAGACAAACATATGCCACTTTTCATCTTTACACTCAAACATGGCATAGCAAAAGGCAAATCTGAGGGCACAGTTTCTGGTATCATCACTCAAATACCCAAATCTATAGGCCTGGTAAATCAGTAAATCAAATGTATAATACTATGCAACTCATCTTTTTCAGGTAGTGGTTCATCTTTTGCAGTGGGTTATGTTGTAAATAATTTTTCACCCGAATGCAGAAAGGACAGAAAATGCTGGTAATACACCTAGCATTATGATTACACTTACCAAAAAAATTGCAATATTGATTTAAAGCTCCAGAAGCTATGGGATGCACTTTTACAATTTTAAAACAAAACACAAAGAAAAGGGTGGTTTACAATTCAATGCAGGTAGGAAATTTCACATAAGCTTGGTATTCATCATATATGTAAAAAATATCATCTATAATATCAAAAATTCTCTTATAACCATATCAAAGAAATGCATGAAATGCATTGTCTTATCAATTAACATTTACTTGTAATGTAACAAGAAATTATTGCACATTAGTGGATTTCAGAATGCCCTTCATAGTAATTAGACGATACTATGAAATTTTGTAATTACTATTTTCTTCAGCCTTAGCTGCAGGGCTAAATTTTATAACATCTCAAATGTTCCATTTAAACATGGCATAATATTTTCATTCAAACATGCCCACTTCACTAGAAACAATGCATACAATTTAGGAGCATTCATTATGATATAAAAAGGATACATACAGACTTTTCTATAAATTCAACATACATTAACAATCACTTAATTTAGACCCTGACATTAATATAGGAACGGAGTATAATTTTATAGAGATTTAAATTATACCCCTTCCCCACATTACTACCAAAAATAATCACAGTATATGCCATGAGAAAAGATAAATTCAAAAGAAATAAATATTCTGTTCCTTAAGAATATGCAAACAAAACACTCTTCTTGAAAATACACTTAGATAGATAAATAGATGATTATCTTACCTTTCAATGTTGCTTTCTTTAAAACTTTCATGGCATATAAACTACCTGAATCAGGTCCTACTATTTTCTTTACTAAAAAGACCTGGGAGGAATTAGATACAATGTTACTTTATAAGACAAATATACTGAAAAAAATATTATGAAAACATTAACAAAATAAATAAACATTGATGCAAATAAAAAGAAATAATTATGAAAAAGCATAATATGTAGAGAAATCAACAACCAGGGTTCGTACACATTTCCTTACATGAAAATTAAGGACTTTTAAGGACTATCAAAGAAAAAATTAAGGACCTATCAGCAAACAAACAAAACAAACAAAAAAAAAATAACAAATAGAATAACGCATTTATCCATTTGTGAAACTAACAGAAGTGTGTATTATGCACTATTATTAAATTCAATTTAATACTTAACATAAAACAATTTTAAAAATTAAACTAACTCCCTACAAGTTATGAAGTAGATAACATTAAATTAAGAACATAATTTCTTAAAAAACATGTATAAGTGTATTTTACACTAATAACAGCCACAGATATTTTAGAGATTTACATGATTATTATTTAATTTATTTGATATTTATTTAAACACAGTCAACTACTATTACAATTGCAATGTAAGAATATTTTGCAGAATAAAATAACAGATTTGTAAACATACAATTTATTTCTTTGGTTTTTTGAAAGATACTAGAATCATAAACTATACAATAAAAGATACAAAACATTTATACTTTTTTAAAATCTGATTTTTTTTTCAGATATTTTAACATCTAATTTATTTATGTCTATTTCCCTTTCTTTAACTATTCTTCTACGTTCATTTGCTTTGATAAACAAATCAATGTTCCTGCTGGTCTCGGCTTCATCTGCTAAAAGCATCTATCGAAGCTGCTGCTGATCTCATTTCTTTTTATGTAATCAAATACTGTGCATTGAGAAATGTATGATGAGTCACTTAAATTTTCAATTTCAATTGCTTTATTTACAGAGAAGCCACTTTCCACAGAGGCCTGTCCATGTGACAAGATAAGAATCATTTTCACTATTTTCCATACTTTAGAATAGTGAAAATCATGAAAATAAGAAGTGAGAAATTTGTCAAGAGATAGATTTTGAGGATCAAAAGTAGAAAATTCATGTAAATTTGTCTTAACTACTTTGTCTAGAATCTCTCCAAACTGCAGCAGAATTTCATCACAATTATCTTGTAAAACACATTTATTCCGCGTTAATACCGTTAGAACTATTTTCATTTTGTTCTGGGCTTTTTCTGGACTTTTAGCCATCAACTGTGGGTCTATACAAGATACATTTCGAATAAGAGAATAATTTATGGGACATTTAGCCATTAAGTGTTGTACCATTGTTAAGACACATTGTTGACTTTGTTTCAATGCAAAACTTGCAGCTTGTGAAATGTCCTTCTTGCGGCAATTTTCATTCATTAACTGCTCAAATAAACTTTACTTTTATCATTATAACAATTTGGATAATTAAATTAAATTTATAAAGATTTTCTGCTTTAGTTATTTTTGAATATTCTAGTTTCAAAATTTTAAAGTGCTAAAAGCAGTCATTTACAAGTTTTAAGATATCTTCAGCAAAAAAGGGAATAAGTGGTTTATCGCTTAAATTATAATATTTAAGGAAATATTCAAGTTATTATAATATTCAAGGAAAGGCAATAATATTTTTGACAGAGAGAGAAAAATAATTTAATTTTATAAGAAATGTTTTATCCTTAGTTGCCTCCAAAATATTTGAGATGGCTTTCAATGAATTTTTTTGAAATGAATTCAATGAATTTTGAAAATTATCGCCAACACCAAAATGACCCATTTAACTACTCATCGTATATGTCCCATTTAATGCTCATCATAAAGTCACCAAAAGTAGCCAAATCCCTTATGCAACGGATACCTTGCGCATAGGATTAAACCAAATACTTAATTGTCTAATGAAGCTTCAAAACGTAATTCCGAACTTCACTTTTTTTTGGCTAGTGTTACCGAATTTGCCCTTGACGACCTAAAATCGAAATGGAGCCAACAGATTTCCCGCGAAATCGATAACAGACCCTCTGCAGAAATAAACTCATAATCCCGATATCCCATACATATATGTGCAAAAAATAAATAAATAAATAAACTCCGTAGAAAGTGATCAAAAATTAATTTATGGCTTAATTCAAACAAACACAGAAATTAAGGTAAGCAAAACCGTGTAAAAACAAATTAAAATGATAAAACGAAACTTAGCTTTCATGTGAATTTTCAGCGCTGACTCTCCCATTCTAGAAATTTCAATTTGTTTCAGACAAAGACCACATTTAGCTTTATAAGGATTGTCATCCATCAATATCCAGTCTTTGTAGTCAGCTTGATGAAGCCACAGTTTATTGGAAATGCACTTTCCAGGCATCTCGTTCCTATTGGCGTCGGAGGGGTTGTGGCCTTCCAGGTTGGGATTGTTCTAATTTTGGGCAAATAGTTTCAGAATCCCCCCCCTTTTTTTTTTTCCTTGAGAACCTTCATCATCACTTTTGCCTCTTAAAGAACTTCCGGCTTCACGCTTTCATCACAATCTGCCTAAATTTATAGATAACATCTGTTTCGAAAGACTGGGTAAATAGCCAATCAGATACTCAATACTTTCATCCTAGGGTAGCTAACTGTTTTTTATCGTTTGCAACGCAAATCCGCCAACAGATTGGTTAAGAGCTGTGTAATTTTAATTCCATGTTCATGAGAAATCGCAATTCACACTTAGAATGGCAATCATTAGAAATGATAAGAAATGTCAAATGAGAAAATTAAGGACCGTTTATTCATTTTGACCAAAATTAAGGACCAAAAATCATTTTTGAAAAAATTAAGGACTTTTAAGGACCGTACGAACCCTGACAACCTATTTAAGTTAAAATACAATTAGCCAAACTGATGTTACTTCATCGCTAGATTGTTTTACTGAATATTATTGGAAGACCAAACTAAAGCATAAAAAATTTTAATTATAATTTACAGTCAAAGAATAATAAGATGGAAATATATTGTCAGTGCTATTTCCAAAGACTTTCATTTCAAAAAAGACAAGTTAAAAGCACTTGTTTTACAGAAAGACTGAAAAATAATTTCTATGCAACAATTCTCATATATTCATCATGCATCCCTTTTAGCAAATCATAAAATAATAAAAATAAAATAATACAGAAAATACATGTATGTTGTAGGTTTTCATGTCAATTAACTCAATCATCTTATTAATTTTGTGTTTATTAAACTTTAGTCCACTCCCACCAGGTTGCATCCACTCCCACTAGGATTAGCCAAGGCATTTAAGCACAGAGTTTTTGAATTTGAGAGTGAGCCTTTAGTAAGTATTGGTGACAGGTTACTCTGCCAACTTTTCCTGTTACTGAGTTGATTGTCAGCTTTAGCTTTGCTAGCTACAGTTGCTTTATGAAATGCTGGGGTCAAGCCACAGCTTATTGAGATATTTATTATTTTGAATTTAATATTTATATTTGATTGGAACATTTGTCCTATGTTTTCCTACAAATAGCAGCTGTTCAATATATTTTTGGTATTGCATAACTTGTTTAACTGTCAGACTGACAAGCTAATAAAAAGATTAATTTAAAACTTTCATTTGATTTTGCATATACTGCTTATTATGAGATAGACAGGTCAATAAGTCATCTGTCTGTCTGTACAGTTCTGGAATTTGACATTTAGAATAGTGTAAAAATTACATGTGAAATCACCAAAAAATTCAGATTCATGGTTTTGACAATGTGCCAATGATATCACGTTTTACTATTTTCAGATTAACTCTTTTCAGATTCCATTGCTTAGCTAAATAGATTTGTTAGAGGTAGCTATAATGGACTAGAGGTGGTTTATTGCAAAGATAAAATGATGATACTTACAGTCATAGATTCACATAATTTATTACTGGACAACTAATTCTTGAGACACACACATATTCTTACTCACACATCATCATGAGTGCAATGTGCACCCAATCTCTTCATAGCATTCTTTCAAATTTACATCTTAAGACATTAGATTATTTTATGATGATAGACAGCGAGGTAAGTGACAGCATCCTAGCACGCTGCAAGCAAAGCAAAATTGACTATGCGTTCAATAAAGTGTAAGAGAGGGTAAAGTTTCGGTTCTGAATAGAAGGACTGGATAAAAAATATATATATAATATAATATGCATTGCTGCATATTACTTAAGATGACATGAAACAGATTAATTTTCAAATAATGCCATTTAGACCATAAAAAAACAGTTACTGTGCTTAGGACAGTTATAAACAATTAATATGCTTAGGACAGAAAGGAGAAATAATCAAACTAAAATGAAGAATAATGGGGATTTTGCAAAATTAAAATTAGAAGTTTGCTTTAAAAAAGTGTTATGTATTTTCAATCAAATTATAATCATAAATCAGCAAGAAAAATGCAAAATTAATTTACACTTTTGTAAAATCAAAAGGCATCAATAAATATTAATAAATTTCCTATTTATTAAATGATTTAACAGCACATGAAGAATATAAACTAGAAAATTTGATACAAATGCCATGCTTAAAATATTTTATAGACCTTCCCAAAAGATCCTTGACCAAGGACTTGTAATAATTTGAACTGGTCTGGTGCTCCTTTAGGATAGCCTTCTTTAGTTATGTTAGTTAATTCTATTTCATGTAAACCTTCTACTACCTCATTTGTATCCATGTCTTCAGTCTGCTGCAAAAATAAAACAAATGCATAAATAGCACAAGCTCAGAAGTAATTAATTAATATCAAATGAATAGCAAATTTTCAGTGTGAAATTATAATTTTTTTTTCATAATTTCTTATGAGGAATCCAAACACAAAGGTCATGAATCAGAAGATGATATATCAATAGCCTTATGACATAAACAAAGCATAAAATCTCTCACCAAACTATAATTTTACTAGAATATTCAAGAAGTAAAACTTCTTAACACTAACTAAACTTTTGACTTCAGAAAAATCTCTAAGCTTTTAAGAAACCTTTTCTCCCCTTTTAATTGTACATACTGAATATCTTTAATTCCAAATACCTGGGGCCATAAATATTTTAGAACATTGCTAAAATGATGAATTGCTATTATAAAAGCTGCAGCTTTATAAAAATTATGAACTGCACCATGAAAGCTAATCTTAATGTTGAAAGCCACTACACCTTTAAAGCAAATTATAACATAACTAAGAATCCACATAAAGTTTTCCAAAAGCTGAAAAAAAAAAAAAAAAAAGAGAGAGAGAGAGAGAGAAAGAGAGATTATGTACAATTTTGGATGCAAAACTAAGGCAATTATCATTATCTTCTTTTAACTGTCCCTTGAGAAGAAAACTCAGAATTAGAAAAGACATAAGGATTTGGTACTGGCCTAATTTAAAGATCTAAGATTTGAACACTATTGTTACTTGTATTTATAATAACCAAAACACTTCATCTAATTCTACTTTAATAAACTTCTAAAAAATTCCTATTCTTTTTTTAATGAGAAAAAAACTCTTTTTTTATCAGTAATCTGAAAAATCAGTTTGAATTAATATTTGCAAGAGTCTATAAACTGTAGCCATATGTTTTATATAACACGCTCCTCCCTCAAGTGAAGAAAAAGCTAAACACTTGTACGAATTATATTAATTTTATTAACAGTTAATTTCTGAGTTAAACTTCCTTTCCTATCAATTCTTAATTTCAACTTACTACATCCGGCCAGAATGTAGTTTTAGAATCATGTCTGAATGCTAATGAGGAAGAGCGGTATTTAACCGTGAAGTTCTACAGTCTTAGAGAGATACCAGATATTCTGGCTGCACGTGTCCACCTTTTTAGGCATCTCATAAGCTACTACTATACTCGGCCATACTTTAGGCCCTTGATAGCTTTGCAGTCAATTAGCATTAAGGGGCCAACTCTGTTAGAATTTTGACAGCTTCGGCTATATCTCTTTAGTTAAGATTAGTTTAGTTTAATTCTTAGCCTCTTAAGTTCAAGCCCAAGTGTCAGCTTTATTGTACAACTCCAAGACGGAATTTTGTTAAACTTTAGTTGGAATAATAAAGGGTTATTTCACCCTCTTACTTATTGTTTTCTATCTCATGAACTCATGCGATTATTCGCTTACTAGTTCTTAAGGTTCTTCACTTTCAACTGCAACTTAAAAATACACAGTGGAGAATCCTACAAACTTTTTTTTTTAAAAAATTAACTTCAGCCAGTCATTTTAAGAAGCTTTTTTAGAAAGACTTTAACCTCTTATTCCAAGAAAGACAAGTTGCATAATTGATCTAGTTGCATAATTGAACGCAATCAACTTTAGTCACTTGCATCAAGAAATAAGTTTTGGGGAAAAAAAAAAAAACTGCTACCATTTCCTTAAAAAAGATACAATTTTTTTATTCTTTCATGCAACTTACAAAAAAAAAAAAAAAAAAAAAAAAGAGAGAGAGAGAGAGAGACAGAGAGAGAATGACTCCGAATGTAGAAGATTTGGATATTATACATACTCTAAAAACAATGAAAATACATGGTGATAGTATTACGGATTGTTCTGAATAATTCACTATGAAATAATAACATATCAAAAACCTGAAGTGGCAAGGATGTTTATTACCAACTCAGTGGGTAAAATATTTATGCATTAATATCAAATGCATATTTATGCCCATGATACGTCATTCCTAGTACAGTACAACATGACTTTTTTCAGTTTTCCCTAGTAAAATTATCTAATGTTAAAAAAATACTTCCTCTAGAAAAATTTACAATAAAAGCATTTTACACTTTTAAATCTGCTATAATACAACTAAATACAAACAATAACAACCAACTTTATGTAATTGCAAAATGGCTCTTTTCATATAATACACGTGTAATACTACAACATTCAAATATAATAATTATAGGTATTAAAATCAAATAATACAAAAGTGAATTTTTCTTACCTTGTCTCCCCATTTTGCTTTGAAAACACAAATTTTGCTCTTGGATTTTTTTAATCCTTTGACTTATTAGGAGTTTCTGAATGTTCATTTTCCTGACCCAATTAAGCAAAATGCACTAATTTTAGTCTCTATTTCCCATATTATTATTATTATTCGTTTTAAGTAAATAATTCCCAATTTTCAATTTCATATTTATCATGCTATTACATAATTATACATTTTAAAATTTGTATGCATACTCAGATGTCAATTGTTTTGTACTTTGTGGGGCAAAATGTATATATTTTATAAATCTTAAATGAAAAACTAATATTAATTTAGGAATGTAACTGAACTACTTCAAAATTCTGCAAAGGTTTTCTGATAATCATAATAACTCTACATAATTTTCAAATTTCCAAATGAATATTTTCAAAATTACCCTGTATCCATGTCAATAAATAAAGCAATGCTAAATACTGTCATTACATGAAAGACAATATTTCTCATGATACAATTACATTACTTAACATCACATTTTTTTGTGTAAGCAAATGAAAATATATATTATGTTTATTTTATTTATATATTTAAAATCACATAAGAATCTCAATATATCAATACAGTTTTTCTGGCACTATTCACTAAGACAGCTGGTTTGTCTTTCTCTGATTTCAGCATTATTCATATAAAACTTCTGAAAACTGCATTACAACTTTAACCATTAATTACCGCATTATAAGTTTTAACATGATAAATAATCTGCTTTCAAAATAAAAAAATCTGAACTCAACACACCAACTTCCTATGGCCAGTTAAATTATACACATTTTTGGCAGCACTTCATTCAAACTTATTTCCTCGAATTATTCTAGCTTAATAAATCGATCCCTCAAAGCAAGTTGAAAATGGCATCAAAATTTGCAAATTTTGAAATCAAATACACTAGTCAATTTTTGCCCTACCAAAGTCAAGTTTTTTTATATTTTTATTTTTTCATAAAGAGCATAAAACTTTCCTAAATATACATATAGGAACCATGAGACCGCATTAAAAGTTAGATTTCATTATTTGCCCAAAAGTGATTTTTTTTTAAATCTCACACTGCCAATACATGAATATTTTCGTCATTTAAACACTTCTGTATTTTTGTTGCACTTCATTTAAATTTGTTTTCCCAAATTATTTTAACTTAATTACCCAATCCCTCAAGGAAGTTAAAAATGACATCAAAAACTGCAAAGTCTGAAATTAAATATCACAGTTAATTTCATCATTTAAAACACTTCTGTAACTAGAAGTGTGTGACTAAGCCAATGATTGTAAAAAGAAAGGCCAGATAAAGGGGTAGTGTATATAAATTATATATATTTATACACACACCTTTGGTACTGCCAATCGCAATAAAAAACAAATGCACAACTGTTATAGCAGTCCCTTATACAAAATTTCATGTTCTACAACTAATAGTTTTAGAGTTATGCAAGATACATACATGCGTACAGATGTCACGAAAAAAATCCCTTCTGTATTCATTTTAAATCCATTTTAAAAATCACTTTGGATAAAAGTCCTTCATTTCTGTCCATATGTATAGATGTTGCGCAAAAAAAAAAAAAAAAAAAAAAAAATCGTCTGTGTGGGGTTCGATAACTGTCAAAATGGGCATTTCTGCTGAAATATGACACCTAAAATTTTTCACAATTATAATACTTCCTTTTTATTTTGAATAAGGAAGTAAAAAGATCAAACCATTAAAACCATTCAAAATAAGACATGAACTATAGAACCCCACTTATTTTTCATATTGGAAGAAGACAGCTACAACAAAAAAATTCAGGCAAATGACCATATAGTAACAAAAATGAAGGCAATATCAAGAATTTAAATCATTGCAAACAATGATAATAATATTTCGTTTCTTAATATTTAACATAGGACAGAGAATGAAAGATATATCAAGCATGAATATAATATTTAAAAATTATAACAAATGATGTTAATAAAATTTTGTTACTTTGCAAACGGTGTCTTATAACAGTGCTTGTTGATCTTTTCAAAGCTGAAAATTAACGATCGTAATTTTTTTTTTAATTTTTCATTGCCCATTTGGTGCTTCTAGCTGACGACTTGACGCAAGTGTCTCACTTGGCTCCTCTTTGTCCCAGCTCTGGCTTAAATAAAAAGTTTGACCATTCACTGAATTTAATATAGTCTGAAACCTTTAAATTTATGTAATCATTGAGTGATAGATTTGCTGTAAATCAAAATTTGAAAAAGATTTTGATTTTACAGATTTACTGATTACAGATTCTTTATTTTCCACATCTGGAATTACAGGATTTGAGAAAGTAAATAAAATATAATTTTTTTTTAAATCTAAAAATTTTATTAGCTTGATTTGCACTAAAAAGCATGAAATAAAATAATTATATGACTTCTTGAACACAACACTCAAAACTGCAGTTGCTCTTATATCTATATATTTATTGGCTGCCTTAGAATTAACATTTACTGGATACTTTAGAATTAAACATAAATATAGAGATACTAAGAGCAACAGCAATTTTAAGAATGTTGTGGTCAAGAAGTCACATAATTATTGTATTTCACAACTTCTAGTGCAAATCCAGCCTTTACATAAAAAAGATTTTTATATTTATTTTGAAGTTTTTTTCATTTTGAAATTTAAGCATCTTTTTCTGTACTTATTAAGCAACTGCAATTTCACTTAGTTTTAATTAAAATTTGTGTAATCGATTATTTTGGGAAATTCTTAATGTTTTGTTTATATTTAACATCTGATTCAGAAGTTTTCAGAGCGGCCATTATACTTTATTAGCTATTAGCACATGCCGTCTACTAATGAGGCGCTACACGAATCCTTTTGTGTGCTATTGCATGCAAGCGGGTTCGGCAGAATGTAGTTTTATGACAGAGATTTGTACCTTAAAAGTAGCCTTTAGAAATGCAGACTTTCAGCAATATCCAGATTACAATCACCCCTGGATATATCTCAAGAAATGCTGAAAAAACATTTGGAGCAAAAATATTAAAGTTTTAAAATAGAGCAGTAATTTTTTAATGAAATTTTTTTAATAATTTTATTTTTATTTAAATATGCAGTTTAATAATTTTCTTTTCAAGTTCTGATTATAATTTCCTGTATAAATATAATACGAGCATAATTTTTAATAAAAATTTGAAAATGCAGAAGAAAAAGGGGAAGGTTCAAATTGTGCTGCGTCCCTTTAAAAATAACTACTCAGTATTTTAAAATACAGTACAAAAATATAGCAGAAAAATTATAGTTTAAAAAAAAATTAACAGCATTCAAAACCTTTCTACTTGACACATTTAAAGAAAGTAAATAATAAAAAAGAAAATATTATAAGCACTATTAACTGAAGTTACTTACTTGAGGGGCATCCTCAAATGTTTCCTCTGCTGCCATATTTTCTGCCTGAGCAGTCTGCAATAACAATAAGATCATGAAGCCATGAAAAATCAAAGATACTATTCTTTATCAGCCTAAAATAAATATCAACACAGATAACACTGACTGCAGGAAATGCTGCAGATTAACACTGAGGTTTTAACTGATGATAAAAGGAATTACAAATAGCTACATCCAGATATTACATTAAAATAAGCAATTCAAAAGAAATTCATAAAAAATACAGTATAAAAATACACAATTTTAAAAAAGCATGTTTAATTTATAAATGATGCAGAAAATGAAATTTCTATCATTAGTAGAATTGATATAAGGTAAATTAATAAATAATGTTACAAAATAAAAATTTACCTATTTACCATATTTTTATTTAAAATTTTACCATCTAAAAAATAATTGCTTAATATTAATTAAGTTTAATTTAGAAAATTTTATGTATAAAAACAACTTTCTGAATGCACTCTGACATGTGAATCACACAAATCATTAGCTTTAAATAAATTCTTTTACTTAAAATGCAACAAAATTTCTCCCCGCCTGTCATTAGATTAAATAACAAAACAATTTACAGAAAGAAAGCATACCTTAAATTAAGGCAAAATCCAAAAACATTTTAAAAGAAAATGAATTTCAAGGCAAATAGCAATGAGGCGTGTTTTCCTTCATGTAGCAAAAATATGCTGCATTTTAGGAAGGAAACATATCATTTAAATAACTTAATTAAAACACAAGTAAATAAAAAAAGGAAGTAACAGTCAAATGTTACCTGTCAAGGAAAACTGTAATAAAAGTAATCAAAATATGAGAAGACTTCTAAGAAATTTAAGAAAAAATGAATTAAAAATTAAATTTTGGCAAATATGAATGGCTTGTACAAAATATAATTCATGAAGAAATCTTCTGGATTACTGTAGAGTACTGGTTAGAATCCCTGCTCTACAAGAAAGAAAGCAATAAAAACCAAAGAGAAAATGTCTTCTTTTGATTATTATATGTTTCATGCTCTTAAAATTTCTTTATTACAATCTTTTTTTATTCACAATTCAATAATTTAAATGCTGTTATTATTGACAGATATTTTTCTCCTTCCATTACTGAGGAAGGTTTTAAAAATATTTCTAAAGAAAAATATCTCTTTGCAAACAACGCGATAATCTTCTACCCCTTTTAATAGATATAAAATTGCCTGAATTCTTTATAAATTCAACTTTTAAGTAAGTTTTTCTCTTAGGAATAAAATTTATAATTCAGTCTTTAAAAGCCCTATCTAAAATTTTAATTTTGGAGCAATTAACATTTCTTGTCAATAAAATTTGATAGATATTGACCAAATTAAAAGATGCATTTAAATTCCATATTAAAAAACATGACTCTTAGGTCATGTGCGAAGAAATAAATAAAGCTTGTAAAACTAATCATTGTGAGCCTCTTAGTCATTCTTTTAACTTTAATTCTATTCAAATTATCCAAGCCTTCTTCAGTTAGTACATTTAATTTTCCTGAATCTGTTCACATTTACCAAAAATCATTCAGTTTTAATTAATCTGTTCACAATTACCAAAAATCATTCAGTTTTAATTAATCTGTTCACATTTACCAAAAATCATTCAGTTTTAATTAATCTGTTCACATTTACCAAAAATCATTCAATTTTTGTCAATCTGTTCACATTTACCAAAATCAATCAATTTTAGTTAATTATTTCAATGCCAACCCAGTCTTTCTCAAAATTTTTTTCAAAATTTTTAAAGGCTTTGGTTAGCAATCTTTACTCTTTTTTTGTTTTAGCTTTCTCTAGATAGCACTACAACTGTTGCCTTTTATATTTTATTTATTTACTTAATTTTGTTTAGCTATTTGAATCGCATATTACCAGCCTAGCACAAAATATCTTTGTTTCTTGTAGAAAAGGGACACTGTCCTTCTATTCCTTGAAGTGTATATCTCTTTAAAATGAATGTCAAGCTAAGGTTTTCTCCCTTAATTAAAAAACTTATACAGTGTTTTTACATCACCTAATTTGACACATAAATTACAATAAATGCTTTTCAAAAGATAATAGCAGGTCAAGTGAGACAAGTTTTGGTGAAAGTAGATAAAAGCACTACTTATAACTAACTGACTTATTGGCATGAGATTGACTGAAATTGACATGACATAAATTAATTTCTACCATAAAAGTGGTAATAATTGGCAAAATTCATGAAATAATTTAAAATCTATTTCAGTACTGTAAATAATATAGGGGAATGAATGTATTGTGACAAAACAAATGCACTTTGATATTTACAATATTTATTCAAAATTTACTTAGTAGTACATTTTCCTTTTAACTTGACCTGTTTCCTGAGGTAACAACAGAAGATTAATTTCACTGCTATTCCAAAATCCAAGGAATTTAATTTATAGAGAATAAATAAAAAGCTGGAGAATATTCTTTCAATTTTAGAAGTATTTGCAAGCAATACCATCACTGCACACATAAGAGTTTTGAAATCTTTATGTGCAATTATTGTCTTTAAATTAAGTTACCATGTAAAAGCTGAAATAATATTTTGCAAGGTTTCATTATGAAATATGTGTAAGGGACAACAGCTGATTTTGCTGGAAATGTTACAATGTAAAGCATAAAATATGGTTTTATGACATGAAGTAATATCATAGCACTTTTTTATAGCTTATCCGGCAACTGTACTTTTAATGAACTAAGTTAGAACACAATATAGAGATACTTCCAGAGTGAATATTTTTTAAAAAATTAAAACTTTCAAAAAAAAATTCTCATAAGTTTCATCACAGTCAACCAAACTTCAAACAAACAAAAATAATAATAATTGGCATTCTTGGATTATCCATTTGACACTCTCAGAAAGTTGCCAGCCATTGGCGACTAATTTCCCACCAATCTCAGATGTGAAAAAAAAAGTAAAAATGGTGGCACTATGAAAATTACATAAAACAACAACAAATTAACAAGATCAAAAATGCAAGAAACATCCATAATGAAACACAAAAAATTACATAAAACAGCAACAAATTAAACTAAAAATGCAAGGAACATCTATAATAAAACACTTCTTTTCCTCTACCCCTCCCCCAAGTCTTCTCCCATGTATACATCAACTGTTTTAACTTAAAAGAAATCAGAGAATTGCACAAATTCCGATAAAGCTATTACCACTAAAAAAAAAAATCAGAAAATATAATGAATTTCTTGGTACTTTTCCATTTTGCCAGCGCAAGCGATAAAGTTGCCAAAAACGGTACAACCAATTCCAAACAGAATATCCTCACTGGTAACCTTTTACGCCACATTTTCAAAACAAGTCGCAGCCATTTCTTATCAGATTGATTGTTTCTTCAATTTTATGCCCTAAGGCCATTCGCAGTAATTAAATCTTAGGATACAATCATACTGTTCACCCGAAGGCGAAAATACGGAAAAGGGCAAAGTCAAATATTAAATTCATCAATTCTAATGAGAATGCATAGCTAAATAAAGCACTGTGGTTTTACATAATTTTTGAGCAAGCTATTCATATGAATTGAAATAATTCTTGCATTTAAACTTGTATTCCAAATTAAGATTTAATTTGAAATTAATGTAGATAACAGCGTAGTTTACATGAGATAAGATCACTTGGGGTCATGTGAAATGGTGAATCAGGATGTTGTACGATGAAAGCATAGTAAATTCTTAAATTAATGTCTTTTTATAAATTTACTGTCTTTATTTATTATCTTTTTACAAAATTTTAAATGATATTAAAATGCTTATGCCTTCAAAATAACAATTTCTTAGAACTAACATTTGTTAACATTTTTTAATGAGTATACTGTGTGTTGTCGTCAATAAAGTCTGCTTGGCGAGATTTGCGCCGCCGAAACAGAAAAGTACCGAATTCATTTCAAATCACTGCAATATTTTTACAACTTTCCTTTCAGTATCCAAATTCAATTAATTCTTAATTCATTATCTATTCCAGCTATTCCAGTATTTATTTATTATGCATTCTATCCAACCTTGTGTTTCTGCTAAGGAATATAAACGATTAAGTAAAATGAAAGGATTTTCATGGCAGAAAACAACATATTTCATCTGTTACAGAACACCGCTGCTCTCAAATCAAAGATTTCTTTGTCCCTTTCATTCACCTTAATGACATAATTTTATACTATTGTCTCTTATTTCAAACACTTTAATTTATAGTGACCATCTCGCCCAAATTTGCAATCATAATATCATTACCACACATTTGGGGATTTTAGCAAATAAGAGGATTCAGCCATAAACTGCAGCAGCCATTACCATGGTTATGAGAAAAGCCACAAGGAAGAAATGGCCTTGAAATACTTATTCTAAAGTAACAAACTGTAACTCATTAACTGCAGCCGTTTCCGCTGGTTTTGGTTCCTTTGTAAGTGCAGCTGAGTGATCTTATTAATGAATCAGAATTTCCATTATTTTCATGTCAGAAAAGGTATGCCAACTTGCCACTTATTCTCACTACTGATGCTTTTACTGTAGTTCAACCTCCTTAGCCACGACCAAGAGCGTAAACACGCATGTGCAGTTTGGACCAGTTCATTCTTAAAATAGGGTGGAATTGTAATCATAGGGATTTTTCCTACTCATATTTTTTTTTTTTTTTTTTTTTCTTTTTTTAAGTATATTTCTCCAGCACTCAAAGGGCACAGACATAAGACAAAATTACTTTTAAGTAATCTAAGCTAATATATTGATCATCATTTATTGATATTTATTTATATTGTAAAAATAAAAATGTTTTCCAGCTTAATTTTACCATATACACATTATTTTAAAATAAAACAAAATAAATAAATTGAATTATAACTTTAATTATAATTATTTAATTATTATACTTTATTGTATGATTTTCATTACTACATTATTACTACAATGAATTCTAATAATTTAATTATTAGAATTAATTATAATAATTATATGATGATAAATAATTATTATAATTACATTATAATTGATAATTACTTTACCTTTTTTTATTTTTGAGGTAAAATCTATGCATATTATATACACACTAAAAAAATTTCTTATTAACTATAATGATTATACAGTGATAATTATTACAGTTAATAAAGTGATAATAATACAATAAATAATTATTATATTGCTTTGAATTTTGCACTAAAAGCTATATGTAGTATTACACATACTGGGAGGGGGGGTTAAAAACAAAATTTCTTACCATTGTACTTATTATTCAGTGTATTGTATCATAGTCACAATACACATCCAAGCTGTCATCCTCTTCATCAGAAGAAATAACTAAAAACTTGCATAAATTTCCATTAAAATATATTTTTCCCAGTAGTCGTTTTCTACATAAGTGCAATATTTCTCCCAATTGTTTGTCGTTACACTTTCAAGAGCTTCAGTAATTTTTAATAATTTATCTATTATCATGTCAACATGAATTCAGTTGTATTTATGTCACAGTGGTACGGGGACAGACGTAAAGCAGTAAAACCATGTTCTTTGAGCATTTAATCGAATTTATACGACTTTCTTTAGGAGCATTTTGTTTCAGAAACTCCATTATCCCTACTTTATGTAAAATTAGATAGAACTACATATTTTTTTTTTAAGTAACCATTGTATCATTTCTTCTTTTCAACTTGCCATAGTTGGGACATTTATTTAATTGGATAGTGTAGTAGGAGACATTGTCTAAAATCACTACAGAATTTAATGGAAGATTCGGAATGAGGTTTTAAGAAGTCCACTTTTCAAAAACAAAAGAATTCATTTGCCTGTGATAGTCCACCAATGTGGTGTTTGCTTTATATACTAGAGACACAGGGAGTAAAAATCCCATATCGCCTTCAGCACATAAAACAATAATTCTTCTAAATGCATTGGTGCTCTGCATGATGCCAAAAACTGTTTCCGATTCCCAAAATTTTGACAATATCATGTTACTGTCTGTCCTCTGGTTTGAGAATGAGAGGTCTTCTTTCACAATGAAATTGCTTCACTTTTCTAAGATACTGATCACAATGTCACTTCTTTCAATTAAAACTTTTCTCTTGTTCTGACTTCTCCATACAAATCCAGTATATTTCCTAATGTTTCTCATCTCCATTTAAAATCTATCTTTTCTTCCAACAGAGGCTTTAATTTTTTTTCTTTTCAATATAAAATTCATGAACAATTCTTTGAATTATAATAGCATTCAAAACCATCTAAACCAACCCTATCTAATACTTCCTTTTTGGGCCTTTTTGTTTTTTTTTTCCTGGGGAATTGAAAACTGGCTCATTCATTTCTGCCTCTCGGCGAATTTTTTTTATCGTCATCAGCTATACTTCTGCAATGTTGCTGGTTCTTTTCGTGAGCTGTGAGATGGGGAAATGCTAAGTTCTCCATTCTCAGCTTCCATGTCATAAAATATATTGATATTACGTAGCAATTTCTTAGCACTGTTGTGAAACACCTTCTTTTTACCAACTGAACTCAATTTAACAATAAAAAACAAGCTATCCCCCACATTTATGCAAAAGACCACAATATTGGCAAATGTCATGTTAAAATAAACTACGATCTAGGTAAATCCCACATAAATCTTGTGCAAACCTATTGACCAGTTTTCTTTTTTTACTATAAAAAGAATACTTCTGCTAAAGTATATAGATCCGTGATTTTTAGTGATCCTATCTTAAAAAGTAAATGATGAAATATGCCTTGTTCACATACAATTTATAAATTATAAAAAAAAAATTTCAACATTCTCGGTTTCCAAGCTGCAAACCAATGCGAATCTTAGCATTTATTTCTGTAAAGGAAAAAACGAAACTGAAGGTGCGAAAGACGACTGACAACAGCATCATCCGATGACATGGGGATTTTCCCTCCCTTGGTCATATAAATTCCTTTTTTTCGGACGAAAAGAGAACTTTCACGTTACCTCCCACCTTGTGACACGTAACCAGCACTACTTTTAGACAATTCTATGTGTTTTGGCAGAATGCCAGCCAAGGTTGTGTTAAGATGGTCAAACCATAATATTCTTTCATTCTACTGGGTTCACCATTAATAATTTATTAGTTTCTTATTTAATAATTAAAAAGCTAACGAATTTTATTATATACTTTTTATTAACTTTCTGTACATAAAACCCCTTATTCATTTACTGGCATAATCACCTTTAAAAAAAATAATAGCATTCACCCATATCAGCAAATTACACATTTTTTTTTTTTTTTTAACAAACTATTTTCTTACACGCAAAACTACTTTTGAAGATAAGCTGCCAAAAAGGGTGTCTTTATAATCTTTTTATTCCTTATTTTAGGGAGCTATTGAGTTCACTGGCTTCAATAACACAGCTACTCTGACTGTCACAATTAGAAGATATTCATAAGAGAGTCCAAATTTTTTGGTATCCTAGCTGACATTATATTTGGCAATCTATGTAACTTATTAATTCAAAGTGAAAGACACCTTAGTTTCTCATAAGAAAAATTTACCTGGTGTCCTCTAAAAATTTACACTGTAGGCAACTGCTTACTTTGTCTTGTCAGAGGCCAGAATGGATTCATTTTTATTTATTATTAATATTATTTATTGATTTTAAGTACATATTTTTACAGCTATGATGGAAAAAATAAATGATATTGAAAATTTTATACTTTTCCAATTATAAGAATTGCATGCTGATTAAAGTAATATCAAATTGCTTTTTGTTATTATACTATATATTACACTAAACAATAAACTCTTTTCATTTATTAAAATAATTCAATGAATGAATAAGTAATAATAATTTATAAAGCATTTTAAACACTTTTATTAATTTCTGCCAATTCTTGCAAGTTTCAACGAGTTCTTTTCGCCACTAAATAAACATTTTTTTTAATAGCAGAAAACCAGCCTTATGATAAAGTAATTAAATTTTCATACAATAAAATATAAAGTCATTAAGGAAGTTACAGTTCAACAATTTTAATACAATAAAAAATTTCAATTTATCGAATAAATAGCAGAATCATGAATATCTTTTTTTTCCCCTTTTTTTACAGTTCTCTTCTACAATATGGCACCATGATGGCACTAGGCACCATGATGAAAAATTCATTAATCTTGAAAGCCATACACCTGAAGCTTTTCACAGTGATTAAAATTTAAATTATGGTACACAAATAAATAATAGTGATTACTTGTGTATTCTGAAAGGTATAAAAAATGTCAAAAATCTTTAAAAAATTAACAAAATATTCATAGCATTTTGGTTGCAGCATTTCTAAAAAGATGCAAAACAAAATTTGATATAAAAAGGGGAGGGGATGCCAAAATAATGAAAAAAGAATAAACTAAAAATATGAAAAGTGCAAGTGATTTAAAAAAAATCTTACATATTTTTTGTCATCAATTGATGTGGGGCAGCTAACTGTTGTAAGCTGGTTACTCACAAATAACTGAAACAACACATAAGCACCATACATATTAAAAAAAGCATTAAAGCATGCTCATTTTTAAGTCGAATTATTAAATGGCAGTGAATTAAATATTTGATTTAATTAATTATCAACTAATTGGTTGAAAGCTCAAGTGATTAACACATGCAATAAATAAAATTAGAACAGGAAAGCACATAATTAGAAAATAATGTATTTACACAGTTTTATTATTGTTTAATTTGAAAGGAAGCTGATAATACACATTTATAACAAAGTAAACTAATCTTTACTAGACATTATAAAAAGCTCAATATACAATAGTAGTTTTTTTTTTTTTTTTTTTCTTTTCAATATTCACCTAATACGTTCTGAACACCGGAAATAAATATGCTTTATAAAGAAAACAGAATAAAAATTATAAAATTAAAACCATGATAAATTTAAGCACCTTATCAAAAACAAAATATCTACATGCTATTAAGTTTTCAGTAATATTTTAAAGAATTTTCCAGCTAAAATCTAACTACTCTTAAGTACTTTTTAATGTCCAAAAAAGATTTTAAATATTTTGGTATATTCTGTTTTGGAATATATATGCATATATGGAAAAAGCTGTTTATTTTATAATTAAATTATAGCAATTTGATAGCATTTTTGGTACTCTTCCATATTGCCGGCGCAGGCAATAAAGTCGCCAATAGTGGTGCAACTGATGCAAAATGGAATATCCTCTATGGTAACCTTTTACGCCTCATTTTCAAAACAAATTGCAGCCATTTCTAATTTGATTGATTGTTGCTTTCAATACTGGCACGAAATTACACAGAATTTTTTCAAGATAGCTCAATTTTATGCCCTAAGGCCATACGCAACGGCGAAACGAAAAAGTACCTTTTTATCTAAGGAGCATGAGTAAAAAACATAAAACAAATATCCTAAATGCGCATTTTTAGATTTTATGCGATAATAAGTGAGTTCCTTGATAAGGTCATCTATAAAAGTAAAAATTATTTGCACATTGAAATGATCATTCTGATATCTGAAACAAATAAAAATCTGTATGTGAAAAACGAAAATAGAATAATAGGTACTTTTCTAATAGCTTCTATGTACTTAAAATTACTTAGAATTTTTACCAGATAGCTCAATTTTATGTCCTAAGGACATTCTCGGTGATTAAGTCAATTAGGATGCAATCACACCGCTCACCCGAAGGCCAAAATATAGAAAAGCGTTAAATTCATCAATTCTAATGAGAATGCACTAGCGAAGTAAAGCACTGTGGTTTTACATAATTTCTGAGTAAGCTATTCATACGAATTGAAATAATTCTTGCATTTTAAACTTGTATTCCAAATTAAAATTTAACTTGAAATTAATGTACATAATTACTGAGAGAATTAGATTTTTATGGCGTAGTTTACGTGAGATGAAATCACTTGGGGTCACGTGATATGAAACGGCGAATCAGGATGTTGAACCATGAAAGCATAGTAAATTCTTAAATTAATGTCTTTCTACAAATTTATTGTCTTTATTTATTGGCTTTTTCTAAAATTTTGAACAATATTAAAATGTTTATGTCTTTAAGATAAAAAATTCTTAGATTTAACATTTGTTAACATTTTTTATGTGTATACTGTATTGTGTCGCCAATATAGTCTGCTTAGCGAGATTTGCGCCGGCAAAACAGAAAAGTACCGCATTTTTTATTATTCCAATATAATTTTATTACCTATCAACTTAGATTAGTATCAGGCCTCAGAATAAAGGTTTTATCAAAACTGATAAAAAATTATCAATTGTTTTATCAAACTGAGATTTTATCAAAACTGATAAAAAATGCAACAAGAATTCCATATTAATAATGAGCTTGAAATTTAAATTTATAATTCTTTTAACGAGATATATCTAATGTTTATGAACACAAAGTCCCACTTATTTAATGAACCTTTCATAAATAAAGTCATTAAATATTTTCTTTGGGTTTTTCTGCTCTTTTTTAATTTTGAGCCTGCAAAGTTTTCTTTACATATTTAGGTTTTTTTAAATGATAAAATCCCAATTCCAAGCACTGCATAAAACAACAAATGTCAATAAACTTTTAATGATCCTTATATTTATATCGAACAAAAGAATATTAGTACTGACTGAAATCTATTACCTCAAAGAGCACAAAAAAGTGAATCTGATCTGATAATTTGCAATAAATAAAACAGAAAAAATAATAAAAGAAGGAACTAAATATAAAAAACAGCTTAAATAAAATCTAAATACAGTAGTACCTCTTGTAAGTGACACCTTCATTTAAGAGATAATTCTGTTGGTCGCTGCCCTTTTGAACCCTTAAGCACAGACGTTCATTTTCTGTTTACAGAAACACAAAAGAGGGGTCTCTCAGACTGCACTCTATTTTGTGCATTTTAAAATAATGTACTATTGTTATTATAAAAGCCTAATACACTCTGTTTATTATACTGAATGAACTAATTCTTTTTAAAACCTTAAAATTAATTCATTAAGATTAATTTTTAAATCGCATACAAAAAAATTATGGAACACTTGATCAAATAAATAAAATAAACACTACTTACTCGCAAATGCATACAAACTATACTATTTAATTAATTTCCCATCTACACAATCTGGATTATATAAAATAATACAAAAAAAGTATAATATATAAATAACATTAAAAAAACTGCAGTACATTAGTTTAAGCATTTTCAACACAGTTTTTGCAAATTCTCTTGGCACATTCGTTACATATCGGATTCTTGAAGCTGAAACATAGATAGGTAGTTTTTCTTCTTATTTTAGGGAGGACAAAAAAAAGCATGTTTTATGCTTTTTAGGGATATTAGTTACATCTGGGCTAGAATAGATTCCGCTGGATTTTCCGCTAGATCGCTTATTTTTTGATTCACAGATGGCTCTTGAAGCCTCCGTTCCATATATGGTTTCACTAATTCTGATAACTCCATCAAAAACTCTTTTTTCCAATTTGGCACTATCTCACAATTGATGTATTACATGTGCATTAATTCCACTTCAAGTAATGTAAAGAATATGGCCATCGGCCATCGCCTCGTTCTTCGGCTTGTAGAATGTTTAGAACATTTTTCATCCAATGCATCTTTTTTAGTCACATAGTAAAATGTTATTATTTCTGGTTTCTCAGTTTCAAGGTATTCTTATTTTGAATGATGCATTGAAAATATAAGAATAACACTTTTTAATTTTTGAGGCACATATGAAACAAGAGTCATTCTATCTGTGAATGCATAAAAAGAAGATTCTTCACTTTTCATTTTATTTAGAAAAAATTCACCTGGAAAAAACCACCATAGTATCGACATATGTCAAACCTCTAGAGTTAAGTTCTTGTACATGTTCTACACTCAAGTAGTAATAAAGCCTATGGATTTCACAATTTGGGAATTGCCCATGACGAAAAGTCTGCAATAGAATTTTAGGTAAAGTGCAGAATCACCCACTACTTGATGTGTTTTTAAGAATTGAACATACTCGGTATCCATGTGCACATCCATCTATTTTCACTTTAAAAAAAATCCCAAAATTGCACAAAAATGGCACTGTGCACACCCTTGACTTTATCTATGTACACATAGACTTATTTTCCCTTAAAAAGTAAAAGAAAATTGACAAAAATGCAATTGTTTTTACCCCTGTAAAAAGCGGGCAAACAAATAAGTGGGCGATTCTGCACTTTACCGAGAATTTTTTCAAAGAAAAGGAATCATTCATTATAGAAAATTATGTTTGGACAACCAACGAGATGAAATTGTGCTTTAGTGATAACTTGGTTGCGAAATAGCGATACAGGCATCCATTCAGTTATGTTTAACAATTTTTATATAAATTATAATAATGATCTGAAATAGTTATTTACTCTTATGCTTCCATTCAGTCATCTTTTACCTTTTTTTATATAAATTATAATAATAAAAGAGTATTATATGAAATTAACCTTTCATCTAAATTAAAACATCAATCTTAGTTATTTACTATTATACTTCCTTTCTTGCGTTAGGGTTGCTGCAATTATTTTTGGCAGCATTGGCATCAACAATAGTTTGGCGATTTTTTATGGCCTTCAAAACCGAATAGTACCACTATTTTTAAAAAACCTAATGGATACAATTTAATAAAAATTTAGGAATAGTTGTATTTTATATAAACTTGAAAGTACTGAAAAGGAGAGAATAGCTGTATAACTTATACTCAGTTTCGCAGTTCTAAAATATTGGTGCGGTCATAAAGATCTCACCTCTGTGTTTAAGGGTTAACAGACACTGAAAGTTAAAAATAAAAGTTTAACAATCAACAATGAGACAGATAAAAAATAAAAATACTCTTTTGTAGATTCGAGCTTGTCCTCAAAATATTAGTATTATCAGCATGTATGCCACCTACTGAGGACAAATGCAATTAAGGATGAGTTAGGATTATTATTAAGGATGAGTTTTATGATAAACTTAAATACTCTTCTCACAGATGCCCCTCAAATGATAAAAAAACGATTATTGGAGAGACTTTAGTGCAAAGATTGGCATGAGATTAGTTGGGAACTATGCAGGTAATCGCAGTTTACATGAGGAAAGTAGTGATAATGATTAAGACTTAATGATTTGGCACATGCAAATGAACTTATTATAGGAAGTATCTTCTTTGAATGTAGAAATATACATAAAGTCACATAATGCTCCCCAGATAGAAAAGTATTGAATCACACTGATCATTTCCTGGTGGATCTTAGGCACTGAAAGTGTCTTTTGAATGCCCGCAATTATTGTGGAGCCAATTGGAGCCAATGCTGACTCCAAACACTTTCTGATTTACAGGCTGAGAAGAAAGATAAGTAATATCTTTTGGAATAAGCAACAAAGAGATGGAATCCTGGATGTTGACTCATTGCACAAACTGGTCATGATGAAAGATTACAGAAATAAATTAAAGAATGTGAAGAGAAATGACATGGATGGTATGATTGTGATTATGCAAAAATTACTGAGGAGAAAAACCTTATAAACTGATGATTCAAAAACACTTTATTAAAGGAGTAGATGAAAATTAAAGAGTTTAAAATTAATTAAAGAGTTAAAATTAAAGACAAAAAAAACTGCTTCATATAAAAATGAAAGCACATTTGGAGGAATAGTTTAGTGAAAAAAACTTTTAAAACACAAAAATACTCAATAAAATTTAACCAGAAAATCAGTACTTGTAGTAAAGATGATGGCAAGCTTACAAGTGATCAAGCTGAAGTGCTGAAATGATGGAGAGAAACCTTAGAAATCTTCTCTGTGGAAGTGATCTTCCAAGTGAGGAGGCTGACCTAAATATTGACCTGAATGTTGTTGAAAATGATTGAACTCTGGAACCTGATGCACCATCCTTATAAGAAGTGAGGAAGGCTAGGCTATTGAGAGTCTAAATAACAACATGGCTGCAGAAACAGATGGTATTAAGGCAGAATTCATCAATAGTGACGTACCTGAACTGATTGATGCTATACATTAAGGTTATACTTAATGTTTAGTCTATGGAGCAGATGCCCATTGAATGGGAAGAGGGCTCCATATGTTCCATTTTTAGAAAAGGAGACAGACTGGAATGTAACAACTATGGAAGTATCAACCTCTTAAACGTGGCATTTAAAATTCCCATATTTTATATGATATGTTACTACCGTATGCATCTACAGTTATTGGTAGCTACCAATGTGGATTTCAAGCTGGAAAATCTACTATTCATCAAATTCATTCTGTTAGACAAATTTTGAAAACATAAAATTACCTTTCAACCTCTTTTATAGATTTTAAAGCTGCTTGTGATAGCATATACCATGAAAAGCTGTTTGAAGCTATGCTGGAACTCGGATTTTTTAGAAAACTGACTGATCTATCTAGAAAGACTTTAAAGAGAGTAAACTGCAGAGATCTTTCAGATGACCTCTATCAGCTGAAGAAGGTTGAGACAAGGTAATGCCCTTGCATGCATGTTTTTTAATATCGCCCTTGAAAAGATAGAATTATAACTAGAGGTACCCTAGGTTAATCTTTGAATTATGGTAACTTGGCGATTTTTTGGCAAAAATTTGGCGACCAACCCTGCTACAGCAAACTGCTAGTTTTAGTTTCGGCACCATTTTGTTTCACTTTTTTTTTTTTTTTTTTTTTAAACTCAACATTTTGTTTTTAACAATCTGCTTGCCGAATTACGCTTATGCTAGAAATTTTTTGGAACAAAAGTGCTAGATCATGACGAAGATTAGGTGCGAAATTGGGAGAAAGTGCAGAATCACCCACTACTTGCCGCGTTTTTAAGAATTGCACATACACAGTATCATCCATGTACACGTCGACCTATTTTCACTTAAAAAAAAATCCCAGAATTGCACAAAAATGGCATTGCACACACTCTTGACTTTATCCATTGTACACTGCTAAAGTCTTAGTAAGTAACCCTTTATCGCCTTACCAAAATGTCGCCAAACTACCTGTTACCATATTCCAAAGATTAGCCGGCACCCTATTTCAGAGATCCATAAGTTATTAGTGTATACTGATGACATTAACACAAATGGCATAAGTAAACAGCAGTTGTGGAGACTTTTACTTCTCTAGAGTCAGCCAGAGGCATTGGACTAACCATTAACAAAAGCAGAAGAAGAAAGATTTCTAATCTTCAAAAGAAATATACTGCAAAAAATATATGGCCCACTTAAAGAAAATAATAAATGGAGAATTTTGTTTAACCATGAAATATATAGAAGATACAAACAGCCTAATATTGTCTGAGTCATCAAATCTTATTGTATCAGGTGGCTTGGATATATTTTTAGATGTGGCAACTTAAACCCTGTTGAAAATGTGACCGTTTTAAGTGTAGAAGGTACCAGGAAAAGGGGAAGACCTCACACAAGATGGACAGACTGCATGGAGGCAGATCTCAAGACTAAAAATCAATCGTTGGCAGACCATAGCGGCTAATCCGATCCACTGGAGGAAGCTTACTGAGACGGCCTTGGCCTGTGATAGGCTGTAGTGTAATTGAAGAACATATACTCTTTGTTAATAATCTTAGAGGCACAAAGGCAAATTTGTGCTCAGTGACAAATTTGTGCTTAGTTTTGTAACAAAGGAACAATAAAATTAAGTGTTAATCCCTCTCATTTGCAATCAGCTTTTCAGTAAAGAAAAGGAGAACAATACATTGACGAAAATCAAACTGTGGTGCAATCAAAAGTACATTCACATTCACAGAATTCAAAATCCAGTTATTCTAGTTAAAGTTCACAGTAAGAAGAAAATAGTGTTAGCAAGTTGCAAGGCAACCCAAGACAAAGATTGATTTCAACAAAAAGATAGTCAGGTCAGATGAATGGATTACCTGCCAAGGTATAGAGATCTCACAATGTGGACAGAGTGAGAAAACTTTTATCATTCTTAGTTTTTGCTAGGACTGGGAAGAAAAAGAACAGCACTTTTGTACTGGTGTGTTATTTTTGCATATGTTATTTAACAAGGCTTCAAAAGATGAAAAGATTAACATTAAAACAAAAAGTTCAACGTAGGAGATACTGAAAAGCTTAGTTTAAGAGATTTAGGGCAGAAATTAGGAATAAGTAAGGTTAATCTTTGGATTATGGTAACTTGGCGATTTTTTGGCGAACATTTGGCGACCAACCCTGCTACAGCAACCTGCTAGTTTTTGTTTTTATGCCATTTTGGTTTCACAAAGTAAAGACTTTTTTTTTTTTTTTTTTTTACTCAACATTTTTTTCCAACAATCTGCTAGCCGAATTACGCTTATGCTAAAACTTTTGTGGAACAAAAGTGCTTAATCATGACGAAGATTAGGTGCGAAATTGGGACAAAGTGCAGAATCGCCCCCTGCTTACCGCGTCTTTAAGAATTACACATACACGGTATCCTCCATGTACACGTCGACCTATTTTTACTTAAAAAAACATCCCAGAATTGCACTAAAATGGCATTGCACACACTCTTGACTTTATCCATTACACTGCTAAAGTCCTAGCTAGTAACCTTTATCGCCTTACCAAAATGTCGCCAAACTACCTGTTACCATATTTCAAAGATTAGCCATAAGTAAAAAGCAAGTAAATTGTATACTTAAAAATAGAAAAGGAATAAAAATATTATGGATTACTAATTCAAATGAACACTCCATGACTGTAAAGTTTAAAAAAAACTTCAGCATCTGAAATTGATAAAACAGTATTCAACTGGTTTATTCCGTTACAGCAAACAATATTCCTGTTAGTGAAGTATTATTAAAAGAAAAGGAAGTTTCGAAAAGTCTGGGACTACAGACTTCTGAGCATCAAATGGTTGGTTACATAAATTTAAGTCAAGAAATAACATTACTTTTAAGACTTATTTGTGGTGCAGAAAAGTTGGCAGATACACAACATGTAAGAGACTGCATAAAAAAGCTAACTGAAATTGTGAGGAATGTAAGTCTGAAAACATCTACAATGTAGATGATATGGATTATTTTATCGAATTTTACCTAATCAAACTACATGCTTTAAGTGCTGAGTAAAAGCTCGAAGGAAACGTCTCACTGTGCCACTGACATGCAACATGAAAGGAGAGCTTGAGCAATCACTTGTAACTGATAAGGGGAAAAAAAAAAAAAAAGATGATTCCAAAAGTATCAATGTAAAAGCTTTATCAGTACATTGGTATTACAATAAAAAGTCATGGATAATGCAAAGCATAATGTCAGAATGGTTGATTGCTATTGATGAAACAATATCTACAAAAAACAGGAAGATTATGGTATTTCTTGCCAATTTGCCAGCCACACCTACCTAACAGTGTAAAACTGATATTATGAAATTAGTCTTTTTTCCACCTGATGCATTGCGGAAACAGTGATCAGCTTGCAGAATGTGCCAGTGTAATGAATGCCATTCAGTGGATAATAAAGGCTGTTAAATCCATATCATAAAGTTGTGTTCATCACTGTTTTAAGAAAAGAAGCTTTGAAATTCAAGGTCTGAGTGTCCTCCTTGAAAATACAAAAATATCTATAAATCAATGAAAACTCCTACATTGAAGACACCAATGATCACATAAAAATCTTTTATTTCAACTGTAGCTGATGATGTAAGCTTTAGCAAAAATAGTTTGGAAAGCAATGGGAAACAGCCAGTGGTGACACATTTTACGAGTCGCATAAAAAGCTTTTGCCTTGAAATACGATTTTCAAATAAAGCTGTGTAACATATTTTTAATAAATTTCTGTAGATGTAAAACTCTATTGCTCATCTCATAAATTTTTGCAATAATTATACTTTATTTAATTAAGAATTTTCATTTTCCATTAACTTCAAATTCAAATAAATACTTGCAACTATGTAACTTATTTATATATCATTTATTTAAAGCTTGATACAATACGAATATCTAAGCAAATTGCATTTTTTAGTATTACCCTTTGAAAAATTGACATCTCTATTTAAGGGACAATATGTTTGGTCCAGTGGGTGTCTCTTATTGAGAAGCACTACTGTATTTGAAATACGACCACAGAAAGCAAATCAGTAAACTCCGATAAAAAGGTACAAAAATGCAGCAATTCTAAACAACAGACAACTTTTCAAAACAAATCTTGCAATGATTTAACATTATTTACATTTCTAGCAATAAAAAAATTACTATATATATATGCATTAAATTAGTAATAAGAATAAATGAACCCAAAACCATTATTTTAAATACTATTAAGATTCAAAATAAGATCCATATGTAATAAAAAAAATTTTTAATTTTCCATGAACAAGCTATATTTAAAAAAAATTACTGATTTTTTTAAACAATCAATATTTCTTTCTGTCTTAATACTGCCTCAGCAAAGCAACATACATGTTATCAATTCTTAACTTCAAATATTTTAGTTTTTAAAACCATAAAATGAAATGGAACTTAAGCCTTAAATAAGCTAAATATTTTACCAGCACAAGAAAAATAATAATAATAATAACGATTACCAATATAAAACAGTAATATCTTTTATTTATTTATTTTGTCTAAAACATATTTCTTTCGGACTATTTTATTTCAGAATATTCTATTTCTTTCAGACATATGAAATGACAAAAAATAGAGATATTGGTTGATTACTCTATGAAAAATTTTGTTTTTCATCTTACTTCTGATTCAAGTATAAATGTTCAATATATGACAGACCCATCAATTTGTTATTAACAGCTGATACTTTACCATAACAGGACATTTAACATACCTCGGCTCCATCAGCATCCTGAATTTGCATACGCTGCCAAGGATCTGATATCAGTGCGAGAGGCATACTATGTTTTTCTGCAATTTTGGTACCAGATCTTCTACCTCGAGAAATAATTCTATGCCCATATTCCGGGCGCTGTTTTTCCTTTCTCCAAACTTTCATAAAATTGAAATGTTCACGAAAGAGAATCAGGCAGCTAGTTTCAAATTACCAGCCCAGTAAGATAAGTATGAAACAAGATTGAGAAGAAATAGTACTCAATAAGGTGAATGGAAGAGCCGTTCATTCAGGAATTACGATTGATTTCCGACGTACACTTCATTCAACTTTGCTTACTTCATTCTCAGCAATACTAAATGACACGATAACGATATCAGGGATGTGGGTTACGATAGTACGTTCATTGAAAACTGCAGTAGGGCGTGACGATGAACAAAGTCTGACACACAATTTATTCATAAAAGAAAATTAATATTTTCGTTTAAACGTTAAGCTTCAAAATACTTTTGATTCCTTTCAGAATGTAAAGGTTCTAGAAAGTATGTAATAAGTATTAAAAAAAAAATAGCAAACTGTTGAAAGCATTTATTGTTGGAACGAAAAGGAAGAGTAAATCTATTTTTAAGCGAAATATAAATTATTAGAAAAGTTCCTAATAGTCCGTCACAATTATGTACACATAGATATAGTATTACTAATCTATGTTGTAATGTTATAAGACAGACAAACGCGAAATGTGTGCAGAAAAGTGTACCGTCACGTGCCTAGCTTGAAGCTAGGTTATTATCTTCTTATCACATTTTGTCTTCAATTATGGCTAAGATTAACATTTGTTCGTTTTCGTGTTAGAGTAAAACTGTGTCGTAGTCGTAGCTTATTGATAGACGTTTTCTGATGATAATTCAGTTAAATTCACTGGTGAAATTGTGCTTTAGCCCACTTGGAAATTTTTGTAAAAATCCATCCATCCATCCCATTTTTTAAAAAATTCGTCGTTTTGGCATGTCTCAGTAGAATGTCCTTAAAGAAGCCAAACTGTCGCTACCAAGGCTTTTCTCCGAATTCTATCGTATGTATTTAAAGCATAGAAAATTTTGTAACTCTTCTTATTTCTTCTCCTTTCCCTCTTACAACAAAATTCCTTACAATTTCCTACGAAAACGAGTATTCTGTTTGAACATTGTTCTATTGAAATGGTTTTAATTTCTGTAATATGTATTTTCACGCTCTGAATAAGGAGTTTTTTTAACAAATTAAATCTAACCGAAAATTGCAATTTTCATTTGGCAACTCAGGGTTTTGTAAGATGAGTCGAGGTTGTTTTGGTTCTTGTTTATGTTTTAATCAATGAATATTTCGAACCGACGTAATTGGGGGGTATGCGTCCTTGTGGTTTAACATGTAAATAACATCATATCTGAGCCGGAGCATAAGGCGCCAAAGGGAAGCCAAGCTTCAAGAAGAAGTAGAATCAATGAATAGGAAGCCTTTGTTACAAATTAATATGAAATTTCCTTTTCGTGCTGAAAAATACTGTGCATATTGTGAACGGTGATATGTGGAAACTGTTAAACTGTTAATATGTGGATATGTGAAAACTTCAAACTGTTAAGTCCTACTTTAAAAACTTTAGAAAATTCAAAACCTCATGAAGTCGTTACGTAGCATATATAATTGCAGTTATTCATAATTAAGGATTTATATGCCTCTGCCAGAAATCATATTTGGGCTAAATATAACAAACTTATATTTGCGGAAATATATAAATGTTCCTAGAAATCATATCGTATGTATATCGTACAGTACCTGTGTCTTGAGCACAATGTGTATTAACATTTTATAACAAAAATCAAATTTATATCTGGCCAAGGTACTGAAAGCTAGTGAAATATTTGACAACTATTTTGGGTAAAATTACCTTAAGCCGGCCCATGTTACATACATTCAGAACAGGAATAATATCCTGAGGTATGTAACTAGTACATGGATGACCTCATAGCAGTGAAACCTCACGTGTGTGAGGTTTGTAATAAGATATTTACAACAAAGAGTAATTTAAACATGCATATACGTATTCATACAGGAGAGAAACCTCATGTTTGTGAGGTATGTCACGAATCATTTAGATTGAAAGCTTCTTTAAAAAAGCATATCCTTATTCACACAGGAGAGAAACCTTTTATGTGTGAGCTATGTAGTAAGTCATTTACACGGAATAGTCATTTAAGCAATCATATTCTTATACACACAGGTGAGAAAGCTCATGTATGCGAGATATGCGACAAGTCATATACGAAAAGGGATTCTTTAAACAAGCATATACTTATTCATACAGGAGAGAAACCTTATGTGTGTAAGTTATGCCACAAATCATACAGACTAAAGGACAGTTTAAACCAACATATGCTTATTCACACAACAGATGGACCTGTTCACATAAGAGAAAGACTGCATTTATGTGAGGTGTGTAAAAAGTCATTTATAAAAAAGGATTCTTTAAACAAACATATACTTATTCATACAGGAGAGAAACCACATGTGTGTGATTTATGCCACAAATCATTCAGAATAAAGAATAATTTATACAAACATATGCGAATTCATACAGGAGAAAGACCATATGTATGCGAGTTGTGTAAAAAGTCATTTAGAGACAAGCCTAAATTAAACAAGCATATGCTTATTCACAAGGAACAAAAGACTTTTGTGTGTGAGGTATGTAACAAGTTGTTCAGAGTAAAAGGTGATTTAAATAGGCATATGCTTATTCATACAGGAGAAAAGCCTTTTGTATGTCAGGTATGCGATAAGTCTTTTAGACAAAAGTGTAGATTAAATGTGCATATGCTTAATCACACAGGAGAAAAGCCTCATGTATGTGAGGTTTGTAATAAATCTTTTAAACGAAAGAGTAATTTTAATGAACATATGCATATTCACAGAAGTGAGAAATGTCATGTATGCGAGGTATGTAACAAATCATTTAGCAGAAAGAGTAATTTAAACAAGCATTTGCGTGCTCACAAAAATGAGAAATCTCATGTATGTGAGGTATGTAACAAGTCATTTAGACGAAAGTATAATTTAGACCAGCATATGCTATTTCACACAGAAGAGAAACCTTATGTGTGTGAGGTATGTGATAATAGATATAGACGGAAGTATAATTTAAAGAGGCATATGCTTCTTCACACTGGAGAAAAACCTTATGTGTGTGATGTATGTAACAAAGCATATAGACAAAAGGTTCATTTAAACAAGCATATGCTTCTTCACACAGGAGAGAAACCATATGCGTATGAGGTATGTAACAAGTTATTAAGAGTAAAGGGTAGTTTAAGTCAGAATGCCCTTATTCATCCAGGAGAAAAGTGAGGTAAAGTATGATGATTATAAAATGTGATTTAAACAAGCATATGCTTACTGATATAGGAGCATTATTTGTATCAGTTATGAATAAATCATTTTAACTAAAGTTTTATTTTAAAAAATACATCATTAGTCATACTAGAGAGAGAAACTTTGTGAGTTATATATTTAACAAATCATTTGAATAGAAAATACATATGTTTATCTTCAAAGAAAAACCTCCTTTCTCATGACTAAAACTGTTAAACTGAAACCTTTATTTTTTCATGTAGTAAGGACTTTCAGTGCAGCAAAGAAGCCTGATTATGCAAGATGTATAACTTTTGATTTGATCTAAATGCTTATAAAGCTGTTTATTTCTCTCCACGAAAGAAAATCTTAATATATGCAATATAATTTACAAGTAATTTTAAAGAACATTTGCTTATCCATTATATATAAGAAGCCCTCATATGAAAGCCTAGACACTGTATGCTTAACCTGATTTAAAATATTCAGATTGAGCTTATTATTCAGAATCAGATGACTATGAGTCAAAATGTGTTAAATCCCAAATTATGATCCTACCATTGCTTTTTTTCACAATGTTTTGAAAATAGTTACTGTTTTGTAGCATTGTTTTAGCATAGCAGTTTGACATTTTTCCACTTCCTGATTGAAAGAGAATCTACCATGTAGCTATATTTTAAATATTGAAAGGATTAGAAGTCAGATATTGCTAAATTAAGGTTATCTTAATGGGGAAAGTGCAAAATCAACCACTGCTTGGCATGTTTTTATGAATTGCACAAACTCGTATCTATGTACTCATCGACCTATTTTCACTTTAAAAAAAATCCCAGAATTGCACAAAAACAGCATTGTGCACTCCCTTGATCCATGTTCACATCGACCTATTTTCACTTAAATTAAAGAACTAACTAAGTTACTCATCATTAAGTTAAAGAAAATTGACAAAAATCCAATTCTTCTCACTCTTGTACAAAGTGCCAAACAAATAAGTGGGCGATTCTGCACTTTACCCATCTTAACTCTATTGTAGGTTGGAATGATCAGTATTATATTGTGCTGCCGAAATCACAGCCGTATTTGCATTATGTTGCCATTGAGTAAAATCTAAGTTTTGTTGACAGATCAGGTTTCTTCTTCTTCATTACTATGGGTAAATGCTTGTCAAGTGCTTTATGTTTACAGTCTCTGTTAAAGTCGTATAAAATATCTTTTCAAAAAATTCTGAAAGCTTTCAGATTTTACATTATACCCAAAGAGGTGTTTTTTTAACATTTTGTATGTTACCTTTATTTCTTAAATACCATGTTCTTTGCACTTAAACCATAAAATTCAATTCAACAGCAATGTCGCAGAATAATTTTAAAATGAGCATATCTTTAGAATTTCTGATACAGTTTCGCACGCTGGAGATAACTTTTTTCCCCATACAGTGTTGCCATTGCTTATTTAACATTTTGTGTGTTACCTTTATTTATTAAATATCATGTTCTTCGACCATAAAATTCAATTCAACAGCAATATCTCAAAATACTTTAAAAAGAGTGTAGCTTTAAGATTTCCGATACACAGTCTCGCGCGCTAGTTTTTTTTTTTTTTTTTTTTTTTTATAGTGTTTCCACTGCTTGCTTTTAAATAGTTCAGTCTCCGCATCAAAGACTCATAAATGCTTTACAAAATATGAAATAGATAATAAAATAAATTCCAAATTTGAGCTTCCAGATAGCCATATTTGGGTAGAGACATACCTTATTCAAAATTGGATGGCTCTAGGTACTGTTTGTTTTATCAAAATGGGAGAAACATACATACATTTATGCAGATTCTTCATTATTTAATTTCTTCAATATAACACAGGGCTCTAATATTTGGTGGAAACAATTTAAAAAGTAATTCACTGTTTATAGTATCAATGCAGAATGCCAAAACAAAGGCTAAAAAAACTGAAAACTAATTTTTGTTTTCTATTCAAGGATAATGAAAGCCCATCTTAATGGTTCCCATGATAATTAAGCTTTGCAGATAAATGAAAACTAACCAGATCTGGCACTTGGTCATTGTTTTGTTTAAATATGAAGGTTTACTAATATTTTTATACAGTATGTTGAAAAATAATTAAATAGCCTTGGGTTTTATTTATTTTTTAGTATTTAGTATGTCCAGTGCAGATATTTTAATGATAAGTTAGCAACTTTTAAAATTCTTGCAGGTGAAATTTTAAATATACAGTTATTACTCTCTTATGGTAAGCAAGTCTTATATTTATATACTATATATATATATGAATCTAGATACAAGTACTTAGAACAGTGTTTAATTATTTAGTGTTATCTGCAAGATAAATTTAATCACAGTAATATAATTCAGTCATTTTTGATTTTTTCATTTTATCATTAGGTACAGAAACCAGTGTTAAACAATAATAGTAATGAGCTATAAAATTTTTGAAAAAGGTTCCTGCACTTTATCATATAAAAGCAATATACAGTCCAAAGTTTGGATTCGTCAGGAATCTGACTACTCCGGGTTGGAATTCTTCTGAATATTAGATCATCAGTTTAAATCTAGTAAGATGACATGTAGAAATTATAAAATTAAAAATATGAAATAGTGGTTTATGTAATAATGAAGCACTTGTGAATTTAAGAAAATCAAAATTTACAAAACAACAAAAAAAAAAAAAAAAAAAAACTTAGTATGTGTTTGCTTTATTAAACATTTATTTCAATGTAAATCATTTGTGTTGCATCACTTTTTTAGTAGTAATACTAAAATTCTGTATATAGGCTTTTTTATTCAGTCATTAAGTTTCATTGTTCGAGTTCTGTAGTTGTCATATTTAGAATTCCCATTAAATTGTCAATCAACAACCTCGTTGTCATCTTCTTCACGGTCAGTATCAATATTTTCAGGATATACAGCCATACTACAGATTTCACTGTTCATTTGTTGATTCATTGTTGGGACATTGTAATGAAAAACTTGTTATATCATCTTTATTTTTTACCACTTTTCCTCGTTTATTCACAAATTCCATTTATTTGAAAAATTTTGCTTTTTGTTTATATTTGAAAAACTTTGAAATTAATGGCCGTCATCATAAAGTTTAGCTAGCATCCGCTATACAGTATTAGTGATGCATCATGATATTAATGAAATGACATGTTGTTCTAAAATTTGTCTCGTTTCTATCGCATACTGACAAAGTTAAGCCCAAATTATATAACACCTATTTCATGAACATGCCCAAATAAATGAGTCCCAAATAAATAAATTCCCACCTATACTTAAAGCTAATCCAGGACCAGCACTAGACATTTTGCAGCCCGGGAATTAAATCTGCTGCAATGCACCTCGCTAAATACTAAAAATTTTGTCGACCCTAAATTTTACATCCAAGTCAAAACTCTAGAGGTTTCACCATCCTTTAATTCTATTGCTTGGTAGTTCTCTAAATTTTAAAAATGTTGGCTCTCCTAAATTCTGCTGTCCAGTACATTCACACCAGCTCTAGTGCCGGTCCTGGCTTATTTGAATAACAAATCAATTATTCTCAATTCAAACAGCATTAAATGTAATTTTTTGGACTATGAGTATCATTTACAAAATCTATTTTTTGCATATGGAAATTTCTCCTTATTAACATACTCAACACTTCTCAGCACAGTTGTCTGAAATCTGGTATCACCACCAAATGTAATGTCAACATAAAATGTTACCATGTTCTTTGGTATCCATTTACTAATATTTTTAAGAAAATGTGTATACATTGCTGTCATTTTTTTCAAGTTGCCATGTGTTGAAAATCATGCAGAGATGAAAGAAAAAAATAACAAAAAATTATTTCCCAGTTTGTATGATGTTTATTCAGTAGGTGTAAACTCAGTGATGTTTCAGTGTAAAATGTTTTGGTTTGAGATATAGGCCAGACAGAAAGGCAGCTATGGAGCCAAATAATTGATCATACAGAGCTGGCAAAATCGTGTATAGCACTAAAATCCAGCCTTAATTCAGTAATTGTATTGGCACTGGCTTCCTCTTACACATCTCTGCTTCTTTTAATTCTGAAAACCGATTACACTCACGCTTTCTTTAAAATGTTTATGTGATAATCAAATACTATGCTGTTTTAATAGCTATTAAAACTAAGCCAAAGAAGGACATTTATAATTGGGTTGATATTCACATTAAGTTATCTGATGACAGTAACTTCTATGCTTAAATACATTTTTTGAAAGTCTCCTATTTATTTAATTTTCAAGAGGGTGGATTTTAAAATGTAAGTATTCTGGTTGATTTCACTTTTTAGTAGTTAATTACATGCCAGATAGTCAAGGGGTGGTTTTACTTTTTGGTAAAATCTTAACAAATTTCAGTTGCAAACTGTATGAGCATTATTCTTGTAATTACTTTTACATGTACTCGAAATAAACTACTCTCAAATTTTCATATGTATAACAATTTTTTTTAAAAAAACCTTACTTCAGTAGTCACATGGAATACTCGGAACTATAGTCAGCAATTGGAATATTCGAACTATGCTTGTAAATGAAGTACAAATAATTTTATTTATTTGATCAGCATCACTGCTTTTAGAACAAATGCTTAAATTTTATTAATACATAACTCATGTAATGAAAGACAACAAATGCTGATTAAATAACAGAATCCTATATAGTATTACATATGAAATTGCTGAGCAGTTACCTTTAGGCATATTATAGCTAACATCTTTCGAAAAAAGAACTTTAAATCATTTTGTAATATACAATGGCCATCAAAATGAAAGGATAATGAGAAAAAATATACTCACAAAGTTAATGTTGCAAGCAATGCTCAATGCTGTAATTATTTATGTTAATTGACTGCAACTGAACTCAAAATTGTACTTCTGCTCATACAAAAGTGCTGGAAATATGAAAATTCAGTGGTTGACAATGTGATGCACAATGGATGCATGTTGAGTCTGTTGTGTTGTTTAAAGTGAATGTAGTTTCTGAGAGTGATCAATATTCAGTAGTTATAGCTCTGAAGGCTTCATTTAAGTGATGGTCAAAAGTAGTGCATAATTGGTAGAATCGAGTCAGGTCACAACACAAGGTTGTCCAATATTTGAATATCCCTCAAAGTGTCATATCATGAGTTTGAAGCCACTTTTTAAGCACATCAGTTCATAAACAGCCTGGTCAAGGGTGACTGATTGCAACTGCATTAGAAGAATGGTTCCAGTCATCAGCTCGAAGTGACTACAAGAGATTTAGTTTCAGACCTTCAGGCTGCCACACGAACTCGCCATTCTACTGTTGCACGAAGGCTTAAGGTTGGACTCACGCAAGAGAACCAATGATTTGCGTCCCACTCACTCCAGCTTTCAGAGGGGCCTGTTTAAACTGGTACTGTCGTAATGTTCAATGGAGCCAAGACAATATGGTCCCAGTATTGTTTTCTGGTGAGTCCAGATATAGTATGAACAGTGATTCTAGACATATTTTGATCTGGAGAGAGAGAGGAAGGGGGCATGCAACTTGCCTTCCCTTGTCCGTGAAATATCTCATTCCCATGACTGCGGTTTAATGGTTTTGGTGAAGAATCATAACAAATGGCTGCACATCATTCTGGAAAGTTCCGTACCTACTCGGAGATATTTGGACAAGTTATTGGAACGCTAAATTAGACTGTTTAGGGGTGCTGTTGGCCCAGTTTTTTGCTAAAGGATGAAAATGTTCAGCCTGATCGAGGATATGTGGTGTCAAAATATTTGCAAACAGAAGATATCACTCTAATGAATTGGCCACCTTATTCATCCGACTTGAACAAGATTGAGCATGTGTAGGATGTTTGCCAATGCGAAATTCCTCCAGCAGCTGAAAAGGTGTACTTTTGAAAGAATGTGGTTCAATTCCACAAGACTTGGTCTGTTTTGTCAAATCGGATTCCACAACTGCACAATTCCACACAATTGTGAATAATATACTTTTTTGTGTAAAATTATTAAATACAGCTTTATTTTATTAATTGGTTTAAACATCTTGCATGTTTACTATCAGAAATGCCTCTCATATTACAAAATTTGAAAGTCACATAAAGTTATACTATGCTAGCAGGTCTTTACACACCAGCACGACAAGTGTTGCACTTGAAACCTGACACTTAAACGTTTTATCTTGACAGTGGCCTCCAAGTAAGTAAGTTCCCAATTTGCTGTCATTCCACATAGCATAAGATGTTTATTTTACAAATTGTAACTGCAAATGGTTAACAAATTATGCAATTACAAAACATTAAAACAGCCACCGTTTGCCACGGACTTCCAGTTAATAACTGTACTCTATCTACTATATATAATACGATTGCCACTAACTGCAAGTACAGCAATGTAAAATTCTGATGGTTCATTAACAACATCTATTACTACATTAGAAACAAATTGTTGGATGATGATCTCAAATTTAATATCATCGGGAAATCAGTGGCACAGCTAAAACTGTTGCCGCTGGGACGGTCCCTATTTTTGTAACTCTTGATATACACGCAAATAACTACCAAAAAAAAAAAAAAAAAATGCCTTCTCCGGGATTCGAACCCGAGCACAGCAGTCTGTGATGCTAACCACTATACTGGTTGGCGGCAATATAGTGATCATCATTAGTTGATATTTGTAATTTTCATTCAAGTTTCGACAGTATAACAAAAGCGTTGAAGATCCACCTATTTAAACCCTATAAAATAATGTTTCAAGGAAAACCTGCCATCCACCCTAGTCTAGCTAGCCACTGAGCCAACTGCAAACAAAAATGCTGTGAATTGTTCAGCAAGGCCTGTGCATTGTCTCCTCAATATTTAAATTTGAGGTCTTCCAAAAGAGAAATCTTATTAGAATATTCTCAACCAATTTCTTAAGGACTACAATTTCATTATTTGCAAGGATGGTCTGAAAACCTTGAACTTGCAATATTTTTGAGGGAAAAATTATATGAAATGAAGATAAAAGAAAAAGATATAAGTTAGTAAACAAATAGATAAGTGCAGTACCTTTATTTGCATGCATTCATTCAAGTATGAACTTAGTTTGTTTATTGGTTATGGTTAGTAGCATATGTTTCTGTCAGTCAAAGCTTGGTCACAATTTTATAACATTTCATGATCTTTTTGTCAAGATGAGCTAAATACAGGAAGAATTTTAAAGTTTAAAAAATGTGACAAAAATTCAGAAAAAAATCACTTTTATAAAATGTGTCATATTGCAGGTTTGTGTTGTGCTTGTGCCTATGATATATGTTGCATGTAGTAATCCTTTCGCTGAATATGGATTGAGTGCATAGTACAGATGATGTACAGTAAAAAAACGTATAAAGCACTAATATATTTTACAACAGTTATATTTATCAAATTGAGAAATGTAAAAAAAAACTGCATTCTGAGCACTCTAAATAAAGCCAGTCTACCAATTTTACTTCAAATAACAAATCAAAAATTTAGAAAAACATCGAATAGACTTCGATACAGCAGGGCAGTGAAATTATTTGCATGAATTAGAATATCATAAATTGAATAAATAATTAATGCACAAAAAAACTTCAAACTATTTTCTCATTTATTACATAATGTGATCAAAATTAGGAGAAAAAAATCTATGCACATTGACAGTTGAAAATATGTATAGGGCCGTTTTAACAAATGGACTCGCAGGGCACTTGCCCAGGGGCCCATGATGTTAAGATGGCATGTTTATACGAGGGCTATCCAGAAAGTAGATTACGTTTTGGAATAAAAAAATAAACAAAGTATAGGAAACAAATTTTATTATATACAGATGAAAGCCACACTCAAATACTACTTTTCTACATAGTCACCATACAAATTAAGGCATTTATCGTAGCGATGTACGAGCTTGGAAATTCCTTCGTCGAAAAATTCGGCCGCCCACGCCTTCAACCACTTCGTTACCTCTTCTTGCAGCTGTGCGTCGTCATCAAAACGCTGCATAGCCAGCCACTTCTTCATTGCTGGGAATAGGTGGAAGTCGCTCGGTGCCAGGTCGGGACTGTACGGCGGATGAGGAAACAACTCCCACTTAAAAGATTCAAGAACTTTACGAGTGACATTTGCCGTGTGGGGCCGGGCGTTGTCGTGAATCAACAAGATCTTAGAGCTCAACATTCCTCTGCGCTTGTTTTGAATTGCTCTTCTGAGTTTTTGGAGAGTTTGGCAATACCTTTGAGAGTTTATTGTAGTGCCTCTTTCCAGGAAGTCCACCAAAATTACACCTTTTCTGTCCCAAAAAACAGTCGCCATCATCTTCCTTGCCGACATTGTTTGCATGCATTTCTTGGGTTTTTGGGGAGAACTTGTGTGCCCCCACTGCATTGATTGCAATTTCGTTTCACAGTTCACATGTTTCACCCATGTTTCGTCACCAGTAACGATGCGATCGAGTAAAGAGTCACCATCCTTATGGTAAGCGTCCAAAAAGTTCAACGCTGCAGCCATTCGCTGATTTTTGTGGTCCTCTGTCAAGATTTTTGGAATCCATCTTGCACAAAACTTGTGGTAACCAAGCTTTTCGCTGATGATTTCGTGCAACAAACTTCGCGAAATTTGTGGAAAACTTGTGGACAGAAAGTTCCGTTATTGTGAAATTTCGATTTTCACGGACTTTAGCATCGACTTTTTCGAGAAGTTCGGCGGTCACTATGCTGGGTCTCCCACTTCGATCTTCGTCGTGAATATTGGTTCGGCCATTTTGAAATCTTATGACCCACTGACGCACTCCACCTTCAGTGATAATGTTGTCCCCATACACTTCACGAAGCTGCCGATAGATTTCTATCGGTTTACAGTTTTTTGCAGTCAGAAACCTTATTACTGAGCGCACCTCGCAGCTCACGGGATTTTCAATTAACGCAGACATTTCAAACCGTCACAGTATCTGAACGGAGCACAGCACGAACCTCTCACTAGCACGGCTAGATGCAGACTGAGCTGCGCAACGCTCTGACCCCAAGATGGCCGCGCTAGCCCCGCCCCTAGCGGACACAGACGGAAACGTAATCTACTTCCTGGATGGCCCTCGTATGTACTATATATAACATTAGACATCGTTTTGGCAACTTTTTGAAGTTTCAAAATCCTGCCAATATTTTGTTAGAAATCCCAGCTTTCGCAATCAGAAACTTCATACAAATAATTCAGAACGAAAATATTAAAATATACATTTAACAGCTAATTTTATCTGATATTGCTCTTTTTAAATACATGGAAACAGATGGAGTTTTTACACACCAGCTGTACTTTGAGTGAGAGGACTTAAACTTCATTTAAAATACCCAAGTTAGTATTTATACTGGCTTGCAAATATATTAAATATATTTTTTCTTTAACAGCTTCAATGAATATATTGCAGATTTTGTGTATAGCTCATGTGCATCATCTTGTATTTGTACTTTTTCTCCGATTTTACATATGATTATGTTTCGGTTACCAGAAATGTCAGATGAATATTTATCTCTGTATCACATTTACTATTAGAACATATTTATATAAACGGAACTCCTTTCAGTTCCAATTCCTATAACCAAATTCTACTACTGGCATAGGACAATAGTCTCATTTTCACTTTACTAGGATTTTACCTCCTTAAGTTTTAAAGCCTGCGGTCTTGTTTTATTGGGATTTAGAGGAAATGGGCTATCTATCAATTATTTTGTAATCGATGTGACTGTAGATGATTTGGTGATTTCTTGGCTGTTTTATTATTGATGAGTAAAAGTTTTTAACAAATTAATTTACATGCTATTGTACAACAAAAATGTTTCATAAAATATCTACCAGATTTTCCAGTTTCTAACTTAAAGTGCCATACCTTTTAAGACTAATAATTTTACAAATTTTGAGATGAGAAAATAACTTTAATCATCTTGCATCAAATAATCTGTAAATACATTATCTAAAAATATAATTACTTAGCAATAAAAACTTCTTTTATCCATCTCATCAGTAAGAAAATTCTATTAAAATAAAATGTTGATTCTAGTACTTCTTAAAAACAGCTATGAGAAGAGATGAAATGCATTAAAAAATCTTAGTTGTTTTCCAAATTAAAATAATAATAATAATAAAATTTCCAGTACTTAAATTTAATTGTATGCTGGAGTAGTTTTGTGCAATGTAATGAACGATTCAACTCTTTTTTTTTCTTCTGCTTTTGCTACCATAAATGAGGGCATTTCTTCATATCGCACTAACACATCATTTTTGTTTCTTTCAAGGAATTTATCCAAATGCTTATGGCCAGAGTTCTGACCTAATTTATGCAATTCAAGTTTCTGATGCAAATTTTCGCAACTCCCAATGAATGCTGATTTTTTGGCACGCCACACTTTCAATTCATAAACGCCTGGTTTTGTTGATATTTTGCTCCCTAAATCTTGAAGAAGAACCCACTGGGTGTAGTTATCTAGGGATTAGAACAGACACATTAATAATATCAAAGTTATAAACCAGTAAAGTAAAAACATAGCAAAGTAAAGTTTATAGCAAAGTAAAGAAATTTATCTACATATAGAACAGAAGTAGTATGGATCTTTAGAGGGTTTAGAGCTTAGTTCTCAAAATTTTTCAATCAGCATCTTCCTTTCAAGGTATTTGTTGCTCAGTACCCTCTATTTCTAAGGATAATGGTATCTTAGATGTGCTTTAATGTGATCAGTGGGCACTGATGGAACGTGGATAAAAATGTTTAGGTACTTATACTGCATCTGCACTGCATCAAATTATTATCTAAAATGCATGGTGAGACGACAAAAAAAAAAAAAAAAAAAAAAAAAAAAGACAGCAATTGAAGGCTTCTCAAAGCATTTACAGTAATGAACTATGTGGTACATGTTTGTACTGCCATAGTACACACACGTTGAAGATAATTTACAGTGATTGCTCTCCAAGGCTACAAACTTTATCAGAATCGAAATGCCATCAAGTGTCAAGCTAAAGTTTGAAATGAAGTTTCTAATTATTTATACACAGATGTATGCATTTTTATTTACCATTAAAGAAAAATTTAATAAATAAGAGAAAGAGACTAGATTGTTATTATTTATTGTCCCACGAGCTAAATTTTTCTGAAAATTTATCACATTTTCATAATTTGTTTACTTTTAGTTTAAATTATTTACAAGAAATGTCAGTCTAAGAATATAATATGTAGCTCTCAAAATTTTGAATTACAATGTGTAACCAACAAAAATATCTCACACGTACTAATCTTTAGATTTCAAATAGAAAACAAATAAAAATCTGATTTTTTCCCCTTTGACATGTTATTATTACTGTTTTGAATGTTTTGATAAATATTTAGTAAGGGAAATTTAAATTTATTAAAAATATTCTTTTATTTAAAAAAAAAAAAAAAAGAGAGAGAGAGAGAGCTGTGGCTTCCAGCTCTTTTAGATTGTGCATTAGGCCTGCAAGCAATTTGAGACCACTGCTATAAAGGATTGAAATGGCACTTTGAAATTATATTGTAGAGTTCCACACTTTGTAAATGCTAAGTTACTGTTGAACGTGAAGAATCTTAAGAACTAGTAAGCGAACAATCGCTTGAGGTCGTGCAACAAGATGGAAGGGTAAATAACCCTTTATTATTCAGATAAAATTTAACAGAACTCCGTCTTGGAGTGTACAATAAAAGCCGACACTTGGGCTACAAAGTAAACTAAAAATAATCTAAATTAAAGAGATAGAGCCGAAGCTATCAAGATTCTAACCGAGTTGACCCCTTAACGCTAATTGACTACGAAGCTATCAAGAGCCTGAGTACGGCCGAGCATAATAGATACATAATAATAACAGCTTTGAGAGAGAGGCGGATGTGTGCTAATCAGAAACTCTTGATTCCCTCTCAACTCAGCAAGTAGAACTTCGCGGTTAAATACTGCTCTTCCTCATTATGTATTCAGACGTGATTCTAAAACTACATTCTGGCCGGAAGTTGTAAGTTGAAGTTAAGAATTTGACAGGAAAGTAGTTTAACTGAAAATTTAACTGTTAATAAAATTAACATAATCCTTACAATATGCCTAAAAAGAACTTATACCATCCTTCTGAAATAAAGTTTACGTATTTCATACAGGTGAAAAGGATCATCCTGTGTCACCTCTAGAATAGTGCAGTATAAGTACAGAATAAATTTTGGTATCTACCCACTTAGCTGAATTTCTGTGTATTTGAAGTGATAAAGAACTCTGCAAGTTTGCTTGAACAACATTCTACTATACTTTTCGTAGTTTAAATAAAATTTTAAGAAAAGAAAAAAGTCATTTATAAAATAAGTATTACATTTTAGTTCAGTTTAAGATCTTCAAGTTCCTACCTCATGATTTAAAATAACTTTCCAATATACCAAGGAAATGCTTTTATAATTAAAATGATATAATCAATTTTCAAAACTTGTACTTTCTGTACAAGAATCAATTTTGGGGTACATAAGTTTACAGCATGGAGGAAGGACTAGAAGTAGATGCCTTTTTCGTCTGTGGATAAAACAGTGCTTTCTCAAGCTTCTAATAATCTAAAGGGATGGGGCACTTCTGCTCACATTACTCAGATGGAACTTAACTCGACAATGCACAGATGCAAAAACCTTTGCACCTATGAATGAAATACACTTGTGTGCAAAATTAAGAAAATTTACACATTATGTTGAATTTCTGAAGAACCATTAATGAAATTTGATATGCATATACATTTATAGTATGCATGATTATCACTAAAGTTCATAATGCAGGGATGTCCAAATCCATGCTGTGATATCAAACTGAAAATGAGACTAATATGGGACATGGTCCCCTCTCACAGCTAGACAGGTCGCACAACATACAGGATAGAGTTGATCCCACTCTTGCATGATTCTCAGACAGGGATGGTGAGATGAAATTGCCCTCCCAAAATAATCCCATACGTGCTCTAACAGGTTAAGGTCAGGAAATTTGGCCAGCCAATCCATACAGTGAATATCATCACTTTCCAGATAAGCTCAACATAGGCGAGTATTGTCGTCCATTAACAAGACCAAATACTTTTTATTTAGACATAAACTTGATATGAAATTAGGAGAATATGAACACTACATCATGGGAGAAGAGGCAGTTGCTTTGGAAATAAAAAGGTCATCTATGATAGCCTATAAAGAAAGCATTGCATCTACCAATGTTTATGAAAAATGGATTACTTGGTTAAATATTTAAATAGATGAAAATGGCATTAACAGCAAACTGCATCCATAAAGTCAAAAAGATGGTTTGGTTATTTGAGTATGGCAAAACACACAAGGCCAAATCCACCTAAGAGGAGAGAAGCCTTAGTGGAGGATTTTCTAAGAAAAACAGATCCATATTCATTTGACACATAAGAAAATGAATAAAAATCAATCATGCAGACAGTCCATTCACCCATGTTTGAATGCAAGACAAACAACCAGCATTCAGCAGTATTTAACTGCTTGGTCAGTGGTGAGGTTAACGACAAGAAAATTAAAGAACAGTAAATTAAAAGTATATTTTTGTAATATTACATTAAACTAATGTAAATAATTTTTGTTCAAATGACACATATTTCTTAGATAAAAATTCTGGTATATGCTAAATGATTGCAAATTACCTTACTGGAAAAGCACAGAGAATACATAAATGATAAAATCTTCCACGTGTCAAAAAAGAAATTTCTTTAAATATATATAAATATTTATATGCACACATCATTCTAAGAAACACATATTTTCTTTTAATTAGCTATGTAAATATTAATTATAAATGTATCAGAAAATGAATGATCTATTCATTCATAAACTATATATTTTTTAATATCAAGAAATCTATTTATTAAATATATACTATGTAATGACTAACATTTAATAGTAAAAAAAATTAAAAGTATCACTGCCATATATATATTTATAAATTGTTTAAGCAGGAAGTATTGTCCTGGAAAACAGTCTAAAAAGGTTATGGAAAGCACAGAATGTGAGATGCTACACACACTTATAACAATTGTTAAGTAAAATTTTTTGAATGCCTATTGTTGAATACAAGGACAACATTTTAAAAAGTATTAAAAATTCAGCTTCAAGTCTTGGGGGAAAAACTTCCCCATCCTCCTCCCTTAGCTCTAATAGATTACATAAATCTCATAAATTTCAGAGGGGGGGGGAAACTCATACTTGAGAACTCTGTAATAGAGACTCTGAAACAGAAAATACAGAGACTCCGTAAAGAGAAAAGATATTATGCGTGACTTTAATATTAACAATACCATAAAACTTTGATTTAAATATTTGTAATTGTGAACCAAATAAAAATTTCTAATGTAATTAACAAAAATTTGGGAAACTATTTCATTTAAGTTAGAACTTGTTCTGAGCACAACAAAGGTATTAGCATTCCATTTAGAATGAAATATTGCTTAAAAATTAATCTTTCAAATAGTTAGGACTCTGAAATATTGTAGTTTACCATGTTAGCAACATGGTAAATATTCTGTAGTTATATCATAAATGTAAGTATAACGTGCAAAAATTTACACATTTCTTATACTTTTGATATAGCTGCAGAATGTTTACTGACAAATACGTTAAAACACACTGGTCTTAATGGCAAATCACTGAATGTTTCGATAAACAAAGGAAATGTGCAACTGCTTCAAACCAGGGCTGTGGAGTCGCTAGGGAAAATGACCGACTCCAACTCCTGGAATTTTAAAGACTCCTTCATACATATATATGTGTGTGTAAACATATACACATGGGCTACAACTTATTTCTCTAATATAAAAGAAGTAATGGATGCTACAAAAAAAAATATGGCATAGCAATTATTTATATTAAATTAGCATTTATTATGAAATGGAAAAACTGGCATTAGTTATTTCTAAGAAACAGTATAGCTTCGGCAAGATCTTTGTTGGAGGGCCATAGATCCAATTTGATAAACTTCAGACTTCAGTCAGAGTGAGTCTTCTCACTCTGACTGAAGTAGGAGGAAGAGATGTTACTGTTAGGGCTACTTCTTTTAACTTTTCAGGATAGATTTTTATAAGTTCTAAAAGAGGTGTCTTGCAAGCTCAATCATATTTCTCTATTTCTTCAAAGGCCCTGTAGAAATCTTGTTTGTATTTTTTCATTTTTATATCTACCGTAATTTCCGGAAGAAAGGCCGCATCAGCGTAAATGCCGCACTCGAGAAAAATGGCGGGAAAAAAAATTAAAATCACACAGAAACGCCGCAATAGATTAAATTGCGCGTGACATCGTCATGGGCCGTATAGATGCAAAAACTCAGACATACCAGTTAAGAAAAATGCATGAAATGAAACCATAACTCAAAAATAAATTAAAGGTAAGAAATGCATAGCTTCTGTGCCGTTTAGAGACATTTTCAAAAATTTTCCGTTCCCTAATTAAAAACTATCCAACAAGTACTTGTACCCTAACTGATGGGATCTGTACTTGGCAGAATGCCAAGAAAAATCCATTCATGCTGAAGGGGAAATACTTCAGAGTTCGTTATTGCGAGGCAGGTGGAGTCGCATCCGCCTTTGAAAAAAATTGCAGAAAAGGCAGGGGTGGAAAGAGGATGGGTCCTGGAAGATTCATCGAATGGCAGAGGAGAGGGACTATTCAAACTGATGAGAATGTTGATTTGAAAGGGGGAAGAATGTTATTGTTCTGAGATCTCGTTTAGGGTGAATAAGGCATGTAGGTCCGTTCAAGGGAAAGAACGTAAACAAAATAACGTTCGCAAAAAGCAACTGAGTGGTCTTTTGTGTGGGAACAGCACCAATCTATGCACAATGACAAGGCCATCCAAACTATGTACAATGACCATCATAGGAAATATTTTATTTTTAGTGCACCTAAACGCCGCACCCGCTGAAAATTTAAGTTTTAAACACGTAAACGCTGCAGCATTTCTTCCGAAAATTACGGTAAATGCTATTGGTTCTTTATTTTCATTCACTTTGCCTTAGCCTTTTCAATATGATCCAAAATTATTTCTCAAAATCTAATTCATCCTGAAAGAGGATGATAAGAGACTCAGTTGTAATGTCTGCAGTTTGACTTTCCCGATTTAAATATTCTAATTGTTCTGAAACTAACTTATTTAATTCTTATTGAAAGTTCATAGATAGATTTCTTTGCCTTCTTAATTTGTTCATCATCAAACGAAATTTGGTGTTTTGGATCTACATATATTGAACCCAGCAAGATCTCATTCTCTAGCAAACTAGTTTCTCTTTTCTTCATTGAAGAAGTGATTCCTTCTGCAATAAACCCTCCATTTCAGGAAGTACAAACATCACATTCTTCCATTCTCACCTCCTGTTAATATTTCATATTGTAGCTTTTTTGTGGCTATATATAGTGTAGAAAGAAGAGTTTCCAATTCTGTAAGATCATTCCACAGTATTTCTGTTAGTGAAGCATTATCTATATCTTCTAAAAATGTTCTGAATTCTAACAACCTCTATATCATCAAATATGTACTTCCCCATAGCATTGCTTGACCATAATTGCTCCTTTTCCTGCTCACTTCCTATGAATGGCATCAATTTTGAAAGTTCTTGCTACTATTCCTGCTTACCTAAATTTACCAGTGAGATTTGTAACTAAATGAAGTAACTAATAAATCAGTTTAATCACTAATGGCAAATATCACATCTATCCTCCTCCCTTATATTTATTTATTAATATGTCAATGAAATAGAAAATAACTATTTATTAATGTAGTCCAAAAATTAAAAAATAACTCAGCTTGTCATTAATTTTTTTTTCAATTCACTTTAATTTAATTTCAAACTCGTGTCCAATTGTCCAACAAAAACTGGAGTCGAAGTCAAGCTCTTTTTAGTGACTCCAGCTCAGACTCCTTTTACCCCAAAATCTACCTAACTCCAATTCCAACTCCACAGCCCAGGAACAGGAGAAACCAGTTGGGGGTAGTTAATTTTTATAAAAAGAAAAGTTGATATTTCTTTAACGTACAAAAATAATGGAAAACAATATCATCTTAAATGAGCTAGCAAATGCTGAACATCTTTATATGCAACACAGTTTTAAAATGCAATTAATTTACCTTCAACAGCAGAACTATCACACTCCAAAGAATTATTTACAGGTTCTTCTTTCACTGCAAAAATAATAATGACATGCTTAAAATAATTATAATTCATCTGTCAATTAGCAGAAATATATTTTAGAAAAAAGTCATGATTAAAGTAAAAACCAGCAATTTAAATTTTTACTCAATGTCTAAACATTTCATTGAGTCACACAGTTTTAAGTCCTTACCCAACCAAAGATGATGTCAAAATAATACTTGTTATTTTCATCTTCTGTGCAAATGATTTTAGATGACATGGACATTAAGATGATAGTCAAGACAAAGTTAAAAAGAATGAGATGGTTCAAAATTTCTTGCAGTGCATAAAAAGAATTAAAAATAAAAACAATGCAGGCATCTTGCAAACAAACAAACATCTTGAAATATATTTAAGAAATTAAGGTATAAAAAGAAAAAGAATCTGGGTGTTATTTTAACATCATCAAGTAACATTAAGTACAAGGACCACTCTGGTACTGAAATCATGAAAATACCTTTCTCATGGCAGTTGTGGGCAATTCCAGATTTCACAAATAAACCACTGGCCAATTGGCAGTTTAAAGGAAGCATCAATATGGATTACACAATTTGGCCATTGCCAAACCACGAGTAGATCCTATTAAAGTCTTCTAAACAATATCAGACACAGTGAAAATGGTTGGAAAACCACAAACAATTTTAATACTACTGAAACACCAAAATAGCACTATGACAAAAGATCATTTTGCAAAAATAAAAGTTTAGAGAGCTATACTACTACACTAGGTGCTGATTCAAAAGCACATGCATTTCTTTTGACAGCTAGAATTTCTTTCTTTAGTTCAAATCTCAAGAGAACACATTAGAAGAATTCCATCAACTGCAACTAGGAATCAATTACTGCATGCCTAGCAGTTGGAATAATGACAGGTATTGCTGTTTCTGTTTTTGGCATTTTTTTCATGTATTTGATAAAATAGCCATTCTTTTCCTGAAGTTGTTTATACAGTACAAAGTCCGTAATCCGGACTTGTCGGGACTTCGGCGATTCCGGACTAGCGGTTTTTTCAGATTATAGATCATCAATTTAAATCTGGTAAGATGACAAGCAGAAATTATACAATTAAAAATATGAAACCGTAATTTATGAGATAAAGAGAAATTATGATCTAAAGGGTATCAAAATTTACAAAAAAAAAAAAAAAAAATTAACTTGATTAAATATTTCTTTCAATATAAGTTGTTTAAGTTGCTTCATTTTTTGTGCTAATACTTTCTCTTTAATTCTATAAACAAACATAATTTCTTGTTCAGTTACAAAGTTCCACAGTTCAAGTCCTGTAATTGCCATGTCGAGAATACTGACTAACTTGTCAATCGAAATTCTTTTGTTTCAATAAGTTCTCTGTCACTTTCTTCACTATCGGAAGTGCGTATGTGTAAACGCTTTGCTGGCTTTACGCGCATGCATAGCGAATGCGCGCATCAAACACGCATATATAAACCCATTACGCACATGTGTAAACGCATTACACGCATGTGTAAGTTGGCTTTGACAGGGTTCATAGCCACATTTTAGTTAAAAAAATAAGCACCTATAAGCACTTTTCAAGCACATTTTAAGAAAAAAAATAAGCACCCATCTAATTACATTATACACAACTGCATAACCTTAAAAGAAAAATTAGACTTGCAATTTAAAATATGAGCAATGCAATATTTATCAAGAGAATGAGCATTACCTCAACCATAAAAAACAATTTTTTTTTTTTTTTTTTTTTTTTTTTTTTAAATTTTAAATGACAGTTCAATTTACAGAATTAGTTTACAATGAGAGAAAAAAAAGAATATGCAGAACTAAACTATATTACAAGATTTAATGATGAAATTTCAGTTCAAAATGTAGAAAATAAATAATAATAAGCCATATTAATTGTATTCGCTTGGCATCTAATAATAAATACAATTTATTTTCCCACTCATATTAATATTTAAATAATTTAAATCAAAATTTGGAACATTTTCTAAATTTTCATTGCATAACAGTTTTCCCTTAACATATATTCCAAGCAAAGTAATTTAAGTAAAAAAGAGGAACATTTCTGAAATCAGGAGACGGGAAATTGCTTCATGCAGTCATCCTTAAACAGTAAAAGCTTAACTAACCCGCATACTCGGAAATTGCCGAATATTCCGTATAGTCGGGCGTAACTGGAAAAAGAGGAGGGGGGGAGATTGTAGCCATTCTTTAGATTTCTCGGCTAAATAAATGATTTTGACATTTCGATATGTGCATCATATAAAAATAGACCAACGGAACTGAGAAATATTCTGCTTAGAAAGCACAGTAAAACTCTTTTAAGTGTTCATAAATGAATCTCAGAATGAACATCAAAATTAATTATATCTGCAAAATATCGCAAACAACATTGCGCAATACGTGCGGCGTAATTCTTCCCTATGTGATATTACGCAATTGGAATCAACAACTGCCGGTATTCAGAGAATAAAGAACTAAATAAAGGAAAAAAAGACTTATTAATCTGGGGTGTTTTTGATTCTAATTTTGAACAGATTGCGTTAAATTTCCGCAATTTTCGTTCTTTGCTTGGGTTGGGTAGATCGCAAAACTTTTAGTCCTATTCAATCCAGATTAGACAGTGACAAAAAAAAAAAAAAAAAAAAGTCCACTGCTTCAATACTAGAGATTTTGCGGAGAAAGGGGAGAACCTCCCAACCTCCGTACTGTATAATGTATTGGGGGGGGGGGAATATTCTGACTATTCGATTACTTTCCTTTTATTTAAGCCATTCTGCACATTATTCCTTAGAAAGCTAATCTGTGTGAAAATACACCCATTTTTGGAAGTTTATCTACACTTCAGGAGCTACTGCAACTATATTACTATAAATATTCATACATATGCTCATAATATAAGCATAACGATCATAATAAACACGAATATGAACTGACCACGTGGAACGAGAATGCAAATTAAAATCTTGATAGAAATTCAAACGTGTGTAGTATTTGGGTGGGCGGAAAATAATACCAAATTACCGGAATTTTCTATGGTTTTCGCAATTCTTTGACCAAAAGAACGACGTGCACCTGTCTATACTCTCGCGCGCACCATAGGTTACGTTAATGCAGAGAGGGGGGGGGGGAAGGTATTTCCGGGAGTATGATTCACCATCTGACGTTCCATATAAGGAAAAAAAGTTGTTTATTTAGTTTCGGCTTTGGTACGGGAGGAAAAATGCGCGTTCATTAAAAAAAGCACTAAAAGAAAAAAATAAGCACTAAAAACAAAAAAAAATAAGGGCTTTAAAGAAAAAGTAAGCACCTATAAGGGCCCTTATATTTTATTTTCAAATATAAGGACTTATAAGCACTTGTAAGGACGGCTACGAACCCTGCTTTGAGGTCCGGATTATAGATCATTCTGGATAATGGATGTCCGGATTACGGACTTTGTACTGTATATGCTTACCATTCCTATCAGCAGTTAAATTTTATGCCAACATTAAATGCTTGATGCCATAGTTAACCAAAAAATACTAAACACATTATGTAATGCTAATATAAGATTTACACTGCAAAATAAAGTCTACAAATACTCTATACAGTGCAAAGTCCGAAATCCGTACTTCCATCATTCGGAATAATCTAAAATCCAAACCTCAAAACCAACAACAACGTTTTTTTATGAATTAGCATTTGATTCCCCCCTCCGTGCATAATAAAACATCTGGAAAGTCCCGATCCTTAATTTCACTTCGACACTAAATAAAATACCTTGTTATTGAAAAAACAATCATTTTAGCTTAAATTTGTACGATCAGAAATTTGGCTCCATTGCTGCATACATCTCAAAGCGAAACATTCCCCATACATACATCATTGATCTGACGCCAACCCGGTGAATCATTACTTATTATACTTTCCTTTCATCACCGCATGTTTATCAAAACATGACAACTTGAGTAATGACTCATGTAGCGATGCCTAAACAATATTTTTATGTTAGTAATGGAATAATAAAGGAATATGGTAACCTTTTATGTTCACATTACGCTTCGCGATGATTACATATTTATGTTAAATGCGCTGAAAAATGTTGACGAGGAAAAATTTACTAAAAATTTATTTCCATATGCTAAAAATAGATTTTGCTGATAATACTCATAGACCCAAAGATTATATTTAGGGCTATTTGAATTATGAATAGCTGATTTGTTATTCGCATAAACCCAGAACCAGCGCCAGTGCTTGAATGATCGCAACGAGTCGCAGAATTTAGGACCCACAGAGACTGCTTCAGTCGATAAGATAACTAGTGCCGGCTCTCAATAAGGCTTAAGTATATGTCGGAGTTTATTTATTCAGAACTCTGATAAGCCTTATGCATGTGCAAGAAATAGACATAAGTATAATAAACAACTAAACTAATAAAATTCAGACTTAACTGTCTTAGTGCGCGATAGAAGCAAGATAAAATTTAACGGAACAACTTGTCATTAGTCGCCAAGCTCATGATTCATAGCCAAATATGTATAGTGAAGGATAGCTAAATTTGATGATGATAGCTGCTAATTTTAAAGGTTCGGATATCGCAAAACAAAGGTGAAATTTTGCAATTAACGGATTTTGTAAAGAAATGTGGAGAAGCGGAAATAAATGAAGATGATATAAAAGTTTTTCATTTTGATGAAAATGCTTCTCAATCATCAGTCAATTAATGAATTGCAAAATCTGTAGTATAGTTCTAGATTCAGAAAATACTGCTACCGATAGTGAAGAAAGTGACAGAGAAGTTACTCAAAACGAGCAAATTTCAATTGACAAATTAGTCGAAATTCTGGAAACAGCAGTCACAGGACTTCAACAACATAACTCTACAAGAGATTTTGTCTGTTACAGAATTAAAGAGAAAGTATTAGCAGAAAAAATGAAGCAGCTTAAACAACTTACATTGAAAGAAATGTTTAATAAGGTAAACAAATATATATTAAGCTTCTTTTTTTCATTATTATTATTTTTTTAATTCCCTTTAGATCATATAACTACTTCATTATTTTATAAATCATGATTTCATACTTTTAATTTTATAATTTCTACGTGCTGTCTTACTAGATTAAAACTGATTTATTTAAACTGATGATCAAATATCCATAAAATCCCAAATCCGGAATCGCCGAAGTCCAGACGAGCCCGGATTTCGGACTTTGTACTGTATTTACCACACAATGAATCCCATCCAAATGCTCAACTGTTAAAAAGAGCTTAATATATGCAACCTTAATCTTAAAAAATTGTCCATTCTCTTGTTCAAATATTATTTACATAGTGTTTCAGCATATAGAGGTCCATGACCAAATATTTGTCTATAAATTCTTTAATTGATATTAAACAGAAAGTAAACATGTTCAACAAACAATGAAGTTTTGCCATCATATGTCTCTTATATTTTATTATGTATCACTTATTTAATGCCAGATGGCATTAAAATAAAACTCATGGGAGTTGACCCCCATACAGATAAAGATTTGGCCATGTGCCTATTTTAGATCATATGCCCCATTTTATTATCCACAAGAAGGCTCATTTTTATTACATCACCTGGCACCCAGCTTTTGCAGCTATAAACATATTAACCAGAGAATGACATCTTGACACTCTAGTAGAATGAAATTCTATTTCACCTCTTAAAGCATCAGGTCAGAGTAATCTAAATTTCCTTCTCAGCTTGTTTTTTACTAATTATATAAAATAATTACTGATGATGATCAAAGGAAGTTGGTGAGCTATTTACAATGATAACATTTGTGACACTGTATTGTAATATATAGTAGAAGTTTTACTCTTTAGAAGCTTAATTTAATCTTTAAATTAAATTCATTTACCTTTAGTAACAGCAGCAACACTGTTTCTTTTCCCACTTCTTAATCTTTTGGGTGATGGAGCAGCTAATAAAATATATAAAATTAATATTTTACAAGAAATTCTGACAAACACATTTTCACACTAAAAAATACAGTATTTCCTGTTTATATGCTATTTGATATTACACAGATATGATTTAAAAACACACATAAATTGTGCAGTCCTGCAAAAATGTGCTTAAAATAAACAGTTTTAAAAACCTACTGTCATTAAAGAGATTTTACACTAAAAGAAAGTTTCTTGAAAGAAATATGCATTAAAATATGTGGATATATTACAAACTTAGAACTCAAAATGTGATCTGGAGATTTAATGTTATAGTGATGTCAAAATCTTATATGAGCTTCTAAAAATTAAAAAATGCAAATGCATGAATTTACTTTAGATTTAATTTGTATTTTGAATTCTATGGTTTTGCTGACTTTTTATTCACATCTTTTCTTGACTGGAATTTATTAAAGGTAACCTTAGAGCCCATTTATGAGAATTTTTTCAGTATAATGTAGATGCTAAATTAATGCAATACAGCAAAAGAATTCTATTTTACAAATTGTACACCTTTTATTTGCATTTCATGATATAATTTTTTACCTGTAATATACAATTAAAAAAATTCTTCAAAAATTACCTTATAACTCTAATTTTATTTACTGAAATGCAGGAAGTTGAGACTATAATGGAAAATGCCACATTGCAATATATTTAACAAACCTCAAATTAAAAAAAGAAATGTTGGCCACACTACTGGCCATGTTACAAATATATATATATATATATATATATATATATATATATATATATATATAAAGACATACCATTTACACTGGAAACTGATTTACGCTTAAAGCTGGTTTGATCACTTGTGTGAGGTGTATTCGTATCTGAAAGCAATCCGTAATTAGAACATGACAATATCAGAAAACAAAAACAGGTACTAAAGCAGTGATATAAGATAAATTAATACACATTCAAAGCAACACATTCTTTTCAAAACAATCATATGAATAAATGCTTTCATTCTAAATCAGTATTGTAGCATTTTAAATTTGCATTGTAGAGAATTTGCCCATTTTTATCATAGTTTCTTTTATTATTGTACTGACTGAAGCTCTCAATTATATTTTATATTGCTTTACAATTAAGAAAATGTGAATTATTTTATAAGTGTGAAATAAATAATTAACTTTTGCACAAATTTCAAGATTATGTAAAAGAAAATTTTGGTTTTATAATGGCAAAAACAATTTTTACAAAAGACTTTCAAGTCAAGAACTGTAAAATATTATGATATTCAAGCACAGATATTGCAGGAACTTTTACAGCTATTTCTTGAAAAAAATTAAAACATTTCTTAGTGTTTTTACAACAAAAAAAAAAAAAAAAAAAAAAAAAAAAAAAGCTTTTCAGATTTCCAGTGGAATTTTCAATTTGCATTTATTGTTAAAAATGATATTTACAAGATTTTATTATTTTTAGAAAATTATTTAGATCAAAATTCCATGATTCACACCCCCCCATTTGAATTTCCTTTGTTTCACTAATGCTTTCTTCTAGAAAGGCTTTTTTATTGCCAAGCCTTTTTCTCTTTGAAGGGGAGGGGAATATGTTTGATAAAATATATGTAAATCAAAATTATAATAAAAAAAAACCCTCTTATATGCTCAATTTTTATCTAGGTACTGTCTCTCTAGTAACTACAACATTCTCGAAATTGCACCCACTTTATATGATCTTAAACTTCTGCATTACCCATAAATTTTAACCAAACAGATTAACAAAAAATTTTACTATAAATATCGCTGCAATCCAACTACAATCCTTCTTTCTCTGCCTACGCTTGCTAGCTAAAGGAGGTCTCTTGCTTGGCTGCTTCTGTTAAAACTGTAATGCATTATCATTAAAATTGTGGGGTACAGATTGGTCCCATTGTAATATGCCATGCCATAGAGCAATCAACAAGTAATAAAGATATATTCAAATTATCAAGAGACTCCGTGAGTCTTCAAAAGTTCTCCACGTCTTCTACTACATAACTGATATTGTCAATGATCTTTTAATCTTAATCCACTCATGACTGCAAAATAATGGCTTCCATAGTCAAAAACTTACCTCATATCAAATTACTGCAAGAAACTAAATTGATCACATATATATGCATGAACCTGGAATGAATAATCTATACCAAGCATCGGCAACCTCTTTTATATATATATACATGAACCTGGAATAAATAATCTATACCAGGCATCGGCAACCTCTTTTATATGCAGACAAAAATCAACTGAAATGTGTGTATTAAGAAAACATTTGGGATCAATGGTATTTCCATTTTTGAACAGTCTTTCATGATGAATAAAAAGGTAAAGGTTATTGGGAAAATAGTTACAATATGCTTTTAACATAAAAAAAATAATTATTAAAAAAATAAACAAAACTGAATGAACTTTATTTTTTACTTCAATATCAACGACTTTGATGCTAAACTTGTGATGTCAATTTAGTCAAATCTGGCTTATAGTTAGTTGGCTTAAGACGAATATAATCATTTCAGTAGTTAACTACTCCTGTTCATACTTAAAATAAATTTTATGCGCAAAAACATTCAGACAAGCCAGTTTTTTTGGAATTATGGGTCGGCATTACCAAGCTTATCAATTTCTTCAAATTACACTACAGTTTTTACTTTTAAAAAATAAAAATGCATGTTCTTCACTGCAACTTTGTAATCAAACAAAAATGTCAGTTTTTATTTTTTTAATGTATTCTTCAACAGCTCATTTCATATTTATGTTTTATAATTTATTTTTACACATTCTATTATTTTCGGAACTCAAGTGGGTCATTTGAAGTTATGAATTGGGCCGCTTGGTGATTCACAGGTCATAGGTTATTGAGGCCTAATTCCTACTTCCCTCATCCTGCTTTCTGGATAACCCATTTCCACTGATCTTCAAGATAATTTGTAATTTTATATGATAAATGCATAGCCCACAAAAATAACTTATATTAAGTGTAAAATATAACGTATATGCAGTATACTTTCAAAACTAGGTGTTATGAAGTACGAGATACTATAGGTGGAGCTGACGCACCAAAAGAGTTAGTTTGGGCCTGTAACTCATCATGTGAAGACGTGTCTTGAAGCGTCAATAAGGAGCGCAATCTTGTAACGCCATTCTTTAAGTAAATTAGTCTTCCATCCGATATAGTGCTGTGTATTATGTTTAATCATCGTAATAAAAGTTATCTGTTAACTTAGAGAATCTCTTGAAATATGCCAACATTGATCACCCTATAACTATCCCTTTGGACACTGTGAGGTAGGCTATGCTCCCTCACTAGGAAAACAACAAGGAGGCCCAGAGGAGCTGCAGAGTTGAAAATGCATTAAGTTTTTAAAATCTAGGATAGTGAGGAAGGTCATCTAATAATATCTCACTACTATTTTATCCGTCAAAGCTGTACTTCTAATATTTATCTGCCTCAGTGTCGAAAACGAAAGCTTATCACTTGCCCTAACTTGAATTAAAATATTCTGTAAAACTACTTTAAACTTTTTAATAACATTTACTTTTTTTTTACCAACTGCATAAAACAATAGTAAATGGTTATTGTTTCCATAAAAATGAAGATGCTCTCTTTATTAAATATATAAATATTCTATAAAAATGAAAATCTTTTGATGACTAGAAAAAGAAACCAAAGTAGGTTTCACACACACAAAAATAACAGATATTTCAAAAGATATGATAGTGGGAGGAAAAGAAGCACACATCAAACTTTTATATAGGAATTTGTTATGTATAATATTTAAGCCAACAAACCTTCTAAATTTTCTTCAAAGACACTAGAAATAGTTTTTCGACGATTGCTTGATTTAGGCGTAACTTTTTCAAAAGGATTAAAATCTAGAAAGAAATAATATGCTTAGTATGTAAAGGAAGCTTAGCTCTTTTCTCAGAAAATTCAACAATATGTAACATACCATAGCTGCCAACCTTGAAATCTGAAAAACTGGGATGTTTTTCATGTTGCACAGCTATGCCATCCATCTCAAAGGAACCCCCAAATGACTTAAATTCACTTATTCAGGTTACTGAACTATTTCTAATACAATTCTGATGTAAAATATATTAGTATTTAAGCATATGTTCTAACATTGAAGCTCTTTGGCTAATTCTATTTTGTAAATTTCCTTATACTTTTATACTCCGAAAATTGCAAAAAGAGAGTTTCTGTGTGTGTGTGATTATCGCATAACCTCGAGGGCTATCTGCCTAAGGGGGAAGGATGCCTTCATGGAGGACTTTCTAAGGGAAACTGGTTCGTATACACGTTACACGTGAGGAAAACCACGAAAACACCCATGCAGCCAGCCCGTTCGCGGGATTCGAACCTCGGACCAAGCTACCAGTGTTCAGCGACTTTTGCGAATAGAAAAGAAAAGCTTTTATTTATTAGAGTAATTTTTAATACAATGAAAATTTAATTAATAATTAGTGTAGATAATATTTAGTAATTATTAGTGTAGATTTAGTGTAGAGTTAACTTAGTAATGTACCATATAATGAAGTAAAATAAATGCAAATATCAACTGATTAAAACATTGGTTGAATCTTCATATAAAAATCTACAGATGTCTGTAGTATGTTAAGACAACTCAGATAAAATAAAACTTAATAAGAAAAAAGTCAATAATATATAATAAGACAAAAATACAGTTCAGGTGAAATAAAATTTAACATGAAAAAATATTCTGAAAATCACCTAAGGGTGAAGGGATAGAATTTGCACAATTTAAGTTTCATCCACTCAATAAATTTCATTTATTGCTGAAACACACTTCCCTTAAAGGAATAATTCAAATATTCTGCAAAACTACTTTAAACTTGATTTTTTTTTTAGAATATTTACTTTTTACCAATTGCATAAAACAATAGTAAAGAGTCCCTGCTTCCATAAAAATGAAGATGCTCTTTTTATAAAATATATAAATATTTCATAAAAATTAAAATCTTTTGATAACCAGAAAATGATACCAAGGTACATTTTTCCCACACAATTTAATTTTTTTATATATTTTAATTTTTAAATTAAAAACAGGGAGATTTGACAATCTGCTGGGAGCCTCCCAGTAAAACCGTAAGAGCTGGCAGCTATGACATATGATCATATTAATTCATTTCTTAAGTAACAATACAGTATTATATAAATATGAAAAATCTAATATAGAAGAAAAAGAAAAAAGCCATTAAAGCAGTATTTAAATTTGATATAAATAATATTTAAGTCAGAAAACCTTCTAAACTTTCTTCAAGGGCTCTAGAAATAGTTCTTCGACCACCTCTTGCTTTAGGCATACCTTTTTCAGGAGGATTCAAATCTAGAAAGAAACAATATCATAGCATGTATGGAACCTTAATCCTTTTCTCAGAAAATTCAAGTGTACAAGGTATAATTACATAAATTCATTTTTTAAGAAATAATAGCGTATTAAATAAATATGAAAAATTAAATAAGAAGAAAAAGCCATGTAAAGCCCAGCAAACCTGCTAAATTTTCTTCAAGGGTGCTAGAAATAGTTTTTCGGCGACCTCTTGCTTTTGGCATAACTTTTTCAGGAGGATCCAAATCTAGACAGAAATAATATTCTTAGCATGTAAGGAAGCTTTGTACTATTCTCAAAAAATTTAACAGTATACAAGGCATAACCTTGTTAATTCATTTTTTAAAGTAATAATAAAGTATTAAATAAACATGAAAAGCGCAGTACAGAAGAAAAATAAAAGCCGTACAATAGTTTTAGAATTTCATATGCATAGTATATAAGGCAGCAAACCTAAATTTTCCTCAAAGGTGTTAGCAATAGTTTTTTGCTGATCTCTTGATCTAGGCATAACTTCTTCAGAAGGATCTAAGTTTAGAAAGAAACAATACTCTTAGCACGCAAGGAATCTAAGAATTATTCTCAGAAAAGCCAATAATATATATGATATTATCAAGTTTATTTTATAAGTAACAATGCACTATTTAAATCAGCAAACCTAAATTTTCTTCAAAGGTGTTAGCAATAGTGTTTTGATGATCTCTTGATCTAGGCATAACCTCTTCAGCAGGATCTAATTTTAGAAAGAAGCAATACTCTTAGCACGCAAGGGACCTCAGAATTATTCCCAGAAACTCCAACAACATATAAGATATTATCAAGTTAATTTATTTTGCAAGTAACAATGTAGCATTAAGAACAAATGAGAAACATGAAGCGCAAGAAAAAGCCATGCAAAGCAATTTTGGAATTTGATATTTATAATATTTAAATCAGTAAACCTTCTGAATTTTTTTTAAAGGTCCAAGAAGTAAATTCTTCATAATCTTTTCCTTCAGGTGAATGCTTTTTTAATTCTATAAAGAAACAATGTATTCAGCATGTACAAAAACTTAGAAACATTCTCAGAAAGTTCAACAGTATATAAGACATGATCTCATTAATTCATTTCTTAAATAACAATGCAATATTGAATATATATGAAAAGCTACATAAAACAGTTCCAAAAAATATAATTACCTGAAAGATAACTATGCATAGATTTTTGACGAGCATCAAATTCAACTAGTGAGTCTTCAGAGAAATTTGAATCTTAAAAAATAAATAAATAAAAATTATTATGTAAAGAGTTTGTAATGAAACAAACATGAATAAAGCACATTCTCTATCTTTAAGAAGTTTTAACATGATAGTAACTTTTCATATAGTAGAATTACTTTAATTCACACATTTTGTGACAAAGGGCTGTGTTGATTATAAGTCTTTCAGAGTTTTGTTTATAACTTTCTCCGTATTTTTACAATATGTTTGGATTGTTTGCACATAAATAACTAAAACTCCTAAGCTGAGAATTCTCAAATATCAAACCATTACATTTTAGAATATAATTATATATAATAAATGATTACTTTTATATTTTTTGAATATCATTTTCTTTGTCCCTTGTTTTAACCCTTTAGGCATCTCTTTCATCATACCCTCCCCTGTAAGTCTATACATTATTATTTCCTGGCATGCCATAAAATTTTGTTTTTTCAGAAAGTTTAGATACTCCTTATACAAAACAAAAAGATCCCTTTAGGCATCTCTTTCATCATATCCTCCCCTGTAAATCTTTCCTGGCATGCCATAAAATTTTGTTTTTTCAGAAAGTTTATATACTCCTTACACAAAACAAAAAGTCTGCAGAGATTTACATCCAATCCATGTGTAACAATAATAATACAATCAACATACAATTCACTAATTTAAATTTTTAAGAAATTGCTTCATTAATCAAAATATGTTATTAATGCACTGCACATCTTTTACAAAAGTCATCCGCATATAACAAAAACTGTGATAAATTAGCCTCCAATAATTTTTCTACGAGCTGAAATTATGTTTGTTTACAAACAATGTGTGGATTACAGGCATTTGTGGACTACTGAAAAATATATAGAAAGTTTCATTAACTTACACAGGCAATTGAAGAAGTCACATAACAAACTTACTATTGTGAATAATAAGTAGCCTGCAACGTATTATGCAAGCATTAGATTTTTTCATTTAACACGAACTTTCCAAGTTATTTAGATTTTTTCATTATGTTTCTCAGCTAGGGCTGCATTCAGAAATGTTCAGTCACATTTAATTGAAAGCCTCACATAATACACTGTATTCTTTAAAACATAGCCAGCATGAGTAACACAGCTTGACAATTGCAATCCTTGACTCAATATGAGCTTCAATCAGCAAATGCAATTCTGTTTTCAGATGTGCCTTTTTTTCCTATTCTTTAAAAGTTAAACCTTAAAAAATTCTTGAGATGTTGCAAACCCTAATTTTAGTTTTTAGGAGTTCATTAGTGCAGGTGACAGTGTAACTGTGTATGCTCCAGTTAGGTCAGAGCTCTGAGGTCCAAGAAATGTCATCAGAAGAAATTGAGGAGGAGAAAATCAGAGGAAATATCATTCTGCCACTCACTAGGAAGTATTACATGCCTCAGATACTTCAGAACATTTTGCTGTAGCATCCAAATTGAACATTAGTTTTACGGAAGCCATGACTACAATTGGCTCTGAAATTACCTAGCACTTTCATTCCCATCTGCAACAGTCCCGTATGCAAGAATTTTTCATGAAAAAATTATCTGCGAGTACAATTTCTTAAGATACAGTACAATAATTACTGCAGTATGGTAGTGTCTTCTATAATGACATACATAATGTACTGTTATAGATACTTATGTACACTGCGCAAAGAAAAAAAATCTGATGGGTACACCACATGACTTCCTTGTACGGAATATTAAATTATACGCATTTTTTCTTGAATTTCATTTAAATTGATTGGATTGAATTAAATCTACTTCGTAGACAGCGCATAAACCACAATAGAATAAATGCACTCTTTAAAATTCACTATATTTGTTTACTATAACGACACTCTGAATGCACAAAATTTATACCATTTGAAGAATTATCGTTACCACATGTTCTATTCAAATACTATAATAAAGCTAAAACAATGTATGAAAGAAATTAAGCAAACAAAAGAAACAGTTTTTCACAGACGATTTAGTATTTCTCATTCAATTAATTCAGCTCTCACTTCGCGACAAGGCAAAAATACATAAAAACTCAAAATATCTGTATTAAAAATTACGAAGTAAATCTTAAACACTTATTTCCTCAAAAAAATTCCAGAAAGGATTAAGCATGATTTAATTCGCAATAATAAATGAAGGCATTATTTTTGTGTTGCGAAACCTAGTCTCTCTAGATTGGCAACAAATCTACAATTCTGCTGTTTCAAATGTAAACAAATATGTCCGCCATGTTATTTAAAACTTAACCGCACTTAAACAGCTTTTAAATTGTTGACAATAGTACAAATAATGCTTCCAGAATTACGAAAGGCATAAAAACCTTAACCGGAAGATAAAAACAACATAATTCAGTCATTTTTAAAGCAAAAAATGTACAATTTACAAACATATAAGAGTAAAGATACTGAGATCACTGAGCCGGGTAACAAAGCGGATATATATATAAATATATTTATATACGTTTGATGCGGCCGATTGCAACCAAAATACGAGGTGCACATCTACATGTTATAGCAGTCCTATATACAAAATTTCAACCTTCCGAGGCTACTTGTTTTTAGTTATGCGAGATACGTACGTACATATGTCCGTACAGACGCCACGAAAAATTCCCTTCAGAATTAATTTTAAAGCAGTTTTATAATTTCTTTGGAGGAAATGTGTCTTTTATTCTGTCCTTATGCACAGATATCACGCAAAAACATCGTTAAATTGCATTCGATAGTGATCAAAATGGATATTTTCATTGAAATATGTTGCCTGAAAATTTTCGCGATTACAATACTTCCTTTTTACTTCGTACAAGGAATTAAAAAAGGGGAGACTGTTCTATATCTCCCGTTCTACTGGGCCGATTGACGAAATTCAACTTGTGTTTTTCATGTCTCGAAAGGGTGACTTAGGATGCGCATTAGATTTACATATAGCATTGTTCTAATATAGATATTTTGACACAAAATCAGACTTTTTCTGATATAACGTACTATTTTTTTACATATATAGATTCTACGGCTCAAATTACGCCAAACTATTAAGTTTTGTAAAAATCGCGAGTAGTTTTTATAAAATTAGCTCTCAAAATTTTAGTTCCTCGATGTTAATTGAGTTTGGTATGTATTTATTAATCTCTCTTTTTTTTATTAAACTTATTTGATTCTTCCTTTCAATTTCAAAATTCAGGTTCATTCCAAACAAAATTCGCCCATTTTTTATGATTTATTTTTAAAATTTGTATTTTTAGATAATTTTTATAAAGTTTTCAAAAACAATTTTGAATTATAATCTATAAAAATTTTACCATCATCTTAAAGTAGACGTATTACTAAGCATACCTGCAAAAAATTACAACTTTTTATTCAAAAATTCCGAAGATATATGTGAATTTATATATTGGCGCATTTTGAAATTTCGCATATTTGTTGAAAGCGATAAAACATCAAATGTGGTTTTAGGAACTTTGTTAAAATTATTTGAAAGTTAGAACGATGTGACTTTATTTCTCCTCATGTACAATGTAAAAAGATACGAACGAAGTACCTTTTTTTCTGCTCTTGCATAATGGAAGGGAAAGGAAATTTGGTTGCCATATATTAAGAAGTTTGGAAAATGAATTATTCTTGGCGCAAACTGAAAAAATTGTACCAAGATAAATTTTTGAATTTCTCCGTAAATTTTGTACCGAATCTTACAAAATTTAATTTCTAAGCATAATTTGAGTCGTAGAATCAAAATATGAAAAAAAAATGGTATGTTATTCTAGAAAAAGTCCGATTTTGTGTCAAAATACCTATGTTATAACAATGCTATATATAAATCTAATATATATCCTAAATCGCACTTTCGAGACATGAATTTTGTCAATCGGCCCAGTAGAACAGGAGATATAGAACTGTCCCATTTTTTTTTTTTTTTTTTTTTTCCCACACGATGTAGCTACATACTGTAAATGGTTATGTGTAGGGGGCCACTCCCCCTACACATTAGGAATTCCAAAAATAAAATTTGAGCCTCCAGTTAACACAAACTCTTGATTTTTCAGTCCCTTGGGATTCGTGTTAATGAGAGTTTAGTGTAATAATTACACAGAAAAAAATTGGGGGGGGGGGCTGTAAATTGCTCAAGAACACGGATATTAAGCAATTCCTTCTTAGTGCACAAAGAAATATCAGTTCTGAAAATCAACTGCAAAGTAAACTCTTAAAATGCAATTCACTAAATTTTAATTGCCTGACTCGGCCTAGCTCTCACAGCCATATTTATGAAGCCATCAGACTTCTAAAGCTTCAGAAAAGAATCCTCATAAGGTTTTTATCTCTAAATCTCCCAGAAAGTCTCCAAGGCCCATCAAGAGGATATTTGCCTACATCTTGTGTTCTACTTGAACTATTCCCATAATTTTTATGTTGTTGCATTAAAAATTGAAAGATCTACATTTATGCATAAGAAACAAACACTTATATACAAAACACAAGGCCATGAATTCAATTATATACAATATAAACCCTAAAACCATGATTCTAAAAGCAGTAAATAAACAAAGTAAAACAATAAAGAATATTTAAACAAAATAGAAAAAAAATAATGCAAAAATGAGATTTAAACATTTAAAGATATTTAAACATCATGCAGAGAAATGCACGCAATAGGAGAGTAAGCCAATGTCTTCTCTGTGATTAGTACATCCCCCCTATATTTGTGCCTCGTTATAAGTAGCCATTAGAAAACTTTCTTATAATCAGCCTAATTAACTATGGGCATCTCATAATAGATGTACAAGTACGACTTCACCATTTTTGAGTAAATAAATAGATCCAATTTTCTTGGTTTTCAACCATTCCCATTGCATGTAGATGTTGAGAAATGCATGGCTGGGAGTAACATTTAATGTAGCAGCCAATTCTGATTGTGTTTAATCCCTTTGCGCCGATTGTCACGTCTATGTGCCAACAACAAACACACTCACTTCCCGGTCGACATGCAGGCGTGCCAGAGCGTTTTCCCGTTCAGCCCCAACTGTCATGTATTTGTGCCAGTATCCTGGAACGTTTTAAAAACTATAATTTCTGCCACAAGATGGCACTGTATGTCCATATGGTTTCAGATACATGTACATTAGACCTTCTTCTACTTGAAATGAGAGAAGCATGACTCACATACACGTGTTTTTGATTATATAAACAAAAGGGGAAATAAATGTTTCCGAATGGCGTGATTTATGAAGTCTCTTTAAATTCGCACGTGGTAGTTGTTTATTGTAAGTAGAGAAGTTTTATTTTCGCTAAAGCATTGGGTATTTTGGTTTGCAGTTCAGTTTTTAGAAAATAATTAGATCTTGTCAGACGTGAATTCTTTCTGTTTTTACCGTTGCAATGTCGAAGCGTCAAAATATGTTTAACAGAGCATGAAATAGCAGAAATGATGCAAAATATATCAAATTATTTATCGGTATTCCTCTAAAAGCACCAATGTTAATATCACACCAAGATCAGCAGAATCATTAAATCCGCTCAGATTAACTGAAAGACATTTTTCAAAACTTTGTTCAGAAGAGACTGATAAGAAAATGAGACGACGATGCTTTGTTTGTTCACATTCCCGGAAAAATCCTCCAAAACGGCAAATGAATTATTACGAGTGCAAGGAATGTAACGTAGGACTGTGTGTAGATCCCTGTTTTCAAATTTTTCATACTAAAAGAGAATTTTAAGTAATATATTTAGTTTTCAGATGTATAATGTTAAAAGCCATAAAATGGTGAGTAATGAAAATAAAATGTGTAAAATATGCATTTAAACAAGAAATAAGGTAATTAAAGTATATATAAAAATATAAAGCATAAGCCGTTTAAATACTCTATAGAGAATTATTAAACAATGCATTGATACTTCAGAAATTTCATGGATTTAGGCTTAATAGCAAAAAAGCCCCCTGCCCTAGACAGACGCTCGCATAAGACACTGCCGGCCTCCGCGATAAGCACGCGTTTGCGCTACCCGGCGCGAAGGGGTTAACAATGATCTTCATTCAATAAGGTTTTCAATTCTTTGTCTCAAAAATTTTTGTGGTTTCTATGCTCTTAGTCATGCATATTTTTAAACCATTGAAACCAAATTTTGCAATGTTCCATACAGCATGTTTACCATAAATTTTAAAGCTGCTAATTATATTTTTCTGTTGCAGTTTTCTCTGCAATGACATAATGAAGTAAAACTTCCCACAAATGCTGTTTATTTGGCACAAAATTCAACACTCTTAATGAGCTGTAAACTAAGGGTTCTAATTGGGGTCAATGATGATCAAGGGATCAACAGCTGAATAGATAAATATAAAATAGATAATTAATTGCTTATTAATATAATGCTACATTACACAATAAGGAAGTAATCCTATAAATATGAGGGGCAAAATAGACAAAAATTATTTAAGATATTTTATATCTTTTTGTGCAAAAAGAAAATTCTGATAATATTCTGAAGAATACTTCAAGTCTGGCTATATTTCATCACCAAAGTACAAAGTTATTTTAATGAGTCATTTGTGAAAACACTTTTAACAATGATGCAATGAAACATCAAAAATGAAAGACCATTTCACAAAAATGCATGCAGGTAAAATAGAAAACAGTATTTAAACTTATAGTAAACACTATTTGAAAAGTCTCAAAGATAAAATTTTAATACAGTGAGAAATAAAATCATTTTTGACACCATCATGTAAAAATTATGAAGGATGACTTGAAGCTTCACACATTCCAACTTAATTGCAAAAGGAAGATACCTGCATACAGTTGATGAAAAATTATTATTACCAGTAGTCCGAGAAGTACTACTGGTTCAACTGATCTCTGAATTAAAGAATAATAAATGTTGCCATACAGCTGAGTGAGTCAATTTTTGGAAGGAACAGTATTTTAATGATTTATGTGCATTATTATATTTAAAGAAAAAATAAAAGTTTTTTGATCAAAGCTTTCCAGAACATACACAAAAAGAGAAATCATTGTTTGGAAATAATTTTCCAGTTAAACATTATTGCACACTTTTATGACAGAACATTGGACTCCAACCGACAGCAAAACTTGTCAGTAGTCAACTCGCTAATGGATTTTTTTACAACTTTGAAAATGCGCGCCTAAGGCATATTCTTTAATTAATCATTTGCTAATTTTTAATTAATCATTAATTGTTTTTGGACTCCCAGAAATTTTGGATGCTTTAATGCATTGAATTTCTAAAGAATATGAATCTTTAAATTTCTGCTTTGATAACTTTAGTTTCTTCATTCAAGGCAGCATAATTAACAAAAAAGCTTCCAGCTGAATCACAATTCACAAGATACAAGTTCTATGCTCTCGCGTAGTCTAAACACATAGACTAACAAAGCAGCTAGCAGCCTAAACAAGCCCTTTACCGCAGCAAAGAATCTGGAAATGCAGGGAACTAGATTACAGAGATCAATGGTTGGATGTTTACTGATACGACTGGCAACTCTTCAAAACCAACAACGCACTCAACACGTGATACATCACGACACGAGTATTCAGCCAATCATCATTGGATGATTTATTTCATTCCATTTTACGTATTAGTTTCCCTACTCTCTTTCTGTAAAATCTGTAGTTTCTCTCATATTTTTCATAGCTCATAGCTTTTCAGGAATTTCTGTAGAAATTACATACGGAGAAGCCAAAGTAATTGGGAATCTATGAGTACACCAGCAATGGTTGAAAAATATCAATACAAAATAAAATGTACACAAATTTAACTGCATACATTTAGCTTGTGCAACATCAATTTTCACAAACATATTAAGACAGATGACATCACAGGGGTAATCTTATCTGACAGACTGAAAATACTTACCTATATCATCATCATTTACAGCAAACTGAACTTTCTTTGGCGTCTTTCCAGCTATGTAAAATATTAAAAAAAAAAAGAGAGAGAGAGAGACAGATAATATTACACAAAATTTTAATTTCAAATACTTCATATTCTTAAACTGGCTGCTATAAATTATATTTTAGCATTTACATTACCACAAATAATAAATTATTTATACCAACTCAAGAGTTTCTGATCAAAAACAATTATTTATTTGATTCTAAGACATTCCTTTCTCCATGTCCAATATCTATACATAGTGTGAGTCTTATTTGTATATTTCTTAAAAAGATTATTTCAGCATTAGGGGGTGAGGGGGATCAGAATGATTTTGATGATTTAGATATATACTACATAATAAGAAAGATGGATCAGAATAATTAAACTCTATTACCAACTGAAGTGATGATATTAATAGTTCAGGTATTGATTCAAAAGAATATTTTTTCACCATTGAAAAAATGACACGTAAATTGTGGAAAAAGTTCATAGAGGTGTGTACTATGGAATAAGTAATATAAAGAAATAAAATTGCATTAGAATCCCCAAAATAATTTTGCTTAGTAAGGAAAAGACATCATGTCACATCAAGCATGTAAGTGTGAAGGAACAAAATTTCACTTGCACCACTTGACTTGGCATGTAAAACTGTAATGCAAAAACATATCAGAACAGTTGGAGGTGGATAATTCTTTTAAATGAGTCCACTTTTAAGAAAACTGAAGCAAATAACCTATAAAAATTGCAAGATTATGTTATTTACCACAGCTTACCCAACAACAAAATTCAAAAGTATTGGATATAGAATAATCAGTGTCTAGGATGTCTTTTGTAAAACTGGATTCCCATGATAAGAAAGGTAAAAGTCAAAATTTTTCAAATTATTAATTTGATCAAGTTACAATTGATGTAAAAAATACATAAATTCCAAAATTACATAACAATAATAAAAATCTATCTTGAGGTGCATATGGATCATTTGAAGAACCTGAACAGCAAGTTTCTAGCCAATGAATCCCCCCTCTTTTTTTGCTAATAGCATTATACAGACAGAAAAGAGACTTTTGCTCATAAATTGAACTCTTTTATATGTTAAACAAATTGTTTAACAATATTTTCCTTAAAAACGTAACTTTGGGAGGAAGGGCTGTTTGATGGCACTAAAATTAAGCATTATATTTTACAATAAAAGGAAAACAGAATTTATTTAACTAAAATATGAATAAAAAGAAATTTAGGCTCTTCTGATTATCTGCATCCAACCTTAAAAGTTGTTAAAAAATATTCATCCGGCAAGGCAGTAAATAATTTGCCAAAGCAGTTATATGGCAACACAAGATCTCAGCAAAACATTTACGTGTTAACACAGGTATGCTTAAATTTGCATTTCTGAAATTCAGGCATAATTTTTTCACTGTTTTGATCAGCACTATTCAGAAAAATGAGTACATTTATTTTTCTTATAACTAAATGCAATGGGATAGTGGAATATTCTGGATGATGAAAAAGAAAGCAGTGCATTTTTGCAGAAATACGACAATTGGCCCAACAACAGACAATGCTAAAACTGGCATTCTATGAAATTTTACTTCTTAAATAACCAAATATAATGGAAATGCAATGTGAAAACATTGCAAGCAAAGTGTAAGAATTCAGTTTGGAAATTGGTTTGAAGATAGTGGTATTTGTTCTATTTATTTATTTATTTATTTATTTATTAAGGCAAAAACATATTACTGTGAAGAGATCAACATCACAGAAAAATTACTCTTGATTAGCTTGGCAGAAAACTAGTTGTCAATGAGTTTGCATCTTTTTGATGGAGATGCAGATAATTAGAAATTACCAAAATTTACATCTTGATGCAAAACATCTTCAGCAGAACTATAATGTAATTTTATGAGTGAATCTAAAACAAGAGTTACATTTTGCAACATATACCCTACAGCCATCTGTAATAAAAGATAAAAATCATTAATTTTAATGTAATAAATAAGTCATACTTGATGTTGAAACTTCGATGTAACTGTCAACATTCATTTTCTCAGCTTTAGAATTTGGCACTATGAAAAGAGAACAAAACCAGAAATTAGCATAACCATAAAATTATATACAGTCAAAAGTCGTTAATGCAGACACCCATAATGCGAAATGATCTATAATCCAGACCTCAAAGCTACACACTTTCTGCGCAAGCGCGTAATACCTTTACGCATGCGCGTTTAATGTATAACGGATGGTATAACCTAAGCTAAAATTATCTATTTCAGTTAATGTTGCATATTGCGTTGTTCCTTAATCTTCGAATTGGATCTGGCTTATTACTTTTTGCAGATTGTTAGAGCAATTTTATAAAAGTAAGTTGGAACTTTCGATTATGTCAAATAGTGTTTTCGATGGTGAAGCTGCCAAAGGATCAACAAAGGGAAAGCATGTTTCGATGTCCATCAAACAAAAAGTGGAATTGCTGCAAAAAATGGATAAAGACTTCTTTGTTTCTCTAACCATTTCAAAATCTGTTTATCAATTTCACGCTGCTCCGCTCAGGGAGGACATCGCAGTGCGCAATGAACTGGAAGTTGATCTGTCAGCACTAACCTTATCTTCAAGACAGATATTTTTATTTTATTCTGCTTATAATTCCTTACTAAATGTAGTATTTCATCTCAATGTACTCCGTCTTTGATATGATTTAAATCAAATTCCTAGTCATTATAAATATCGCGAATACAAATCAAATAGTTTTCTAGTTGCAATTTTCTAATTTCGACTATGCATATTGTATGCTTTACGCATGCGCACGTTGAAAGAAATGTTTAATAAAGTAAACAAATAAATATTAAGCTTTTTTTGTAAATTTTGATACCCTTTAGAGCATAATTGCTCTTTATTTCATAAATTAAGATTTCATATTTTTAATTTTATAATTTCTGCATGCCATCTTACCAGATTTAAACTGATGATCTATAATCTGGAATCGCCGAACTCCCGACGAGTCAGGATTAAAGACTTTTGACTGTACATACATATGTAAACATAAAATTATATACATTAATACATATACTATGTACACATACATTTACTTGAAATATGAAAACCTGGGAGATTCTCTCCCAAAAAAATGGAAATTTCTGGGAAGCTTTTGAGCTGCACTGGGATATAATTTCAAGAGTCCCAAACTGGCTTTAACCTTCCGAGTGGCACAGGATTTTAGATGCATCATGAAGACCAGTATTTAAACAGCATTTATTTAATTTGTATAATTACTTATTTTAGTCTGTATTTTTAAACTTGGATTCATTAAGATGATATTTACATTATTAAAGAAAGTAAGAAAGCAAAATATCTTAAACTATAAGCTAATATATGCCAAGTAGCAAAACTTCTGATGACTGGATAAAGCCGGTCATAACGCTCAGAGGGTTTATTCACTCTATAATGAACAATTCAAATTATGGACTATTTATGATGTTATTTTAATGTAAAATATATTGTTAATTTTTTTATTAGATAGTCTAAGTTATCTTCTCTTTGGCTAATTTTATTTTGTAATTATCTTACACTTTCATACTGACAGAGACCTCATTAAGGAGAAAATTGGTTACATTGATACAAAATTTAACCAGACTTTTTAACTGAAAACAGAAAAAATAACCTTAACCATAAGGCAGAACTTCCAACTCTTTCTTCCATTCTACATTCGCATGCGATTCTTTGTGCAAGCCCCTGAATTCAAGAGGTTACTGGAAACTTTCTTTGCCTTTCTGAAAGACAGTCTGATTGGCACTGCGAAAATTGGCTCTACGCCAGCTGCCCTAGTGACGCGCACGCGATACATAATTCGCCAAGAACGTGATTGCTTTCAACATTGACACAAAAATTGCTTTCTGGAAATTGCTGTTATGAAATTATCAATTTTTCCAGATTTTGACTAAAATAGTTAAATTCCCACGTTTTTCCCTGACTTTTTTTGGTCAATTTTCGATTTCCCTCACTTTTTCTGGTTTTTCACGGTTTTCCAAATAGCATGGCAACCCTGTTCATTTTTAGAATAATTATAAAATTCGTATTCAAAATTTTCAACAAAATTTCAAAAATATAAAAACTTACCCTAATAGCTTTCCCTGATAATAATTTAAAATCTTAAGAATTTTTTACTTACTTTACTAAATTTTTAGAATTCAAATTTCTAATATTATTAAATTATATTTCTTTATATCACACAGTCTTCATTTTTAATGTCCAATTTATCAAAGAGAAAAATATCAGTTCCCAATGTAGATTCAGTTATGCAAAAGCAGAAGCGAAAATAATTGTCTGGCACCTACTTTAAGTGTAAATTTAATCCCATAACTGCGAATTTATTCGCATAAGAGCCGGATCAAGATATGCAGTTCGATGACCTTGAAAGCACTGAAATGATTTTAAACGTTAGCACTTGAAACATATTCGTCATTTTACTGTAAACAAACTCAGAATTCATTTTGAAAGGCTGGCACTAGATTTCATTTTTAAGCAATCGCAGCAAATCTATTATTCGATTTTTCTTCCCACATTGTTATATTGCTGTTGAATTACGTTGCCTTTATTAAATCACTGCATATGCTGGGTTAAATTTCGAAGAAGGATTTGATGGATTTTGACACTTGTTTTGGAACGATTCGGTGTAATTGACTTGCCGATATCAGGTTGGGCACATAGATTGACAGAGCCGTACATATATTAAAGATACAGGCATTAATTAACTAATTCGCTTTCACAGTCGAAGCCACAATTTGGATGATAACACTTCTGTAAAAAACAGGCACACTTTGATGATTTAAAACTCTTTTTTTTTTTTCTTCTAAACACTTAAGAGACGGCTGTACACTTCGTTTTCACTGACATTAGCACTTTTGGACTTAGCAGATACTCGATATACATTATGAATTTCCATTACACATGAGTTAAGTTTAAAGAGATGGTTGGTTATTGTAGACACTGCAATGACATTTCCACTGGAATTGCAACACACAGGACATGTATCCTGTCGACTCAGTTGTAATATATTCAAACTCAGAAGTAATGACCAGAGCAGAAGGAGGAATTTTGATGACGTAGAAATGTTGATCTATAATGACTAGGAAATTGGAGGCGAAGGCAGATTAAATCTTCATTTTTATTTTCAACAACATGTTGCGGAATGTGCCAGTTCCAAAAGGCTTACATTTTTGAAAACTTTGTAGCAAGAAAGCAGCAGCAGTCTAGCAAGGTCCAAAATCAAGTGAGTAATGTTCAGGATGAAATCTCAAGTCAAACTGAGTTAGTGTTGTTTCTCAAAGCATTTTGATTGAATAGTTAATATTGCTGTAAAATTATTATTGGCTGCTTGAATTTTCATTCAATTTACATCACCAGAATTACGTAAGAGTCATATGACATAGATTTTTCTTGAAATGACGCAGTGCAAACAGATGTTGCTATTTTTAAAATAGAGAAGGAAAATTAATTTACACTGCTAATTTAATCTTTTACATATTCTTTATTTTTCTTACATATATATGTATGTAAAGAAATTTCCATATGAAAATCAAAGAACTAAATGAGAATTAAAAATAAAATTCCAATATCATAAGCCTGTCTTTTAGGATTACCTGTTCGATCTGCAGCAACTCTATTGGGTGTGCCTTTCCTAGAACGAACTTTACTGACATTTGGGGGTGTTGAACAAATCTCTGTAATAAAATTTTCAACAAATAATTTAAAACAATACTGCAAATTTTAAAGCACACTAATATTTAATTACGTTCCAAATAAATCAGAAATTTAAAGAAATATTTATAGTATAGCCTTCTATAAAATTATACGCCCTCAAAAGAGTTGTCAGGTAGTACATGCATTATAATAAATGATTTAAAAAGGGTTTCCTCATTTTTAGAATAATTGCATTGGAATGTGTGTTTAAAAATACATTACTACATTATTAATCTCGAAGCACGACTTAGGATATATATTAGATTTATATATAGTACTATTCTAACATAGGTATTTTGACACAAAATCGGACTTTTTCTGAAATAACATACCAATTTTTTTACATATTTCGATTCTACAACTCAAATTACGCCTAAATATGAAATTTTGTAAAATTTGGAGCAAAATTTACGGAGAAATTCACAAATTTATGTTGGTACTTTGTTTTCAGTTTGCGCCAAGAATAGTTCACTTGGCGAACTTCTTAATATATGGCAACCTAGTTTCCTTTCCCGTGAGAGGAAAAAAAGTCACCATCGTTCCTTTTTTCCAAATAATATTCTTTATATTATATTTTTAATTATAACTGTTATTATTTTAAGTTTAATTTGCACGATTTTTTCGAATAACTGTTTTAAAATTTTCTATTTACCTATTCAAACTGCGTAAATAAAGGTGCAGCGTTTATTTTTTTTTCAAACAGTTTTCTTTATATATATATTTTTTCACAGTTATTATTTTGGGTAATTTTTAAATTTTTATACTTTTATTTTAATTGTTTGTGTTGCATTGTCTCTTCAGATAATTGTTTTAAAATTGTCTAGTTATTCCTTCGAACTGAGCATTTTAAATATATTTATTAATATAAATTTTCCAGAATTTGATTTTATTTATTTGAATTGTGTTTCTTTCGGAAGAATAGTTTGCAACCCAGACTACGATGCGTTTGAAATCTGCATATATTAAAAGAGAAAATACAGTAAAGCACAGTTAACACGCCTTTCAATGTTCTGTTCAGAAGAGATATATATAAATAAGAAAGATGTATAACCGACATTTTAACTTAGGATGACTTGCATACACTGCTTTAAACAGTTTTATCATTCTGCCCATTGCTTTACACAATTTTATTCTACATTTGGTTTCTTACAATGTTATTTATTCTATTTTAGTCAAATATTTTATTTTTGAAATTGCAAGAATCAAATATCATAAGATTAAAACGTTTTAAATTTTAAAAAAATACAAATACTAAATTTTACACAAAAATTTATTTTTTCTTCAGGCATTCTACTTTATTCTTGCTCTTTTTCTTTAGGCATTCTGATATTAAAAAGCATCCAACTTTTTGAAATATCTTGGTATTTCTGACAATCATTTTAAATAAAGTTACCGCCTTCCATAAAGGCCCACAAACGGCCGAGCAGTAAAGTCGCTGAACACTGGTAGTTCACTCCGGGGTTCAAATCCCAGTAAACATGCTGGTTGCATGGGCGTTTTCGTGGATTTTCTCATGTGTACCGTGTATGCCAGCTGGTTTCCCTTAGAAAGTTCTTCACGAAGTATTTGGTCAGAGCCTTTATCAGTCGTTAGAGGCTAAACATTTTGAAGGTATGAGAGGAAAGGAAAGCCTGGTTTCCTCAAGAGGTTTTGGTTTATTTAATTATGACAAAGCACACTAGGGCTATCTGTCTAAGAGGAGGGATGCCTTCGCGGAGGACGTTCTAAGGGAAATTGGCTCGCATACATGTTACACATGGGGAAAACCAAAAAAACGCCTATGCAGCCAGCCCGTTCACAGGATTCGAACCTCGGACCGAACTACCAGTGTTCAGCGACTTTACCGCTCGGCCGCTGTCTCATCAGGAGAGAAAAAAAAACATCTTTAGGTGACATCTACATACATCACTGGATAAACTCCTGAATCTTCAAATAATTCGACTGAGAAAATCATGGGATTCTCCATTTATCATATGATATGATGTTCTATAACGTAATTTAAATTTATACAACCATATAGTCTAAAACCAATCGCTCTTCACTTTAATCTGCAATCATATCATTTTTGTCTTTTCTCTTAACACAAGCTCAATTGATGATATTTGCTGGTGTACACGTCCAAGTGTTTTCTCTTTGAACACCTAATGTCTTTGAAGTATCCTGAAAGCATATTCAAAAGCGTCCAACTTTTTTAAACATCTTGGTATGTCTGACAGCCAAATTTCCCTGCAAATTTTTGCTTACTTTTCTCCCTAATTTTCTTCTTTCCTTCTACAGTTATTTTCAGTGCTCACACAAGAAAATTAAGATTTTTCGATTGCTAGACTTCCAAAAATTTTGCATTCTTGTCAATTTTTTATAATATCATTTACATGAATTGCGTTTCAGCTGAAGACACCTGTTCATTTTCTTGTCATTTTAAATAGAAATAAAGTTTAAAGAGAAGTCCAAAGGATAAATATTTTAATTAAAAGATTTTTGCTAAATGACAAAGAAATAAAACAGTCCAGCAGGGTTTATTCTGTACCACCGAGTAACCCGATTCTTATATCGCCTGAAACAATCTAAATCATATTAAAGATCATGTTTTTTTATACAATCTATAACGTGAGGGAAAGATTAGCTTCTTAAAACATTCTTTCTAAGAGGATTAATGTAAAAGATTATATTTATATATATATATATATATATATTTTTTTAAAGCTGGGACCTGAACCAAATTGTCAAACTTTTAAAAGTTTAATTTACATGGTGGTTATAATTAAAGTTCCAATATGAAATGGTCATAAAAGGAAAACTACCGGACCAAATGTTATCAAACTTGGGAATCGTGTAAGGTTATGGGAATTTATTTCCCGCGGAAAAAAAAAAAAGAGTTTAAAAACTCACCACCAGGGGGAAAATGGCGCTGTATACAATATTGTTAAATGAAATAAGACATGAAAACATCTGTTTAAAATGTGTTTAATAGTTTCCGAAACGTGTTACAAAGCATGTTCAATGTAGCGTGCAGCATTTTCCGAAGGCAAGTTAAATCCTGTTACTGCATTCTCAACAGCAGCTCTTAGCATATCAGGAGGAATGTTACGGACATGTCAGTGTATCACATTTTTCATTTCTGCCAAATTGTTTAGATTATCACCATAAACAGTGCTTTTGAGATAACCCCATAACTAAAAGTCACAGAGGTTGAGGTCTGGTGGGAAGAGGGGACGTGCCGGCCTATAAGACGTTCATTCGTGAAATGTTGCCTAAGTAACTGTACGACACACGTGAGGTGGGGCCCAGCCCTGCATAAAAATTGTAGTATCTAAAATGCCACGTTACTGCAGTTCATGTATCATGAAAAATTTTAACATTGACTCTAAGTGAGCTGCAATCACAGTGGTCCAGCTGTCGACTCTTCTTCAGAGAAAAATGGTTCAGTTATAAAACTAGCTGTCATTCAACACTACACGGTATGGAATGACTGTTATGGAATCGAATGCAGTAGGAGAATGCAATGGAACTAGATAGATAACATGAGAGATTTCTTTGGCCCAAATCGATTAAAAGCGTTTTGAATCAGTATCTTCATGTTTTATGGCCAAACTCAGGCTTCAAAAATTACAAATTAGCGATCTGTAAGATAACGATTTCCAGATTGTACGCACTTGTGCGAGTGATTTGCGATCTCACATTTTCTAATCGCTAATTCGTAGTTTTCACAGACGAATTTCTCACTTACACAGATGGCGCACTCAACTTTTATCGAATTTAACGCCTTTAAATGGTAATTTGCTTACTTCAAAGTTTCTTAAGGGTATACAACATACAAAACCCGTGTAACAAAAGGTTAAGTTAGATTCCGACCCATATTTTGTTTAACAATATTGCATACAGCGCCATTTCCCCCCTGGTTTCGAACTTCCTTTTTTTCCCGGAAAATAAATTCCTATGACCTCCTTTACACGATTACTAAGCTTGATAACATTTGATCCTGTAGTTTTCCTTTTATGACCGTTTCAATGTGGATTTTTAATTATAACCTCTCTGTATATTATTAAATTTTAATTTTAAGCTACGCGTTATATGTATATCATGTGTAAATTTTTCACTTTTATAGAAAAATAAAGAATCGAAGCAAATATACATAGGATAATGGACCAAAACTGAAAAAATTTCCCCTCCCTCCGAAAATATTGGGTTACCGAAATATTTAATTTGACTTATCTTCTAAGTCCTAGTTCCGATAACAATTCCGAATTACTTAAGCTGAAGTAAAAGTTTTAGTATATATTCACTGTATGTTAATAAAGTAATCAGAGTGTAATAAAAATAGATTATAGAATTTACGCTGATGCAACTTTTTGTCTGACTGCACAACATGTAATGGAAAAGAAGGCTTGTAGAGATTTGTTTTTGAAATGCCTCTAAAAGTAGATGTCATACTCCTTTTGTATCTTCAATGTCAAAAAACTTTCCTTTGAGAGGCAACTTTAGTTTTTGGGAAAGAAAAAAAATCACAAGAAGACAAATTTGAAGAACATGCAGGACGATTGAATATACATGCTTATTTTCGGAACACAAGCGGTTCTCCGACTGGTTATTGAATGGTTATTGAATAATGAAAACACGCATTGTCATGCAATACAAAACATTTGGAATATGTTTTCTGACTGAAAACGTAAAGATTAAACGCCATCTGCTTAATTCACAGCCATTTACAAGTCAACTGCTCGGGCAATTGCAGAATCGTTTTGATCCTGAGCTTGTAAGTCAAACCTAATATCACTGGATTTAAACACTTCTTTAATCTTCCGAGAATGTTCCTTCTTTAGCTCATATTCCAAGGATATTAAGTGAATACAATTATTGCAAAAGAAATTGAATATTCATTTGCACTACGGCTTGGTGCTTACTAAGTTAACAAAACTTAAATTCTGCTTTTTGTGTCTAAGAATACAACAATATTTTAAATATTTACAAATAAAATATTAAATTGGAGATTTAATTGGAGCCTCACCAGTTGCCTAGCATTTGAAGATTTTTAAATACTAATTGCTTGTTGCGAAGTCTAACCCAGGCTGCATGGTTGGTTTTCGTAGTTTTCTAGATTCTCTTTACAAAGGTTCTCTATGAAAGCATCTTAGTCAAATAGCTCCCATGTTCTTTCTATGTTCAAATAAACAACTAACCTAGTTTAAGCGCGATTTCCAAGTGAAGTTACTAGTCTGAATACTCATTAAAAATCATGTAGCTTGCCAATCGGGAGTAACATGAAAGATACGGTGCCAATAATTGAATTGTTGTTACGGTACGCTGTTTCTAAACTTAGATGGTCATTCCTTAATTAAATAGCCCACCAGCGGCCGAGCGGTAAAGACGTTGAACACTGGTAGTTCGGTCTAAGGTTCGAATCCCGCGAACGGGCTGGCTGCATGGGCGTTTTCGTGGTTTTCCCCATGTGTAACGTGTATACGAGCCAGTTTCCCTTAGAAAGTCCTCCACGACGGAATCCCTCCCTTTAGGCAGATAACCCTCATGTGCTTTGCCATAATTAAACAATCCAATCCAATCTAATCCTTAATTAAATATAATTGATTTGTAACTTCTACTAGAGCTGACAGTAAGAATTGAAGTGTAAATAAATAATATCGTGTGCAATCTTGATTAATGTAAAATTTAAAATATTTGCATAGAAAAATATTTTCATTCAAACAGAACATTTTGTGAAATATTTGCAGAAGAAGAAGGATTTATTAATAACCGTAATAATTACTTATTATATTACTGATGATTAGGATTCAGTTCTTGACAATTACATTCTAAATTAGAATTTTAAGGATATAATGAAAATACGCTACGCGCAAAAATACATTTTAGGATAAAAAATTAGTTGATTTTTTTATGTTTTAAATTTTCTTAAATTCATTTAATAAACATCGTATCCTTGTTAATTGAATCCAGAATGTTGGGTGTCGTTTATATAATTATTCTTACTTGTCCACAGAATCTGCAGACTTATCCAGCCATTAAGTAGCTGCAGATCATTTCTACATAACCATTGAACTTCCATTAAATCAATCTCTAGAGGGTTGTATGTTTATATCATAATTTGACTTTTATAAAAATAATTATTCTAAATCTTATGTTTCTATAAAAATATACTGTACTTTAAAAATATGGATGATAGTATCAGCCGCTCTTTCAACCACTTCATAAGCAACAGTTTCTTTAGAAATAAATTATGCAGTTAATGTCATAAAATATTTTCATAAAATTCAAATAAACATCAAACGAAAATTCTCAGTTATAGACAATTCGATTTAAACAAAGTTAAAGTGAAGTAGCAGATGATAAAACGCCGAAGGTAAAAATTTACTCTAAGGAAGAAAGAGAGAAATTAAAAAAAAATAGTTAAAAATTCGAATAATATCATCTGTAATTTTTAAAAAAATAGCTTTTCATATAGTATTGATAAATATTTATTACGCATCATTGAGGGAAAATATTTCATATTCTCTGTAAAATTTTACTTGAAATTTAAGGTTAAAAATAGCTGTGGCAATTCACTGTAACAAAAATCCATAAACCACATTTGGCGTTATTATCGCTCAAAAAAAAGATGCCAAATTTCAAAATGCGAAAATATGTAAATTCGTGTATATCTTAGAAAATTTTGAATAAAAAAGTCTAATTTTTTGCAGATATGCTTAAAAATACACCTACTTTAAGATGATGGTAAAAATTTTATAAGTTATAATTCAAAATTTTTTTCGAAAAATTTATAAAAATTATTTAAAAATAGAAATTTAAAAAATAAAACACAAAAAAATGGGTAAATTTTATTTGGAATGAACCTAAATTTCAAAATGTGAAAGGAAAAATAATAAAAGTTTAATAAAAAAAGAGATATTGATAAATATTTACCAAATTCAATAAAGAGCTAAAATTTTGAGAGATTATATTTTAATAACTACTCGTATGATTTTTACAAAACCTGGTATTCTGGCATAATTTGAGTCGTAGAATCGAAATATGTAAAAATATTGATATATTATTTCAGAAAAAGTCCGATTTTGTGTCAAAATACCTATGTTAAAATAGTGCTATATATAAATCTAATATATATCCTAAGTCACGCTTTCGAGACATGAAAAACGCAGTTTGAATTTTGTCAATCAGCCCAGTAGAACCGGAGATATAGCACTGTCCCTTTTTTTGGGGGGGGGGGAGCGGTGTACCTCATTTGCATCTTAGTAAAGGCAAAAAAGAAGTGACAGTGCAGATCTCAATCATAAGAAAATGGATTAATTAACATATACTTTATAAAGTGATATAATCAGTACTTTCGATATTTTAATTATTTTTTAAATTATAATTTAACAATTTTAAAGACTTTAGCTATAATTTAGCAGACGTTTGATGGGCTATGATTAAAACTCTGTGACTTTCTAAGAAAATGCTAGAAAATATTATACAGCACAGAAAATATTATACAGCAAATGAATACACTGGCATTATTTTATATCTAACACAATATTTTCAAATTTCAAATGACAAACATTTAAATGCAAAATGATACAATACAGTTACTTTTCCCCCTCTACGAAAACATAATACAATTCAGCAGATTGGAAAAGAAATGGAAAGAGTCAGGAATATTGCTAAGTTCGATCTCCCTTCCCCCCCCTGGAAAAAAAGCTCTTTTTTGCTGCAAGTGCTATGTGATTTAGAATATCCTAGATTACACTATGCACTTTCTTTTTATACCTATAGTAGTAATGATATTATATACAAAGACTCAACAAAGGGCACAGTTAAATTTTTACCGAGAGAGTTCTTGAATATTTGAATGTGCTTGCTTGTGTTCATGTTTGAACAAGACAGCACTGAATTTGCTTAAAACTCATAACAGTGGCTAAGATAGCTTTCAAAATAATAAAGCTAACATAAATGATAAAATAATTGTCTGTTAATGATTCAGATCCATAACATGCTTTTCTGATTGAATAAAAGAGTAGCTTCAACTTTAATGTGCATTGTCATTTGAAAGATATACAACCCAAAAATGTAACAAAATAATTATATGACTTACAAATCGGGTTTCATTTAATAGCACATTATGGGAAACAGACATTAATGCAAAATAATAACGATCAAATTTCATTAGGACTGTTTTTGTAAATCAAATACAGGGCTATGATTCAGAAACAAATTATGTAATTTTAGTACTTCCTCATTATAGTGGCCCCGAAATTTAATCGCTAATCACTCGAGATATAACATATTGCTAGGTATAAGAACATGTTGCAAGATATCTCAGTTGATTAGCAATACAATACTGGGGGTAATAATAAGGAAATACCTAATTTTACTCAAAATATAAATAAAAATATAGAATCAACTCATATAAATTTTAGACTTTTCACAAATGCAGCTTAGACTTTTCACAAATGCAGCAAAGACCTGTGTACCAGATTCAGAAATTTAACTTCAGAAACTGTGCAAAATTATATCTTTGGCACCTGTAAATTCTGATTCTAGAATTTGAAATAATGAGACTTTCAGGCAAGTCAAGACCTTTCTGCTGTTATCAGTTTTTAAATAATTTATTAAATATATTCTGAGTTGCTCATCATCAAAACCATAAAATATCGCAAAAAAGCCAAACAAATATGGATAAATTAGCAAATATGAAAAAGCTATATTAAGGTTTTACAGTTAGTTTATTAAACTTAGAGATATGCTTTGGTTTTAAAAATACCTGGTACGTCGATATTTTTCTTTCGAGTATTTCTTCTCTGATCAATTTTTATTTCTTCTTCTACAGTAGTATTAATACCTGAAACAATATTTTCACAATAAATTGAAATAGAGCCATAAAAGTATGAAAAATATTACAGCTAGTTTATGCATTTTCAATTTCATAAACAGAAATGAGACATGAAAAAGTTTCCTAGAGCAGTGTTTCCCAACGTGGGGGGAGAGAAGCAATTCAATTGTTAAAGGTGGCAATACGAAAATGGACTCATCTAGAGTTTAGGGGACAAGGGACATTAAAATTTCTAAATTTTCTTCAAGAAGTCAATATTTTTCGAAATTTCATTTTTTGTTCCCAAAAATATAGAATAATGTAAGTGATAAATAATGTGATATATACGTAAAAAAAGGTTTTTAAATTACAGTGCATTTTAAATATTTTATGAAGAATTTTCGCTGTAGACATGGGCATTTAAATATTAGAAATTTCTTCCTAAAACCTATCCTTCAAATTTCTTTAGTGAACATTTCAATTTTAGAATATTAAAAATTATGTATATGCTAGGAAATGCATAAGAATTAAGAAAGGATTAGGTGGGACATAGCATAAAAAAGGCTAGGAAACACTGATCCAGAGACACCAGAAAATAAATACAGCCATGTTACCATGTATAGACAGCGATAAAGATGAAATACCTTGAATCTTAAGCATAATAAAACTAGCTTTTCTTTCTCTGGATTCTGTAACCCTCCAAGGGTTATGGATGCAAAATTCCATAGTCAAGGATGGCTTTTCCATTCGTTGCACATGAAAATTTCTGCCAGATTGTGATTAATCAAACTTTGGGTTGGATGTATATTTGAAAAAAAGGACTCAAAGTAGAAAGTGAGAGGTTCACAGTGCTTATTCATAGCAATTTAGGGAACTCTGAAATTTCAGGGCCAAACCCGCAAAGCTCGGAATGTTAAATGTTGAGTTTTGCTTTTTGAAGAAATTTAATTTAATTACACATTTTCAGGATTCTTATTGTATCATTTTACTCAGGATAAATGTGTTACCCTACTAAATCCAGCTAAAGGAAAAGCTTAATTTATTAAGTTTTTATATACAAATATTTTTATAAATAATATAATTTATTTCATAAATAATTTTACTTGCATGCAAAATATCACTATATGCACAGAAAAAAAAAAAAAAACTACTGTTGTATTTTCCTTTTTCATACAAATATTAACAATTAATTTATTATCCTTAAGTTTGCCTCCTCTTAATTTCATGTGTCAAAAAAATTTAATTTACTAATAAGTGAGGAAGATACTTTACTCCCCCCCAAAGAAAGATGCATCTTACCCTACATCCCCCTCCAAAAATGGTTATGAAATAAAATTTCATATTAATGAAAGCATTTGCAAGCGTAATGTGAAAAGTTGTTATGTTCTGACAACTCAGTAGTTCCAGAATACAATTTATAACAATTTATTTATTGTTAGGCAGAGGAAAGACACTTGCGATAAGGAACTCTGTCTTTGCTAAAATACAACTATTAACTGAAATAATTTTATGTGAGATGTGTTCTCTACATCTCAAGCAACAACCAGATAAATGAATAGGTAACCATGAAAAAATTGTGAAAATACACAAAAATCTGTTTTTGTATGGCGAAAAAAAATCAGAATGATTCTGCCACAGCACTGGATATTTGGTCAGTTAAGGTAAAAAATTGGAGAATTCTTTCTCGTTTAAGTTCTGAATAGAGAGGAAAAGAAACTCATGAACCATGCACAAGAAGGATCAATGATTCAGTCATATTATTGGTGCATATAAAACAGAACTGCAGAATGTAGGTTACAGTCATTTTACTGTGAACCATAAATTTCATTTTGTTGGCCTAATAATAGCTGCTCATAAATAAAATGTTCAAAGACTATAAGGCTATGCTAAGTGGCAGAATGAAAAGTAAAAAAGCATAACCTACCAACACAATGAGTTTTATCTTGCAGAATTCATGTGGTGGAAGTCCTTGGGATAGGAAAAATGTTTTTGATGTATATTAAAAGCAATAGCGGAAATATGGCTCCACAAACTATATCTGAGAAGTACGCATGGATTTGGTGGTAATGAGAGACTGTAATAATAATATAAGAAAGTGCCTATAGTATATGAAATTACTAAATTATACCATTTGAATATCCAACAAATGGGTAAATATAATAATTTTAATTCTTGCATTTAATTTCTGGATTATTTTAATATCAGTAAACATCATATGCATCAGGAAATAAACAAATAATATAATATCAGAATTCTTATTTTTTAAAAAGATTTTTTATCTTGAATCTCAAGTTTTGAAAGTTCATACAGTGCAATCCTTTAACTACGAAACTAAAATTAAACAGATATAATTTTTGTCAAACATCTTTTATCTAGTTACCAGCAAAGATATTTGTATTAGTTATTTTAAAGGGGTCATCTGATTATAGTAATGCTTAAACTTCTGTCTGCTTAAGTAAAGGTAGGAATTCTTTGCTGAGGACATTTAAAAGAAAACATCTTGTATTCAGATTACACACAAAGGAAATGATAAATTACTAATGCTTAGAGATCTTATTCACCTGACTACTGGTGAACATAATGTTTCAAAAGAAAATAAATAAGTAAATAAATAAACTGTAAGGTTTCAGATTTTAAATTACGTCCAAAGGGGTGATTTTTAACAAATTGTGCGTAAATATCATGTTCTTCGCACTTAAACCATTAAACTCAATTGAAGAGCAATATCGCAAAATAACAGTTTTAAATTGAGCATATCTTTAGAATTTTCGATACGCAACTCGTGCACTGGAGATAAAAATGTTTTTTTCTGTACAACGTTGCCATGGCTCGGTTTGAAATCCTTGAGTTTGTTAATCAAAATTCATCAAAGTTTCACAAAATATGAAATAGATAATAAAACGATTTCTAATTTGGGCTTCCAGTTGCCCATATTTGCAGGCAGATTACGTTTATTCAAATTTGGATGGCTCTAGGTACCATTGTTTTATCACAACGTGAGAAACATACATACATGTATGCAGATTTTTCATTATTTAATTTCTTTAAATATAATACATGGTGATAATATTTGACATGGTGGTAACAATTTGAAAAGTGAAAAAACGCTTATACTGAATCAACGCAAAATGCCAAAACGAAATTAATAGTCCTTCTGGGCAAACTGACCCCTTTGAACTAATAATTTTTAAAAAAGACTTTTTTTTTAGCTTTTTAATTAATAAATATATTTTCTTAAATTTGCAATCACTAAAACAATTCTTAAAAAATCTTTTCATTTATAACACATAACAAATTCTTAATAGAAAATAATACAAGATAACAGTTAACAAATTCATCTGTGTTTTTACACCATGAAATACAAGTTTTATATATATATATATATAAATACATTACCAGATTGATCCACAATTTTATTTGAAGTACCCCTCCTACGGCCATTTCGTGGAAACTCAGTAGAACTAACATCTGAAATATGGCTTCCAATTAGAGCAAATTCTTTTAATCTAATCCAGCAAAATAATTAATACTTTATGCAAGAATATACACACATGTTGATAATTACCTGACATATTAACTGTCACTAAAGGTGGAGTGGTCTCTCGATTTATGCCAATGGTTCTACGTACACCTGAAAGAGAAACTAGCATATAGATGTTTTAAATAAATTTCCTTTGCATAATATAATTAAATTAAAGCTATTTTTATTTTACAAATGACAGATTTTATACAACATATCGTAGCTATGCCAGAGAGCTTTTATTAACCTTATTTTTTTTACATAAACATAATTATCATACTACATATTACATAATTATCATACCACATAATTATCAAATTTACTCAGAAATAAGACTCCTTCATGTATAAAGCCCTTTTCATAGGATAAATCGTAAGAAATCGGAGCTCATTTTAATATCCTCTCTCTCTTAACTATCAATCTGTAATGTGCCATAGGAATTTTTCTCTCATTCCTCTTTGTACTGCAAAATGCTTCCTTTTAAGACCAAAAGCACAACAGTTGATCTTTTTCAAGCCACACAATTTTGTTGGAATCCATATTTAACTTAAAAATAAGAATCCCCTATATATTAGGAAAAATTTTAAGAGATAAGAATTAGGTGAACATTCTGTTAGAGCATGAGTCAACCTTCCTAATGAAACATGATATTTTACTATGACAAAGAAAGAAAAATTAGGAAAAGTTAAGAGAAACACAGAATCTATTTGCTTTTAAGCAGCAAACAGTATACGGAGTTACTACTCAAACAAGAGAATAAAATTTCCTGAATTTTCCAGGTGTGTTTTAAGAAAATTCCAATCTACCAGTGCAGTGTGCATTGGCTATACTGAGAGGTAAATTAATTATGGTACCACTTGAAAACACAAAAATTTGCCATTTATATATGACTTATGATATATATATAATCTCCAAAGCATTACTATTATAACTATAATACAAATTGTTTACTCCACTGAAGATTGAGATTAGAATTTGCCCAATCTGGATTTAAAAAAAAAAAAAAAAAATACATATTTTGCAGCTAAAGGGAAAAAAAATCTATTTAATGATATTTCAAAATAAATCCAGGTATTTTCTATTTGTTTAGTAGCACACATAAAAAAATAAAAATAAAAAATAAAATTTAAAAAATGTGCATCAAATTTCGTGATGATCATACAGCTGAAATTAGTTTTAGGAGTATGCCAAAGAAAACTGCCTGAAATTTGAAAGTATTGTTAACTAATAGTAAATAAATTTATAAGGAAGAAACAACATTAACTGATACAAATAACATTAAAATAAAGTTAATTATTTAAAGACAAAAAACTGAATTATAATAATTAATGATATTTTGACGAATATAGCTATATTAAATATTAGCTTAGATGATTGATTACTGTTTTTTGTTTATTTTACTGCAAAATCACAAATAAGGTATTTATTAAAAAGAAAATAAGTATTTAAAAGATTTTGTAGTAAAACCATAGTATATGGTATGGCTTTGGCACAATTTTTAAAATTGTCTCAAACACCAAAATGATTCATCTACTGCTCATCATCATGTCACCAAATCCCATGTGTACTGTATACTAGGATTCAATTCAATTCAATTCAATTTGTTTTATACGGAAATAGGAAGGTATTTTCTCTCGTTTCAACATGCACTGCGCAAGAGCATGCGAGTCTCTCGATTGAGGTTTCGGACACCAAAGTTGCTGGAATTGCTTTGCCTTTCTAAAAGACAATCTAATTGGAACTGTGAAAATCAGCTCAGGCCAGTTGCCTGAATGACGCTCACACGATACATAATTCACCAAGAAAGTGATCACTTCCAACGTGGGTATAAAAATCGCTCTTTTTGGGATCGGTGTACGAAATTCAGACTTTTCCAGATTTTGACCAAAATATTTAGATTTCCTGACTTTTTTGGCCAATTTTTGAATTCCCTGAGTATAGTAGAAGCAGGGCTAAACTGAAACCATTCAGCTACAGTCCATTATTTAAAATAGGATTCCATTTGTGATTTTAACAGGTGTTGTCATCATAGAATGACACTTATTTCCTCCACTTCATTTGAAAGTGTAATTCATTGAAAATGTAATTCGAATAAGCCTTCTTATATGTACTTTGCAAAAGTGAAGGAAAAAGTTAGGAGACTTGAACATCCTTCACAGCTGATTATTACCGTGATTATGAGGCAAGGCAGGAAAGGAAACTGGCTTTGAAATGCCTATTCTAAAGTTAGATACCATAAACATAAATATTACAATTAGCAGCAGTTATGAGCTTGTATCTATAGTAATTACATGTGTGGCTTATTTAGTGTTTCAATAGTGTATTATTTTATACATTATGATAATTTAGCAAATTTAAGAATAAATATACAGGTCAGGGACAGAGAGGAGGATTCTTATTTAAGTACATATAATGTGTTTCCTCAAAAAAAAAGACCTAGAATAACTTTTCAGGGTACTCCTAATATAAGTCCTAGTTAAGATTGTCAGTCAGATGGCCACTTTGTTATCCAACAGCCAGACTGGCACTTTATTGCCAAATGATCACATTTAGACACAACACACATGTATATTTGAAGTGACAAATTAGAATCTTCAGTATTCAATACATTGCATTAACAACAGACGTTTAACAGTTGATATAATAAATTTTGATGCTCAAATAAAATGACTGCAAGAAGAAAGAACTGTTCTGCCGAGTACAAGAAAAGAATGAGGACTCCTCTAAGCATCTCTAAGAGCAAGAAAGAAGATACTGAACATGTTTCAGGTATTTAGGTTTTTCAGCCTGAAAAGTTTGGTGCAAACAAGCAGCAATAATTGGGTTGATTTATTTCTACCACTTGTTTTTTTAAGGAGGTTTGGCTTGTGTGAGATTCTGGAAGCACTAAAACTGCACTAGAACCATAAAGAACTTCCTTGCACAAAGAATTGGAGTTGACGGAAAAGGTAGAAGTTCAGGTGTTAGAATTTCGATTGACATAAAATTAGCACTATGTCCACAGAACCTTATAAATTTTAACATTCTAATATAACAGAAATAATAATAATGTGAAAATAAATGTAACAATAACCATCATTTATTATACTGTTAATGATTAGAAGGAAGGTTTCGAAATAATCTCAATTTTACTTTTAAAAATGTATTTATTATAAATCCTATGTTTACAAAAAATATGTTTTGCTTTGAAAAAGAATCTTTGAATGTAATCATGGGCCCTTCCAAATATAAACTACAGTTTTTAAGAAATTTATTATGCAGTAAAGGCCACAAAATATCTTTAAACATAAAACATCTTCAAAATCAATTTTACTTGTTACCTTTGTCACACAGAAAAAAAGATAAAAATCTTATATTCTAGTAAATTTTGTCACTGTTACTGCAAAATTTCACAGCATATAAAATGAAGATAAGTAAAATAGCAGATGATAAAATGGTGAAGATAAAAATTTACTCTTAGGGTAAAAAATCTTTAAACTTTTGATTAATATTTTTTATAAATTTAATAACAGGGTTGCCACTCAAACAGGAGAATGAAATTCCCTGACTTTTCCAGGTTTTCCAGGTGCATTTCAAGAAAATTCCAGTCTATCCGCGTAATGTACGTTGGCTACGCTAAGAGGTAAATTATGGTATTACTTGTATTGTGTAGCAAATTCACTTAATTATTCAATAAATCCCAGAGGACATTTATTCTTAATTATTCTTGGTATACTTTGTTTGATAATTTTGTTTACATTTCCACTTAAGAAACTTAATAAAATTTAAGATATATACATTGGATAACAAATGTATGTTTTATTTAATTATTACTCATGATCATCACCAGTTCAACACGAGGCTAATCCGGTCCTTATAAATCCCAACGCAATGCTAAATAGTTAGGTTAGATTTTAGGTAAATTTAATTTGTGTGAGGTATGTTCTTAAAAAGCACCTTAACACTTGAAAACACAAATATAATTATAATAGTTGTTGTTTTCTCCATTGAAGATTGAGATTAGAATCTTCCCAATCTGGAATAAAATAAGGCTTTTTTTGCAGACATTCTGCAGCTAAACGAAAGAAAGAAATCTATTTTAATAAATTGAGGTATTTTATATTTATTTCGCAGCATACATAAGAAACAAATATGTGCATTAAATTTCGTGATGCTATGTCATCATACTGCTAGAATTAATTTCAAGATTATGCCAGAGAAAATTTCCTGAAATTTAGAAATATTATTTACTAATAATAAATAAATTTAGAGGGAAGAAGCATCATTAAATTATACGAATAACATAAAAATAAAGATAATTACTTAAAAATTGAATTAGAATAATCAACGATATTTTAGAGCGAATATAGCTATATTACATGGTTACCTAGATGACAGATTACTATTTTTTATTTTACTGCAAAATGGCAAGGTATTTATTAAAAACGAAAAGTTTAAAAAGATTTTGCAGTAAAATTCTAGTATACGGTAAGGCTTTGGCACAATTTTGAAAATTGTTGCCAAGACCAAAATGACCCGTTAACTGTGCATCATCATGTGGCCAAATCCATACATGGAGATTATTTTAACCAAAAAACGTCTATGCAAAGAATCTCTTAATTCTTTGGTCTATGTAAAGAAGAAAATTTTCCATACAAGTAAAATGCTATTACGCTGCTAGAATGAGGAGGGAATATTTGCCAAGGGATTTGGCGATGGAACCTGGCGGCCAGAATTTCGCTCCCCGCAATGTGTATCGGAAATTGAGAAACGTTTTAAGAAGAAACGTTCTTTGACAAAACAAAAAGCTACAAAAATCCGTTTTTAAATTATTGCGAAAAATCCACGAAGAAACGTTTTACCAAAGGACGTTTCTTCTTGGATTTTTCGCAATAATTTTAAAAACAGATTTTCATAGTTCCCCCCCCCCTGAAAATTACTAACCCATGAATTAATTTACTTGCGCCAAAAAATATTTTCTTTTTCTTTAGATTTTAACTACTTGCGCTAAGACTAAACTTCACGGTTGCAGTCCCGTGCGCTACAATATAGCAAGCGGTAAAGTGTCTCATTTACGCCGCTCCGCATCTGTGAGGGTAATCCAGAGCTGTAACTCGACAAATAAACAATCTCGTTGTTAGGCGACGTGTGCACCATATTATTTTCATTTTTGCAATAAATGCTTATCGACGTGGTGTTCACGTCGCTCGCAGTTTGAGACGAAAACATCTCGACGTGCATGGCACGTCTTTTTAGCGCAAGTGGTTGAAGAAATTTTAAAGGATATTCATTTAATGAACTCTTGATAACGTGACCTTCGAACTTCGACACCGGTTTCCAGCTTTGGCGGCAGATATATCATGCATGCACAGCTGTTTCCCTCTATGATGGAACGGAGCCACGTCTGTTGCAGAGGGGTTTTCCTACTTTACAATACATATTCTTTGATTCTAACCTCCATGGTACCGTATACTAAGATTAAACCCATTTGTTTTATACGAGAACAGGTACTTTCTTTAGTTCATGCACTGCACATGCGATTCTCGAGAATACTGGAAACCAAAAGTTGCGGGAAACTTGCTTTGCCGTTCTAAAAGACAATCAAATTGGAGCTGCAAAAATTGGCTCTATGCCAGCTGCCCGAATGACACTCACGTGATAGGCAATTCGCCAAAAAAGTTATCTCTTCTGACGTCGGCGCAAAAATCGCTTTTTTTGGCGGGATCATTGTATGAACTTCCCTGACATTTCCAGATTTTGACAAAAATACTTAAATTCCCTGAATTTTTTGGTCAATTTTCGAATTCCCTGACTTTTCCCGGTTTTCCAGTTAGCGTGGCAACCCTGTTTCTCTTAAAATGCATTTTGAATTCCGTTGTGTTTAACGCTCTTATTAGATTGAAGCATAACTACTGATTATACTTAGTGATATTCTAAACACTTGTACGAGTATTTCTGTGGAAAATTCTAGAACTTTGAAGTGTTTCTGTTGATAAAATAAATTTAATTAAGCTATCATCGGATTTGAGTGAAATGACAATCATTTACAAACTATTATCAATCTATTACAAACCCGTACGCACGCAACGATATTATAATTAATTAATGTATTAAATTGTTTTGAACGTGTTTTACAAAACAAAAACAGGTAAAGAAAAATTCTGCTTGCGTTTTATGAGTTTTTGCAATTTTTCTGGCCACATAAGGTTTTAAAAAAAGGTTTGTAATTTATGTTTATATTTACCAATTGAATAAATAGCACTAGGTTTGATTTATATATAATGTGTGTACTGAAATTCAGTAATAAAATTTTAAAGATTTGAAATAATTAAATGTCTATTTAGACAGTTTGTATTCTTAAACTGAAAATGCAAACTGAGAAACCTTTTGCATTTTTTTTCAATAAATCCTTTTACATAAAGTCCTAAAATATATACAGGTATGGGCTAAATGTTTTATTATTTTTACTGCTTATTTAAAATTATATACTTTATAGAAACAAGGATGGGTTTTGCAAAATACTGAAAGGAAAAAAATTATTTGAAATGAAAATGTGACTGAGATCATATTTGATTTAAAGATTTTAGATAAAAGAGTATTTTTCCCCCTCAGAAAGTAATTCATTAATTGCAAAATCATTCCTTGAAGTTATTAAGAACACTCTAATAAATACAATAAAATAACTGGGGGGAGACATTGAAAATTGTAGGAGAAGAAAGACATTTTAATTGTAAAATTTTTCTTCAAAAATTTTAATTAAAAAAAATACTAGCAAAAACTTTTTTCAGCTTAAAATTATTTTGTCTCACAAAACCATTTAATAATATTCATAAAAAGTAGATGAAAATGCTTAAATTTAAAAAAAAAAAAAGAAAAAATCATTCGAAAGGTACAGAGTCCCTTGTCGCGTTGAAGCCGATATGCACTTGTCTTAACTTTAGTTTTAATTTGAACGATATTTCTGGAATACCTAGCATCAGATAACCTTGTCTGTATTTGTCTATAATTTCCGTATCTTGTACAGTTCTATCTAATTTTGGAGGGGAGACATCTATCAGCGCGATTGTTTCGCTGACAGTCCAGCGAGCAGTAACTAAAATTAAGTGAACCGCGCAGTATAGTACGGGAAATCTCCCTATTCGCCCTGCTCCCGAGAAGTAAGGAACAACCAAGTTCTACCTCCAATTCGGCAAGGCAGTTAATGCTTGTCCCATGTGAACGGGATTTGGCTTTATTATCACTCATAACAAGTATGTCAAAATTTGAAACATGTCAATATACATTCACATATATCTTGGAAAATTTTTAACATAAAACTCTAATTTTTTGTAGAAATGCTTAGACTACTTTAAGATGATGGTAAAAATTATTTAAAAATACAAATTTAAAAAACAAATCAGAAAAAAGGGAGCAAATTTTATTTGGATTGAAGCTAGATTTTTATTCATGAAAGAAGGAATCAATGTTTAATTAAACGTACGGAATATTAAATTATACGCATTTGTTTTAAACTTATTGATTTAATTAAATCTACTTCATCGACAGCGCATAAACCACAATAGAATAAAGGCATTCTTTAAAATTCACTCTATTTGTTTAACATAGCAACACTTTGGCACAAGGTTCACTTAACAGTATTATATTTCATTCATATTATAACTCAGAATGCACAAAATGTATATCATTTAAAGAATTATCTAATCGTTGCCACATGTTCTTTTCAAATACTATAATAAAGTTAGAACGATGTAAAAAAGAAATCAAGCAAACAAAACAAAAAAGAAACAGTTTTTCACCGACGATTGAGTATTTCTCATTCAATTAATTCAGTTTTCACTTCGCGACAAGACAAAAATACATAAAAGCTCAAAATATCTGTATTAAAAATTACTAATTATTAAAAATTAAATTAGTAATTATTAAAAATTAAGTAAATCTTAAACACTTATTTCCTCAAAAAAATTCCAGAAAGAATTAAACATGATTAAATTCGCAATAATAAATGAAGGCGTTATTTTTGTTGTTGCAAAGCTTAATCTCTCTAGATTGGCAACAAATCTACAATTCTGCTGTTTCAAATGTAAACAAATATGTCCGCCATGTTATTTAAAACTTAACTGCACTTAAACAGCTTTTAAATTGTTGATAATTGTACAAATATTGCTTCCAGAATTATGAAAGGCATAAAACTCTTAACCGGAAGATAAGAACAACATAATTCAATCATTTTTAAAGCAAAAAATGTACAATTTACAAACATATAAGAGTAAAGAAACTGAGATCACTGTGCCGAGTAACAGAGTGGATATATACATAAATATATTTATATACGGTGCGGCCGATTGCAACCAAAATACGAGGTGCACATCTACATGTTATAACAGTCCTATACACAAAATTTCAACGTTCTGAGGCTACTCGTTTTTTAGTTATGCGAGATACGTATGTACATACGTTCGTACAGACGCCACGAAAAATTCTCTTCAGAATTAATTTTAATGCCGTTTTATCAGTTTTTGGAGGAAACGAGTCTTTTATGTCCTTATGTACAGATATCACGCAAAAACATCGTTAAATTGCATTCGATAGCGGTCAAAATGGATATTTTCGTTGAAATCTGCTGACTGAAACTTTTCACGATTACAATACTTCCTTTTTACTTCGTACAAGGAAGTAAAAAGAGCTATTAATAAATATATATCATATTCAGTAAACATCGAGAAGCTACAATTTTTAGACCTTAATTTTTAAAAAGTACTCTGATTTTTATGAAACTTGGCGCTTTTGGCATAATTTGAAGTGTAGAATGAAAATATGGGGAAAGACTACTATTAAATGAAAATGAAGCCACTATATTTTTTCGATAAAGGGGTATTTAACTTACCTGCCAACATCTCTTCCAACCTCACTGCATAACTATCAATCACTGCAATGAAAATAAAATCAGTTTAAAAACAAATACACATAATTCTTAACATAATTAATACACAGATTTTCAGTTTTAATAATTTTCAATTCAGTACTGATTTCATCATTTGTGTTTTATCAAACTGACTGAAACAAAAGATGAATTTTGTTTAGTTCTAATATCATCTTGCTGGCAACTCGCACATAAATAATTAGGATAAACAAGTCACTAATATAAAATCAGTACTTTTCTGTTAATGGGTTACCAAATGTGATAGCCTGTTTATATCATGTCATGAATAGCTGTGCCAATGATATTACTCTGAATAAGCAGGAAGAATTAACATCAATCTAGGAACTTTTTCTCCTAGATTTTTAGATATTTCAGCAAATGACTCACACCTACTGGATATGAATACCTGTAAGTTAATCAATCACAAAGTTATTGATCCTGACACAGGATCCCAAGTGCAAAATGGTACTAGTTGGCAGCACATAAACTCTCACCTCGTTAATTTAACATGGTGCAGAATGCCTGAAAAGATGAGAACATTTTGGGGAATTTTAAAAATAAGAAAAGATGCAGAACCATAAATGAAATGAAACTACGCAGAAGGCATAAAAATGCCAATTGTTTTGCATAGTCTTATATTACTCAGGTAAAATCTATTTGGATTTATACTGAAGTTAATGAAATACTACCCCTTTAAATGAAGCTTTTTGCATTGTTAAGGTTGCTATCTAGTTAGGTTTCATATAGATGTTAATTTATATGAAACCTAGGTAACCATTTGGGGGGAGGTAAACAACAGAAAAGTTCCATAAAAGCTAAGTTTCAGAGAAAAGTTTAATCAGGGTGAAATACCACATTTGTTTCTTTCGTATTACAACAGCTAGCAGTGGCACAGAGCCATCTTTTTTAGCATTTTCCCGTTACAAACACCTTATAAATACTAATTCATTTTAAAAGTATACTCACTATAATTTTCAAATAAAAGTAAGAAGTAAAGATTTAATCTTTCGCACTGTGAAGCTCTGGTCAGTAGGCGAGGTGAGGAACCCAGTGACGTCACATTGCTTCACAACAGGGTTCGCGTCGGCGTCATTCCCCTCAAAAGGTTGACCCAGCCCTTCTTTTTCTTTAGTCCTGGTTGCAAGTGCCCTGCAAACAGAACAGAACAACAGGCTCCACAACTTGCGTAACGTAGCCGTCCACTGTCAAACTGTGGTTAATGTCTACCAGGGGCATCTTGTGATCAAACATTATGCCACCCTAAACCATAATGCTCTGTGCAGGACCGGTGGAACGCTCGGCGAAATGGGCTGTTTTGTAGCGTTTTCTGGGTCACCGCTGACCATCATTCCTCCACAGACAGAAACGAGATTCAACCGTGAACAAAACGATGTAATTCAATGTTCTAAGCCCTATCATGTTGACACCACACCAGGCATCTAGTCTTGGGATCAGCAGTCAATGGTAACCCTGAGGCTAGTACCCGTGAACGTAAGTGTAATTCATGCAATCTGTTACGTATAGTTTGGGTGGACACAGATCCACATGCTCCTGGAGCTGGCTTCAGATGCCACATGACGTAGAGAAAGGGTCCCCAATAGTTGACTGCTGAATATACCAGTCTCTGCGGTCTGATGTGCACCTGCACGCATCGACATGCACATACACTTTCCTGAATCCATCCTGTGACACAACATTGGATGGTACTCATGTTGTGCCCAACACGAGTGGATATTGTGTGCAACGACAAACCAAGTTCATGGAGTTCAATAATAAGGTCACGTTCCACAGTCATTAACTAATGGCATTGGGCTGGCCGATGTCTTAGAGGAATGTGCTATGCTTCTTCTAAAGTCTCCAATGCTCAGTAACCCTCAGATGCTGTTTATGAGAAGGGAAAGTGACTACCTTTATAGCCCGCATATGTGTACTACATGATCCAACGCGTGTACAACTTTTATCATTTGCATATACACAACTCTCACTCCTGCAATTTGCATGGCAATACGCACATTCTTTTTGTTGCAATTTTACTTTTGAGGAGTGTAATCACAGGAAAAATTCAGAATTCATAAACCCTGCACCTTTATACGGTTTTTGAATTCCAATTTTACAAGGAAACAAACAAAACACACATAATCATTGTCAAAAATACTTCTAATTTATTTATAAATCATGAATTAAAGATCTGTAAGTAGCATGCTTAAAGTCTTAACATTGTTCTTCAGCATGCCAGCATGTTTACTTTCTCAATGACAAATAAATACGTTTGGTGTATTTGTACCTAAATTTGGTTGAAATTTAGTTTGATTCCTTTTAATAATTGAAAACATTCTTTCACAGGTAGCACGTGAATGAGGTATTATTAAAGCTGCAAGCATCATATTAGGTAACATTTTACTCCCTAAACTTTATTAATACACAAACCATAACTTTTTAAAATTATCTATGTAATATACAGAAAACTCAGTTTTTACTTGATCAAGATATCTTTTATCAATAATGGATGGTAAAGTATTCATGCTTTGTATCTGGTGGGATTGCCATGGTATTATCCACAAAGAGTATCTGGAAAAAGATAAAAACCTCAACAGTAAGGATGCTAGATCATGTTAACGCTGCTATCAAGGGAAAATGTCGAACTGAGTTCCAGCACAAAAAGGTGATGTTCCATCAAGATAATGCAAGACCACATGTGTCTGCATTCATCGAGTGGACTCTGTATGAACTCGAATGGGATCTTTTGCCACACCCACCATATAGCCTGGACATCGCTCCTTTGGACTTCTATCTTTCTTCACACCTGCAGCTACATCTTGCTGGTGCTAACTTCCATTATGCACAGGATGTCCGAAACGAGGTTCATCCGTTTTTGGACTCATGGCCGCCAAGTTTCTGGGCCAAAGGCTTTGAAAAACTACCAAAATGTTGGCAGAAAATCATAGATTTGGGAGGTGATTACTACCTGCACTAAAAGTACTGCTTTCATGTTTCCTTTTCCTAACTTTATTAAGTTTCGTGAATTTAACGAATTTATTAAAAATTTTCTCTATTAAGGTTTATTTCTAATTAGAGCTCAATGCTAAAGAATAATATTTACTGTCATTAAAAAAGTATTCTTAAAAAATAAACATGATTTTGGTAGAAAGTGATTGTAACAGTTTAATTAATTTTTGTTCCATTCTCATCATTATCTAATTGGACGAGTGAGCATATGTTAGAATAAGTACATAACTGAACAATTACATAACAGATGTACACTGCACAGAAAAAAATGGGACAGTTCTATATCTCCTGTTCTAGTGGGTCGATTGACGAAATTCAAATTGCGTTTTTCATGTCTCGAAAGCACGACTCAGGATATGCATTAGATTTATATACAGCATTGTTCTAATACAGGTATTTTGACACAAAAACTGACTTTTTCTGAAATGACAAACCAATTTTTTTTCCACAAAAAACAAAAATATATTTTGTCTTTATTAAAATAAATTTCAGATAATGGTCAGTTAAACTACGAAAAAACTAAGAAAAGATGATACAAAATTCATGCACTTACAAGAAATATTTTTTCCACCATCTGTGGCTTTCAATGGACAATTATCTCTGCTTCTGTTACCAATACTTGCTCGTCTCAAAGCTGAAAAACAAAAGTTATTCAGAAATATACTAGACTTATCTCAACAGTGATTTAAATTCACAGATTTTTTTATAATGAAAAGGCTCTTGATCAGGTTTGTAAACTGTTTATTTTTTGTAATCTTTCTCTGTTTCTATTGCAGATTTGAAAAAATACTGATCTCTGCTTATTGGACATCCATAATTCGGGAAAAGGAGGTCATCAGTGACACCCTGAGACACATCACTTGGATGATTTCTTTACAGAATTCATTTCCCAAATATTTTTGGCAAATTCTATGCATTTGATTCGCTGCTGCTCTAGTGCGAGTATTGGTATAATAGCTCTTTGATTTAAAATACTTTAACTTGGCATTTCTCAAACTGTGGTCTGCAAACCACAAGTGGTTCTTGAAGCATGGCCTTGTGGTCCTCCCAGACTTCCAAAAAAGAAGAAAGAAAAATTCAAATTAACTGCCTAGTATACCACACTACAGCTGAAAATCTCAGAATTGAAAAGTACACACGGCAATCATCTATCACTTTTTCTTCGAATATAGAAATTTTGTGAAAATGATTACTGGTTACCCTATCTAAGGAATTTGCACTTTAGTTTTAGTAACAAAAGAGAGATTATGATTGTGATGCTTCTTGCATCATTTCTCCACACATATGGCACCTTTAAGCTCACTACCAATGAAAATGAAATATACTGAACAGTGCAACTGTACTTTAAAAATTATAATTTAATTTGCTTCTATGTATTTGTGTGAGAAAAGGTTTTCATCACCAACTCAAACAAAAACAAAGCACTGGAATCGACTTGATATATGTGGCGATCTCGGACTACATCTAAACACAGAACTGCTAGCAAGAATCAGCAGGCCTATCCATCTTATCAACGTCAGTAACAACATTAATTTAATGCTTAGTTAACAAGGTAAAAATTATCCAAACTCTAGGCAGCTTTCTGTATTTAACACTTTAATTTGAAATTTATTATTTTTAATATGATCCTGGGATAAAAATTTAGTTTAAGATGATGCATGTAGCAATTGAAAATACAGTAAAAAAGAAGCCGACTATTATGGTTCATGCTAATAGGGATGACACATAAAAAATAAAGCTTACAGCTAGGTAAGTTAAAAAAAACTTAAGATGCTTTCAGAAGTATCAAGTTTTGCTTGTCAACAATGAACTAAATCCAAAATCTTCCATCCAAGTTTCCTATCTGATAGAAGTTGGCCTGAAATTTGATAGTGAAAATCGTGACCTTTTCAAATTTTAATCAACCAAAAACAAAGTTGGAAAGAAAATCTTTCATTAATTTAACAAATACTTGAATCATTAGAAGGCTTTACAAAATCCTCACAATGTAGAAAATGATTCTAATTTACAATGTAGAAATCATTCTAATAATTAATTTTATTTCTATTCTGCATTAGGGTTCGTACACATTTCTGCACACGGAAATTAAGTACTTTTAAGGACCATTAATTAAAAAAATTAAGGACCTATGAGCAAACGGGAACTAAATAAGTTCAATTGAAGATATTATCTATGCATAAATTTCACTTTTGTAATAAAATCCTAAAAATAAAATAGATCCCTAAGTAGTACGCATTATTACTAAACATGAATTAATTAACATAATTGTTAACAAGTTTGAGAATAAAATAAACCACGCAATTTATCAAGTAGCATTAAATATTTTACACTTATGATAGTTGGTCATATTTGAAAGTTTATACCGATTTCCTTCTCTTTTAAGCATCTTTTCTAACAATTAGAGATTTGTCTCAATATGCAAACTAGTGCTCTCACTAGTTTCTGTGTGCTACATCTCCTAACTTGTCAACCTCTCCATAAGCCCCGTTCACATGCAACGCTCCTTCGCACAGCTGCCGTTAGCAAGGGGAGAAAAAGGAGACAAAAGTGAAAGAGTTTCGTCTTTAGGACCCGTTCAGAAGACCACTGTCTTCCTTCCCCTTTACACCTAAGCTTCTGTGAACAATCACGTCTCTGAATTGGCAGATTTCTAATACTGTTTACACATTGTTAACGTTGTTTACTGTTGTTAATTTTGTACTCTGGACTTTCACAACTGGTACCTGAACTTTCGTAATGGTTCCTGAAAAACATATGCTTTTGAATTATTATTATTTTATAAGCTGTTATTTAGTTCACTCTTGGTGCTTGTCGCTATTTTTAAAAGATGGTCATGGATTTTTAAACTGCTTCCCGATAAGATATAGAACTCAAACTTTGTACATACACTGCTTGTGGATGTGGTGTCACACATTTGATTTTTAGAGGATTAGATTTTTTTCATATTTAAAGTTGAAACGATTTTTTGCAAATATTAACAAATAAACTGAGAATCACAGAATATTATAGTTTGCACCATAACACACTGTGAAAGAAACAAAAATTAAATGAAATTTTTAGTGTAATTTTTTTAAAAGTATTTTGGGAGAATCTTTGAAAATCGTTCATATTTTTAGACTTCTTGATGCCCATTAATTTTAAAATTTCATATCTAAAAATATATCGGTTACAAACTTCCGACATTTTCACAGCTTATAAAACAAACGTTTCGCATTTAAAAAAATGATACAGGAAATTAATTGGATGATTTTTTTACTTTTTTGAAAGATGTGCAATGAAGGAGAATGGGAAATATTGGTTCTTCTTGGGCATCAATTCGAAACATCGGTTTCAAAGTAATAATCTTATTATACCACACTGTTTTTATTACATTATTTATGTATATAAGTTGTTATTGTTGCCAATTGTTAGTACAGCGTTAGATGCGTTCAGCGTTAGATAGCGTTCAGCGTTAGATAGCGTTCAGCGTTAGATGGAGATATTTCTGAGTTAACTTTCTCCAGGGTTGCCACTCAAACAGGAGAATGAAATTCACTGACTTTTCCAGGTGCGTTTCAAGAAACTTCTAGTCTATCCGCGTAATGTACGTTGGCTACGCTAAGATGTAAATTATGGTATTACTTTATTGTGTAGCAAATTCACTTAATTATTCAATAAATCCCAGAGAACATTTATTCTTAATTATTCTTGGTATACTTTGTTTGATAATTTTGTTTACTTGTCCACTTAAGAAACTTAATAAAATTTAAGATATATACATTGGATAACAAATGTATGTTTTATTTAATTATTACTCATGATCATCACCAGTTCAACACGAGGCTAATCCGGTCCTTATCAATCACAACACAATGCTAAATAGTTAGGTTAGATTTTAGGTAAATTTAATTTGTGTGAGGTATGTTCTTAAAAAGCACCTTAACACTTGAAAACACAAATATAATTATAACAGTTGTTGTTTTCTCCATTGAAGATTGAGATTAGAATCTTCCCAATCTGGAATAAAATAAGGCTTTTTTTGCAGACATTCTGCAGCTAAACGAAAGAAAGAAATCTATTTTAATAAATTGAGGTATTTTACATTTATTTCGCAGCATACATAAGAAACAAATATGTGCATTAAATTTCGTGATGCTATGTCATCATACTGCTAGAATTAATTTCAAGATTATGCCAGAGAAAATTTCCTGAAATTTAGAAATATTATTTACTAATAATAAATAAATTTAGAGGGAAGAAGCATCATTAAATTATACGAATAACATAAAAATAAAGATAATTACTTAAAAATTGAATTAGAATAATCAACGATATTTTAGAGCGAATATAGTTATATTACATGGTTACCTAGATCAGTGATGCGCGAACTAGGGGTCGCCAGAAGTTTTTTGGGGGTCGCCAAATTTTTATGAAATGCGTTTTGCCTGCATGCTGCATACCATACAGTGTACATATAAAGAGTGAAGCGCCGTCACTCACTGTTTAATTGCAATTTCATGCTGTCCGCTCTTTCTTTGACCGTAATGCGTAATGCATGTAAAGTGTGAAGACACAAGTTTTTCACTCCGGTAGATAGCGCCTTGTTCGCGGTAATTCGCCAGTTTTACTGTAAAGTGTTTCCTGAAATGTCATGAAATATCGAGTCAGAAGTCATAAAACGCATACAAAATTCATCTGTACTTGCTTTACAACTGGACGAGACTACCAATATTACTAAAATGTCGCAACTAATTATTTACGTTAGGTTTATTTTTAATGAAGATATAACAGAAACTTTTTATGTCGCAAAAGTTTGGAAGGAAAAACAACTGGAGAAATAATATTAAAAATTATATTGTTTCAAAATATTCAATTAAGTAATAAATGAATATTTTGAAACAAAGTCCCTTACCTGGGCAAACTGTGTTTCGGTTTGTACTGATGGTACTGCAGCATTAACAGGTTCGAATAAAGGGCTCAGAGGCTTAACTCAGAAGATGGCGCCTCATATTGTATTTCACTGTATGATTCATCGGCAAGCTCTTGTTGCAAAAGAAATGGATGAAGAGTAGCACAACATATTACAAGACGCTGTTAGTTCAATTAACTACATTAAATGCAACAGCCACAACAGCTGTCTCTTTTCAATACTTTGCAATGAGGATGGGTTCAACGTATGAGAGATTACTGTTACACACCGAAGTCAGATGGCTTTCACGTGGGAAAATACTGCGACGGATATTTGATTTGAGAAATGAAGTGTACATGTTTTTAATCGAAAAGAAACATAGATTGGCAAGTTATTATATCAATGAAGTTTGGCTATGGAAGCTGAGCTATTTAGTTGATATTTTCGAAAAACTTAACGACTTAAATCTGAGCTTGCAGGGTGAGAATTCAACTATCATAACTTCAGCCAGTAAAATTCAAGCTTTTAAGAATAAGCTTAGCCTATGCAAACTTAATAAAAACAACACCGACATGTTCCCTTGCTTTAACGATTTTATCAAGGAAAATAATACAGATATATTTACATTTAAAAACATCATTTCCAATTACTTTGAAAAGTTAAAGGAAAAATTTTAGAGAAGATTCGAGGATTTTCCTGAAAGCGATCTTGGTTGGATTCGTGATCCATTTTCCTTTGACATATGCAGTTCAACTCTTCAAATTAGTTATAAAGAGCAATTGATAAATCTAATTAGTGATTATACTCTTCGAAATCAATTTAAGACTCAGCCTTGTCAAACATTTTGGCTATCCGTGGTAAAACAATATCCCGTTTTATGCAAGAATGCCATCAATGTGTTAATACAATTTGCATCAACGTATTTATGTGAAACTGGATTTAGCAAACTAGTTTCAATAAAAACTAAATACTGCTCACGTTTAAACCCTGAAGATGATATGCGAATTGCAATTAGCAACATACATCCAAACATCGATGAGATAATTAGAAACTTGCAGCCACATACGTCTCATTAAAGGGCAATTTACTGATTTTTGTGTTATACAAAAAGTATTTTCTTAAAATTATAAATAAAATTAATATGAGTCAGATATGATGATGTTTTTATTCGATGAAACGAAAGAAATGCGCGAAATATACATCGTATTTGTGAACATTTATCTCTAGGGGTCACCAAAAATTTTCTCTCTACAAAAGGGGTCGCAGTCGAAACACGTTTGCACACCACTGACCTAGATGACAGATTACTATTTTTTATTTTACTGCAAAATGGCAAGGTATTTATTAAAAAGAAAAGTTTAAAAAGATTTTGCGGTAAAATTCTAGTATACGGTAAGGCTTTGGCACGATTTTGAAAATTGTCGCCAAGACCAAAATGACCCGTTTACTGCGCATCATCATGTCGCCAAATCCACACATGGAGATTAACCAAAAAACGTCTATGCAAAGAATCTCTAATTCTTTGGTCTATTTAAAGAAGAAAATTTTCCATACAAGTAAAATGCTATTACGCCGCTAGAATGCGGAGGGAAAATTTGCCAAGGGATTTGGCGATGGAACCTGGCGGCCAGAATTTCCCTCTCCGCAATGTGCATCGGAAATTGAGAAACGTGTTAAGAAGAAACGTTCTTTGACAAAAAGAAAGCTACGAAAATCCGTTTTTAAATTATTGCGAAAAATCCAAAAAGAAACGTTTTACCAAAGGACGTTTCTTCTTGGATTTTTCGCAATAATTTTAAAAACGGATTTTCATAGTTTCCCCCCCCCTGAAAATTACTAACCCATGAATTAATTTACTTGCGCCAAAAAATATTTTCTTTTTCTTTAGAGTTTAACTACTTGCGCTAAGACTAAACTTCACGGTTGCGGTGCCGTGCGCTACAATATAGCAAGCGGTAAAGTGTCTCATTTACGCCGCTCCGCATCTGCGAGGGTAATCCAGAGCTGTAACTCGAGAAATAAACAATCTCGTTGTTAGGCGACGTGTGCACCATATTATTTTCATTTTTGCAATAAATGCTTATCGACGTGAATCCAGAGCTGTAACTCGAGAAATAAACAATCTCGTTGTTAGGCGACGTGTGCACCATATTATTTTCATTTTTGCAATAAATGCTTATCGACGTGGTGTTCACGTCGCTCGCAGTTTGAGACGAAAACATCTCGACGTGCATGGCACGTCTTTTTAGCGCAAGTGGTTGAAGAAATTTTAAAGGATATTCATTTAATGAACTCTTGATAACGTGACCTTCGAACTTCGACACCGGTTTCCAGCTTTGGCGGCAGATATATCATGCATGCACAGCTGTTTCCCTCTATGATGGAACGGAGCCACGTCTGTTGCAGAGGGGTTTTCCTACTTTACAATACATATTCTTTGATTCTAACCTCCATGGTACCGTATACTAAGATTAAACCCATTTGTTTTATACGAGAACAGGTACTTTCTTTAGTTCATGCACTGCACATGCGATTCTCGAGAATACTGGAAACCAAAAGTTGCGGGAAACTTGCTTTGCCGTTCTAAAAGACAATCAAATTGGAGCTGCAAAAATTGGCTCTATGCCAGCTGCCCGAATGACACTCACGTGATAGGCAATTCGCCAAAAAAGTTATCTCTTCTGACGTCGGCGCAAAAATCGCTTTTTTTGGCGGGATCATTGTATGAACTTCCCTGACATTTCCAGATTTTGACAAAAATACTTAAATTCCCTGAATTTTTTGGTCAATTTTCAAATTCCCTGACTTTTCCCGGTTTTCCAGTTAGCGTGGCAACCCTGTTTCTCTTAAAATGCATTTTGAATTCCGTTGTGTTTAACGCTCTTATTAGATTGAAGCATAACTACTGATTATACTTAGTGATATTCTAAACACTTGTACGAGTATTTCTGTGGAAAATTCTAGAACTTTGAAGTGTTTCTGTTGATAAAATAAATTTAATTAAGCTATCATCGGATTTGAGTGAAATGACAATCATTTACGAACTATTATCAATCTATTACAAACCCGTACGCACGCAACGATATTATAATTAATTAATGTATTAAATTGTTTTGAACGTGTTTTACAAAACAAAAACAGGTAAAGAAAAATTCTGCTTGCGTTTTATGAGTTTTTGCAATTTTTCTGGCCACATAAGGTTTTAAAAAAAGGTTTGTAATTTATGTTTATATTTACCAATTGAATAAATAGCACTAGGTTTGATTTATATATAATGTGTGTACTGAAATTCAGTAATAAAATTTTAAAGATTTGAAATAATTAAATGTCTATTTAGACAGTTTGTATTCTTAAACTGAAAATGCAAACTGAGAAACCTTTTGCATTTTTTTTCAATAAATCCTTTTACATAAAGTCCTAAAATATATACAGGTATGGGCTAAATGTTTTATTATTTTTACTGCTTATTTAAAATTATATACTTTATAGAAACAAGGATGGGTTTTGCAAAATACTGAAAGGAAAAAAATTATTTGAAATGAAAATGTGACTGAGATCATATTTGATTTAAAGATTTTAGATAAAAGAGTATTTTTCCCCCTCAGAAAGTAATTCATTAATTGCAAAATCATTCCTTGAAGTTATTAAGAACACTCTAATAAATACAATAAAATAACTGGGGGGAGACATTGAAAATTGTAGGAGAAGAAAGACATTTTAATTGTAAAATTTTTCTTCAAAAATTTTAATTAAAAAAAAATACTAGCAAAAACTTTTTTCAGCTTAAAATTATTTTGCCTCACAAAACCATTTAATAATATTCATAAAAAGTAGATGAAAATGCTTAAATTTAAAAAAAAAAAAAGAAAAAATCATTCGAAAGGTACAGAGTCCCTTGTCGCGTTGAAGCCGATATGCACTTGTCTTAACTTTAGTTTTAATTTGAACGATATTTCTGGAATACCTAGCATCAGATAACCTTGTCTGTATTTGTCTATAATTTCCGTATCTTGTACAGTTCTATCTAATTTTGGAGGGGATGCTATCACATCCCCAGACATCTATCAGCGCGATTGTTTCGCTGACAGTCCAGCGAGCAGTAACTAAAATTAAGTGAACCGCGCAGTATAGTACGGGAAATCTCCCCATTTGCCCTGCTCCCGAGAGGTAAGGAACATTCAACCAAGTTCTACCTCCAATTCGGCGAGGCAGTTAATGCTTGTCCCATGTGAACGGGACACGTTGGAAGAACCGGTTTTCGCTACCGGTCGAATCTGCTCTTGTGAACGGGGCTATAATGTACCTATGAGGGTTTAAATGATCTGGTGAAAGTTAAATAGCCCAAAACCCCAGACAGATGTGGAGCATATTATCGCTATGTCTGAAATTAACTACAATATCAGACAAAGGTTTAAATAAGCGCCTTATTTAAAAAGAACTTAGAACATAAAGGCATGTTCCGATGCTAACAAAATCAATTACAGCTCACGGTGACGTAATTAAACAAGAACAGTCAAATTCAAACTAATAATGTGGACTAGTGGTCAAAGATTATACAATTTAATTGTAATTTAATCTGGCCCAATAACTCTATGAGGAAATAGAAATGGGAAATTATAGTAAAGGTTGAAATCATAAACAGTTGGGTAATTTACATAATAATAGCTGCACATTTCTTTGAAGAATAATTTCCTTTATGTACTCAGTTTCTTTCTTCAACACGTTTCCTTTTCATTTTAGAATTTTTGGATTTAATTAAGGATTTCCGTTATTCTAAAAACACTAAATGCATTTAGAATGTACAGAAAAAGTGGCTAATTTTATTTCTTTAGTACACTGGTGTGCAAAACTTAAGCAACAATGTAAATTTTAATCAGATAGCCATTAAATTGTAGAAAAGGGGTTCTTGCTTTCTGTTACGTAATACCGTCAATAAACTTCAGAGATATCCACGAGACAGTTTTATGAATAACTTTATTGAATGAACACGAGACTTTTAACGTATTAATGTTTTAATGACGCAAGTTTTTTGTATCCTTTTTTTGTGGATGGCATCAGTTTTCGGCGTTGTCATGCACGTTCTAATCCGTGTTTGCTTAGTGATAGAAGTGTTCTATGAATTTAATGTTGATATGAATTGAATTGAGATATTTTATTGTATTTGTGTTCTGTTTATTGAATAATATCCTAGTTCCTGCTTTACTGTGAAACTGTGAAAATACTGATGTCAAGTGTTAACAAAGTTGTTTATTCGTCAAGAAACATGTGCAGAATTCAAGTAGATAAGATTTATTTCTTTTTCTATAAATATTGAAATCGTAAACAGATATTCTAATAGTAGACTCACTGTGTCTAATTATTATTAAGGTTTATATACGTATCTATTTAGAACCTGTGCAGAACAATTGTTGACGGGTAGTCTCGGCGTAGTTCTGATATTTTTGATAATATTTTCGTTACAAGTGGCATCTGCGACAGGACGCAGTGAGGTTTCTGTTAGAATTATTTTGTTGAATGGTATTTTGTGAAGTAAAGCTGGTTTCATTCATCGTTTTATTATGAATCCTTTAACTGTAAAACGCAGAGGATTGCGTTCTTCCTTTACAAAGACTGTTAATGTTTTGAAAAGCGAAATTGGTAAGGATGATTTTTCAGCAGGTATAATTAAAGATAAATTTACAAAGTTGCAAATGTTACAGAAAGATATTGAGGAACTTAACGAGCAGATTTTGAATTTTATAATTTCGACTGAGGTAACGTCTGAAAAAGTTAATGATGAAATGGAAAGCTGAAATATTTATAAGGATGAATTTATTACTATTTCTCGCTTAGTTAGTAGAAATTAGGTGCCTTAGAACAGATAAATTTAGAAACTAGGTCGCAAGGTAGTGTTTCTAGTAATTCACCTCGTAATACTAGATCGTTAAAGCTCCCGAAAATAGAGCTTAAGAAGTTTGATGGAGAATTATTGAACTGGCTTCCGTTTTGGTCTCAGTTCGAAAAAATACACGAGGACCCTGATTTGCACGAAAGTGACAAATTTCAGTATCTTGTGCAAAGCATGAAACAAGGGATGCGCGCTAGAGACTTTATTGACAGTTACCCAATGTCTGCGAAAAATTATTCAAAAGCTATTAGTGCTCTCAAGGAACGTTTCGGGAATATCAGGATTTATTAATTGAGGTATACGTGAGAGAGCTTGTAAAGTTGATTGTAACGAATGTTAAGACAGGCAGTAGTGAAAAATTACAGTAGTGAAAAATTAGCATTGCCACAATTATTTGATAAGATTGAAGCACAACTAAGAGCTCTCGAATCCTTAGATATTAAAACGGAAAGCAATGCTTGTTGGTTATATCCCATGCTAGAATCATGCCTCTTGGAGGAAGTCCTCAGAGCCTGGCAAAGAAGTCCGCTTTTTAGAGAAGTAAAGGAAAGTCAGAATATTTCTCGCCTAACTAATTTGATGAAATTTTTAAGATGTGAAGTGGAAGGGGAGGAAAGACTTAAGTTAGCGCGGAGTGGATTTGAAATTTTTGGGCAAAAAGACAAGTATTGCAATAAATCGAAAAGAGTTAAAAAGCAAATTTAAATCGAAACAGTTAACGAATGTCCCTACGGCGGTAGGTTTTTTTACAACGAAAGATAATAATTGTATTTTTTGCGATAAACTACACGATAGTAAGGACTGTTACGAAGCACGCTCTCTGTCATTAGATGAGAAAAAGAATAAAATTAGGCTTAAGAGGTGTTGCCTAAAGTGCCTTTCGCCTGGACATGTTGCTAAGTCGTGTAAACAGTTTGTACGTTGCTATGTGTGGTAAGGCTCACACAGTTTCTCTCTGCCAGGATCTGCAGACACAGAAAATGCAGGAAAAGGCAACAGAGCCAGACACCGTTCAGACAACTACAGCGGGATAGATGTGTTCCACTGAGGTAGCTCTCATGACAATTAAAGTCAATGTGTTAGGAAACTCAGGCACGAGAGAAGTACGAGCGCTTCACAAAAATCATACATTTTGAAGTCTACGGTACAGGAATTAGGACTAATTCCCATTGCCGAGGAAACTGTAGCTCACACGCGTTTTGGAGGGGTTAAAATTGAACCGAACGTACATAAAAAGTATCGGATCAAGCTACGCTCTCTTAATCCTTATATGAGAAAAGAAATGGAATTTGTGTTTTTGGATCAGGAAGCTATATGTGGAAATATAGCACGCGTACCTAAGGGCCCTATTTTAAAAGAACTTAAGTGTAAAAAGATATGGCTTTCAGACATAGGAACAGGTTGTCCGAAGATAGAGATGCTAATCGGCAGTGACATTTACGGTTCAATTCTTACAGGCAAAGTAAAACAGCTTGATGGAGGTTTGACTGCAATAGACACTACATTAGGATGGACTGTTTGTGGTCCACTTAAGGAGCATTCCGAACCACAAAGTAGTGGTATATCTACTTTGAATGTAAGTCTGACGTTTCGGGACCTAAACGTATCCGATCTTTGGAACTTAGAGACAATAGGAATTTCAGATTCCAGCAGTAATTCTACAAAGAACGCGGAAGAAGATATTGCTTGGGAACAATTTTTAGGCTCCTTAGGTAAAAATGAAGAGGGGAGATACTGTGTTGGTTTACCCTGATTAGAACATAACATAGATTTACCATTGAACCACGATATTGCGGAAAAAAGGCTTCTCAGCACAACACAAAGACTTAAGTCTTTGAATATATTTGAAGAGTACGATAAGGTTTTTAGCGAATGGCTTGCTGAAGGCGTGATAGAAGAAGTTCCGGTGTGCGATCTTAAGTCTAAAGGACGTTATCTGCCGCATCATCCTGTTATTAAACTGGATAGTCTTACCACCAAGGTACGGTCGGTATTTGACGCATCATGTAAATCTAAACGAGCACCTTCTCTTAATGACTGTTTGGTAAAGGGACCGAATTTGATCGAAGAAATACCTGCCTTATTATTAAGATTCAGAGAGAAACGCATAGGAGTTACGGCTGATATAAGATGCGCATTCTTACAAATTGAGCTTAAAAAAGAGGATAGAGATTTTTTAAGATTCCTTTGGTGGAAAAAGGATGGTCTCATAAAGGTGTATCGTCACACAAGGGTAGTTTTTAGTGTTAGATCCAGCCCGTATCTTTTAGGTGCTGTTATTTCTTTCCATTTGTCTTGAGTGTCTGCGGAGCGAAATCCCGTAGCAGAAAAGCTTCGAAATTCTTTTTATGTCGATAATTGTGTCACGTCTCTTATTAATATGCATAGAAGGATGATAGCCTTTCTATGCATATTAATCCTGTGCGAAATCTAGACAACCTGTCAAAAAGAGAGATTTTGTCCTTAACACAGGGGATTTTCAATCCGCTAGGGTTCTTAGCTCCTGTATTATTACCGGCTAAGTTATTGATTCAAGAAGTTTGGTCTATTAAAGCACACTGGGATTCTCCACTGACAGAAGAGGTCAAACAAAAATTTTTGAAATGGTACTGTGAATTACAGATCTTATCAGATTTGAAAATATCGCGCAGAACAGGATATGGAAACAAACTTGGACTTTGCATGTTTTTTGTGACTCGAGCCAGAAAGCTTATGCGACCGTGATTTTCTTACGCTGCGAAAACAATGGTGACACATGTGTAAATTTTCTGATCGCAAAATCTCGTGTTGCACCTTTAAAAAAGATGACAATACCACGTCTTGAACTTTTAGCTTGTGTTTTAGGAGTACGTCTAGCGAAGTATGTTGTAGAGGCATTATCCTTAGACGAAATTGAAAAACATTACTGGTCTGATTCCACCACAGCTCTGTCATGGATCAAGCGCAATGATCAATAGGGAACTTTTGTAGGAAATCGTGTCAGAGAGATTTGTGCAATTTCAGAGGAAAATCAGTGGTCTTACGTGCCAAGCCAGTTAAATCCAGCTGATATACCATCTCGTGGTTGTACTCCTCATCAAATTCTAAAGAATTCATGGTGGGAGGGTCCTAACTGGTTAAAGAATCCGAAGGATAGTTGGCCACGCCTTGAAATTAAACCCAATGAGGCATTAATTTCTTCTGAAATCAGAAAGAAAACTTCTAGTATTAAATGTTAGTGTGAGTACTGATACATCTAAGTGGTATGAAAAATATTCTAAATTTTCAACAATTGTAAGAATTTTAGCGTGGGTTCTAAGATTTATTAGAAGCTGTCAGGCAAAATCTGTAAATAGAGCAAAATTCTTGTCTGCAGCTGAGTTAAAAGATTCAAAAAACACTTTGAGTCTAACTAGTTCAACGTGAAAGTTTTTCTCAGACTGGAGATGTAATAAATGAATGAGATGAAATAGGACTGATAAGAGTGAAAACAAAGATTCTCGCAAGAGATGATGAATTTGGATTTAAATATCCAATTCTACTTCCGTCAAAGCATCATATTGTGCAAAGTCTAGTGCTTGAATACCATAAAAAGAATTCTCATGCCGGTGTTCAAATGCTCATGTCAATGATTAGAGAAGAATATTGGATTATTTCAGCTAGACAAACAATTAGATCAATAATCAAAAAATGCATTACCTGCAAGAGATTCACAACAAAGTCACCTTCAACCATACCTATTCATTTACCTTTAGACAGAGTATAGGAAGCTCGAACTTTCGAAGTCACCGGAATTGACTTGTGTGGTCCCCTTATTCTTAGGAAAAAGACTAAAGCCTGGGTGGTGCTGTTTACATGTGCAGTTTACAGAGCAATACATTTGGAGATCGTGACATCCTTAAGTGCAGGTTGCTGTGCACTCGCGTTGAGAAAATTCATCGCTCGACGAGGCTGTCCGACAGTTATCTATAGTGACAACGGCACGAACTTTATCGGTGTCTCTGGTACATTGAACCAAACTGAGTTGCAAAAGATAGCTGCTTTTGAAACTCTAAATCCAATTAACTGAAATTCATTCCCCCAATCGCAGCATGGTGGGGCGGTTGGTGGGAGAGATTAATTCGCATAGTGAAAAATCTACTTGTTCGAGTTCTCGGTAAGTCGTCTGTTATGTATGAGGAACTCCTCACAGTTCTTTGCGACGCAGAAGCCACCGTTAACAACCGCCTGTTAACATACATCTCCAACAATGCAGATGAGTTGAGGCCTCTAACACCATCCAACTTTCTCCAAGATGTAAAAGAGATTGGAACGGCTGATCTTGATCATTTGAATAGGAACAAACTGGTAAAGAGAGAACGTTATTGCCAAGAACTGCGTGAACAATTCAGGTGACGATTCCGGACAGAATACTTAGGTCAGTTGGTGCAAAAAGCTGGCACATCTGACAAAATTTTCAAAGTTGGAGAAGTGGTCCTTGTTGGTTCTGAAAACCAGAAGTGATTTAATTGGCCACTTGCAGTAATTGAAGAACTGTATCCAGGGAGAGACGGCCATGTAAGAGTCGTCAAAGTCAAAACTCCACTTGGTCATCTCGTTCGTCCAGTCCAAAAAATTTACCCTCTAGAAGTTAATTCTTCTGGGGATCCTATTATACCAGATCAAATACTACTAATGACCCACCAGCAATATCACAGAATGACATTCCAATTCAGAAGGATGTTTCAGCAGCTCCTCAGACGTCAAGAAGTGGCAGAGTAATCAAGATACCTAAGAGACTGGGCTATTGAACTTTCGAACTTTGTTGATTTACCTCGAAGGTGGCAAATCAAGGTGGGAGGATGTTACGTAATGCCGTCAATAAACTTCGGAAGATATCCACGAGACAGTTTTATGAATAACTTTATTGAATGAACACGAGACTTTTAATGTATTAATGTTTTAATGACGCAAGTTTTTTGTATCTTTTTTTTTGTGGATGGCATCAGTTTTCGGCGTTGCCATGCACGTTCTAATCCGTGTTTGCTTAGTGATAGAAGTGTTCTATAAATTTAATGTTGATATGAATTGAATTGAGATATTATATTGTATTTGTGTTCTGTTTATTGAATAATATCCTAGTTCCTGCTTTACTGTGAAACTGTGAAAATACTGATGTCAAGTGTTAACAAAGTTGTTTATTCGTCAAGAAACATGTGCAGAATTCAAGTAGATAAGATTTATTTCTTTTTCTATAAATATTGAAATTGTAAACAGATATTCTAATAGTAGACTCACTGTATCTAATTATTATTAAGGTTTATATACGTATCTATTAAGAACCTGCGCAGAACAACCGTTGACGGGTAGTCTCGGCGTAGTTCTGATATTTTTGATAATATTTTTGTTACACCTTCAGTACAATGAACATGCAATTCAGTAGAAAGGTCATGCGTATGCGAAGGTCAAGAAAAAAACGTCACAGGCTACGTGAGTGTACGGTCGACGCGCTCAACTCGAGACTACCATAAAAGGAAGGATGGAGAAGCAATTAAAGACATTCGCTGCAAGTGCAAGAAGTTCTTTCGTGAAATATGGCTATAAGAAATGATCTGGATGACTTCACACGTGGAAGAATAATCAAAAATCTGGAGTAGGGGCGAATTGTGACCAGTATAGCTGAAGAGTTCAACAAAAGTGTCATTTTGCGCGCTTAGAAAGCCTTACAAACCATAGGTACGGCTGTTAGAAGGGTTGGTGATGGCCGCCCAAGGAAAACAACTGCAGTGGATGACCGATATATTGTCCTGCAGGCGAAAATAGCCCGAAACCAGTCACCAAACTCCATAGTTCAACAACTGTGTACAGCAACGGGCGACAAGTGTCTCGGTTTACTGTGTGCAAACACCTTCACAAAGGTGGTTTATTCACCTGCCGTCCTGAACGCTGCATCCCTTTGAAAGTTGGCCATCGGTGTCACCGTTTACAGTGGTGCAAGAAGTGCAAAAACTGGGCATCTCATCAACGGAGTCGCACCCTCCTTACGGATGAGAGTCGTTTTATTGCCACAAGCGATTCTCAAAACAATTTGATTTGGAGAGATGTCGGAATACGGTTTAATCTCAGTAACATCACGGAAAGAGACCGTTACGGTGTCCTGAAGATCTTGTCTGGAGAGGCATTATGCTGAACAGGCAGACAGAGCTCCATGTTTTCGACAAAAGTTCTGTAACCGGAAATCACTATTGTCAGGAGATGATCATTCCCCATGTGCATCTGTTCCAAGGTGTCATTGGAGCAGACTTCGCGTTTATGGATAACAATGAACGGCCACACCAGACTCCTGCTATTCAGAAGCTACTGAAAAGTGAAGATATCACTCGAATGGATTGGCCAGCGTGCTCCCCTGATTTAAATCCCATAGAGCATGTGTTGGATGCTTTGGGGAGATGCCTTGTGGCACGATTACATCCTCTGGGGAACACCCAGCATTTGAAACAGATGCTGATTGAGGAATGGGCACTCTTACCTCAAGATCTGTTGGACAATCTGATGCTGAGTATAGAAAGACCGTTCGAAGCAACCATTGCAGGAAGGGGAGGGCATATCTCATAGTAAGGAACATCTGCTTGTTGTTCTTCCTCTTGTACAGACAATCATGTATAAAGATACTATGAGTTCAATAAAGCCTACTTTTGTTTGATTTCATACTGCATGCATTGTATTCATTTTTAGCGCAATTATGCTTTCGTCATCGTTTAAATACAAAATGCTGTCTCTTAATTCTGAATTTCATGTCTCTCAGATGATTCCTCGAGGAGTTATGCGAAAAATAACACCTGTTGCTTAAGTTTTGACACCAGTATAATATGAACATTCAGAAGCAGTATGAAATATATATAGTAAAGGACAGTTACAAAGCTGATGTGGCAGAATTTCTAGAATTTAGTGACACACCGAATTTAGAATTTAGAGCAAGCATTGGAAGCAGAATTTAGAATGGCAGTAGGCAGCAGAACTTAGGATTAGGAACTTAGACTGCATCAGGTGGGAAAATGCCTAGTGCCAGCTATGTGTATGATGCATTAAGAAACTTTTTAATAATTAAGACACAATAACACGCCGAATAAATACTGATTCAGAAGTCAAACAACAAAAATCAGCGTTAATTCACAAAATTTTCACAGAACTAGTTTCGATGGTTTTACCGAACCATCATCTTCAGCTGCAAAACCGCAAATGAACAAGATAGGAAATAATGTTTAGATAAGATAAGAAAGCCTGGACAAGAATAAGCAAGTGGCGCCATCTGTTGGTGAAACCAGAACTAAAACATAATTTCTCTAAAAGCCGAAGGCAAATTTGGATTGGAATTAGGATCGTTAACTAGAACAGAAAGATTTTTATGAATGTGAAATGCCTCTAGAAAATCCAGTTCTCCAATGGAAGATGTTTTTTGAATAATTTTGGCAGCAGAAAAATTGAAAGTGTGATTTTCGGACCAACAATGTTGAGCAACAGAAGACTTCTGTGTTTCCTTTTTTCTAACATATGCCTCATGTTCTTTGACGCGAAATTTTAAGGCTCTCTTAGTTTGGCCAATGTAAATTAAACCACACTGGCAAGGAATCCTATAAATACCCCAGGAATTCATATCCGGAATGGGGTCCTTGAGTATGGAACTCGGAATTTTATTGATGGGAGAATAAACAACCCAAAAGTTAAATTTCTGCAAAATATGTGCAACTTTATAGCTAATTGATGGAAAGAAGGGAATGACAACAGAATTTTTATAATCTTGCTTATTCTTGTCCAGGCTTTCTTATCTTATCTAAACATTATTTCCTATCTTGTTCATTTGCGGTTTTGCAGCTGAAGATGATGGTTCGGTAAAACCATCGAAACCTGTCCTGTGAAAATTTTGTGAATTAACGCTGATTTTTGTTGTTTGACTTCTGAATCAAATTTTTTAATCTTTTAAATTTAAGTTTTCAATTTCTGTATTAATAAAAAAATCCCTTTCTATAATGCCTGTCCATATGATAAGATCAGAAGCATTTTTGATATTTTCCATCCTTCTGTCTAGTGAAAAGTAGAGAAAATAAAGAGAAGATAAACATGTTAAGATTCTAGTATCAGAAGTAATGCATTCAAATATTATGTTTTCATTGTTCTTCCAGATGTTCTCCCAAAATTAAGAAATTCATTGTAAACTTTTTTAAAATACATCCACTACGTGTTGATAACATGGAGACATTTTTTCATTTTGTCACATTTCTCGAATCTTCTAGAATCGTGGGTCTATAAATCTTGCCTTCAAATCCTTCTGAACTTTCCAAGCTGCAATGTCTAAAATCCTAAAGAAAAATTATCCCTACCATTTTTGGGTTGATCTTTACAATATGGTAACTGGTAGTTTGGCGACATTTTGGAGGCGATAAAGGTTACTACCTGGGACTTTGGTAATAATGTGAGCAGTACTCAGTTCCGATTACGCACTATTTTGTGAGGGGGAAATGAGAGATCATGGGATATGTCATGTGATATTAATGGACGAATTACGGTTCTTTAATCGGAAAAGGGGGGAATTTGGACAAGTATCTGTGGATGGATATTATTTTGTATTAAGCTTCATTGTGTGTTGTGTGAAGTAGGGTTGAATAATTTTGGGATTGTATGGCGCTGTCTAAAGTGAATTGTAGATGTGATAAAGAGAAATTTTTTTTTATCAAATTCGGAAAAAAAATCGTTCAGTAATTTTATTGAATCCATAATAAAAGTGTATCCACCATGTAAGGAAGATTCGGAAGAAGATTAGGTTAGTTAGACTTTGTTAAGAATGTGAGTAGTATTCAGTTCTGATTACGCATTATTTTGTGTGAGGGAAATGAGAGATCATGGGATATGTCATGTGATTTTAATGGACGAATTACTGTTCTTTAATCGGGAAAAAATCTGGCAATTTTGTATTTGGCTTTATTCTGTGTTGTGTGAAATAGTGTTTGTGAATTTTTGGATCCCATGGCCGTAACTAAAGTGAATTGGAAATGGGTATTTAGTGGTATTGAAAAGGATAGTAATAAATGTTTTTTAAGGTTGTGGGAGACAGAAATAAAGATGTTTTATTATGTTATTTATTTTACCTGGTATCTTGCTTTGAAAGATAAGTATGATTTTAAAGATTCTGAAACAGAAGGAAGAAATGCGTATCCGCCACGTAATCAAGATTCTGAAGAAGATTAGGTAAGTTAGTATTTTTAATTATTTGAGGATATTATTTTTATGCATTGTTGTAAATGTAAGGTGGAAAGGAATTTGGTATTATTGGGAAAATTGTTATTAGCAATGATTTAGTTTAAAGTAATTAGGATTGTAAGGTAATTTTTATTAATTTAATGTATGTGCTCATTTATATTTTAAGTAGTGTTTTTGAATTTAATTATATTTTAATGAAATGATAGTTATTTTGTGAATTTTATGTTTGTAGGAATTTGGTATACGTTTAAGTTGAAATAAACGTGCATGGAAATAATTTAAATATTTGATATTAAGTATTTGTAATGCTTGAGGTATGAATTCGTTGGTGACGTGTATAATGTAATAGATGATTTAGAGGTAAAAGTTTTTTGGATATTCTATTTATTTTATATGTGGAAATGTTGATATTTGTAAAGGGTAAATACTTTTTCGCGATCATGTAATTTCATATATGTTCTTTTTACCGGGTTTAAAGATTGAGAAAATTGTCATGTATTTTCGTGAAATTTTTGTAATTTATGAGAAAAAAGCAGTGTACATGGATATACTGAAGAGTGTGCACAATGCCATTTTTGTGCAATTCTGGGATGTTTTTTTAAGTAAAAATAAGTCGGCGTGTACATGGTATTTTGAAAAATGCGTAAGGAGGATGGTATTGTGCAGTTTTTCCTAATTTTGCAGTGAATATTTGTCATGATTAAGCAGTTTTGTTTGATAAAATTTCTAGCATAAGTGTAATTCGGCTAGTAGATTGTTGGAAGAAGCGTTCAGGAGATAAAAAGAAAAGAAACATGTCTTTACTTAGTAAAGACAAAATGGCGGCGGGGGAAAAAAAATAGAGGGTTGCTGTAGGAGAGTTGGTCGCCAAAAAATCGCCAAGTTACCATAATGTAAAGATCAACCCATTTTTGTAACAGAAAAAAGCCAGAAATATTTCGGAAAAAGGTAGGAGGGAAAAAATATAAAATTAATTTTATAGAGAAAACTGATGCACACTCTGAGAATTTTGTATATTCTGAGACAATTACATGGGAAAAACTCTTACTATGAAAAATTAAAAAGAAGACATTTTTAATTAATTGCATAGCTAATTTTGCTTTTGCAAAGAGCTGTTTCGTAAATTGTACTTCATAGCATTATACCTTGTTTATTTTTCAGATTTAAAATATTGTTTAAGTTGCCTAAATGAAACTTTATAATATGATAGTGAAAAATAAAAATGTTTTATTTTAATGCTATTTTTTAAATATGATTTCAATATATTACCATTATTTTAATACAATTTATCAATGTTACGATGTTTTAAAAAAAATCGTCAAAAAATTCTCAGATTTTGGAATTAAAGTTTCTATAGATACTAATCTTAAAATCGCTTAAATGTTGAAAAGTTGCCAAATTTAGAACCATTTAATAAAAGAATTCACATCCCCAAAAGCAAAAAGTTGTTTAAGAGCTCTTTACTAGAAAAAATGAGTTTCAAAATGCTTATGTTTCACTTCTTGCTGAGAAACTCGAGTATCACATTATTTATATTAGAAGTAGAAACAAATTATAACTCATGAATCCATTCAAAAGATTACCATACATGCGGCAGAGAATCGCCAAAAATATTCCTCAAAATGCTAATTCACACTCAAAATGACAGTCATAAAAACAGACAGAAATTTCAGATGATTAAAATTAAGGACCTTCTGTTGATTTTGGCCAAAATTAAGGACTTTTAAGGACCAAAAATTGATTCCAAAAAATCTAAGGACTTTTAAGGATTCTTAAGGATTGTATGAACCCTGTGCACTTAGTGAAGAGGATAACAACTGGAAACTTTCAAATATGCTAGGTTAGCAACTAATAAAAATTCTATGAAAGATGAGCCAACTGATTTATTTAGTTGGTGTTGGTGTATTTAATTATGGCAAAGCACATGAGGCCTATCTGCCTAAGGGGAGGGATGCCTTCGTAGAGGACTTTCTAAGGAAAACTGGCTCATATACACGTTACACATGGGGAAAACCACAAAAATGCCCATGCAGCCAGCTCGTTCGTGGGATTCGAACCTCAGACCGAACTACCAGTGTTCAGCGACTTTACCACTCGGCCACCTGATTTATTTAATATAATAGAAGTCCAGAAATCCACAATACTTGGGACCACAGGTTGCATGGATTTTAGGAATTTGGGACAGAAAAGATAAATCATAATCATCCATTGTAATCCACAAAATTGATTGATTTTCAACATCAACAGGGTTGCCATATAACACACAACCGTGCCAAAAACCAGCACAGAACACATATCGCCACATTTGGTGATATTAGGGCATATATCAGAGTTGTACCGTGACATTTTATTTACGTTTTACTACAGTTAGCTTTAATGTCTCATTTTGTCATGCACTTGTTTAGGTAGATTTTTCTGTTAAACGGCATAGGTTAAAATGAGAAGTAAAATCATAAACAGCATGAATCGCTACAGAAGACTGGCTGTAAATTCTGCTGCTTGCCTAGAAAGAGGCCTGCTGATCAGAACAAACCCGAAAGCCTCATGTAGGCACGGTTCGTAATATCTTGTGGTAAAGATTAATGAAAAGCAATTTCATATCTAGATATACCTTTTAAGAGTGACCAGTTAGTTACAAATAATTAAATTAGCTAGTTAGATATCCTTAGTCATTATAGATTTACATGACCACTATTAAATTTATTTTTTTAAATATTTGTTAAAAAAGCACTGATAAAATCACAAACTATTAATATGTCACAGTTTAAAATACATGTAATTTATGGCATTAATTCTTAAGATAACTACACATTAGAAGATACAAAACATTTACATACTCAACAAAATATTTGTGCATCTTTTCAATTTGAAGCTTTTCCAGACATTCTGACTAATTTATATAAGTTTCCTCGTCTTTAAGCATCTTTTCTAATAATTAGAAATATGTTTCAATTATGAAAACCAATATTCCCACTAGTTTCTGCGTGTTTTATCTCTTAACTTGTCAATCGCTCGACTATGTACCTATGAGGTTTTACTTGATCTGATAAAAGTTAAAGAGTCCAAAACCCCCGACAGACGTGAAGCAAATTATCGCTATAAAAATAACTACAAAATCAGATAAAAGTTTAAATAAATCTCTTATTTAAAAAGACCTTAGAATATAAAGGCATGTTCTTATGCTAGCAAAATCAACTACAGTTTATGGTGATTCAGTTAAACAGGAACAGTCAAATTAAGCAATAAAAATGTGGACTAGTAGTCAAGGACTACAATTTAATTTTAATCTAAGCTGGCTCAGTAACACGTTGTAACAAATTCATAACTTGTCATGACGTAGTTATCGTGTAACAAATTCAAATATCGGCAGCGATAACACAAAGATGAATAAATTGCAAATTACCAGAGCTGGTAGGAACTAATGCCCCGTGTAAGTGGAGAACAAAAACAAATTCTGTTTTACAACTCCAAAACCTTAGTTTAAGCAAAGGCTGAAATTATAAACAACTGCTTAATTTATATAATAATAATTGTACATATCTTTGAAGAATAATTTTCTTTCTCTTTATATATTGGGTTTCTTTCTTTAATATGTTTCCTCTTCATTTTAGAATTTTTGGATTTAATTAAAGATTTCTGTTATTCTAAATAACTAAATGCATTTAGAATGTATAGGAAAAGGTGCTAATTTTATTTCTTTAGAAATATAAACACTCAGAAGAATTATGAAATGATATATGGTAGGGCCAGTTGTAGAGCCGGTGTAGGAGAATTTTTAGAATTCAGTGATATACCGAGAAAAAAAAATCTAGAGATGGCAAAATTTTAGAATTTAGAAAGGTACTAGGCAGCAGAATTTAGGATACACATAGATTGCATCAGGTGGGAAAATGAGTAGCTCCAGCCCTGTGTATGATGCACACAGCCATAGCTAGGGTTTTCAACGCCCAGGGATAACTGAAGATTTTCCGCCCCTTCTGCATGCCAAGAATGAAAAACATTTTATTCTAAAATTTTGTAACATCATTTTGGCACCTCATGGACGCTGTGCCCTGAGACAGATGTCCCATTTTACCCCACCCTAGCTAAGCCTCTGATGATGCATTCAGACATATAAGATAAATCTTTTAAATTGTCAATTTTCAATTTCTTTATTAATAGAAAAATTCCTTTCAATAAATGCCTGTCTATGTGACAGAATTAGCAGCATTTACCATGCTTTTTTCTAGTGAAAAGTAGAGAAAACAAAAGGGAATATAAGCATGTTAAGAAAAATACTTCTAGTATCAGAAGTAAAATATTCAAATTTTATGTTTTCATTTTCTTCCGAAAATTCTCTAAAAAGTAAAAATTCATCACAAACTTTCTGTAAAATACATCCATTACATGACCATGAAGACATTTTTCTGGAATCTTCTAGATTCATGGGTCTATAAATCTTGCCTTCAAATCCTTCTAAACTTTCCAAGTAGCAATGTCCAAAATCATAAAGAAAAATTACCCCTACCAATTCTGTAACAGCAAAAAGCGAAGAATATGTTGACAAAAAAAAAAAAAAAAAAAAGGAAAAAGTGTAAAATTAATTTTATATCGAAAACTGATGCGTACTGAGACACTTACATGGGACCATGAAAAAATTCAAATTCTCTATAAGGCATTTTTAATTAATTACATAGCTATTTTGCTTTTGCTAAGAACTGTTTTGTAAACTGTGGTAAAGTGCAATTTAAGCATTGTTTTTACCTTGTTTTACTTTTCAGATTTAAAATATTGTACAATAAGTCACCAAAATGGAAAGTAATGTCACTTTATAATAAGATAATGAAAAATAAAAATTTTCAGTTTAAGATTATTTTGAAAAAATTTTAAAAATTCCCAGATTTCCGAATTAAAAATTTTCTACAGAAACTTATCTTAAAATTGCCAAAATGTTGATAAGTCACCAAATTGGAACTGTTTAATAAATTCACATTCCCAAAAGCGAAAAGTTGTTTAAGAACTCTTCGTTAGAAAAAATGAAATAATTTTGAATTTTATTCTTATGTTTCACTTCTTGCTCAGAAGCTTGAGTATCTCACCGTTTGTATTAGAAATAGGAACAAATTATAATCCATGAACCTATTCACCCATTCAAAAGAATATTTGTCAATGGATCGCCAAAACTATTTGTCCAGAATGCTAATTCACATTCAAAATGGCAATCGTAAAAAAAGAAATTTCAGATGATTAAAATTAAGGACCTCCTGCAGAATTTGGTCATTAAGGACTTTAAAGGACTGTATGTGAATAGCAGTTCAGAAAAATGAGCTATGTATACTGGAAGGGTAAAATAACATTTTTCTATTGTGGTTTTTTACAGCAATGCCTTTTACTTTCATGGCTTGGGGAAGTTGGAGCATTAGGTTACATGATAAATACAGTTCTTGTTAACATGATATTTTGTGTCAATAAGCAAGGGTGCCTTTTTATTTAAAAAAAAAAAAAGAGGAGGAGAGAGAGAGATCCACAACTCTCCCAGCAGATTTCTGAGATTATTTAGGAAATCTGATCCATGTATACTGGAATACATCCCTTTTTTTTTTTTTTTCCAAAAGAATCTTTTTTTTTTAAAAAAAAAAAAAAAAAAAAAAAAGCTGAGTTTGCCATGGCATTTTAGTTTCATGGTTTGCTGCCTGTTAACATGGTATTTTGTGTGGCAATATAAAACCACATAGAGGAATAATATTTATTAAACTTAAAAGCCATATTTCGGCAATTCCTACATCACAGAATCAAAATATTTTTTGTCCGACAGTTTGTCATCATATAAATTCTAAATATGAATCCACTGTTGGCAAGCATTTCAGTTTTCTGTGCCTGTTGTTAGATCTGCAAAGTTGTATACAGGAGCATGTGCATTTAACATTGTATAAATGGATATCTTTGTAATTTATATTTAAATTGAATAAATGTAATTGGCCACTATGTTAGCTATAACCATAATTCCATCCTCTTATTGGTTTCCAGAAACCTAGAGAAGCAGAAAATGCCAGAACTATCTCGCGAGGCAAGTTCAAAACTATTTAAAAGCAGGAAAAAGACAGCAGTTGTTTAGTTAGCTGCTGCTGTTGTTGTGGCGAATTCAGCACGAGATCAGATTAACTTTCTCTTTAAACACACTGAGCATTGCATTCTATTTAATTTCTTTTAATTGTTTTCTATTCATATATATTTGTTATTATAATATTTATTAAACTTAAAAACCATATTTCGGCAATTTCTACATCACAGAATCAAAATATTTTCTTGTCCGACATTTTGCCATCCTATAAATTCTAAATATGAATCCAGTGTTGGCAAGCATTTCAGTTTTCTGTGCCTGTTGTTAGATCTGCAAAGTTGTATACAGGAGCATGTGCATTTAACATTGTATAAATGGATATCTTTGTAATTTATATTTAAATTGAATAAATGTAATTGGCCACTATGTTAACTATAACCATAATTCCATCCTCTTATTGGTTTCCAGAAACCTCAAGAAGCTCATAATGCTAGAACTATCTCACGCAGCCGGTTTAAAACTATTTAAAAGCAGGAAAGAGCCAGAAGTTGTTTAGTTAGCTGCTGCTGTTATTGTGGCAAATTCAGCACAAGATCAGATTAGCTTTCTCTTTAAACACACTGAGCATTGTGTTCTATTTAATTTATTTTAATTGTTTTCTATTCATATATATTTATTCTAGTCAAACATATTGATAATAATTGCCGAGTTACAATCAATAGCGATAGTTTGGCAATTGTTCTGTCTCAGTTAGAATATTTCTGTCTATTTGTACTGGCTTAACGTTTACAGTGCCACGTAATGTTAGTGGTAAGAGCCCAGTACTAATCAGTAAGCAATAGGGATGCACTCGGTCCACACCGAGTCTTCGTTCCTCTGCCCGAACAAAGCGGCAGTCAATTGTTCCTTACTCACTCCTTGCCCATTTAAGCGGCATTATTGTGCTTGAAAGAAAATAAACATTGTTAAGCTTCTCAACTTGACTTTTATGAATTAATATACAGTCCACAACTACCAACTGCTATCAACATTTTGGTCCTAACCGACCCGAAGGAAGAACAGCACTTATGAATAATATAATATCTCTGAATAACTACCAATTGCTATCAACATTTTGGTCCTAACTGACCCGAAGGAAGAACAGCACCTATGGATAATATAATATCTCTGAATAGGCAACGTGGTTGCCTAAAAGCGAAAGTAACAAAACTGGAACATTCTCTATGTGACTTCGTTGAAAATGAAAAAAAAAAAAATTTTTAGAATAGAAATTGCAATCGTTATCAGGAATAAAGCGATCCTTGGATGAATTAAAACAGTGGTACTTCAATCTACCAGCAGAGGTCTCCATAGAGGAATCCTGTGAAATTATTGAAGAACTAGAGGACGATCTACAGAAAATAGAGGTAAGTCTCAAATACCTCCTTTCAAAATTAAAATCAAAAGTTAATGCATTACCATTACTTAATAGTACTGTTGAAAATATTAATGTTAAATTGCCTGAAATACCGTTACCTCAGTTCTCTGGAAAATATGAAGAATTTCATGATTTTAAATGCCAATTTATATCCTTTATTGCTGAAAATAAGAAGCTAATTGAAACACAAAAACTTTATTATTTAAATGCTGCTCTTAAAGGAGAGGAAATCAAGAATTGTGAAGACACTTACCAATCACTGTTTCAAGCCTTAGAATTACATTATGAAAATAAACGAGCAATAGTTGATAGTCATATCCAAAATATTTTGAATCAAGAATCCCCTAAGGAACTTTGTCAATTATTAGATCATACCAAACGAATCTACACGCCTTAAAAATGTTAGAGTACAATCTTGATAGGCTATCTAACGCAATTTTAATAAACATTCTCCTTCAGAAAATTAACAAGGAAACTCGAAAGCAATTTGAGCTTATCTTAAAATCCAAAGATGTTCCATTACTCGATGAATTTTTAAATTTTCTTGAAAATAGAACTTTGGTACTAGAAAGCATTCATAAAAATATGCCTATCAAATTTCCTCCTAAACCAAGTATCAGTGCAAAACCAAAAGATTTTGATATAAATTCAATTAATTCCAACTCAAAAAAATGTATCCATTGTAAAGGAAACCATACTCTCTTTAAATGTAGTGCATTCAAACAAATGAATGTTGAAAATAGGCTCATTATCATCAAAAATAAAAAATTATGTGTGAAATGACTAAAAACTCATTCCGGAGAATGTAATTCAAACTTTTCGTGCAGCCACTGTTTCCGAAAACATCATTCTCTTCTGCACAGGGACAACTACCTTCAGTGTTCAACAGACACTCCCTGCTTTCCACCAAACCAGGGGAAAACAAACCCCTCCGAAGAAGCGCTGCAGAATGACAGCGTTACTGGACTGCAGTTCGCAAATGAGCCTCATCACCAAAGAATGCGCAGAATTTTTGGGCTTGAAAACTAAACCCATCTGAATGCCCATTTCGGGAATAAGTGGATCAGCTCATTCAGTCAAAGCGAAGATTTTCACACATATTTCAAATGAAACAGAGACCTTTTCTCACAATTTAGAATTATGTATTATTCCAAAAATAACAGATGTAATTCCTTCGACAAAACTGGATATTTCTAATCTAACAATACCGCATGACATTAAATTAGCAGACCCTAACTTCTATACACCTGGTAAAATCAATATATTGATAGGAAATGAACTATTCTTTAACATCTTGAAGGAAGGTAGAGTTCAAGCGCTGAATGGAAACATAATATTGCAAAACACGTAATTTGGTTATTTAATGACAGGGGTTCTACCTACTGTTATTTGATAAAAGAAATTAAGTCTCGATAATGCAATTAAGAAGTTTTTCGAATTAGAATCCTTCCCGAGAGATGGTACGGAAGTCGTAAAGATTGAAGAAGGAATATTTTGAGAAAGGCATTTTAATGAAACATACTCGCGTGATAAAACAGGTAGATACATAGTAAAATTACCTATGAAGGATGATGCTACTTCTATGCTGGGTTCATCTAAGGAAATTGCTATTAAGAGACTGAATACAATTTGGAATCATCTTGATGCTAATAAGACTATGGCTAATTTGTATACGGAATTTATGAACAAATATTTAAGCTTAAACCACATGGAACCTGTTATGCCTGTGGATAACTGTGACACTTGTTACTATATTCCCCATCACATAGTATATCACCCAAAGAAAACTTCAACTCGATTAAGAGTTGTTTTCGATGCATCGTGTAAATCATCCAGCGGCTATCCGCTAAATTCGATTCTGTTGAACGGAGGCACAATTCAAGAAGATCTTTTTTCTATAGTTTCCAGGTTTAGAAAACATCGCTTTGCCTTTAGTGCTGATATTAAGCAGATATATCGACAAATACTCAAACATCTATCGCAAAGAAATTTACAGCGAACTGTTTGGAAGCCAAGCCGCGATGCCCCTGTTCAAGTGTATAGGTTGCGTACGGTTACATACAGAACTACCAGCGCGCCATTTTTAGCCATGAGAACCTTAAAGGCATTGGCAGCTGACGAACAGGACCATTTCCCCAGGGCGGCTGGTGTCACATCTACGAATTTTTATATGGATGATATCCTGACAGGAGGAAATACTTTAGAAGAAGCAAAGGAGCTTCAGTCTGAATTAGTACAAATGCTTCGTCGTAGAGGTATGGAGCTACATAAATGGGTGTCCAATCATCCTGACTTACTGCATGATATTTCAACAAAGGAATATTCCTTTGAATCTCAAGAAAGTGTAGTGAAGACGCTAGGAATGCTCTGGAAACCGAAGGATGATCACTTGATTTTCAAAACAGCTGTGAACAATCAAAATAGTTTTACTAAACGTCAGGTGTTATCTGAAATAGCTAAGCTTTTTGATCCCTTGGGTCTCATCAGACCTGTAGTAACGAGGGCAAAAATATTCATGCAGAGACTATGGTTGCTGAAACTGGACTGGAACGAGGAATTACCTCCCAAGGAGTTGTAGAAACGGAAAAAATTCCGTTCCCAGCTTCAGTTAATCGATCAATTGAATATTCCCAAGATATGTTTTAACTAAACATTCCGTTAGAACTGAGATCCATGGGTTCTCGGACGCTTCGGAAAAGGCTTATGGTGCGGCTATTTACATCCGTTGTATTGCCACTGATGGAATGAATTATTCCAATCTCCTTTGTAGCAAATCCAGAGTTTCTCCTATAAAGCCTGTTACAATTCCACGTCTTGAATTGTGTGGAGCATTACTTCTGTGTAGGCTTGTGTCAAAGGTAATAATCACAGCCCTGTAGCTAAGTATCGATGATGTTTATTTGTGGTATTCTACTATTGTTCTAGCATGGATAAACACGCCTGCGTGGTGGTCAGGTCCTGAATGCATTTCTTATTCTTCGGATGAAGAGTATGAAAAAGAACTGAAACAATCATCGAACCCAGTTCTGACTTTGACAATGAACGAACATTTTATAGACTCCTTTCTAAAACTTTCCAATAATTTTCATAAGCTAATCAGAATTCTCAGTTTTATTTTCAGGTTTATCTTAAATTGTAAATCGAAGGATAAGATGCAGGGATATTTAACTCAGATGAGATGAAAAAAGCTGAGGAGTTTCTTATACGGCATGCCCAATTAACTGCCTTTAATTTGGAAATTACAGCTCTTCAACGAGATAAATCTATTCCTGCACAAAGTAAGTTAAAAGGTCTTGACCCTTTTCTAGATGAGAATTCTCTTTTAAGAGTTGGAGGAAGATTAAAAAACTCAAACTTATTGTTTGTAAACACCAGTTAATTTTGCCTACTACTCATAGAGTTACTGTATTGATTTTTGAATATTTTCATAAGAAGTACCTACATATTGGAGCGCAGGGTTTACTTCATCAGGTGCGTTTGAAATATTGGCACATTCACGGCAAAAGCTTGGCTCGTAAGATAGTTCATGCTTGTGTTTTAAAAACAAACCAATTGCAGCGAGTCAGGTCATGAGTAATATTCCCACAGAGCGTGTAACTCGGACTTCACTCTTTCTTAATTGTGGCGTTGACTTTTGTGGACCATTTCACGTACAATTCAAGAGTCAACGTAAGGGCATTTTTCCTAAAATCTATAATGCTGTATTTATATGTTTGTCCATAAAGGCAATCCATTTGGAGTAGTTGCTATAAAGGCTTCACACTCTACGTCTGAAGCCTTTATAGCAGCTCTTAAGCGATTTTGTGCGAGAAGAGGGAAATCTCTTCCATCATTACAGATAATGCCACAATTTTTAAGGGGGCTCATACAGAGTTAAAGCGTTTACAGAAATTGATTAGAAAACCAGATGATATGGGATGTACTAAGGTTACTATGGAAGAATTTCTTACAATCAGTACTCAGATTGGTAAAAGTATAGTTTAGGGTACCCCTTGGCAATTTTTGGCGGTACATGGATACCGATATTGTGCAATTCTTTGACTCGACATTTTGGCTTACAAAGCGGCGATTTTTGGCGCAAAAATCGCTGCTACACAAAGCCAAAATAACAAGACAAACAATTGCACAAACTCAGTATCCATGCACACATTGACTTATTTTCACTTTAAAAAAAACCCCAAATTGCACAAAAATGGCATTGCGCACTCCTTTGACTTGGTGCTCGAAAGAAAATAAATGTTGATAAGTTTCTCAACTTGACTTTTATGAATTAATATGCAGTCCACAACTACCAACTGCTATCAACAGCAATCTTTTTGAATAAAGTCACCAAATTTGTCACTTATAGATAACTTTAACTTAGTTCTCTACTTATATAATTCTGAAATATAAAGCATTACATTTAAAAAGAAATGGCATATTCCTAGCATTAGCTTGGTCATCCAAAAATATTATGCATTTGTAAGTAAAACTGTAAAGGTCAGTAAAACTTAGTTAAGTGAAAAAGAAAGAAATTTGTTAACAGATGCCACTTCAGCCCGCTTTTCCTTTCAGTGGGGAGCTGATAGGGAAATCATGCATCTTTTGCTCTGGAATAATACAATTCTCATACTTGTGGATATGGCACGCTTTAGGCACCATCCAAGGTTTTGGAAAAAATTGCCAATATGCGAAACATGCCTTTCAGCAATAATAAAAGAATATAAAGAAACAAAAACTAGTGCTACTTTAATAGACGGTTGCAAGGATTTTGGCGAGCGATACGACTTATGGTAAACCCATTACTGGATAAGTTATTTATGGTAACCAATACTTTATTGTCATTTTATTAAAAAAATAATTTAATTAATGTGTTTTATTGCACATAAATTCCGTGTTTTAAACATTATTTATGGCTTCTTTATACTGGAAAAACTCAAAAATACTTACGTTCGATACTATCAGATGAGTCTTCTATTGAAGCTTTGAATCCAGCTAAATATATTTCAGTATTTTCTACAAATTTTTTCTTCAGCTGAGAAATTTGTTTGAGCCATTTTTCTTCTAACTCATTTAAAAGAGATGAAGTATTCTTAAATATTTCATACTTCTTTTTCGAAAATGTCACTAAAAATTCTTTATCTGATGCATGGTCACGTCGTGATTCAAGAAATAGATCTGAAAGCATATGATCTAAAATTTCGGAGCACTTGTTAATATCTTCTTCGAATAAAGCTATAAATTCAGAAGCATCCTCGTTCAATTCTTTAAAAGGTCTAGCTTTGTCCCGGAAAAACATTGTACTCAATTTGAAGTGGACCTGTAAAATAATTGTAATAAAAATAGTACATAAAGAATTGTAACTGATTTCAATCCATCAAAAGTTAACTAATTTTCACACACATACACACATATATATAGTAAAACAAAATAATATGCTAAAAGCAAAAAAATTTAACCTATCCTGCACGACAGCTGAAAAGGAGATTAATTTGTAGTTTTTATTTCTATTACTAATTTTCTTTTTGCTTTTAGAGTTTATTCTACCGATGAACTCCTATATGAATTTTTATTATGTTTATTTACATTGAGACCTTTTCCACGATTTCAATTATTAATATTAATAGGGAATGGCCTTGTCTTGATTCCAATTTAATTTTGGATGCTTTATGTTTAATTTTATATATATATATATATTGGATAGACTGAAGATTATGGGCCAGTCATTAATGCAATTTTAGCCTTCGGAGACCTTGTCTTTGGGCGAATTCTCACAACAGTAGAAACTGAGTTAGAAGAGCAGAGATACAAATTAGTAAAGATTGTATAAAAAGCAGAAACCGATATTAGATTAAGACAAAACAAAAATCAATCAACCCTATTGAGAATGATAATTTATGACTATAGAAAATCATACCACAGAACATAAACTAAAGCTAGTTTTGTAACGAAACTACGCACTACTATCACTTAACGCACATTCTACAAAAACAGATCGACCGCGGGTTTTGAAGATTAGAAAGCCATTGCCAAATTTCTAAGCACTATAAATAATAAACGGCTAAGAAACAAAAGCATGAGGCAAAAATTTATACTCATGATAAATATTAATCATGTAGATACTATATTTACTCAATATAATATAGTACTTTCAGAATAAATGCAAAATGGCACCATATTGCAAAATATAAAGGAATTATTCATTCAATCTTCCTTTTTAGACGTTGATAAAGATCAATTAAATAACAAGATCACTTCAACTAATATTATCTAAATTAATAATAATAATAAATAATTATGTTTGCATCAGAAATCTGTATTATCTTTGTAAAAGCATTCTTGACTTCTCTGGAATATTCACTTGGTTGAAAGATTATTGGGGGTGCAAAACCCAGAATTTCGGCGCTATGATTCTTGACCAAAAACTGTTGGTCTGAGTGTCAGATTCGTTTAAAGGTATATTGTTGCTGTTTTTCTTCTTCTTCATTTAACAATACGTGATAAGTTTTCTTTTAAATATTTATAAAAGAAATTATATTAAAAAGACAACATAGATACATTTGAGTTAACAGGCGCAAAAAAAATCGTAAAAAGTGACTATGAAAACGGTTCGTTATAAAGGAAGGTACTCAGATAACCAGCATTTGGCGAGCTTCATGAAATCTTGTTCGCTAACTTGAGCGATACACGCCAAACAATGGGAAAGAATGTTTAGGTTGCTAATTCAGATATCAGCTGTAATAAGGAGAAAGAGAAGGGATATTTTATCTCTATATGGTGTCGCCAGTGCAGGATTTACGTATAAGCTGCACGAGCTATAGCTTAGGACCCCCAACTTTCTTGAGGGCTCCCCCAAAATGAAAATACAGTATAACAGAAACAGACTTATAAAGGGCCCCATATCTCAAGTAGCTTAGGGCCTTATCAAGTCTAAATCCGGCTCTGGTTGTGGGACTTGATTTTTTGTTTTAATCCTTGTATAGGGTACACTTTCTAGCACAAGTGCTTGATGTGCAAAATATAAATTTTAAAGTATTTTCTTTTCCAAAATTAAATTGGGCTAAAGTGCAGAATCGCCCAATTATTTGATTGGCATTTGTTTGACGCTTTTTACAAAAGTAAGAAGAATTGGATTGTTGTCAATTTTCTTTGACTTTTTAAGTGAAAATAGATGTATATATGGATAAAGTCAAGAGAGTGCGCAATGCCATTTTTGTGCAATTCTGGGATTTTTTTTAAGTGAAAATAGGTCGATGTGTATATGGATACCGAGTATGTGCAATTCTTAAAAACACGCCAAGCAGTGGGTTATTCTGCACTTTCCCCATAAGTTGTTCATTGAAATTATATAGATTTTTCTTGCGTCGAGAGAAAGAAAATGTTTTGTTTTTCTCCCCATGAAAGTGACATTTTGCTAGCGACTTTGAAAAGAATTACCGGATGAAGTTTTATTTAATTATGGTATTAGGTGGCAGTGCAACATAATCTAGTTTCAGTTGGGGGATGGGGGTGTTTGTAATGGAACACAATTGGAAATTTCTAGAGTTACATATCCGTTTATTATCTCATGAGAAGAAAATCCATGCTACATCTGAATTAAGCAAATGCTGTACCTTAGGATGATTTGCAGAACACATTTATATGGATTCCTGCCTGGACAACTGCAGGGAAAGCATTTTGTGAAAAATTAGAAGTTCCAAAATAAAATCCTCTGTATTATAGTTAACATTCCGTGGTCCATGAGAAATTCCCAGATACACACTGAATTCAAAGTCCAAACTCTTCTAGATCATATTCTCACTACAGTGTGCAACCTTTTTCAGCAAAATGTATAACTTATTGCAATTGCGCAAATTAACGACACGATTATTGACTATTATCGAACAGTCAAAAGGCAGAGAACTATTCACCATGATGTAATTTTTATGTATATTTTTCATTTTATTCAAGAATTAGTTTATTTTAGATTTAATTTGTTCAGGATTTATCATACTATCATGTAAGTGAGATCTTCATGTGAACTTAACAGTACAGTAGAAGAACACTGCTCTAGAAACTGTTAAGATCAGGAATTCTGAATTCTTCTTGATCCCTAGAAGTTTCAGTTTTAGCTATTATTCTGTTAATATTTTTGAATTAAATCTATGTTTTATTGTTTAAAAAAAAAAATTGACATTGAACTTCATCCTCAAGTGAAAATTCAGCAAAATTCATTTTCACACCAATAGAGGGCAGCACTAGCAATCTCAAGATCTCATCCTGTACATTGTTATTCTTTGACTTTGTCACTCTAATGACATTCTCTTTTTGCCCATTTGGCTGGCTGTGTGGTTGCAGGCTCTTGGGCACCATTACGATGGACTGGTAAATACATCCTAATGTAGAAGTCAGTAGAGGAAAGAATAGGTTCTAGAGTTAAAAATTATTCTCATTAAGAGGTATGCGAAACAGCGTGTAATGTCAAATTCAGCATTAGTAAATCTGAACTATTATATATGAGAAGTTTACACAGATTCATTAGATAAGCATCAACAGATGGAGAGAAGAGGTCCATATATTTTGTCTGTCAAGAAAACTACCCCTACCAGTATGTCTTAACTGGAAGGAGTGAGTACAGAAATAGGCCTTATGCATTTTAAGTAGGAAAGGTATAATTTCCAACTTTTCTGGTTTTTCTTCACATCCCCTGGTCTTTTGGTAGATCGTCAAATCTTCCAATTTTTAATTTTTAGTCTCTGTTAAGGAAAGTACTTTCCAACAAAAAAGGAAATTTATTGAATGAAGGAAACTTAAATTGTGCAAATTCTATTCCTCCACCTCTAGTGGCATTTTTTCTTGTTAAATTTTATTTCTGTATTTCTGAACTGTACTTTTTTCTTATTACACTTTATTGGCAATTTCCCTTATTAAATTTGATTTTATCTAAATCATCATAAAGTACTACAGACATTTGTAGATAAATATTATGTACACTAATTATTGATTAAATTTTCATCCTATTTAAAAATACTTTGATAAATAAAAGCTATTAGTTTGGAGCTTCTTTGAAATGGCATCATCATACAACATGGAAACCTCTTGATTTCTTGCAGAAATCTCCCAGTTTTTCAGATTTCAAGGTTGGCAGGTATGGGAATGAGTTGGGTGAAATATTGGTTGATCTTTACATTATGGTAACTTGGCGAAAATTTGGTGACCAACTCTCCTACAGCAACCCTCTATTTTTTTTTCCCGCCGCCATTTTGTCTTCACGAAGTAAAGACATGTTTCTTTTCTTTTTATCTACTGAACACTTCTTCCAACAATCTACTAGCCGAATTACACTTATGCTAGAAATTTTATCTAACAAAACTGCTTCATCATGACAAATATTCACTGCAAAATTGGGAAAAGTGCACAATACCATACTCCTTACGCGTTTTTAAAAATAACACATACACATAAACCATGTACACATCGACTTATTTTTACTTAAAAAAACATCCCAGAATTGCACAAAAATGGCATTTCGCACACTGTTCACTATATCCATGTACACTGCTTTTTTCTCATAAATTAGAAAAATTTCACAAAAATACATGACAATTTTTTTAATCTTTAAACCCGGTAAAAAGAACATATATGAAATTACCTGATCGCGAAAAAGTATATACCCTTTCCAAATATGAACATTTCCCCGTATAAAATAAATAAAATATCCAAAAACTTTTACCTCTACATTATCTATTATATTACAAACGTCACTAACTAATTCATACCGCAAACATTACAAATGGTTACAAATACTTAGTGTCAAATATTTAAATTATTTCCATGCACGTTTACGCAAATTACTTTACTTCCACCTTACATTTAGAACAATGCATAAAAATAATATCCTCAAATAATTAAAAATACTAACTTACCTAATCTTCTTCAGAATCTCGATTACGTGTCCAATAAACTTTTCTTATTTCTGTTTCAGGATCTTTAAAATCATACGTATAGTTCACAGCAAGGTACCAGGTAAAATAAATAACTTAATAAAACATCTTTACTTCTATCTCGCACAACCTTAAAGAAACACTTATTACTACCCCTTTCAATCCCACTAAATACCCATTTCGAATTCACTTTAGTTAGGGCCATGGGATCCAAAAATTAACGAACACTGTTTCACACAACACAGAATAAAGCCAAATACAAAATTTCCCAATTTTTTCCCGATTTCCCCCCTTTTCCGATTAAAGAACCGTAATTCGTCCATTAATATCACATGACATATCCCTTGATCTCTCATTTCCCTCACACAAAATAATGCGTAATCAGAACTGAGTACTGTTCACATTATTACCAAAGTCCCATGTAGTAACCTTTATCGCCTCCAAAATGTCGCCAAACTACCAGTTACCATATTCTAAAGATCAGACGAAATATTTAGTATTATTTTGCTTTTGACAAAGATCTGCGTAAAACTAAATGCTTGTGTTGCCAATTTTATTAAGTGTATCAAGAAATCAAACTCGAAAGCATTTTTCAAGACATTCCTATGAAAATGGGTTAGAGCTCATTTCAAAGCTGTAGTTATATCATCGCAAGATGTTCTAGTGGTAAATATATATTATTGAAGTTCACAAGACAGAGAATCAATGTTGAACATCTACAATAATGCGTATTTGGTGGTATCTGTGGATGGATATGTGAATGCTTTCTTTTCCTAAATCTGTTGACATTCTTAGAATCTTGCTTAATAAAGAGCTGATTAATGTAATGATTAACGAGTCAATGTATAAGTACTTTAGAGTTAACAATAAATAAATATTATAGATCCAAGATACTGACGCAAGCATACGAAATATTGAACGATCATGGGAAAGTGCAAAATGGAAAAATAACATAAAAAAAAAATATTCATTTCAATTTAAGTGTATTCCTTAATGTCTTTTGAAGATCCAAAATTTATCTTTTAAACTGATGTTTCACTTTGTATATCTAAGAGACTATGTGGCTTTCAGATTTTAGGCTAGTTTTTTTTTTTTTTTTTTTTTTTTTTTTTTTTTTAAGAATTTTAGTGTGTTTTTAAATCATAACTTTAAAGACATTAAAAATTCATATATTCTGCACTTTGAAGTTCTGGTATGAATTTTAAATATATAATTTTCATATAAATTATAGTTTGATTCAATTATCATAGTTTACAACTTTTATGCATACTTTTTGGTTATCCATATTTTTGGTTTCAACGTTTAATAAAATTGCTGTGTTCTGTCAAATTTCTAAGTATTTTTATTTATGTATATGTTTACCATTCATGCAGATTTACACATTTTATATATTTAACCATCATCTCACATAACAGCATCCACCTACTGTAAAAATTTGGATATAGATTGTATAGGGTTTTTTTTATTTGTTTGTTTTCTCATAAAAGGTTCCATTTTATTATTTATAAATGTGACTGTACCTTTGAGTTGTAGAGACAGCCAAACACATGTTTCTTGCCAATTCATAAAGTCACTAATATTAATTGCGGTAAAAATTTACTCTACGGTACCCCTTGGCGAATTGTTTCTTTTGATGAACTCTTTTGTTTGATGCCAAGATTGGTGCCAGGAAGGATCGGCAGCAATTTCGAGATGGCCGCTATTCAAAACCAAAATAAGAAATCAAAAACTTACACAAACTCGGTGTCCATGTACACGTCGACCTATTTTCACTTCAAAAAACAATTGCACAAGCTAGACATTGTGCACTGCCCATGTACACATTGACCTATTTTCACTTAAACAAAATCAGTTAGCTGAAACAAAGTTAAAACTATCATGATAACCAGAAAAATTTCGCCTCTATATTAACAAATCTTTAAGATATATATATAACATCTTTAAGATAGTTAGTTATTCAAGAGGTATTTAGTTATTAAATGTTTTGAAGATATCCTGTGTAATATACAGTCAAAAGTCGTTAATCCAGACTCGTCGGGACTTCGGTGATTCCGGATTATAAATCATCAGTTTAAATCTCGTAAGATGGCATGCAGAAATTATAAAATTAAAAATATGAAACTGTAATTTATGAAATAAAGAACAATTATGATCTAAAGGGTATCAAAATTTACAAAAAAAAAAAAGCTTAATATTCATTTGTTTACTTTATTAAACATTTCTTTCAATGTAAGTTGTTTAAGTTGCTTCGTTTTAAGTGATGATACTTTCTCTTTAATTCTATAAACAGATGTAATTTCTTGTTCAGTTACAAAGTTCCGCTGTTCAAGTCCCGTAATTGCTGTGCCGAGAATACCGACTAACTTGCCAATCGAAATTTTTTCATTTTCACTAACCTCTCTGTCACCTTCTTCATGTCTTTATCCATTTTTTGCAGCAATTCCATTTTTTTTTTTTTTTATGGACATTCGAAACATACTTTTGTTTTGTAGATCCTTTGGGAGCTCCAGCATCGGAAATTCTATTTGACATAATCGGAAGTTCAAGTTTACTTTTATAAAATTGCTCTTACAGTCTGCAAAAAATAATAAGCCGGATCCAATTCGAAGATTAAGGCACAATGCAATCATCAACATTAACTGAAATAGATAATTAGATAATTTTAGCTTATACCGTCCGTTATACATAAAACGCGCATGCGAAAACATATTCTGCGCTTGTGCACACGCATATGCGCAGTCGTAAAGGTCTTACGCGCAGCGTAAATGCCTATGCGCATGTGTCAACGCGGCGCATGCGCAGAAAGTTTTTATCTTTGAGGTCCGGATTATGGGTGTCCGAATTAACGACTTTTGGCTGTATATAGTAATTTTAAAGAGAAGATTTGAATACTTGCAATCATGGCCGATTTCCTTTTCTTAATTTCTTCCTCGTTACAACACGACAATTAAAAAATTTTAACAGACGGTTTCACTCAAATAAAAACTCCACAACATACGTCCCTCAAGTATAGTCACTACCTCTCCCATAAATTACTTCACACACTACCTCTCCCATAAATTACTTCACACAAGTTTCGACGACTGAAATAATTCAAAGTCCCCGCTGCCGATAAAGAATTTCGGAAACACAACCCTTCTGAGTAAGACGCGAAGAGAACACTTTGCCCACTTCCCACTAGAAAGACATAAGTTAATTAATGCTTTTTCTGGCCTTTTATATCTTCATGTACATTCCCTTTTCTTATTATATATATTTTTAATTTCAATTTTTATTTTTTGATTTGTTTTTGCAAAGATTGCATTATATTTCGTAATTTTCTAATGTTTATTTCAATTACTTTGAGTTCTATTTCATAATGCCAATTTCCAATGTTTAATATTTTACAAATAGTTTTGAATTAAAATGCATAAACATAAGGCTGTTAGGGCACAATTACTCAAGTAATTTATTAATTTTACTGCATAAATTGCTTTTCACTCAAAATTGAATTAGCAAAAATGCATGAGTTCTTTAGTGCTCTGCATTGGTTCTTGATCCCTTCAATTCACAGAAATATTTGGCCTAACTTAAATTGCCAGTTTGGCATCGCCTTATTGCTTGAGTAAAGGACGAAACACCTTCGTATTTATTTCCTAATTATTGTTGATTGAACGAGAGTTGGTTTGTACCCCTTGAAAAGTCAACTAATTTCCAATCAATGGCAGTGATTACTTGCTTTTAATTTAATTTCTTTTTACAATTGAAATTATGTTATTCATGATTTAGTTCAAGTCCCCATTAAACATTTTTAACAGTTTACATTCAAGTCACTTTAAAACAATTTTCGGAATTAAACTTGCTAACTATGGATTCACTCTTTTTAGATAATTCTACTAAAATTAATCTTAGGAGATAATATAATCAATATTTCTTTAGTAAATAAATTATTATTAACATACTTTGCAGCTATTGCGCAAGTAGTAGAATAACTCAATTTCGCACTAAGTGAATTTAAGATCATACAACATTATATATATATATATATTTTAACAAACATGTATATGTAAAAAAGCAAATTTAAAGTGAAAATAATTTTTAAAATGATGAAATTAAAATAATAAAAAATAATAATTAAAAAAATGCACAAACATAAAAAGGTTTAATTTTCGAACTAATCTACAATATCGTTTAAATTCAGATAGCATAAGTAAATCAAGTGCAAAACCAAAATATGAAAATAAATTCACTGATTTAGCAAATTAAAATTAATCTAAAAATTTTTTTTAAAAATGCATAAGTGAATGATTGTTGAACAGGCAGGAGACAGACTTATCAAGGGGAAGTTGACCTAACTCTTCAATCATTTAATTCGTGTTTCGTCATTCATGCAGGCAAGGATAAAAGTCAAAACCAAAAGTAAATACATAGTGAAGAATGTCCAAAAAAAAAAATACTAATAAAGTGGTACCTTGAGAAATTAGCAATTAAAAATTAAAGGTCTAAAAGGAAAATACCAATAATGAAGTTATGCATGGGTTAAAGCTATTTTTTTTTTTTAAATATATAAGAAGTAATAGATGCTACAGAAAAAAAAATTGATGGCATAGCAAATTATTTATATTAATTAGCATTTATTATGAAATAGAAAAACTGGCATTAGTTGTTTCTAACAAACAGTATAGCTTTATAGCTTCGGCAAGATCTTCTTTGTTGGAGGGCCATAGATCCATTTTGATAAACTTCAGAGCAGAGAAGAGTCTTTCCATACTAACTTGAGTAGGAGGAAAAGCTGTTACTGTTAGGGCTACTTCTTTTAACTTTTCAGGATAGATTTTTATAAGTTCTAAAAGAGGTGTCTTGCAAGCATAATCATATTTCTCTATTTCTTCCAAGGCCATGTAGAAATCTTGTTTGTACTTTTTCATTTTTATATCTAAAGCCTCTTGGTTCTTTATTTTCATTCGCTTTGCCTTTGCCTTTTCAATATTATCCACAAATATTTCTTAAAATCTAATTCATCACCAGAAGAGGATGATAGAGACGCAATTGCAATGTTTGCAGTTTGACTGTCCTGATTCAAATTCTCCAGTTGTTCTGAGAATAATTTTATTCTTAATGAAAGTTCATAGCTGACTTTCTTTTCCTTTTTAATTTGTTCGTCATCCAAGAAAATTCAGTGTTTTGGATCTACATATATTGAAACCAGCAAGATCTCACTGTCTAGCAAACTAGTTCCTATTTTCTTTATTGAAAAAATGATTCCTTTTGCAATAAACTCTCCATTTCAGAAAGAACAAACATCCCATTCTTCTATTCTCGCCTCCTGTCAATTCTTCAGATTGCAGCATTTTGTAGCTATATACGGTGTAGAAAGAAGAGTTTCCAATTCTACAAGATCATTCCACAGGCTTTCTGTTAGTGAAACATTAGGGTTATCTACGTCTTCTAAAAAAGTTCTGAATTCTAACAACCTCTATATCATCAAATATGCACTTTCCCATAGCATTGCTTGATCATAATTGCTCCTTTTCCTGCTCACTTCCTACGAATACCATCAATTTTATTTCCTACAAATACCATCAAAGTTCTTGCTACTATTCCTGCTTACCTAAATTTACCAGTGAGATTTGTAACTAAATGAATCAGTTTAATCATTAATGGCAAATATCACATCCATCCTTATATTTATTTATTCATATGTCAATAAAATAGAAAATAACTATTTATTAATGTATACAGTTCGTAAATAAAAATAATAACTCAGCTTGTCATTAATTTTTTCAATTCATTTTAATTTCTTTTCAAACTGTGCAACAAAAACTGGAGTCGGAGTAGGCCTGTTTTTAGTGACTCCAGCTCCAACTCCTTTTACCCCAAAATCTGCCAGACTCCATGACTCCAACTCCACAGCCCTAGTTAAAAGACCCTTTATTATTCAAATAAGATTTAACAGAACTTTGTCTTAAAGTTGTACAATAAAGCCGACACTCGGGCTTGAACTTAGGAAACTAAGAATTAAACTAAACTAATCTTAACTAAAGAGATATAGTCGAAGCTATCAAAATTCTAACAGAGTTGGCCCCTTAACACTAATTGACTGTGAAGCTGTCAAGGGCCTAAAATACGGCCGAGCGTAATAATAGCTTACGAGAGAGTAGCCTAAAACGGTGAACACATGCAAACCAAAATATCTGGTATCTCTCTCACTAGAACAGTAGAACTTCACGGTTAAATTCGCTCTTTTTCATTAGCATTCAGACGTGATTCTAAAACTACGTTCTGGCCAGAAGTTAAAATTAAGAAGCAATAGGAAAGGGAATTTAACTCAAAATTTAACTGTTAATAAAATTAACATAATCTTTACAACATTTCTAGAGAAGTACATTTTCAATATGAGCTACACATCATTATGTTCATAATCTATATCCATTCTTCATTATATTTGTAGCTTTTTACATTATTATGCTTATATGATTGATGAAAGAGAGGTTAGCAACAACATATTAATTAGTAAGGCCGCAGGCAAGAACATGGATTAATTTTAAAATGATGCATCTCAGAGCAATTTATTATAAGCAATTACTGTTTTTAGAATGGAAAGGGAAAATAACCAAATTAAAATAGAGAATTAAGGGACTATTACAAATTGAAGTTAGAATTTTTATTTACATATTTTTTATCTTAATACTTCTCCTCCCCTCCTTTTAAAGAGACTAAAAAATACTTAGCAATGGAAAAGCCTTTCAAGAGAAAAAGCATTAAAATGTTTGCAATGATAGATGCAATTTTAAAAGATTACAAAAGTGTGAAAGAGAAAAAAGATTTTCGAGGACATAGATTGTAGCTTTTACTATGCTGTTAATTTTGCTCTGTAACTCATTCACATAAGAATGAAACAAAATCATAAATTACAAGTGATATGAAAAATATGACACTATACAATATGTAAATGATAATCCAACTTAAAGGTTAGTGTTCTTTTTCTCTCAAAATACCATAAAACTGTCCCAGATTTGTTAAAAAAATAATCGTAAAAGTTCAGAGTTCTTGAAAATCATGAATCTCATTATGTAAGTTTTCTAGACCTCTTTTTATAATTCAATTCTTTTATCAAATATCATGTTCAGTACAAAATCTAAAAACTTTGTTTGACTAAATTTTTATCAAAATAGTTAGTTATTTCTTATGAAACCATTTATATTTGCTATATTAAAGATTTATAAAACAGACTTGCATAGTAAAATAATATAATATGATAAAAAGTTCCCAAACAAACTAACATTAAACATTTTAATATCATTTAAAATTTTGTATAAAGCCAATAAATTTTTAAAAAGACATTAATTTAAGAATTTAGTATGATTTCATGGTTCAACATCCCGATTCGCGGGTTTATATCGCGTGACCCCAAGTGATCTCATCTCATGTAAACTACACTACAAAAATCTAATTCTCTCGGTAATTATCTACATTAATTTCAAATTAAATTTTAATTTGGAATACAAGTTTAAATGCAAGAATTATTTCATTTCATACAAATAGCTTACTCAGAAATCATTAAAACCTCGCTAGTGCATTCTCATTAGAATTAATGAATTTAACCCTTGACTTTGCCTATTCTATATTTCCGCCTTCGGTGAGCAGTGTGATTGCATCCTAATTGACTTAATTACTGTGAATAGCCTTAGGGCATAAAGTTGAACTATCTGGTAAAAATTCTATGTAATTGTGTGCCATTAATGAAAGAAACAATCAATGTGATAAGAAATGGCTGCGACTTGTTTTGAAAATGAGGCATAAAAGGTTACCAGCGAGGATATTCCATTTGGCATCAGTTGTACCATTATTGGCAACTTTATCGCCTGAGCCAACAAAAGGGAAAAGTATCGAAAATTCAAATATTACATAAATTTAAGATTAATAACCTGTGCATTTATGTATATATATATACCCTGTTAAGTTTTATAAACTTGGTAAATAAAAACCGTACATTACTTGACAATAATAAAAAAAAATTTTTTTTTAAAAGCTATTAGGAGTGTAGCTACGGGAAAAAGAATAGTACTCTTCCTAATTCAGTCCTTAGGAAGAGTACATATTCTTTTCCATCTCGGTGATTCATGCCAGCAGCATGAATCACCCAGTCACACTACAAATAAATAAAAATTATCTGAGTATCTGATATTCAGGCCAGACTGTAAACATTGGTTCACAGTTTTTTCTCAGCTCATCTACCACTTTGGGGAATGTACATGATAAATTTCAAATGGAAAAAACTGATAAGAAGGAAAGGGAAAGATTTAAAAAAAAAAATTAAAATGGAAAGTTAAAGTATTGCAATTGTCATTGGTGAAAAATTTAGCTGTTCCTGCTGATGATTGGAAACCATATCGTGTTTGTTGTATACAGTTTTTTGGTAAAATTTTTGAGGTATTTAAAAAGGTCTTTAATATTTTTATTTATATCTGATGAACTTTATGAACTTTATTTATATCTGATGAACTTGATGGTCTTTAATATTTTTATTTATATCTGATTTATATCATATTTAAATCTGATGAACCAAAGTTCTACCACTATTCATACACCAATGATCCAAAGAATTATTATTAGAAAAAATGTTTTCATATATCATCACCAAGGAACAGAAATTCAATTAAAACCAAGAATTATTACAAGAAAAAAAAAATTTTTAGTCAGTATTTTAATTAGTATTTTCTAGACCTCTATTATATATATAGCATAACTGCATATATATTTTTTGTAGTTATGTTCTGCATTGTGAAATTCCTTGATTTTCAAGAAGAAAATGAAGCAGAGATAGTGCCTACATCATGGCTAAATGAAGACCAGTCTTTTTGTTTCTGGCCACCAGCAAAAACTACTTTTGGAGTAATGTCATTGGTGAAAAATTTAGCTGTTCCTGCTGATGACTGGAAACCATATCGTGTTTGTTGTATACAGTTTTTTGGTAAAATTTTTGAAGTATTTAAAAAGGTCTTTAATATTTTTATTTATATTTTATTGAAGAAATACCAAATTTTTTGTTTTTCCTCCCTTCAGATACGTATGCAGAAGCACGTACAAAACTGTATGATGCTGAAATGCTTTCACATTTTAAAGAAACAGATGCAATGAGAAAGCTGCATTATAGACCTGGAAAGAAAAGGCAACATAAAGAATTAGAAACTTCAGATATAGAATTAGGAAATCTGATGAACCAAAGTTCTACCACTATTCATACACCACTGATCCAAAGAATCACTATAGTATCTTCATCTTCAGAACAAAATGACGTATCTGATTTTAAATCTTCACAGGATCTGAGATCTGATGGTAATATACAGGAAAGTAACCAATGCAAGAAGATTAGTTATAAGGCAGAATATATAAGATATCTATGTTAGACCTCCCAAGTCTCAAATTGTAACTAATATCGTTTATGAACCACGACATTCAAATTATCCAAATGAAATGTAACAGCTGTAAGCTTCTCTAAAAAATGTGTGCAGTTCATGTGTACTCCCTTATCAACATTCATTACATCAGTTCAAAACTTTAGTCTATGTACCATGTCCTATTTTGTTATCATACTGATTGAAGATACAGCACTAGAAATGCAATTTTTCTGACATGCAGTAGTTGGATCAACTTTATCCTTTGTATAACCATACATGAAAAATTCAGTGCATATAAGATATTGTCGTAGAATCAAGGCGATTTGTCCTCCAAAGCTGATAAATCATTCGGACAGAATTGTTAACAACTGCTCCGATATGTATGAATATTTTAAAAAAAATTTGGGCAAAATTTTTTTGAAGTACCTAAACATTGTATGTTTCTGCTTATAATTTTTTAGTATTCTTTTTAACTTGGGAGGTCTAATCTGGATATACTGTATTTTTTAGTACATGAATGTTTGATGTTTATTATCTGTCCATATATTTATATCAATTAATTTTTAATAATATCCAGATAAGATTGTTTAACTTTTTGAATTGCTGTTACAGTTAAGTGACAATTTTCTGTACATTTTATTAGATAAAATTATTTTCCACTGTTACTTTGTTTAATGGTATAAAAAGTGGTTGTATGGTTTGCAGATAAGGAAAAACTAAATTTTTTTTTAAACTAAAATAATAAATATAAAGCAAATATATAGTATTTCACAAATGATTGTAAGTATTGCCATCCAGTACGTTATGTAATATTTCTGCATAGGTGTGAAATTAATTAATTTATAAAGGAAGTAGTAGTACTAATAACACATGGCCTGTCCAGGAAGTATGTTGGCAAAATGCACAAAACTCTAATTGATTTTATTCAGATATCTCAGCACGTTTACTTTCAAAATAGTTATCTCTTCTCTTAATATGCATTAACCAATGTGGTTTGATTTGTTTGAAGCAGTCTGCAAATGTATTTAAGTTCTTCATCTGCTTTGCTCATTTAGGTCCGAATGTTTTTTATGTTTCTAAAATGTTGCTCATGCAATTTCATTTTCGTTTTGGAAAGAGAAAAATTTCTTGAGAAAGTCAGATATTTAGATGGGAGGATGTTCACAGACAATGATTGAGTTACAGGCTAAGAGTTCATGAACAAGCAATGCTGTATACAATGCCATCTTATGATGTAAAGTGCATTCTCTCCCTTCCAAACACTACTGCTGCTCACATCTATACAAAATCTTGCAATTGAAGCTATTTGTAGCTGTATTTACAGACTGCCTTACTGGGATGGATTCCATGCACCATTCTCTAAATGCCGAGAGAAAAAAGCTATCATTGTTTAGATTTAGGAATTGATTTTTTCAAGGTTCATTTATTTGTGCAGAAGGTTCTTGAAATTCTTTCATTTTCTACTCTTTACATTGTGATTCCAGTACCACTTGTATTGACTTATCATTCCTAATCAATTTTTCGAAAAAATTATGATTTGGACAATTAGTGCAGCCCTCTTTCTATTTCGACGACAGCTTTGATTCATCAGGTTGGGTAGTTTTTTTTTTTTTTTTTTTCTTGGGCTTTATGAATAATAGAATGTTTATTGGTATAAAGTATTTCATTTGCATTAACCCAATATACAACAAGTAATAGGTAGTAAATCAAAGGCAGTATATTATCTTGTAATAATAGGTAAGAAATCACTTATTTCATGTACATTGTAAAAGAGTCACTTAAAGGGTGATTTTTTTTCATTACGGCATATGCATTAAAGCACATGAAGTTATTTAACCACTTGTGCTAAAAACATAGCATCTCGACGTGCCACGCATTTCGAGATGCTTTTGTCTCAAACCGTGTGCAAAAATGAAAATAATGTGGTGCACATGTCGCCTAACAACAAGATTGTTTATTTCTCGAGTTACAGCTCTGGATTGCACTTGGTGTAAATGAGTATTATATCGCTTGTTATATTGTAGCGCATGGCACCGTAACTGTGAAGTTTAGTCGTCGTGCAAGTGGTTAATGGTTTAAAAAAAAATTTAGTAAATTATTTTTCATTAATTTAAAATGACAGTATTTAATTTTATTTGTAAATATTAGATGCATATTCATAGTTAATTTAACCTTAGTATAAGATTAAATGTGCTTTCCTTAAAAATAAATTCATTTTATTATAAATTAAAATTTAAAAGCTTGTTACTGATTATATTTTAGGGGAAAATATTGCATGCATAATTTATTTATTATATTAAAGATGTTTCATTTCAGTAATGGATGGTTTAAATAAATTTAAGGTTATGGAAAATATTTTCATAGAGATATATTTTTTTTTTCCTTTATGAGGTCACATTTATAAAATTCTGATTTATGCACATGTCTGAAAACCTTTTGCCATAATTTCTTATTTACTACTATTCTCATAATAAGAATAATGTAATACAGTCAAAAGTCGTTAATCCGGACTCGTCGGGACTTCGGCGATTCCGTATTATCGATTTTTCCGGATTATAGATCATCAGTTTAAACTGGTAAGATGGCATGCAGAAATTATAAAATTAAAAATATGAAACCGTAATTTATGAAATAAAGAATAATTATGATCTAAAGGGTATCAAAATTTAAAAAAAAAGCTTAATATTTATTTGTTTACTTTATTAAACATTTCTTTCAATGTAAGTTGTTTAAGTTGCTTTGTTTTTTATGTGATAATACTTTCTCTTTAATCCTATAAACAGACATAATTTCTTGTTCAGTTACAAAGTTCCGCTGTTCAAGTCCTATAATTGCTGTGTTGAGAATACCGACTAATTTGTCAATCGAAATTCTTTCGTATCGAAGGAAGTGACCACTGTGTCACTTTCTTCGCTATCGGAAGCGAATTATAATGAAGAGGAATTTGATTTAAATCATATCAAAGACAGAGTACATCGAGATGAAATACTACATTTAATAAGGAATTATAAGCCAAATAAAATAAAAACATCTGCCCTGAAGATAAGGATAGTGCTGACAGATCAACTTCCAGTTCATTGTGCGCCCCGACGTCCCCCCCCCCCCGCATGCAGAGCAGCGTGAAATTGATAAACAGATTTCGGAATGGTTAGATAAACAAATCCATTATCCTTTATCCATTTATTGCAGCAATTCCTCTTAAGCATTTGTTTAATGGACTTCAAAATATACTTTCGCTTTGTAGATCCTTTACATATTAGTGAATATATATCGGAAATTCTATTTGACATAATCGAAAGTTCAAGCTTACTTTTATAAAATTGCTCTAACAGTCTTCAAAAAATAATAAGCCGGATCCAATTCGAAGATTAAGGAACAACGCGATCTGCAACATTAACTGAATTAGATAATTTTAGCTTAGCTTATACTGTCCGTCAGGGGCATAGCTAGAGTTTCATGCGCCCGGGGACAATTGAAGAATTTGCGACCCTTTCTGTGTGCCAAGAATATAAAACGTTTCATTAAAAAATTTCGTAGCATGAATTCGGCGCCCCTTGAACGCTGCGTTGAACGCTGCGCCCGGGGACAGATGTCCCCCCTTGCCTCACCCTAGCTATGCCACTGCTGTCCGTTATACATTAAACGCGCATGCGTAAACGTATTTTGGGCATGCGCACACTCATATTCGTGCCGTAAAAGTGTTATGCGCAAAAAGTCTGTAGCTTTGAGGTCCGGATTATGGGTGTCCGAATTAACGACTTTTGACTGTATTTACAATAAACAGTTTCATTCTGAGATTACTATTTAAAAATGTAGGCATGGAAAAATTAAAAGAATTCCATTTCTTGTAATTCTCAAACATACTAAAAATTATCAGTAATTAGGAATATTTAGTTTCTATATGCGTATTGGAGGGAAGGGTCTATATGCGTATTGGAGGGAAGGGTTTCTTTGATGGATTTATCAATACTTCTTAATTTTTCTATTATCCCATAGAAAAGTTTTCCATACAATCGAAAGAAATTAAAGAATAAAAGGACAATTTATAGCCCAGACAGGTAATTTGGCCAGAAGAGCTATTAATTTCATTTTGGCACTTTGCGTTGTCTGCTATAAAATGGCGTTTTGCTTTTAAAATTGTTGCCACCAAATAGTGAGCCCTGCATTATATTTAAAGAGATTAAATATTGAAAAATCTTCATGAATGTATGTATGTTTCTGGCATTGTGAAAAAACAACGGTACCTATAGACATTAAATTTTGAATAATGTAGTCCTCCACTCGAATATGGGCATCTGGATACCCAAATTTGGAATTCGATTTATTATCTATTTCATATTTTGTAAAACTTTTAACAAATTTTTTATTAACAAACTCAACAAGTTCAAAGTGAGCAATGGCAACACTGTACAGGGGAAGGTGGAACATTTTTATTTCCAGTGCGCAAGATTGTATATCACAAATTCTAAAGATATGCTCTTGTTAAATTATTTTGTGATATTGCTGTTGAATTGAATTTTATGGTTTAAGTGCGAAGAACATGATATTTAATAAATAAAGGTAACATGCAGAACTTTAAAAAAATGCCTCTTTGAGTGCAATATAAATTCTGAAAGCTTTCAGATTTTTTTAAATTAATAATATCTTTTATAGAGATTTTTCTTAGCCTAAAGGGCATTAGCTCAGAAGGGCTATTAATTTCGCTTTGGCATTTTGTTCACTGTAAGTGTCGTTTCACTTTTGAAATTGTTGCCACCAAATATTAAAGTCCTATGTTATATTTTAAAGAAATTAAATAATGAAGAATCCGTGTAAATGTATATATGTTTCTCACATTGTGATAGAACAAAGGTACTTAGAGTCCTCAAATTATGAATAACGTAATCGTTCATTGAATATGGGCATCTGGAATCCCAAATTTGGAATTTGAAATTTGTTTTCTAAAGATATTCTCATTTTAAAATTACTTTGTCATATTTCTGTTGAATTGAATTTTATGGTTTAAATGTGAAGAACATTATGTTTAATAAATAAAGGTGGCACACAAAACATTAAAAAAACCACCCCTTTGGGGCATAATGTAAAATCTGAAAGGCTTCAGACTTTTTTTTTTTTTTTTTTTTTTTTTTTTTTTTTTTTTTTTTTTGCGTGTGTGTGTGTGTGTGTATGTGTGAGAAACAACATAGTAAGAGTTCTGTATGCAAAGAATATATCTGTTAGACTAGTTAATTTTGATAAGCAAAGGACTGAAATAGAATGACATATTTAAAAACCTTTTTATTGATAAAACTTATTTTGAAAACAAAAACATTGTTATGAAAAATAAGAACAGCACTTTTGATTTAAAGTGTCCATTAGTCATGAACATTATCAAGATATGTTTGTACAGGTTCTTATCTTTATACCAGTGTATGCACATGAATTTACATCAGTAAGAATCAAATAATGTATTGCTTGTACCACAGTACTGTTTCTTAGTAGGTGCTTATGTCATCCTGTACAAAATGTTTTGATGAATATTGTCCTACAGTGAAATTGATCATGAAGGATCTAATTTAATATGAATCTCTGAGAATTTTCTTTTTCTATTTTTTCCTTCTCCCCCCCCTTTCTGTTAATTTGCTTTAAATAACATTCATTCTCGAATGAGTATGTGCAGTTCAGCAACAAATATGTATCAGTAGTTGCCTAGAGAGTTAAGTTTACCATCTTTAAAGGTCTGTTGAGTAAAGCATCAAAATATTACTAACTTTTTTTTAAATACTAGAAAAATGTTCAAGTATTATTTTATATTATAGGTCATGAATCACTTTGCTGCCCATGTCATAAGACACTGACAAACATACTTCAGAAGATTCAGTCTGAAATCTCAGAGCACACAGAGATTTTAAATGCCTTATTAGCAACAAATAAAGATGCAGTAATAAAATGTGCTCCAAAAAATCTTCCAGTAGACTTGCCAACTTCATCCATAAATGACTTGGAAGTTCTGGATCGCTATCTATCAGATGAAGCATCATTTAATGCCTGTGTAAGTCATTTTAAATATCTTGTTATCATTTGAAAAATTTGCATTAATATTTTTCAGCCAGTGATTTTTTGTTCATTTGATATACAATAGTTTTTTTTTTTTTTTTTTTTTTTTTTTTTTTTTTTTTTTTTAAATTTTGCCTCAACTGTTAAATAGTATATTTTTATATAAATAAATATTATGTCATCCCAAAAATATTGGAAGTTTTTTACTGTAAATATTTAAGAAGCAATATGGGAAGGATAGAAAATTTTATCAAATTACATTGCACTATTTTATTCAACTTTTCTAGTGTCTCTCTGAGAATTGAAAATTTTCTTGTCAAAGAAAGCTTTTGATTTATTCATAGAGCAGTTATCAAAATGTTGTTTGACATTCTGCAAAAGAAATGAACTCCAGGCCATTCAGAAAATTTTGAAATGACCTAATAAATTTAAATCTGATGGGCCAATGTTAGTTGAATATGATCAGGGAACCAAAATGTTCCAGCTGTACTCAGTTAGTGTCTCAACTAAGCTTTCATTGAAACTAAGCTGGGCATGGATGTGATGAAATATAACTTCTGATGAATTGGTTATTTCTGGTTTCTTTGTCTCATTTCTGCTTTTAGAACTGCCATCTTCAATGAGTATCTCTTTTAATTGATGATCTGATTAGATGGCAACAGCTGATAATAAATTACTGTTTTTATAGTCCAGTTATATACCAAGCATCAGTCACTTTCTTGAAATGAAGTTAACCTCTGGAAGTCTCTGAAAGAGGTTCATTTGATTCATCTGATAATCTTTTTCTTGTAACACGATTATATAATACTTCTGATATCTAGTGATCAGCCTTAAAAAAAAGGAGTTCTTTCACTTCATTTCAAAATACAGTTGCATGCTGAAATTTTAGCAGGCATATTCTTGCCATATCAGAGTGGGTGTCTGCACATTATACAGTCAAAAGTCATTAATTCGGACACCCATAATCCGGAATGATCTATAATCTGGACCTTAAAGCTACAAACTTTATGTGCATGCGTCGTTTTGACGCATGCGCGTAAGACCTTTATGGCTGCGAATATGCGTGTGCGCATGTGCAAAATATGTTTACGAATGCGCGTTTAATGTATAACGGACGGTTTAAGCTAAGCTAAAATTATCTAATTCAGTTAATGTTGCAGATCGCGTTGTTCCTTAATCTTCGAATTGGATTCGGCTTATTATTTTTTGCAGACTGTTAGAGCAATTTTATAAAAGTAAGCTTGAACTTTCGATTATGTCAAATAGAATTTCCGATATATATTTACTAATATGTAAAGGATCTACAAAGCGAAAGTATGTTTCGAAGTCCATTAAACAAATGCTTGCAATGTGGAATTGCTGCAATAAATGAATAAAGGGTAATGGATTTGTTTATCTAACCATTCCAAAATCTGTTTATCAATTTCACGCTGCTCTGCGTGTGTGTGGGGGGGGGGGACATTGGGACGCACAATGAACTGGAAGTTGATCTGTCAGCACTATCCTTATCTTCAGGGCACATGTTTTTATTTTATTTGGCTTATAATTCCTTACTAAATGTAGTATTTCATCTCGATGTACTCTGTCTTTGATATGATTTAAATCAAATTCCTCTTCATTATAATTCGCTTCCGATAGCGAAGAAAGTGACACAGCGGTCACTTCCTTCGATACGAAAGAATTTCGATTGACAAATTAGTCAGTATTCTCAACACAGCAATTATAGGACTTGAACAGCGGAACTTTGTAACTGAACAAGAAATTATGTCTGTTTATAGGATTAAAGAAAAAGTATTATCACATAAAAAACAAAGCAACTTAAACAACTTACATTGAAAGAAATGTTTAATAAAGTAAACAAATAAATATTAAGCTTTTTTTTATAAATTTTGATACCCTTTAGATCATAATTGTTCTTTATTTCATAAATTAAGGTTTCATATTTTTAATTTTATAATTTCTGCATGCCATCTTACCAGATTTAACTGATGATCTATAATCCGGAAAAATCGATAATACGGAATCACCGAAGTCCAGAGAGTCCGGATTAACGACTTTTGACTGTAGTGGCTTATGTAGCCAAGTTTTAGAACAAACATTTTTCGTGAAGTTTTTCAGTTACAGAATAGATATTCCATTCTACATGTAGTTTTTTGCAAAAATACTCAAACAATTTTTTTCTTATTGTGTAAAAATGGGCTAAAAAAGACTGAATGGAAAGAATATTTTTGTCATTGAGATTGCATATAATCAGTTTGGAATGCATTTTACATTGTCTGAAAAATTGTCAAACTTTTGCTTATCAGATATGGGTAAGTCTTCCTAGGTTTAGAAAATTAATATTATTGTTTTTTTTTAAAAAGTCTAAAAGTTCCTTATACTGTTTTATCACTTCAGTTATCATAAAGCAAAGTATATATAAAAAGGATTGTAATTTATATCTGCCTTCTGCGTCATTCCTATTTTAAAAAATTCTATTCAGATTTTATTATTTTTTTAGCACTTTATTTCACATGTTATACAAGTAAATTAGTTCAGATAGTTGAATATCCAATATAATGACTGTTGCGTAACTGCTCTCGTACAGTAATATTATTTGATATCCTGTTTAACATTTTTATTTTAGTTTAATATTTTGGAAACAATGTTGTTAAAAATTTGATAGCAACTGTTAAGAAAAAAACGTTTTCTTTTTGAGTTGATGGAATTCAGATAATGTCCCTTTTTCTTTAGCTGAGAGTAAAAGGAGATAAAATTCTTTCTATGTAAATAAATCACTGCGTTGATGTTGAGAAAATTCTTGTTCCTTTCAAGAAGAAGCACATTAAATTTTACAGATAAGTGAACTATTTCCTTTGCATTTCATTAAGTAAAATACATTGATTATTACAGGTCCATAGATGGTAAATTTAAATTATCCGAACAATTATGTTAATTTTATTTATATTTTTATTTTTTTCCCTTTAACTATGACCTTTGCTGCTTACCCAGATAATTATTTTCCTAATTTTAATTAAAAGATGTAACTAAAATTTGTTACAAATTTCTCAATTTTTATTAATAATTATTTTTACAGGTATCATATTTTACAGTATATGGTGGACCAACATTGACACATGTTGTAAAAAATATTTTAAAGCACATTTTGACAGATGAACTTGCGAAAGAACATAACATGAAAGGTAGAGGGGAAAAGAAAGCATTTGAAAGTTATTCAAACATGTGCACAATGATATATTGTAAGTTTGGCTGTATGAAGTTTATCTTTAAGAAATGAAGAATTAAGTATATCTAAAACTAAGATAGTTTTTAAATTAATCAAAATAATTCTAATCTTTTATTTTTAGTTCCATTTATTCGAATATAAGAAATTTCCTTTCATTATGACTTTCTTATTCTTTATATATCTGTGTATTTCAGGCTATAACAAGATTGATGGCTATATTTTTAAGTGGTCATAGAATATGGCAAAAGTAACGATTTTTGCACTACAATGCATGGTAGAATGTGAAATGGGAAGAGGAAAACACAGTAAATATGAAGAAAATTGAAAATAAAAAGTCCGTGTTCATGGAGTATTAACAAGTATCATAATTATTGATATTTACAAGAATTGTTAAATGAATGACTACCAACTGCAAAACAAGCATCATAATGATGATGAAGTAGCAATGATCTGTAGCAATCATCAAAATTCTGGAAACAAGATCCTTGGAAGGGTCAGTTTTCATCGTGTAAATGAGATCTGTTGTCATTGTGATAAATGTATTGCAGCTGATCTTTCATTTGAACATTTCTTGTAAATATGAAACGTTATTTTTTGCATATATTTGTAATTAAAACAACTGTTCATTCTCCATATTCTTCCTACCTGCTGTGTTTCGGTGTTTATATTTCACATTTGACCTTGCAGGATATTAAAAAAAAAATTTTTATTTTGCCGAGTTCTGTCACTCCTTAATGCTGTGATGATAAACCTGCTATAATAAAAGCTAATTCATTTGACAAAATAGTGGCCATAGTTTCTAGCATGTAATTAGGCTTTGGGCCCTGTTGTTATGCATATGCATGTGTTATATATATGTGAGTGTTTAAAAAGATTGCACAATTAAGTATCTCTTGAACTCATTATCCTTGTTTAAGAAGTGAAACAACTTTCTTGGCTATGGTGTTTGGCCAGTTTCTAGCATGTATTATTAGGGTTTAGGCCTTGTTGTTATACATATGTATATGTTATATAGGGTGATTCTAAATTTTTTTTGCAAATTAAGAGGGGTGATAGTACTCATCCAGATGAACAATAATTACCATTGACCATAAGGTTGCATTCCACTCTGAGAGGTAGAAAAGAGGAATATTAGAATTCCAACCTGAACTTATAACAGTGTTGGAAGAGCGAACAAACGAGTCCAAAAGTTGCACAATCAGTTTAGTGAAAAACTCACAGAGAGTGCACAAAGGGATAAAACCGAAAAATTGGCTTTTGAGTGTTAATTCAAGTTCAGACTTTGATGGCAAACACTCAAATGCACATCTTTGGTTGGCAAGGTATCAACCTCGCAATTATCTAAATTATTAGTTGCAACAAGTTAATTATCTAAATTATTAGGGGGAAATTATCTGTTAGAGGAAAAAACTGGTGGTAGCAATTCCCCCCCCTTCACCATCTTCTGTCCTGTCCTCCTGGACTTGCTGTGCTTTCATTCTACTTGAAGCACTTTTCTATGGGACACGAAGTTCTGACAGTGGGAACACAGCATGACCTTTTCATGCTAATCTCAGCATACAGCGGAAGTTGGAATTAGTTGATAATATTTCGCCCTTGATTAGTTAATTAACTTGTTGCAATTATTTGCAAGGCTGACACCTTGCCAACCAAATATATACATTTGAGTGTTTGCCATCAAAGTCTGAGCTCAAATTAACACTTGAGTGCCAAGTTTTCGGTTTTATCCATTTTGTGCACTCTCTGTGAGTTTTTCACTAAACCGATTGTGCAGCCTCGTTCATTCGCTCTCCCAACACTTGTAAGTTCAGGTTGGAATTCTAATATTCCTTTTTTCTGCCTCTCAGAGTGGAATGCGACCCTTTTTTATATGGTAATTATTGCTCATCTGGATGAGTACTATCACCCCTCTTAATTTGTAAAAACAATTTAGAATCACTCTGTATATATGTGAATGTTTAAAAAGATTGCACAATTATATATCTCTTGAACCCATTATCCTTGTTTAAGAAGTGAAACGACTTTCTTGGCTATGGTAATGTGTGTGGTCATGTGACCTTTTCTAGTAGAAATGTGTAACATTTAAATTTTTATATGATCTAGTTGCAGGCAAAATTCCACTATGTAAGTTGTGGTTTATCCAAATAAAAGTCTTTTAGAAAAATAAAATAGAAATTGTTCCATAATATGCAAAGCTGAAGAATTCAAGGTTTGAATTCTCGAAATTTTGAGTTTAGGTTCCGAATTGGCTGTCATCAACATTATGCAAGCTATGTGACATAAATTAATCTAGAAATGGCACAGTCCAGAAAAGTTATCATTTTTAGAATACAGAGAGGAAATATGCTAATTAGGAATGAGGAATTAAAAGGTAATTAGTCATTATTCAAATGCTCATTATAGTCATAGGCCTAAATTAATGACTAATCTTTCAGGAGATATTCAAGCTTTCTGAAATACATTGTATATACAATAGGATTCATAAGCTCAAAAGAAACTGAGTCATAATTTCTAATTTTTTATTATTAAAAAATGTAAGTTTTTCCATCTTTAAATTTTTTTATAGCAATTAACTTGTGAATGGCTGTACTTCAATCATGTAGTACCAGTGAATCTGCTCAGTATACATTATCTCCTGAACAGCCAGTCCTAAACTTTCAGATCGTACAAATATATGTAAGTGGATGGAGAGTTAGAAACTGCAGCCATGAGTTTTTAAGTGATAAGAGTTATACTACTGAAACATATTCATTTCCAAAATAAGACTCTTTCAAAGCAACACACTTCTGCTAATGCTTATATAAATCTTTAAAGCCCACTTGTGACCCATTATCCCCATTCTTAAAGTTGATGTTATTCCTAATACAGTCAAAAGTTGTTAATCCGGACTCGTCGGGACTTCGGCAGTTCCGGATTATCGATTTTTCCGGATTATAGATCATCAGTTTAAATCTGGTAAGATGGCATGCAAAAATTATAAAATTAAAAATATGAAACCGTAATTTATGAAATAAAGAACAATTATGATCTAAAGGGTATCAAAATTTACAAAAAGAAAAAGCTTAATATTTATTTGTTTACTTTATTAAACATTTCTTTCAATGTAAGTTGTTTAAGTTCTTTCGTTTCATGTGATAATACTTTTCCTTTAATTCTATTAAACAGACATAATTTCTTGTTTAGTTACAAAGTTCCGCTGTTCAAGTCCTATAATTGCTGCGTGGAGAATACCGACTAATTTGTCAATCGAAATTTTTTCGTTTTCAATAACTTGTGTGTCACTTTCTTCACTACCAGAAGCAAATTATAATGACGAGGAACTTGATTTAAATCATATCAAAGACGGAGTACATCGACATGAAATACTACATTTAGTAAGAAATTATAAGCCAAATAAAATAAAAACATCTGCCCTGAAGATAAGGATAGTGCTGACAGATCAACTTCCAATTCATTGCATGCCACGATGTTCCCCCCCCCCCGCACCCCACCAAAGCGTGAAATTGATAAACAGATTTCGGATTTCGAAACATACTTTCGCTTTGTAGATCCTTTACATATCAGTAAATATATATTGGAAATTCTATTTGACATAATCGAAAGTTCAAGCTTACTTTTATAAAATTGCTGTAACAGTCAGCAAAAAATAATAAGCCGGATCCAATTCAAAGATTAAGGATCAACGCAATCTGCAACATTAACTGGATTAGATAATTTTATCTTAGCTTATACTGTTTGTTATACATTAAACGCGCATGTGTAAACGTATTATGCGCATGCGCACATGTATATTCGCAGCCGTAAAGGTCTTACGCGCATGCGTCAATACGATGCATGCGCAGAAAGTTTGTAGCTTTGAGGTCCGGATTATGGGTGTCCGAATTAACCACTTTTGACTGTAACAACTTTAGGCTTTGGCTGTTCTTCAGATGTCCTTTATTCAACCAACTTTGTAAATCTGAGCTCTTCTATATTCCAGAACTGATGTCTCATAAGTCAGCATACCATCTTAAGAAGCAGCATAGAGCGAGATCAGACAAGAGTTGTATGGAAGGATAAAATTGCTTGTTTTAGCAAGAAAATCAGTAACTAGAAGTGACTTTTGAGCAAAATTGCTTTGTGTGATAGATAATTACTGATGCATACAAATTAGAAGGTAAGATTTGATATGAAACAGTATCTCTGATGTCAAAAAGCACCTATGGCATAATCTTACCTTTGCTGTGATTTTATGAAACCTTTTCTTGGATGATGCCCATTTGCTATGTGGATTGAATAGAAAGCATTACTTTTCATTTCTTATGATTTCTCTAAGTTCCTGAGAGGTTTTGTCAGTGGTAACTATAATACTATTTGCAATTTCCATACACAGAGCAAGCTTATTTTTCAATAATGCACATGGGACCATGTTTTGACTGATCTAGAACAAAGATCATGTGCTACTATCAATTTTCATGTTATCATTGATTTCTTTGCCTTGATGACCATTTTCTAAATCTTTTGTTAGGTATGGCAACATGTGAAATGTTTTCTTCATTTTGTATCAGTGCTGGGAATCTTTCCTAATTGCCTTTGACACATTCTGTAAAACTGTCAGAAATACCAATAACTTTTGAGCCGCTTGGAGTGTTTTTACATAAATCTGCTTCGGCATTTCAAAGGTTACTATTGAGCATTATTCAGATACATATCTTAAATTTTCAGACTATTTATAGTGCAGTAATTGTAAAATTCTATATGATTTTAAAATATTTTTATGGTTTTTAAGTTATTTAAGTATTTAATTTAGTAATGAATAATTCATTATTAACTGCTCTAAAGCAAAATGATTGATGGAAAATACTTTGGGTTTAGATTGTGTTAATAATATTTGCTTATCATAATTTTGTATTTGTCATAATTTTGCTAAAGTTTTATCTTACAAGCTAATTTAAGTAGTGTGTGTGTGAAACACCTCATATTTGAATTATTTTAATGTTTTTGCTAGGTACTACTGTGAAAAATGCTCGATGCAAGAATGCCACTATTTCAGAAGTCATGAAGATTATTCAGCTGTGGCTACAACATTCACCAGATCGTTTAAAACTAGCAGGAAAAATTTAAGGTTAGATTTTTTACATATCTGAAAAGAAAAGCTAAATATAATTATTTGTTAAGTTTGATATTAAAAACATGTAAGAATCACTATCAGTTTTAAATGATTTTATGTTGTAAGTATTGCCCTTTTTAGGAGAGAATATTATTTTTAAATTTTTAAATGAAAATCGGAGAAAATCAATAATATCTAATAAACAATGCTCATTATCTTTTGGTTAAGTTTAGATGTTATGTTTTGTACATCATAATTCTTTTCTGAATTTCTCCTAATGTTTGTAGGCAGAAATGTTTAAACACTGGTTATTATTTTTTTCCATGGATAATAATTGTGGCTAATTATCTCATTGTGTACTGTTTTATCTTTAGTAGATAAGGTATTTCTTGCACTGAATTTCTTTACAATTCATGTTTTTATGTTTTCCAAGGAAAAAAAATATTTAAAATTTTTGTTTCATTTAAGGATGAATGCAGGATAAGCATTCATTCTGAAGTATTCACCAGTATGCAAAAGTAACTACAGAAAGGGGGTGGGGAATGAAACTGTAATCGAAAGTCATACTTAATGTTAATTTGACAAGATGCTCACAATGTATATTATTGGCATTTTAATTGAAATTAATAATAACAAAAGAATTTCTGTTGTATTTATGAAATTGAAGTAAATGGAATTTTGATTTCATTGATTCTTTTATGATGTTTGCTGTGAATAAGACTTTTAGCTGTTTTAATTTATCTAATACATATTAAAATTATTAGGTAATGTAAGACTGCTAAGTTGTGCTACTAAATTAAATTATATATATAGTATGTATAATATATCACAATTTCATGTGCCTTGTAAAAATGAAGCATATTTATTGAATAATTTTTAGATTTAATGAAGAATTATGGATACCACATCGAAATTTCCATTACAAATTTCTTTCCCCCTCTTTGAATATTGGGTACTGTGTACATCTGTTATGAAATCATACATGAAAATTTACTGTTTCAAAATACATTTGTACAGTTTTTCTGTGATAAATTAAATTTCATTCTTATTTCTGATTGCATTCATGGCTGCTGGTCTGTTCATGTGATTCTTCAATACTTTTCAGTTTGATATGGAAGTCAAATATTTTAAATGCTGTGTATTTTTATAAGCAATGTTGATTTGTTATGAAATGATATCAATGTCTGTGTGATAAATTCAATAAAATTGTTGCTCACAAACACCATAAACTATATTCATTTATATTTTATTATGGGACAAAAATTTTACCAAAATATTTTCTTTATGTCTAAAAATGAGATTTTAAATATACATGGTCTGTGCTTCATCTTCCTTGTCAGTGAAATTAGTTAAAGAAGTATACATGTTAGCTATGATATTAATAAAACATCTCATCTGTATAATATGAAATATATTTTTTTCATAGGATGAGTGTTAATGTGTGTTAAACACTTTTCATATTAATGATTTTCAAGGTAAGGTTTACTGCAGTCAACACATTTCACACATTTCATCAAATATATATATATGTAAAATATAAAAAAAAAATACGATGGCTTTGCTCTACACAAACACGCAACCTCCAATTAACTTTCTGCAATTTAGGATCTTCCCCCTAATATCACAATTTCCATATATAGTACAAAGTCTATAATCCGGACCTCACAAACTAACGCATGCTCATAATGTATTTACGCATGCGCGTAAAGCCAGTAAAGTGTTTACCCATGCATGCTTCCGATAGTGAAGAAAGTAACAGAGAACATTATTGAAAATGAAAAAAATTTCGATTGACAAGTTAGTTGGTATTCTCGACACAGCAATTACAGGACTTCAACAGTGGAACTTTGTAACTGAACAAGAAATTATGTCTGTTTATAGAATTAAATAGAAAGTATTAGCACAAAAAACGAAGCAACTTAAACAACTTACATTGATAGAAATGTTTACTAAAGTAAACAAATAAATATTAAGCTCTTTTTTTGTAAATTTTGATACCCTTTAGATCATAATTGCTCTTTATTTCATAAATTATGGTTTCATATTTTTAATTGTATAATTTCTGCATGCCATCTTGCCAGATTTAAATTGATGATCTATAACCCGGTAAAACCCCTAATCCAGAATCGCCAAAGTCCCAACGAGTCCGGATTACGGACTTTGTACTGTATATATATATATATATATATATATATATGGTAAATATGACAGATGTATATACAAGAGTTGGGGCAAAAGTCATGGCAACTATTTTTTTCTTGTAGATATGTGAACGAATCACAAAACGTATATGTGTCGTGTGGAAGTTCTGCAGGCATAGTGCGTATGCAGAACAACAGATGGAACAACAAAGAACTGTGGTAGCGAGGGCTCTGTAATCAATCAGTTGGTGAGTGTCGTGCGAGATGGAAGTAACCCGTGTTGAGCAGCGCGCTTACATCAAAATAGCCGTTCTCCGGGGGAAAAATGCGATGTAATGTCACAGTGAATTAGTAGAAGCCCTTGGGAATAATGCGCTACCATATCATACAGTAGCATGGTGGGTAGGAAAATTTCAGCAAGGACGTGTGTCAACCAGTGATGAGCAACATTCGGGACGACCGGTGAGTGTGCGGACCAACTTGGCATGTGCCATCATCGAGCACCTCATGGATGAAGACAGACGATGGACATTATTGGAGTTAGATAGGACAAGTGGCATCGAAAAACGCACCATCCACAGGATATTGCATAATGAGCTACAGCTATGCAAAATCGTTTCGCGGTGGGTACCGCATGCACTGACGGAAGTTCAAAGGTGGTGCGCTATGCAATATGCTCTGACAACTTTGCACGCTGGCTACAGGACGGGGATCAATTCTTGTCACGAATAATTGCCATGGATGAATTTTGGGCCAAGGCATATGAACCAGAACTGAAACGTCAGTCCCCGGAGTGGCAACATCCTGGATCACCAAGGCAGTAGAAGGTCCGTCAGAATCCTTCTCCAGTCAAATTGATGGTGATCGCCGCGTATGATGTCAGGGGTGTCATTGTTTGTCACTCATGGTAGAACAGTGACCGCACAGTACTACAGGGACTTCCTGGTGTGACAAGTACGACATGGCGTTCGGGATAAATGTCCGGATCTTGTGTAAAATGCAATAATTCTGCACAACAATGCAAGACCACATAAAGTAGAGTGTGTACGGCAGATAGTCCGACATTGGAAATGGGAAGAATTGGATCGCCCATCGTACTCTCCTGACCTTTCGCCCTGTGACTTTGATCTCATTCCCAAGAGTAAGGAATCAATACGTGGTAGGCGGTTTGCAACATGATAGGACATTGCTAATGCTGTGCACCATCAGATGACCTGATTCACACATGGTGTGGCAAATGCTGAGGCTGATGTTATTTAGCGCCTCCCACATCGTTGGCAGCATATGGTGACAGTAGCAGGGGACTACATTGAGGGTCTTTAGGCCTAGGTTTGTCATGTCAATTTTATGTGTATTGTGTTATCATTCTTTTGCATGGTGAAGGCCATATTGCCCTGTATACTACCGTAATAAATTCGTGTGTTACGATATTTCAGTGCTATTCATTGTCCACACATGTAGTTAAGACCTTGTCCTTTCGTCTGTATATATCACATTTTCCAACTGGACTGGTATTTTCAAGAAAAAAATAGTTGCCATGACTTTTGCCCCAACCTACGTATATGTGTATGAAAAAACTGGGTATTCTCCAAATAGGCAATCTACATTACTTAACTGTGTAGTTACTATACAGATCAATAGGTGGCGCCACTAAAATCATTGTTTTACACATTTTTTCCTTATGCTATTTTATTCAAATTTCCATGATCAGATTTATTATTATTTAGTATTAATGATTTTTTATGTTTCGCAAAATATTTATTTCTTTTGCTGTGTTTTATGCTGCATATAAGGAAACTTTGAGTGAGCAAATAAAAGGGTGAATTTTTTTTTTTTTTAAATTAGATTAGCTGGTTTAAATATTTCAATGAATTACTTGATATTAATATAACTAAAAATGAGCCCCTGAATGTTATGGATGCAGATTATATCAAGAATTTTGCGCATATGGTGAATGAAACAGATAAGAGGTAAGAGAAAATACACCTCATTTTGTACTGCTATATTTAGTTATTTCAAAACCTATTTACAAACAATTTGTTGTAGAGTATTAAAAAAAAAAGATAATGAATTTAATAGAGATAAATTAAACACTGTTGCCACTCGAAATAACAGTTATTTCCCTTGTTTATTATTTCACTTCTGTGTAATGTAAATGTGAAAAAAAATTAATTTCTATTTGAGAGTAAATTGATAACAAAGATTTGAAGACAGCATTTTAAAAACTCTTCACAAATTCAATGGAAAAATTGTATGCAAAAGAAATGATAAGCATAAACATTGCTTTTACAAACAAAAGTGTCTGAAAAAGATGTGGCGCCATTTAGTATAAAACTGATTAGCTAACTAATGAAATCCAGTAGATCACCATTTGGGACAATACCAAAAACTGTAATAGATTCTGCAGTTATTTTCAAATATTTCCCAAGATAGTTGGATTAATAAACATATTTGCTACCAAAGAAAAAATTGAATCTTTCTTTGATCTGAATTTTTTAAAAATTCAAAATTTTTATTTGTTCAAATACAAATTCAAGTTATGGCTGTGTACGATAACGGTCTGATTGACAGGTTGTTGATGGCATTTTCTTGGTGCATTTATAGGCTTAATTTTGTATTTAACTCTAAAATCTATCTTTGATTAAAATCTAGTTAAAATTATATCCTATAGTTCTTAATCATAATTTCAACGTATTTCTGTATATAATAGTGCCCTATTTTAGATGGAATCTGCTGCAAATTAAACATTGTTTTGTTTGAATCCCCCCCTTAATCAGCATTTGATCACAATGCAGATCTATAACAAAACCATTGATTCTGCCTGATTTTGATGTTCTATGAAGGTAGTTGCGTGAAGGAGGTGATGCTCAATCTGTGGTGGCTGCCGTTCAGTAGCATTATATAAACAAAATTTCAACAGAATTGTTTAAATATGTTTAAAATATTTAATAATAGAACACTTTTCTTTACTTACATAATTACATATAAAACAAACTTATGATTTGATTAATTGCATAACGTTTTCCACTAGTGATTATAATCTTCATTAACTTGGACAATAATTCATTGAAAATAACTCCAGTTGAAGTGTGGCAGGTTTATAAAATAAATGAAAAACACAGCATATCAGTTTTAGGCAGTTATACACAGGTTGCTGAAACTAATTTTATAAAAACTTCCACATTCATTCATGACTAGACAAATAGCAGTTTATACGTCCATTCTTTTGTTTACACGAAACAGATACTTTCTTACAGTCTAAAAAAATGTGGTGGTATTTCGATTCCTGGAATTTTACGATCTTAAAACTTTCAGAACAGTTATTATTTAAACAAAATATGTATGGAAGTTGTTCAAATAATATTTTTAGAAAGATGACCATGTATATGATGTTTGCAATTTCAGCTTTCAAAATATTTTTTCTTAGCATTTTACTCGTAGATTTCCATTCATTTAACTGTCTTATGGCTTTACCTTGATACATCTCAGAATTAAAATGTGTAGATTTTTAATAAACACTCTCACATATGATTTAATAAGCATATACGCAATGACTGCACTGCTTATGTGAATAACCTTCTGTTAAGTATCTGAAAGGAAATTCACGTTTAGAAACTTCCCAGTATTCTATTAAGCTCTATTCACATTCAACAACATTTGAGGCAAGTCTGAGTGAGATATAGCTTTTTCTTCTAACGTTCAGAACAATTGAAGAAACAACAATTGTAATAGTTCACTCGCGTGAGAAAGATTCTCCTACAGAGTGCTGCCACTTAGCTCTAGCTTCTAATTCAACCCACTGAATACAGATAGTAATTTTACTCAAAAATAAAGTTGTAAGAAAAATTCCGGGTAGCTAGCTTCGAGTTGCGCACAATTGTTGCTGATGAACCCTTTAGATCTCTTCAAGAATCTCAGTCTTATAGATCCGTCATGTGGCCCGTATATTCTCGTCTAGGTTTATTGGGTGGAAATGTCTGGACAATGTTCTCTGCCGCAGTGGTTAATTCTTTCTCTAAATTATCTGTTTCTGTAATGTCAGGTAATGAGACTGTAGTTAGTTTTGTGTCATTAGGGCTTTGTGTAGTTGCCAAAATTGTGTCAATAAATTCTTCATTTTCTTCTTTAATTGTCTGCACGGCTGAATCTTTCTCGTCTGTTCTGCATAGTTCATATTTTGTAGTTTTGCCATTTGTAGATCTAAGAGAGCTGAACATGACTTTAATATCCTGCTTAGTCCAGCTATTAGATACACCTTCGTGGCTGTCATCCCTTCCGTCGCTTTGCTCCTCCTGAAAATAAAAATAAGGAACATTTTAAATTCTCAAGTATTATAAATCATATGGCAAATAAATCTCTGATTCTGTATAAATTTAATTTCAAAATACATAATTTCTTTAATAGAAAAGCATACCTATATAATCAGTAAGTCCATAAAAGTTACTACGATAAATTTATCAACTCTACAGTTTTATTTCATTACAAATATTATTGGCATTTTTGGAAATTTGATATTCATTTCAAATGCTGGAATTCTCTCTTTTCCTTTCTCGCATAACACACAGTGTATCCACAAAAGTTCTTACTGGGCCTTACGCATACAATCAAATATTAAAAACCCCAATTAGAGAACAAAGAACAGAATCAAAATATTAGAATATTTGAATGTCATTGAAACGTTATTATTAGTTGATAAAAAAATCTCTATACATCAGTCAATCAATATAATATGAGCTTCAGTCAATCAATACAATACGTTAGTTTTATCCAATGATTCAAAATACAAATTTTGATAACGCATAGAACCAAGTGGTTGAAAACTAATTGGATATCCTCTTGATAAAAATGTCTTAGAGATACGAGTTAAATATTATACAAATTAAAGATTAATTTCCATTTTCAGACTTTAAATTAAATTCATTTATCATCTTGTGGCTAAAAAACATTGTATTTGCAAAAATATCACAACTCTACTAAAAAGCGTGTACATTTTTAGAATGCTGTGTATTTCCTTCAGTTGATTTTTGAAAATTGTACAAAAGATGCCATTTAATATGATCGTGGTTAGTTTTAGCATTCTAGATATTGTTATCAGTTTGCCAAAATCTCGCCCATGTGTATACAAAAACATGAAAAATATATTGCTTCTCGTGATCAACAATTCAGTTAATATTGTTGTGTTCTACAAGTTCATGGATTTGGAGTAATTGATGTTAACAATTGATGAAGAATCAAAACACAATGTATTCGCCAGTAAGCTTTATTACACAGGACAGTTCCAAAGACACATTTACACTCATCGAAAAGCTATGACAAACACGCTGAAACAATCAGCAACATGGCCTTCAGGCTATAAGAAGACAGCTTCACAGCAAACCACTAAAGTACAGCACTTGACTTGGTCAGTCGCTGCCAAGCTCGGAACTCAAGACACATCTTTCTCCCATACATGTAAACCTTAACCTACCTTTGAGAATATTTCGAGAAAATTGCTAAAAATGTGTTCTATAATTCTCTGACTTTGTCTGTGACATATCACCAATTTAGTCGCCAAATCTGGCAACTCTATGTCTGCCATTGACTCATGCTGCTTAGCCGGAAGAATTCTTTCTCCACTTCCCTGGAGAAGCTATGTTTTCGACATGCTTTGCGGGAAAGCTATCTTACCATGCAGTCGCGGGGCATTTCCCAACAGTGATATTTATAACAACATGACAAACATTCAAGAGATTCCATTCAATAAGATTTTCATGCATATTTAACGTTCTGTATGAGCATAATATCTTGGGCCACCAGTGATGCTTGGATCTTATTTCGCATATGATAGGATGGAACCATGGAGGAAAACTAAATCTATCTTTAACCTACCTTTGAGAATATTCCAGAGAAAAACCGCTAAAAATGTGTTCTAGAATGTTCTCACTCTGTCTATAGGACATATTGTTAATTTTGTCGCCAGATGGGTGATTGTGCACCAAATCTGGAAACCCTTACCTGCCATTGACTCATGATACTCAGCCACATACTTCTTTTTCCACTCTGCCAGAGGAGCTTCGTTTTCGACCCTCCTTGTGGGGAAGCACATAAGCAAAATGTACACTACTAGGACAACAGCTTGAATTTGGTCAGTGACAAACCAGATAACTGTCACCATTAACTCCGCCTACAATGATGATGTCACTAGACCTGAAATTTGCTTTACTGACATTTTTCATAGCAGTTTTGTTTTTTTTTTTTTTAGTTTGCAGTTATGACCTTTGTTTTGAAAATTACCGCCACTGAACTTCCTGATTCATTTGAAAATGAGGTAGTGGAACCATTAGATGACACTGTTACAATAAGAAATAATTTGAAAATTATGGAATTATGGAAGATATCAACAAATGGATATGAAAATTTGCTCAGAAAACAAATACTCAATGGAAAACCAGAACTTCAAATCCAAATTGTGAACATCTTTATTTGTTCATAAGTACATAATCATTATTTATTCATTTCCTTATTTTCACAAATTTAAGCATGCCTAAATCATTATGCTATTGTTACATAATATATTGTGGCTTAATTTGCATAATTATCTAACAATTATGATTATATATAATTGTAACTTATTGGATTAAGATATGATTAAGTAATTTAGCAATAAACAGATTAAGCTTTTAACTTATAATTAATATTTAAATTTATTTAAATATTAATATATTAAAAATAAGTTTTCTATATAAAAGAATGTTTTGTTTTTACTTATGTTTAAAATGACAGTGTCAGGGAATATTTTTTCTAAAGTAAGGATCTTGTTTAGTTATGTTCGTAATGAGTAACTTAACTTGAAAAGATTATCTTACTAATTTTGTTTAAGACAGTTCTTTTAGTTTAAATAGACTAATATCATTCTATTAATTTAGTATTGTTCGAGACTTATGGTCTAGCTGCACCAGAAAAATAATTTAGTCCTTACTTGGAAAAAGACAAAACACTCTCACTTATTTTAGTTACTATTAATTGATAGTATATTGGTTTATTCTTCTTGACAAGACAATTAATTTACAGTCAATGACATTAACTACTTTTTCAGTACAGTGGAACCTTGAGAAACGAGTTGTTTCACATTGAGCTCATATAGCAAATTTCTCGTATCTAGAAACAAACTTCCCCATTGAAAACAACAGTAATCCAGTTAATCCATTCTGCACCCCCAAAAATATCAACATATAAATCAATTTTCCTAATAAATAACACTGGTAAATAATACCTGGTGTTTTTTTTTTTTTTTTTTTTTTTTTTTTTTTTTTTTTTTTTTTTTTAGAAGGCCCAGGTACAAATTCTTAGCCATAGTGCAAATGATAGCTTCCGACACCGAATTGCCTTTTAAGTGCTTCTCATTAATCCACATCAACAAAAGCTTCTCAACATCTTCTAGGAGTTTTGGACGGTGCCTGGATATAACAGTAACTCCTTTGGCCACATCAAGTTTCTTAACTTCTTTCTTCTTCTTCAGAATAATGCAGATCATCGATGTCCAGCAGCCGTAAGTCGTTGCCAATTCCGTCACTCTTACACCACATTTATGTTATCTATGATTCCTTTCTTATTTTCAGTGGCCATGGCTTCCTTTTTTTCTTTGCAGCACTATCTGAGCTAACAATCTTTTTGGGAGGCATGGCAAAGTAATTATTTTCATGTTAAATGTAAAAAATAATTAGCTTACAAGCGCACAGATTCTTAGATCAAAGAATGCTGAGTGATCCGACAAGGGAATTCCCCAAGTCGGGCCGGATTGAGAAACGCGCCATGCATGCCAACACTACTCGTTACTCGAGTCAGTACTCGTATTTAGAGACGAATTTTTCGCTGATACTTTCCTTGGATCTTGGATTTCTCATATATAGAGGTGCTATCTCAAGGTTCCACTGTACTTGAAATTTTCACTCGTTTTGTGTTTACTGTTTTTTGTGTTTTTCCAATTTAGGGTTTTTCTTTGTTGATTTTTAATGATTTTTACTGCAATAGAGGTCTAGATAATACTAATTAAAGTACTGACATTTTTTTTCTTCTCATAATTCATGGTTTTATTTTAATTTCTGTTCCTTGGAGACAATATAAGAAAAACTTTTTCTAGGAATAAATTATATATATATAACAATAAATTTTATATTTATGTTTAAAATATATAACTATTATAATTTTATTTATTAATAATGATTAATAACAAAATTATTAATTATTATTATGTACAATATATTGATGTTTGTTAATAATGATTTATAATAATTATACATAATTTATTAATATTTTATCTTCAATAAATTAATATAAAATCTGTATTTTTTTCCTTTAATTAACATTACTGATCGCTGGGAATTGCAGAAACTAAAGAAACTTAAACTGATAATCCCAATATTTTCAGAAAGCAATTTGCATCATAGTTCTCACAGGAAAATTGGTAGAAAAATGAGCTGAAACTGTGACTCAAAAAGTGCAGATTGTAAAGCTTTTGTGAAAATAATGATGAAGAAATACATAAGCTATGTAAGATGCAAGGATAAATTTGCCAGAGTAAGTTATGTATAGATTTAAGTTAGCTTTAAGTTTCTCTCATCCATAGCCAACTGACAAATGAAAAACTGTGACTTCCTTACATGCATTTTTAATAAAAATATGTCAATTGCAAGAGCACTTGGACAATCTTGTCTTTTTGAGGAGCAAAAATGTTTTGCTTTTTGCTTCTTCAAAATGTCATGCTTTTTACATTGCCATGTTTCTGTTCCATTTGATATAAAAGCAGACTTAAATTTATATTAACCTACTTTATCTTACTGTAGTTTTATGCATATAAAAGTCAGGTTGTTTCATAATTTGTGTTTTGTTTACTTTTATAATACATACATATATGTGTGAGTGTATAAGTACATATTTCTTACAATAACACTACTCAATCATCTGCCTGGAAAAACATCAGTAAGCTTGTTTGGGAAGCATTTTTTTAATAAAGCAGTGATAATTAGGTATTGTATTTCACCATACATTGCCCTTCTCACTTGGCATACATAGTCCATTCTCACCAACTGACTGGATCAAATTTTCAGTGAAGGATTTACGTATAAGCTACACAAGCTATATAGCTTAGGGAGCCCGCTTCAGGCATGAAAGTGCCCCCCCCCAAAAAAAATTAATAAAATATCAACCTTTTAATAGAAAAAGTATTAAACATATACATATAATTAAACTAAAGTAATACTTGTACTTACTATTTTGCTATTAATTTTATCTTCCACTTGTAAAAAAATATTTAAAAAAATCAGTAAATCACCAAGAGATTGTAATGAATTAACCTTCTTTAAGATGCTCTTTATGTAACTTAATTTAACAGTTGATACATGAATACTGTACACAACATTACAACACCTAATATACATATTTATGTTACATATTACTGCCCATTTTCAGGCAATGAAAAGTTTTAGAGATAATATATATTGGCTCAATCCTGATTAAAAAATTTTAGGGAAAAAGCTTTTTCTTTTTTGCTACTTTTGCAGCCAACTTTTCTAATTTCTGTTTGCGAGCTAGTCTCAATTTCTTTTCAGCAGCTTTTATACAATCCATTGATACTTGTTTATTTTCTGCAATGTTTAATTGCTTTTTTTTTTTAGATTCTCGCTCCTCCTTTTTTATCTCTAGCTCTTCTTTGTACAGTTTATGAGCATTCCTTAAATTTTTACATAGAGTTTTGTATACTGGAGAATGCAAATGGTCATCCCTTTTAAAAAATTCCAGAGCTGACTTATTGCAACTCAAAAATTTGTATTTTACTATTTGTATAGCGGACAATGTGTCTATACTCATGCGGCCACACCCCTTGTCTAACACACTGCTCATAGAACTAAAAGCCCTCTCAACTTGTGGCCCATGGAAACAACTTAAAATAGCTTTTACCATTTTGGATAAAGCTTGATAACTGCCATCTGCAAATACTTTGGTCCACCATTCATCAAGTCTCATTATTTTTCCATCTATATTTAATGGTAAAAGCTAATTTTTTATCAATTTGGTATTTATGCACTTCTAAATTATATGAAATTTTGTCTTCTTGTGTCAAAACATTCTGGATTAATTCAGGCAATCTTTTTAACTTAAGCAGGGTACTATGGTGATCTCTGGCTGTAGGATCAATTCCTGATATGCTTTTTAATAATGGGTTGTTCAATGGCAAAGTCTTCTGCAGATATTTTGCACAGCTGATGAAAGCTTCAGTGGAATTTTTAAAAAATTCTTTAACATATGTTTCCCTAAATCTTTTTGAAATAAGTGCAATTGTAGCTGCTCCTAAATGCATATTCTTTGGGGATAAAAGATGAAATTCATCTGCAATACCTAAAGTAAAAATTTCTGAGATAGATTTATTTTGGAGAAATTCTGACTTAATAAACAGTGCTAAAAAATCGATAGCTGCTTCTGCTCATCATGCAATTTATGTATTAAAGGCTCTTCTATTTGAAATAGACAAACATACTTTTTTAATAATGGCAATACAGACACATAAAATGGGTAATTAATTGCAGTTTTTTCCTGTCATAAAATAATTTTGAAATTATTCTCTTTTTTTTTTCGTTTCCTCCCATGATTTGTCAAATGCTTTTGCTGTAAATACCTGTGGATATCCTTAATACGTTCTCTGCTTTCATTGCTCAGATTTCTTTGTTTATAGATACTGCAACATATATTAAAATACAATAATCTGTCATGCTGATTTAAAAATCCATAATAAAAAATTGTTAAACAATCAAACATGAGTAAATTACTCAATGTAGCATCATATATGGACAGCCAGCGGTGTTTAATAAAATGTTCAATAGCAGTATATTTGACATTTTAAATCACACATATTTCCTCTAATTTTTCTTTTAAATCAACAGATAAGTTAAAATCATTATATATATCTCGCAGGTAATCTTCTACCCACCCACCAAGTGGTTTAGATAATACCTTGGATGCATTATGTATATGATGGCAAAAATCTCCATCAATATCTAACAAATGAGGAGCCTTCTCATTATGAACACCTAATAATAATAAACTCGTAATGAGAAGGCTCCTCATTCTAATCCAGACTTTGATCCTCTCATTATATTGCAAGAATCCATCAAAACAGACATGAGATTCTCAAATGGCAGCTGATTTTTGTCAAAAAGAGACACATTTTTTTGAAAGAGTTGTTCAGCAGACACATTAAAAACATTAATAGATATTAAATGCTCGACCACTACTTTATTGTGTTCTGTAGAAAAGTAGCTGGCTAATATGCACAAAACTCTCATTCGATTACTACTTGTAGCTTCATCAATATTTAATGAAAATTTAAACTTTTTAAAATTGTTCACAGTTTCATTGAGAAATGTTTTTGAGAGGTCTAATCTCATTTTATATGAAGCAGTAGTGCGAGCCATTGAGAGCTGTGATAGTGCCTTCTTATCAGATGCCATTGCTTTGGCCAAATCAATTATCACAGGTGCTACAGTATAAGGCAAATTATATTCAGCCATAACTCCAAGCAGTTGACCCTCTAAGGTGGAAACTCGATCACAAATTGGAATACTTGGAGCTGCTAATTTTTCTTCTATTTTTCTCTCCTGAATGCTGTCTGTGTCTGTCAAAGATGAATATGATGATGGTATCCTGTAATTATCTCTTTTCACTACTTCTCTCCCACAATGTTTTTTGCTTTTAATATGGCTGCTAATAGCAACATATCCCCTTTTTCCATAATATATTAGATCAGAACACAATGCACACTTCACTTTTTCACTGATATCCACTTTCTGAATGCAACTGCCAACGACCACTTCCATTTTTTGTCCATTCACATGAATTTTTACGAAGTTTTTCAGCCATGCAAATCTGAACTTATTTTTTTTCTTCACTATCTATACACCGAGCTTTGTGCTTATGATTCGGATTTAAGATATTCATACTGAAAAACTTACAGCAAGAAACAAAAAAGCAATAACATAACGATCTATGCTCTGAATTACAGTATGCCACTTTACACACGCTAAAACTGGCACATGCTCTGGATAACATCAGTAGGGTATCCGTATGTCCGACAGATGGCGCCAGCACCAATCACTGAAATTATTGAAATCAGCTCTCCTTTGACGGTCGCTTGCTCTTCTTTGATTCAATATTCGTACACATCTAGTTCTGCCTTTCCACATAAGCCCCACCTACTTTGCCTTCATGTGAAACAACGCATTTTGCGATTTCTGGCATGATGTACCCTTTTTTTTTTACAAAGAAAAGAGGAAGAGAGAGAGCATGTCCTCCGTTTACCCCCCCCCCACACACACACACACACATTTGTCGGTCGCGATTTCTCAATGGTTCTGCATCGATCTCAGAAACAGCCCGGGTGACGTTCAAAAAAGCGGAATTCCGTGAAAACGTGAAAAACTTTCATGCCTGCCGCTTTCTTGTGGCCCCCCAAAAACCCTCTAGGTATCAAAAAATCATATTTGGCACTGACATATAATAGCTGGACTTATAAAGGGCCCCATATCTCAAATAGCTTAGGGCCTTATCAAGCTTAAATCTGGCTCTGCTAATTTTGTATTGGAGCAGTAGAATAATCCTTAATATTCCAAAACAAACATTGAATCGTTTTACATATATACAAAAAATACGATGGCTTTGCTGTACACGAACAGGCAACCTCTAAGTAACTTTCCGCAATTTCAGGATCTTCTCCCTAGAGCAGTGCTTTCGAGAACATTCGGGCATGTTACGTAACCGCTGCTATAAACGAAGAGTTTGCACCATTTTTCCAGACTGACTGCACCCTGCCATCGTTGCCAAAAGACCTTGCCATCCTCTGTTGCTTCTTCTTCCCTTTGTTAGAATAGTTATGAAGTTGAAAGCTTAAATTGAACATTATTTTAATTTAAATCATTGTTGGATATTTAGTTTTGGAGAACTTGAAAGAATAATGATCTGCCATTTGCATTGAATAAAGATATGTCGCTATAAAGTTAAATTCTTCTGTGTCTTCAATTCTGATGTTTTCCACTCCGCCATGACCACACCTGTACTCTGATGTGACCTGATTGCTAAGCTCCATTATTTCCAATGCCGATCTACTGAAAATATTATATATATATATATTGATTCCAAAAAACTAAATGCACATTCAAAGAACGCACTTTGCAACGCGCAACAGCAGAATGTAAACAAATGTTTAGTATTGTGACATCATTCATGTGGATAGAGTTAATGGTGACCCTCATTTGACCTGTCATTGGCCAAATGCAAGTCATTGTCCTAGCAGTGTACATTTTGCTTATAAGCTGTGGGGAAAGCCTGTCTCACCGGTCAGCTGCTGGGCATTTCACAACAGTATGATCTAGCTCATGCGGAAGGGGGGTGGGGGAAAGGAAACAATAACTGAAATAAAGTCATCAAATAAAAGATAAACTTTCCAAATAAAGTCGAAAGAAATTTCAAAACTTTCCAAGTAGCAGATAAATGTCACCAAGTGAGAGGTTGAGTCGCCAAACAACTTGGTTTTGATCTCAGTTAACTATTTAAAACTAGGCAAAAAAGCAACATCAGTTTGATGTAGATTTTGAATAACTGTCTATTTTGAGGGCAATCAGATACACATATTTCTTTGTCAGAAACTCAATAAATAAATAATCTGCAATAAAATTTTTACGACAAACTAGGGTTGCTTTTTTGCATAATTCAATATTTTAAATTGGCATTTCTCTTCCATTAAAGAACACCCTCCTAGTAATGAGATTAAGGGTACAGCATCAGACAAATAATTTCCAGGAATGTTATGAACAGTTTTTTTGCGTTAAAGACATTATGAATCATTCATAAACAAACTAGCCCACCAGCGGCCGAGTGGTTAAGTCGCTGAACGCTGGTAGTTCGGTCCGAGATTCGAATCCCGTGAACGGGCTAGCTGCATGGGCATTTTCGTGGTTTTCCCCATGTGTAACGTGTATACGAGCCAGTTTCCCTTAGAAAGTCCTCCACAAAGGCATCTCTCCCCTTAGGCAGATAGCCCTGGAGGCTTTGTCATAATCACACACACATAAACAAACTTTTGCATTTTCATAATTACAGTGATATGAAAATACTATACATGCTTATGGCTTTGTAATGCATTGAATGCATACAGAATTGATGATAGCTTGACGAAATTTATTCCCCCATAACACTTTACAGTTCTGGAACTCTCTGCACAAAAAATCACATTACAGCTGTTCTACAATACAATCAGTAGTTATTACTTCAGACTACTAAGAATGTTGAACACAAGGCAATACAAAAAGCTGCAAGTGCACACAGTGATCCCTCAACACCCTCAATAACCGGAGCTTAACTCTCAACGCAACTCTGAATTAAACTGAAAACTTCAAATTATTATATGTGTATTGTCAGAACTATTACACATTCATGTAATTTTGCTGACTCCATGATAAATAAGCCCTAAGGTACATGATAATAAAATGTTTCTGATGTGGTAATCTGGCTAAGGAAAAAATGGAGGGTGAGGTGGCCGAAAAGCCAAAAATCAGAGAAGCAATCTGAGAGATAAAAGAATTAGAATGTCATTGGACTGCATGGGTGGAAAACAAAGCGTAGAATCATTCAACACAGGTGAAAATAAAAATTCTAATTACAGTTTAAAAAAAAAGAGAGAGAGAAAAGGAAAGAAAGAAAATCGCATATTAATACAAAAATTGGAGAGAAAAAACAAAATAAGGAAATACAATTCAAAGCAAAACTATATACATAAGATTCAATCCGTGTGTAAGGTGATTAAATGGTGAAATCGTGATGATTATCAATGATACGGTGAGCCGCCAGAGGTCTGGTAAATCTATCTTCATGTAAAATTTTATAATTGAAAATAAGCTGAAAAACTGATGATTTATCCGGTCTTATATAGTTTTACTGAAGGGCATATACAATTACAGTTACATAGGGATTGGATTAAAATGTTGCCAAATGGTTGCCAAGTTTGGCAATCTATTTGATGTGAACTAAGAAGCAATAATAAATGTGACTTTATTTGGCTGGAAGTTCAAGTGGATTTTATGGAGCACTAAATTTACCTCACACAATCTACTATTATAACAAAACGGAACAAATACAATTGGTTTAGACAATTAAGAGCTGTCTGAGGCTATTACTGCTTTGTCAGCTGGTAAGGAAAAGTCCATTTCTATTATTAATAACTTGATGAGTTTCCTAGTAAAACTCATAGCATAGACAAAATATTTTATTTATAGAATCTACGCATTATTATTACGTTTAATGTAACAAATTTAGTTTTTATCTTCAATATTATATTTTTGCGAAGAAATCTTTAGCGATTCTTGAAGTGATAGATTTCAGACACATGATCACATTGAGGTACACATAAAAATTTTCTTATTCATAGAATCACTTCAAGTTTGAATTCATAATTATAGATTTTTTCAGAAGTTTAACAAACCTGTTATTCCAATAAGTGAAGCTGAAAAATTTGGGTAAAATTTTTAATTCAAGAAAATTCGAATTTTTAAAAAAATGTAGTATATATTTAAAAACATCAGTGCCTTAATTCATTTCCTCTTAGAGAAAAATTTAAGTAAGTTTACTCAATACATTTCAACGAGTAATATTATAAAATAAAATTTAAGACAGGATGGATAGAATTTTATAAAAGGAAATGTTGAAGAACTCGTTTTGAGAGAAATGCGAAAAATGGAAAAAGTGTATATATTCCTCCTTTCTGCATGTCTTCGTGGTGTATAGGTAGCACACTCGGCGCCTATTCGAGAAGTCCAGGATCGAGTCCCGGCAAGAGCACAGCACATTTTCCACATCTTACATATTATTAATAATCCAACTAGTTTCCTAGTAAAACTCATAGCATAATAAAAATATTTTATTTATAGAAATAACACATTATTATTACATTTAATGTAAAAATTTAGTTTTTGTCTTTAGCATTACATTGTTGCGTTCTGCGGGTTCATGGATCTGCAGGGATTGATGACAACACTTGATGAAGAATCAAAATACAATTTATTTGCCATTATTACCCAGAAGAGTTCCAAAGACACGTTTATAGACATTGAAAACCTATGATAAACACGCTGAAACAATCAGCAACACAGCCGTCAGGCTATAATGGTGAAGACAGCTTCACGGCAAATCACTAAAGTACAGCTCCTGACTCGGTTCAGTCGCTATCAAGCTAATCTCTGAACTCAAAGCACTACTACTCTAGATCAGGGAATCATCTACTAGAACTCAACATACTCTAGATCAGGGGTTCCCAACCATATGCCCTTGCTCTAGATACTCTTCTACTCCGCATACGGACAGGGTGTATGTGTATATGTATATTAAAAAGGCTTCTCTGTCGCTACATCTTTTTCTCCTTGAAAGGGGGGGATATGTAAGCTATAATAAAATATGATGGCTATGTTAAGAAATAATTGGTGACCTTAAAATTGACTATTCTAAATTTTATACACTCCCCCTAAGTTCATCCTTTCTCCCAAATTTGAGATCTTTCCAAATTACATAACACTGCTTGAAAAAGATAACTAAAACTAAAATTAACCAATCATGGCTTAGCTTCATATATGCACCTATGTAGTATAAATATTGTGTCGTGAGCAATGACGCATTCCTTTTTTCCTGACTTCTGCCATGCAAAGAACTCTGTGCCGCTTATGCTTTCCTGCCTACAATGACGTTGTATCTTTTTACCCGTGTATATAAAAATTTATTGTATTCAACGATGATTGAAAAGTAATATGTCTGCCAAAGAGATGATTTGAGATGTGTAAAAGTAAAGATGGTGATTCTTCAATTCAGTTTTGCTAGCAACATCATCAAGCCTTCACCCTCAGCCACTACTGTCATCTCAGCCACCACTGTCTTCGAATGCCAGAAACTAAAGTACCGGATTCACGACTACGCACGTAAAATATTACATATATACAGGGTGTCCCGTTGTTGTTGTTGACAAACTTTTGGGGAAGGTAGGCACATCATTAGGTTTAAGAATTGCATAGGAACCATTGCCCAGAAACGTCACTCTATGCCGCCAGGGAGTGCTAGTGGATTGCCTCATTCGAGCGGTAGGCACCATACGAAGAGCATGGAACACTATACGAACGTAGAACCTCTAGACATGCACTTAGTGTACAGCATAGCTTAGGGTAATGGACGAGCCGCTACACCGATTTATCGAGAACGTTTTCCCGACAAACATCAACCACACCACAGTTTGTTTGCACGTCTGCATCAAAATTTTTACGACTACGGGTCATTAAGAAACGGCAAGACAAGTGAGGTCAGGCCACGACCAAGTCGCTCGGTCGTTAGGGAAGAAAGTGTGTTGGATATGGTGGAGAGTACTCCAAAGACCAGCATACATGACATTGCCTCTCAATTAAGAATGTCTCGTACCAGTGTCCAGCGTGCCTTGAACGCCGAGTTCTTCCACGTCTTTTGTCTCAAAAGGTTTCAGTTACTGCTCCCAGATGACCATCCTGAACGTCTGCCTTTCGCACAGTGGTTATGCAAGAAATTGCCCGTGATGTTAATTTTCCAGCTTATGTGTTGTTCACGGATGAGGCTATATTCAACAGAGATGGCATATTCAATCACCAGAATCAGCATCTGTGGGCTCAAGAAAATCCCACGGTTTGCGGCATCACATGGCAAAACAACATTTCAAGGTTAATGTGTGGGCGCCAACTCATTTTGGACTGGATGTTCGTAGCCATTTGAACAGATCATTTCCGCATCGATGAAATGGGCGTGCTGGACCCACGCTCACCGGATTTATCGAGCCTTAATTTCTTTTTGTGAGGAGTCATCAAAAGTGTCATGATCCTGTTGTGTCTGAAATGGATCTCGTGGCAATACTCGCTTGCGCAGCAGCTACAATCAAAAGAAACTCGCAGTGTGTTTGAACATGTCCGTCAATAGTTCGTTGGTGTCAGGCATGTTTGGTGTCTGATGGTGCATCTGTTGTAACATTCAAGCTATCGTACACCATTTGTATTCATGTCCAATAAATGTTTCAAATTAATCACGCTCTTGTTTCCTTTCCCATCTTCTACCTCTGCTGCCACTTAAACCTCAATCACATGCTACGCGGGCCTTGATGTCGAAAGGGACAATTCTAAGAAACTGCACAATTCCAGGAAACCCACGTAGCTAGGTTACCATTTTCACTTACTACAAAGACTTGAACGCCAAACACTAATCGATTATCACTCAGTTTGGGATCACGTGATGCTTCAGAAACAGAACTTTCATCTGATTGGTTGTCTCTACCCGGGACAGAGGTCCAGTCGAGATATTTTCAGTGAGGTTTGAAAAAATTCAGCATAGTCGCAACATCGTTTCCATAGCTAGGCAGAACTTTGCTTCAGGCTGGGCTCTTTTTTCTAGGAAACCTCCCCTTTGAAACAGTGCTACCAGAATCTCATTTCTCAGAAAAGTCCCGTCTAGCAGGGACTATCACACTTGTGATAACCTCTTTACTCATGACATTTCCCGGACATGGGTTCCTATGCAATTCTTAATCCTTATGATGTGCCCCACTTACCCCAGAAGTTTGTTGCAACATTTACGGGACACCTTGTGTATATATATATAGCTTTTAACCTGCCTTCAATAGCATTCTCGTGAAAACTGGTAAGAATTCGTTCTCGCCCTGTCTATGGCATATCACCAATTTTGTCGCCAAATGGGCGATTTCGCGTCAAATCTAGCAGCCCTAACCCCGCTTTCCGGGGAAGCTATCTCACCGCAGCTGGGCATTTGGTAACAATATTTTCGCAAAAAAATCTTTAGAGGTTACTGAAGTGATAGATTTCAGACACATGATCACATTTAGGTACACATAAAATTTTTCTTATTCATAGAATCACTTCAAGTTTGAATTCATAATTACCGGTTTTTTAGAAGTTTAATATACCTATTTTTTTTTTCAACACGTGAGGTCAAAAAATTTGGAAAAAATTTTTAATTCAAGAAAATTCGAATACTTAAAAAAATGTAGCATATTTTTAAACACATCAGTGCCTCAATTCATTTCCTCTTAACAGAAAAGTTTAAGTACGTTCACTCAATTATAAAATAAAATTTAAGGCTGTTTGATGGATAGAATTTTATAAAAGGAAATGTTGAAAAACTCGTTTTAAGAAAGAGGGGAAAAACTCGCTTTATCAACTACATTTAAGAAATTTTTTGAATTTCTAGCACCATAATCATATTGTGACGACTGCTCTGCTGCTTCATATTTCCTTTTATTTCATCTTTTAGAGACTGTTGACTTTCTGAATGATTTCATAAATCATTGTTTCATCTTTGAAGAAGGGAACATGTCAATTTTTCGAAAAGTATTATGTGCATTACTGTACATCTATATAAATCTTTGAAATTTTCAGCTCTTCAATTTGCCAAGAAGTTCTTTAAAATATATAACTATCTCCTCTCAAGAATTATATGCTAACACATCTATATTTAGAAGCTGTGGACCTCTAAGAAGTAATTGTATTGCTAACAGATAAAATTCTGAAAAGAAATGGTTATGCATAATACCATTGATATAAACAGAGGCTGTGACGATCCTCATTTTTGATGGAACTTAGAGGACTTCCTGTTCCAAAGAAAACTAATCCCCAGGACAAAACAAAGGAAGTGCGCCCTTGTACGGTTTCCTTTCGAACTATCATTCAATATCCGCTAAATGACCGGAAGGTAATTTAATAGAAGAAACTCGTAAGGACACCCCCATGTGCAGTTTCCTTGCTAAATTAGCGTAAAAGGAAAGGAGGTCGCACCAAGCGACTGTCAGAGCTGCGTCAAGCAGAAATTTTGTATGTTATGGCCGTACTGTATTGATGTTTACTTTTTATTAATTAAGAGATCTTTGTTAAGTTTTAAAATAAATTTTAAAAGACCACTGGTCTGATTATTCATCCATCTCGGATGACCTTACGGAACAAGGCTAATAATTAGGAAAAATACAGATAAGCCTCACTTGAAAGCTATTTAAAAAGTTTTTTTTTAGAAACGAGATATACCAGTCTTAATTTATATCTGTAATCTTAATTTGCTTGTGTTTTGTATTAAAAATCTAACCATATCCATAGTTTTACAATCAGCAATGTTCATTTTATATTTTTAATATTAATTTTGAAAAATCGTTTTTTGAAGGTTAATATGGTACTCCTCTTAAATTTCTACAATATAAGGACGATAATCTAATATAATACATCGAAATATTATATAATATATATTTAATATTATATAAACTAGTATAATACATTGGAAACTGTTTATTAATATACCCGCTTTCTATATATTTCTATAGCAATCGGCAGTGTGACTGGTGTGACACTGTACTCGACTGAACTCTCGCCATGTTGCTCAAATACTGAACCGAAACTGACCCTCGTCGTCTCGACCAATCAGAGCTCTGCTCTGTGTGGAGTCAACAGTTTTTCTCACACCTTTTTTTTTTTTTTTTTTTTTTTTTTTTTTTTTGTGTTGATGCCTATACTAGGCAGTTGTTCATAATTTTCCGAGAAATTTGATGGGTCATTTTCTCCACTTTATACTCAAATAAATTTTTTTCACTACACTTTCTGTGTCTTAGACTTTTTGCACCAAAGTGACGTCATGTAAGTCTATCGCACACTTACATGTAGTGAAATTGTATTTTTGTAAATATTTTCTTCTTATGCACTTAACCATGATTTAGTTTTATGTATATATCATTTATGGTTTTTACATCGTATTATTTTGTCATTGTAAGACTACTGAAGATGAAATGCTATATTCCTTAGATCTGTGATTTCTTGGTCCCCTTTTGCGACTTCAACTCCTTTCTCCTTGGAGAATTATGTTCCAGAATTCTCACCGTCATGAGCCCATCGGGTAGCATCTCAACTGAGCAGGAAGAAGTCGCACTACCTGCGTGATATTCTCGGCTAATAGTGGAACTTGGAGCTTGGATTGGTGTGACAGAATCGTTAGCATTTTTTTTAGTAAAATTTATGATAGAAATGGTTGAAGATCTAGTATTTTATTTTTAAGCGTTCTTTTTTCATATCAAACAACATTACAAAATAGAGTGAATGCCATTTAAATCTTACAGAAATATCTCAGTCGTCCTTTCACCCAAATAGAACCAGCTTGTATATGACATCACAGACGTTAACATAGCATGATAAGCCAAGTTACGTGATCTGTAAAGAAGACATTTATTCCAAATTTTCTTTTTTGTTTGAACATCCACCTTAGAGTCCAGGAATAGCATACCGGAATGTTGAAATGACGGACAGTGCTTAAGCAAACCTTTTCCACACCTGCTATCTTTGCAAATCAAATTCTGACTCACGGCTTCTTTAAATTAGGCATTTCAGCCATTCATGTTTGAACAGGCTTTCCTCATTTTGTCCGTGCAAGATTCAGAACTTAATAAAACAAAAAATTATTCAGATAAGTTCTTCCGTTTATGTCAAAGAACTTATTTGGAAAGAATCACCATCAGATTTGCTGGTGATGCCATAAAATTTGTAAATGGACTCAGTATTGACCATTTTAATACCATTGCATTCAAATACATTGGTTTGGTTTATTTAATTACGGCAAAGCACTCGAAGACTATCTGCCTAACGGAAGAGATGCCTTCGTGTAGTGATTTCTAAGGGAAACTAGCTCGTATACACGTTACACATGGAGAAAACCACGAAAATGCCTGTGCAGCCAACCCGTTCGCCGGTATTCAAGCGGCCGAACTACTAGTGAACTCAAAAGAAACCATTAAAGAACCTTTAAAGAAAGCACTTTTTTTTTTTTTTTTTTTCCCCGAAAGAATTTTATAGCTAATTTTACTTCCTTATAATATATTCTACTCATTCTTTTGTAAGCCGTAAGGAAGATAATTCGCACTATATCTATATAGTAACGATTTTGTTAATTAATTTTTATGCATAAAACTATTTTTAAGACATAAAAAACATGTGTATTTCGTGTGGTGATTTGCAGTTGTCTGATAGTTTTGACTGTTGACTATAGCTCAAATTTTCCGTAAAAGTAAACATTTTCTTAGCATGGTCATATAAATTTTATCCCACTGTTCTTGGGCCATTTTCCAAGTCCGTTCATTAATCATAGATGTCATTTTCCTGAACCTCGTTTTAAGAAAGAGAAAGCGCAAAAATCCACAGGAGACACGGGTACTCCAAATCATTTTACAAGTATGTTATTAAATGTGATAATTGTTTTTCCCCGTTTTTGATTCTTTCTTTGGTAGATTAGTGGCAATTAACTTAGATGTGTGACGCAAGGGTAGCTTTGATAGTCATTTTTAATACATTTTCAGTTAGTATTTTTGAACACTTTTGACACGTGAGTTTTTGGTTGTGACACCGCATTGTAGATTTGATTCCTATATTGAAAGACAGACGACTGTAACTTCGACAATTGCTCACCCATTTGAAATTATTCTTGTTGATAAATGTAATTCTCAGAACGCTCTTTTAATGCGATGTAATATAACAGAGGTGCTCAAATTTCATGTTAAGTTAATATATTTCTTTTTATAATTTTAACTTTACAATTCACTATTAAGACTTATTTGATAACTACTCGTTTAACGCAACATGTCAAAATCATCAAGCAAATCATCACTAAATATTTCCGACTCCACTATTCATTCTCATATTAATCCAAGTCATCATCATCTGCATTATCTACGGAATAAAATCATATTCCAACTATATTAGGTTCGAATAATGAAAGACTAATGAAAATTCAAAACGCTTACGATAATTGCATCTCTCTTTTAAAGAGCGATAGCAAGCGTAAGAGATATCTTTCTAAAGAGCTTTGCAACAAAATTAAATCAATTGTCGACTTCCTCAAAGATTGTGCACTGGATAACACCTCAACTAGACCAACGGGACCAACATCACTCAATCTTCATGACGTTGCAACTGAACCAACATCAGTAACGTTAAATGATGCATTAACATCTCCAATAAGCACTCAACCTTGCAGCCAACTTTTGAACCCCTAATATCATGGCAAAATATGATTGAAACACCAATCTAAGAAAGAATTGAGAATTCTGCCAATATACATCCACGAAAAACACAAGAGGATCAAGTACATAATTACTCCTCTCTTCATGATAAAAGAAAATCATTTAATCCATTTATTGACAATATAGGATATCAACTAAATTTCAGTTATAAACAAGTAGAATCAAACGACGGTCTTCAAGTGAATAGAGAAGAAATTTATCCAAATATGGAATTTTATAACAATAACCTAGAACCCAGAAATGATCCTAACTATCAAATAAACCAACTAAGAAATAACTTCATGTATAATAATTCAAGATCATATGCAGAAGTTACGAGTACTATACCAAGTAAACCGAATAATACCATACTCTTATACCCAAAGGATGCAAAAGTATGTAGAAATTTTCAAGATAAATTGCAAGTAATATTACCACTCCAAACATTAAATATCAATGTCAAAAAAATGAACGCCATTCGTCAAGGAGGCCTTGCAATACACTGTCATAACCCAGAAGATATAGAAAAAAATCAGCTATAACCTCAATGCCAAAACAATTGCAAAAGAAATAGTTAACATAAAATTTCCTAAAGCCAGAATGCCAAAACGCATAATTCATAATATTCCAAAAAATTTCAGCTCTGATGAACTGATTCAAATTATAGCCCAAGAAACACAATCAAATAGTTCCGAGCTAAGACCCTTATTTAAACTGAATGATAAAAATAATACTGATAAATGGATCATAAAATGTCACGATCAGACTTTCAAAAATTGTATGAGTAAAAACAAATATATATTGGATGGCGCACCAATAAAATAACCGAATTTATCGGTGTAAGCAGATGCCAAATCTGCCAGGACTTCTCCCATAAGACAAAAGATTGCCATTTCAAACCAAGATGCTCATTCTGCGGCGGAAAAATAATATAAATTTTCTTGCTGCTCTACCCAAGCTCCGTATTGCATAAACTGCTGGATTAACAATGAAAAGTATGCAACAAACTTTGACTGTAAACATCCAGCTTCAGCTATTTCCTGCTCCACATATCAAACAGAAGTTAGGCGAGTAAAATCCAGGACATATTATCAATCATAATGCAAGATCCTGCAGACTATCTACTGACCATTTCCATCAATAAAAACAATAATAATTGCATCCGATTACTCCAAATAAATCTTCAAAGAGCAAAGACCGCCATCGACCAACTATGTCAGTATCAAGTAGATCATCCAGCAGATATTACAATAAAACAAGAAACTTATTGCATCACTGGCAAAGTAGGAAGAATTCCAAATAACTGGACAATTATTCAAAGTCATGCTTCAAATGCTGTTTTATCTCCTCTCACAGCCATATTCATTCCAAACAATAAATGGAATCCTACAATAATTATTAATACTCGAGACCTAATCACAATTTCAGTCAATACTAATGCATCTCAACTTCTTATAACTAGTATCTATATATGTTCATCAGAAAATCCAAATCAAACCTTATCCATACTAAATGAAATCTTACAAAAATATAATAGTCTGCATGTTATTAGTAGAAACTTTAACTCGCATAGAACTTTATGGGGGTACTTACAAACTGTTTCTGTTTACAGAGGAGAAATATTTGAAGAATTTTTAAATGCAAACAATATCATTCTACATAATCATTTTACTGACCCACGTACCTTTGATAATACCTACAATAAAGGTTGGATCGGTCTTCTTATTTCTACTACCCATCTTGCTAATAAAATTAACAACAGATCAATACTAGATGAACATACCGAATCTGATCACAAATATATCTCTTTTGATATAACTGAATATACGTCCTTTACCGCACTTACATGATTTAAAATCAATAATAACAAAGAAAAGAAATTTCAACAAAAGTTCAAGCCAATTTCAAATGACTTTACCAATTCTATTATTCCATGTACAACTAAACCAGAACGTAATAATAATATTACCAAGGAACTTATCAGAAAGATTCAAGATATCTGTGAACGTACCTTCTTGAAAAGATCATCAACTCCCATTATAAAAATCAACTGATGGACAAAAAAAACTCCGCAAAAACACACACACAAAATACGAGCATTACGAAGAAAACTCAAATCATCGCAAATTGATGAAGAACGACTCATCATACTTTAAAAATACAGGGAAAAAAAAAAAAAAAAAAAGCAAATAACATCGGCAAAATTTAAAGCATGGCACAACTATTGTTCAAACAGCCAGGATATATATGGCTCAATCTACAAAATTGCAACCAACAAAATCTTCCACCCAATGCAACTTACAGTCACTAATACGGGAAATAATGACGAAAATGCTTCGAAGAAATCATTTTAGAAAACATCCTAGATGTTATTCTACTAAAAGATAAAAAATAATATATATGATGATTCAACTGAACAAGGATTAATTCGTTGAATAACATTTCTCCCTTTCTGTCCTTCTGTCTTAATAATAAACTCCTAAATCTCCCTCTGAAGAACTAGCATCAGTTTTATTCTTCTTCTGTCCTTCCCTCCTTGCTCTATTCGGTTAGTGATTGTGATCTATACCTGTGCAATCTTTAATGAAGTTCTGGTGCTCCCAACACTTTTACCTGTACCTGTTAAAGAGGTTATCACACATGGCCTCAGTCCCTGCTAGACGGGACTTTTCTGAGAAATGAGCTACGGAAAGCAATGTTGCTGCTACGCGAGATTTTTTTTCAAACTTCACCGAAAATATCTCAGGTTCCGGGTAGAGACAACCAATCAGACGAAAGTTCTGCTTCTCAAGGATCACGTGATCCCGATTTGAGCGATAACCGATTACTGTTTGGCGTTCAAGTCTTTGTAGTAAATGAGAATGGTAACCTAGCTACGTGTGTTTCCTAGAATTGTGCGGGTTCTGAGACTTGTCCCTTTCAACGTCAAGTCCCGCGTAGCCGAAACATAATGTGATTAGGGCCTAAGTAAGAGCCGCATGACAGAATTCAGGAAAGTTCGAGAGCCGCAACTAGATTTTTCAAAAGCCACAAATCATATTTACAATATTTTGAAAGTTATGCAACGTGTTTCAGATGGAAAGAGAGCTCTCATTCTAAACAAAAATTAAATGACAGTTTGTTTTCAGCATATGGATGATTCGCCGAACACAACACGAAGTTTTGTGGTGCCTTCGCTTTCTTTAATTACAATTTAATGGGGGTAAAAAAGAACTCTTTTTCAGTTTTTAAATCCTCCGATTCTATCGCGATACCTTCTTGTAAATGCTGATCTATCACAGCTTTCTAATGATCGTGAAACTTCGGAACAAACACTTTGACGGAGGTACTAAGACTTTTTAGGAAAGAAAACCCCCATCTACGTGTCAAAGGCTTATTCTCCAGGTAGTGCAATGAATTTATAAGAGCGAGTAAAATGTTCTGTTCCCTAAACTAAAAGTTGTGCACTTCCAGCGCTAGTGTCCTTTCACTGCAGAGCTCTTATAAACTTTACGGGGGACAAAAATTGTCACTTGCGCAGACCTTACGTTAGTTCTCATGTTGTTCTCGGATCGGATTGGGGGAAAAATTTCTTGCCCAGCATTCTGCTTGATAGCTAGAATTATATCGGCAGGGCATTACGTTCGGAAAGCGTAGGCTTCTTCTCTTTTTGTTTTCGAAGCTAAACTTTTTCATTAAAATTTCATTCCATACCCTCATGTTATTTCTACATTCTCTTTATTCTCATTAGTGACGCTTTAATCGTGTTACTTTTTTCCATGCTGGAAAAATGATTTTCGTTTCTGTCATATGTCTTCCTTGTCATCTATCTGTCAAAGTTTCTGTCTCTGCTTTGCTTGGAAGTAATTTCGCTATGCTGCTTGCTATTGCAATGATATCAAAAATGTAAATGTTTTTGAATAGGCACAACTCGAGTGCCAAATGAACTGTGGCCACAAACAAATTGACACATTTATTGTGCCTATTCCAAAAAGCTTACATTTTTTATAGATTTGCAATAAAAAAGAAGGAGCAGACAGACAGCAGTTCAGCTAAGCCAAAGCAGTGAAAGCAAGTGTTTTATGTTCAGAGTGAAATTTTAATTCAGACTGAGTTAGTTTTGGTTCTCACTGCATTTTGATTGGAAGGTTAATATTGCTGTAAAATTACTATTGGCTGTTTGAGTTTTAGTTTCATTTACATCATCAGAATTATGTAAGAGTCATATAACATAGATTTTTCTCGAACTGATGCAGTGCAAATAGAAGTTACTATTTTTAGAATACATAAGGGAATTAATTTTCTCTGCTGATTTAATCTTTTACATATTCTTTATTTTTCTATACATATATTTACGACGTAATTTCAAAATGTTTACATCCGATCATGTCAAAATCCATTGATCCTTTTTTTTTTTTTTACTTCCTAGCTCCATGGCATAAAGGCAGGGATTCCTTTTTGGAAGTCTGTTCCTCCACGTTTTCGGAAGCCACGTCCGTTCGTATGAGAACTGGTTCGTAGCCACGTAAAGTCCCTATCACATGTGTTGCCTCTACGCGGGACTGGACGTCGAAAGTGACATTTCTCAAGTAGCGTCTAGCCCTAGCTTCACGCATTCACGCATGCGCCATGACCAGATTCGTTGACGTTATTGGCTGGCGTCCGTTATACAGAATTGGCGATGTATCATGAGATTGGCAACTAAAAACATGTTATTCTACTAAATTTTGTCACGTTGCGGAAGTTAAGCCTGAATAAAAACCTTGAAGCGTTGAAGAAGTTAAGCTGTTACTGATTTCTCATATTTAGCGTGATTAGTATGAAAGGTAATTTTGTATGTTTTTAATGTTCGAAGACCTATTTTCGATTACCTTTTGGATTACCGCTATAATGTAATTAAGAATACGAAAAGAAAAGACCAAAGTATGTTATTTTGCTGAATGCCTGTTAAAAGACGAACTTTTATGATAACAGTAAATATGAAATAAAAAACAAATTTGTAAAATGAGGTAACATTAATCGATTATGTTAAGCTCTCAAGAATTATTTGCTTAGAATGAGACATGCCTTTCTGGAAAGCATAAATTTTAAAAGAAATTTTATAACAAGAGTAAATATAAGATGAAATATCAAACAAAAATATATTTGGAAATAAATGTAAAATACGGTTAAATTAATTGATTATTGCACGTTACAAAAATCTACATCATTAATTTAAACAGTTCATAAAGTCTATTTCCCCATATGCTTTTTCAAGTCCCTAGTAAATAAATTGTCGCATATTTGGGCACAAAGCTCACTCCATACCCTTTTTTAAGTCCTCCGTAAATAATTGCTTACATATTGGGAACAAAGAAAACAAATATCACACATTCCGCTGCACTTCACTTACGCATCGTTAAAGCCTGAATTGTGAATTCATCGCCAAGCCAAACATACAGTCTGTCTACGATAAGAAAAGCTCTCGCCAGTTAGTCTGCAGCTGTCTGTTGCCGCAGAAACGAGTCTTGACCCATTTTCCGTAGGGTTGTCTTGAAGATGAACGATAAGCTCTTTTCCCCTCAGCAAACAGACGCCAAAAACAAAATAACAATAAAGCAACTATTGATTCGCCCCTATTTGCAATATACTAGCCCTGTTGCTATAGCGACCGCCACCCGCCAGACACTGTGACGGGAGCTGTTCTTCTCGTAGATAGACAGTACGCAGATGTTCTTTGGCCAAGCGACGAAGGTTACCATGCTGAAAATATGCCTATTGCGCATGCGTGAAGCATGCTAGGGCTAGACGCTACTCATTTCTCAGAACCTGCACATTTGCACGAAACCTACGTAGCTAGGTTACAATTTTTACTTACTAAACGCCAAACATTAATCGATTAATGTTTGGACGCCAAACATTAATCGATTATCGCTCGAGATCATATGATCCTTCATAAGCAGAACTTTCGTCTGATTCGTTGATCGCTACCAATCGGACGAAAGTCACCAATCTGATTGGTTGACAGAGCTGCAGACGAAACATTTTCGGCGAAGTTTCAAAATATCCCGCGTAGCCGGGACATCGTTTCTCTAGGTAGGTGGCACTTCGCTTCCAGCGGAGCTGTTTTTTCTAGGAATCCTCCCGTTTAAACCAGTGCTACCAGAATCTCGTTTCTCAGAAAAGTCCCGTTTAACGGGGACCGTCGCTAGATGTGATAAGAGCCTATTACACATGCAGCACAATAACGCCTACTGAGGTAGTCCGTTCCTCTGGAATCAAAACTAGGTCGAAAATCCAGAGTTCAGCGGCTGTACTGCTCCAGTGCTGATGGGCTTTGCACTAAGAATAATCGCTTTGAGTGGATATTATATCTTTTTAAACAGTTGAATATGAAAAGAAGCCGATTGATGGTCAGCATCTACCATTCTGTTGTTGATGTTATCACTAGCCTCGTTTTCTGAAATCGGAGCAAGGCCACAAAAATCATCGTAAAAAGGAGTTAAGATTGCGCCCGTCATTAGAAGATGCCTCTGGCACCATACAGGTGGTAATATGACTTTGTTCAGTTTCGTCCTAAATTTGGTTCACCAGCGGCCGAGCGGTAAAGTCGCTGAACACTGGTAGTTCGGTCGGAGTCTGGCTGCATGGGCGTTTTCGTGGTTTTTCCCATGTGTAACGTGTATACGAGCCAGTTCCTCTTGGAAAATTCCTCCCCTTAGACAGATAGCCGTCGAGACTTTGCCGTAATAACACGCCCCCCCAAAAAAAAAAACCGTTCTAAATTTTGCAGGCACCTCGGTGGGACGGGTCCGAGGATCTTTCACTTCTCTTTCCCTACAACAACCTCGCGAGAGGATTTTCGGCTTGCTGCATATTTAGAGTGCCCTCATGCCTCATAGACACTATACATTTACAAATACCCATGCCTTCTCCGGGATTCGAACCCGGAACGTTCGGTGCGATAGTCAGAGTCACTAATCCGGCTGGGTGGCTGTAAAATCTGTGATGAAGGTAATTTATATTTATTTCTTCCCAAGGTTGCAAGCTTTTTCAGAATCGAAACCCTGTAGTAAAAAGTCAAGAAATCTATAGCTATTTATATACAAACGTATGCATTTTATTTTTGCGCCGAAGACAAATTTAATAAATAAGAGAAACAGGCTAGGTTATCATTATTTATTCTCAGATTTTGTCGCACTTGAAAAATTTTCTCTGAAAACTCGAAAAGTCTTCATAATTTTTTGATTTTCAGTTTAAATTAAATTATTTAATGATTAATTACACATGTTAGAATTATTCTTTAGATTTACGTTAAATAAATATAAATTTGAATTTTTTCCTTTACGACGTTCTTCTTATTATTATTTATGTATATATCGATAAAGTATTTAGTAAACGAAATTTAAAATCTATTTAAAGTATTTTTTAGTTTGTTTATAGAAAAATGTTCATTTGTTGGAAAAATAAATTCTATCTCGTCAGTTTTCAGATCGTGTATTCGGCGCGCACACAGTCTGTGTTTGAGATCAGCGATCCTCCATGAAGGCATCTTTCCCATTAGGCAGATAGCTTCGAGTGCTTTGCCGTAATTAAAATAAACTAAATCAAATTAAAACTGAATAACGCAAAATCCTACCGTTAAGATAGATATTTAAGGCCTATGACAAGATGTACAACGAGTACAAATGAACTCTCTCTGTGCGATTAATGTTGGAATTTATAATATAATGTGGTAGGTAAAATGGGTCATCGTTATAATGCGTTGCAGGAATGACAGTGTGAGCGCGATGAGTGACTGAGACAGAAGAGCCGGTGTGTGGTGACGTCAAGGAGAAGCCAATAAATGCTCGCCATGCGGCAGTAAGGATGTAGTGGAGTGCACTCGAAGGGTGCAACCGAAAAGTATGCTTCGTAACTTTCTGCGTTTATAGATTATGCCTTTTGAGAATAATTCTTTAAACTTTTGGTGTTTATTTTTTGAATTATTTTATTAAATTGCATGTATTATTTAATTTGCTTATTTGGATAAACAATACAAATTATAAAAATACTCCCATCCGAGCATAAAACAAGTACTTTAGCTAGTCTTATATATATGCGGCTTAAGTGTTTGTCGCCGATAGTTCATTGGTTGCTTGCGTAACTGTAAACTGTTTTATTCCCCGTGCAATGCAGCGCGTGACGAATATTATGAGAAAGCTAAGGCGGAAAAATTATAAATACAAGAGCACGTACATTTAACATTTAATAAATAAATTTAACATCTATATATAATAGAATTCGGAATTATGCAACCGGCAACGATGAAAAAACAAATAAAATGAAATAAATAAATATTATATGCGGCTGAAGTGTCTGTTTGTCGCCGATAGTTTATGGGTTGCTTGCGTAACTGTACTAGCCAATGGTGTGAAGTTGTCACGGCACAGGGTTGCCGTTTCAATGGAGACGTGGACAATTTCCTGTAAATCTTGCCTTTGCCGTGACCATCAATAAGTCTCAGGGCCAAACGCTTAAGCGTGTTGGCATTTTTTTACCTGAGCTTGCATTTGGACACGGTCAATTTTATCTTGCCTGTTCAAAAGTTCGTGAAAGAACGGACGTAAAATTAAAAATAATGGATGGTCCTCTGCAAGGCGAGCTTAAAAATGATGGAAAGATCTACACAAGAAATGATGCGTACAAAGAAATCTTTGACATGTGAATTAACATTTTATTATTTAAACCACCCTTATTTATTGAGCTAACGGTGGCTCTTAAGAAATGTACCGCCAGTGGTTTCCTTCATTGCACTCTACTTTAAGCAATTAAGCAAGTAGAAGGGAGAAACCCCGTGGGGCAGGAAGCAAAGGGGCGTCTTCGCCGCCTGCCGATTTGAATTAGCAGACACCTTTTCACAAATCATTTTAATTACAATTTATAATATCTAGAACAGCGGTCAATTTCGTATGACCGCCGGGCTTTCTAGTTTCATATAAGCAGCAACCAGTGTAACAACAGATGTTTAAGAATCACCTTGAAGTAAATTATGCAGTAGTAATTTTGTTTTGCTTAAATTACCAGCTCCCATTTTATCATAATTTACCAATCCAGCCAAGTAATAAAAATCGTGCTTGAAGGAAATCCTAAGGCATGAAATACATTTGCTAAATTGATTGGGAGAAAAAAAGCATTGTAAAATGTGTGTGTGTAATTATGGCAAAGCCTCGAGGGCTATCTGCCTGAGGGGAGGGATGCCTTCGTGGAGGACTTTCTAAGAGAAACTGGCTGATATGCAAGTTATACATGAGGAAAACCACGAAAACGCCATGCAGCCAGCGCCTTCGCGGGATTCGAACCTCGGACCGAACTACCAGTGTTCAGCGACTTTACCGGTCGGCCGCTGGTGGGCCTTTATTGTAAAATGAATTATGAAAAAGTGAAGTGTGAATGAATTGACTGATCAATAGTTTTACAAATCTGAATTAAAATCGCTTGAAATAAATAATTTTGTACAAAGACTTGCTCAACATAATAACAGAATTATTTTATGAATTTATTATATTTTGCTTGAAAAAGGCCAAATAATTTCTTAAAAATGTCTGAAATGCTTCATATGAAGTAGTACAGCCCCGATGTAAATAAACTGATAATTATTCGTAAAACGGATAAATGGAATTCATGTACTTAGAATAAAAGCAGATAATTCTGTTAAAATGAATAAAATACCTGGATTATAAAAAAAGATACTTGGTAGTAAAAACCTGTCGAAGGCCGTTGCGAAACAAAAAGAGAAAGGCCTGTGAACCGTTGCGAAGCAAAAAGAGAAAGAACAAAAATAGTTTATATTCAGTATTTTTACTCGCTAAAAAGCTGCTGAATTAAAAATAAACGCAGAAATTTAATTAAAATTGAGAGTAAATGAATTAGAAATGAACTTTAGAAAATGAATTCGTAATTCTAATATTTGATCCGATTTTTATACTTTTACTTCAAACATTAAGCACTGTTGTCAATCAAATTAATGGTTGGTGTCTAAAAACCCTCAGCAACATAATACGTTTTTAATTAGAGAACACAGTAAATGAATAATATGTAACGAGAACGCTGTTTTCGCCTTTGGAAACTACTGAATCAAGTTGCAGGAAGCCAAGGTCATAAGAATAATATACAAGGACATAAAACAAAACACTCGCTTGATTACTTGACGTCCATTCATTTCACATCTAAGAAGCAACCACGAGAAAATGATTTTTCCCATTAAAAAAAGCGGCAAATAATATGAGCCCTTCATGTAATCCTGCCTGTAATTTTCCTCATTGAAACCAGTTACTGCTTATGGTTTACGTTGCTCATCCTATTTCTCGTGTATAAATAATAAACGGGATTTTTTTTTTTTTAAACATCAATCTAGCAAGAGACATTTTCTGCGAAATGACGGGGAAAAAAGTATTTTCAGTTTCATATGTTTTCCGTCTATCACGTCATTTGTTAGCCTAAAAGGAGCCTAGAGCAAACCCTAAGTTATTCTCATAATCCGTAATTAAAACAAAATGTGTTTGGTTTGTCTTATTTGATTATGGCAAAGCGCTCAAAGGCTGTGTGCCTAAGGGAAGGAATGCCTTCGTGGAGGACTTTCTAAGGCACTGGCTTGAGGCATTAAAGTGTTTTATTTACACGAGGTGTGTTGAATAATTAGGGTGCCAAAAATGCTGGATCCGGACCTGGTTCAAACTATACCAATTTAGTTAATATTTTCGATAATATAACGTATTTAACGAGTTTTAACCAATACATCACAATGAAATCTTAAGTTATTAATCTTTCAAATTGAACGTTTAAGCCAATACATAAATATAAAATCTGAATTACGGAAAAGCCCTTTTCTAAATGTATAACAGTCTTTTATTGCTTGTAGAAAGACTAATTTTCACGAAAAACTAAACACATAGTATTTCTTTAGAAGTCAAACAACAAAAAGCAGCGTTATATTTTCAAATTTTTCACAAAACTAGTTTCGATGGTTTTACCGAATCATCATTCCTCAGCTGCAAAAGCGCAAATGAACGAGATAAGATATAATAAGATAAAACAAGAAAGCCTGGACAGGAGATAAGCTACTGGCGCCATCTGTTGATGAAACCAGAACTAAAACATAAATTCTTTAAAGGCTGAAGGCAAAGAGGAATTGGAATTAGTGTCGTTAACTAGAACAGAAAGATTTTTTTGAATGTGAAATGTATTTACAGGATTCCTTGCCAGTGTGGTTTAATTTACATTGGACAAACTAAGAGAGCCTTAAAATTTCGCGTTAAGGAACATGAGGCATATGTTAGAAAAAAGGACACACAGAAGTCTTTTGTTGCCCAACATTGTTGGTCCGAAAATCAGACTTTCAATTGTTCTGCTGCCAAAATTATTCAAAAAACATTTTCCATTGGTGAACTGGATTTTCTAGAGGCATTTCACATTCAAAAAAATCTTTCTGTTCTAGTTAACGATCCTAATTGCAATCCATCTTTGCCTTCAGCCTTTAAAGAAATTATGTTTTAGTTCTGGTTTTACGAACAGATGGCACCAGTAGCTTATTTCCTGTCCAGGTTTTCTTGTCTTATCTTATCATTATATCTTATCTCGTTCATTTTCGCTTTTGCAACTGAGGATGATGGTTCGGTAAAGCCATCGAAACTAGTCCTGTGAAAATTTTGAAAATATAATGCTGATTTTTGTTGTTTGACTTCTAAATTAATATTTGTTCGGCGTGTTATTGTATCTTAATTAATCACATATTATTTTCTTGAAATTAAAAGGTATTCAGTATATAAGTAATAATTATTCAACATTTAACTGTGTGCTTTTAATAATAGCGTCTTAAATTTGAATACCCAAACACTTACGAAGTTTTATTAAATTGGCAATATCTCCAAAAAAGAGGATCGGGTTTCGTTCCAATCCGTCACAACAAAATAGCTCAAATCGAAAAATAAATAAAGAAAAGAAAATATTTGAAAGGGTTCAGGTTTTAATATCGCGCCGAAGGATTTGTTGAGGTTCTTTATGCCCTTGCTGAGTTCGCTGCTTATCAGACTGTTCTCAGACTCACTCATGGCAACACATTTTTTTTTTGAGGGGGGGGGGGTGTCTTTTAAAACTTTACTGTTCAACATCACTTTTTCCATACTTACGCCGTATAACATTCAGTAGCAAAATCACATATAGAAACAGAATATGTTTAAAAATTCCGATACAATATCTACCATTATTATTCTTATTTTTTAAATCCTTTCTCAGGTAATCCCACCATTATTCAGTTTTCTTAGTAAGATGACTAGTGATCTCAAACTGGCAGCATAGGGCCCATAAATACATTTCAATTCTGTATTTGCTGTAAAGATTTTATTTTTAAATCTGAGGTTACATCATTCTCATTACCATTAAAATTTATTCCCCTTAATTGCTCGAAACAGTGTTCTTTCTCTAGGTTAATTACTCATTTACAAGTTCCTTCTACGTCCAATATTGTGTTATGCTTGCCCTGTTCGGGCTTATTCTAGTAGATCCTTAAGGAAAAAACTGCAAACTGCACAGAATGCGGTTTTGAGACAAATTACTAATGCCCCGTGGTACGTTCGAAATCGCAGACTGCATACTGAACTGAAAATTGACCATATTAAAACCTTTTACTATCTCCTTGCTAAGAAATTCCATGAAAACCTGGAGTCCATTAATAACCCTGCAATTAAAATTTACGATTATGACGTAAATGATCATTGTAACATCAAAAGGCCTATGGCCGTTCTTAGTGACACTATTGATCAAGTTCAGCTGTACCTTGGTTACCTTCTGTATCGCATGTTTTTGTATTGTGTGGTACTGTTACTTCTAACTTGTACTGTTTACGTAAATTATTCTATGATTGTGTTCATATTTTCTTTAATTATCGCACACTGGGTCTTGCATTTACCAAATTTTTGCATGATAATTAATATGTACTGCTATTTCTGTTCCCACTGGCTCGAAGGGCTTTGCAGCTTTACTGGATGGCATTTTCTTCACGAAATCTTCACGCTTTAATTGATTATTAATAGTCATCCTAATATCGCTTATTAAGCACATAATTTAAAAAAATTAGATATCCTGGGCATATTTTTTACTTTGCATTGTGTTCGAAATCAGCATATTTTCGATTGGGGGTAGGGTCTTTTGACCCAGGCACCCTGGTGCTATACCACCATTCGTTGCGCACCATTAAAATTTAAGGTGAATAACACACCAGAAAATTTATAGATTAACTTAATTAATTTACAATGTTATATAAATCTTATTAAAAGATTTAAAGGTACAGATTTGATTAAATTTTATGCGCCCTTATCAAAAAATAAATAAGCTCAGTTACGAATTTTTGCACAAAAAATAGCCGCTTTGTTTGAGAATGCATTTATTGAATACCTTTTTCTTATTTGAAAATTAATACGAAAAGAACCCGATTCCGACTGGCCAATCAGCATCTACAATCCGTGATGCATTATGTGGAAACGTGTCAATATTTTACTGATATCAGGAACGAGTTTAAGAAAAAATGATGTTTTTAATATATATGATATTTTAAATGATTTTAAAAGACTGAAAAAATTTGCCAGGAAAATGATGAAGAAGATTAATCATGATAAGCTTGCAGTAGGGATTTTAATCTGAATTTTGCTTTTTAGTTATATTCTTTATGTCTGTTGAAGGTGCTGTTTCTAGCTTGCTCTGGCGCAGCCCGCAAAAAGACCATAGGGCGACGTAAAGTCTGCCAGGAGGGTCGAGCTGCGTCCCTCATATCATATCATATCTAGAATCCGTGATGGAGAAAATTTCTAGTAATTTTTCTCCGAGCCTATGAACTTTATCAAAATCAAACGGACTATTGCTAAATTAGTAAGAGTTAGTAATTTTCTTTCATACTTGATATCTTACTCTCATATTTGGGCACAATGTGTGCATATACATAAACAAAAGTTTAGAAATTTCAAATTAAATGAATAAATTATTAGTCCAAAGGGGCTTTGTTCCTGAGGGACTATTGTTTTCGTTTTGCGATTTTGCGTCGAATCACTCTGAATGTCCGTTTCACTTTTCAAACTGTTGCCACCCAATAATACCGTCCTGTATAATATTTGAAGAAATTAAATAGTGAAGAATCTGCATAAATGAATGTATGTTTCTCGCATTGTGATAAAACAACGGTACATAGAGCCATCCAATTTTGAATAACGTAATCCTCCTGCGAATATGGCCATCTGGAAGCCCAAATTTGAAATTTGGAATTTGTTTTGTTATCGATTTCATACTTTTTAACATTTTAACGAATTTTTGATTAACAAACTCAAGGATTTCAAAGCGAGCCATGGCAACGTGGTACAGAAAAAAAATCTCCAGCGCGCGAGACTTCGGAAATTATAAAGATAGGCTCAATTTAAAATTAATTTGCGATATTGCTCTTGAACTGAATTTTATGGTTTAAGTACGGAGAACATGATATTTAATAAATAAAGGTAACCCACAAAAAGTTAAAAAAAAAAAGGCCCCTTTGACGTAATTTAAAATCTAACCTTTCAGTTTTTTAAATTTTTTTCTTTTTATTTATTAAATTATTAAAGTCGCGCTGTATGCTGCTAATTTGATTAAATAATCAAGAGACAATCATTAAATTACAAATTAAATCAAGAAAAATGGCAACCGTCCAATCGGAAGTACACACATAAAAATTGAAACAAAGCAGTTCAGTAAAACAATATAAAAAACGAATGTAATTATTACAACATAATAAAATTAATATAAAAATGTTGAAAATTCCTTGGGCCTTTTTAAGAAGCAGACGAAGAATTTTCAACTGAGCCACGTTTTTAAATTATATTTGGATGATTATGAAATCTCGAAATAAAAAGTTATAAAATAAAAATTAATTAAATAAAAGTTATTAGACTGAAGTCTTTTAAAAGTGCAATATAGCGAGATTGCTTTTAACTTTTTTAATTTTAATTAATTTTAATTTGTCATCAAGGTATAATCTGCTCGACGTGACCCTAGAAAAATAAACATTAAAAAGATTATAAAAAAAATTCGCAGGTAAATGACCAGATTAATCATTGAGTAAATCCAAACCAGTGTTAATTATATTAATTGAATTTCGAACGCAAGAAAAGCATGTAGAATCATTAGGATTTTTGACGCAGAAGATGGGGAAAAATGTGCAAAAACATCGTCGAGATTCGAACCCTAGACTTCTCTAATACGCGCCGGCCTACCAGCGGTAAAGTCGCTGAACACTGTCCGAGCGGTAAAGTCGGTCCGAGGTTCGAATCCCGCGAACAGGCTGGCTGCATGGGTGTTTTCGTGGTTTTCCCCATGTGTGACGTGTATACGAGCCAGTTTCCCTTAGAAAGTCCTCCACGAAGGCATCCCTCCCCTTAGGCATATAGCCCTCGAGGCTTTGCCGTAATTAAATAACCTAACCTAACCTATCTAATACGCGCCGAGTGTGCTTCCAGTGATAAATTCATGATACTTTCTGGAGAATACGTTTTCGATATGTTCGATGGGAGCTTTTCTTTGCTTAAAAGTATCGACCTGCATCCAAAGGTTTGTTTTCCAAGGAAAGAAAAGCATGCATTCAGAAGTTACGATCAATTTTTAATATCATTTTATTATTAATATGCTGAAATTGTTGTTCAGTTGTAGAGACATTAGGTTATTTCGAAACAGAAGGTACGAAACATGAGCAATACCGTCGCCAGGACTCGAATCACGGACCTTTCGATTATGCATCGCGAGTGCTGACCACTACACCATGAAGGCATGCTAAGAAGGCGGGATAAATACCTTATGTTCCCCCCTTTTAAAGGACGACAGGGGATTAGGGGACCCAATTGCCAAAGCCTAGTGGTGGAGAATCATCCTCCACCACCTTTTTTAGTTCGGGCGCCACTGTGGAGACATTAGGTTATTTCGAAGCAGGAGAGATAAAAAATGAGCAATGATCTCGCTCGGACTCGAACCACGGACATCTCGACTACGCGTCGAGCGTGCTGACCACTACACCACGAAGGCATGCGGAAAATACCTTATATACTTCGCCTGTTAAAAGGCGAAATGGGGATTAAGGGAGCCAAACACTAAATCCTAGTAAATAAATTGACGAATTATCATCCACCACCTTTTAGTTCGGGTGCCACTGTAGAGTTATTAAGTTATTTGATGCAGAAGACGAAAAATGTAATCTAAAGCAGCTATTGTAAAAATAAAGCAAAAATATGTTAAAAGCCAGAATTTTGATGAAATACGAATTTTTTTAGAAGACAAATAATATGCACACGTATAAGAAATATATTATTATTTCTTCTTACGTATTTTGCAGTGGTAAAAAGTGTGGAATTCTCTATTTTTGTTCTCGAGCGTGTTTTTGCGTCATGTATCAAATGACGGTTCGAAATTTTAAATGAAGATGGGGGAAAACCATTAAATTATATCTTTCTTGTGTTCATTTTCATTCCTATTCACGGCTGTGAAAAGTTTTTACGGAGAAAAATAAGGTCATTATTCAAGGAAACAAACTGTTGCGAAATATGAGTTGTCTTCTTTTATTGTTTCAACATTCTAGTGATATGATATAAAGAGGAAAATGGAGATAGTAAAAGATCAGAAGCGGAAAAAAATTGTGGCATTAAAACATTAAACTTCCCTTATTTTAACCGAAACATCTAAAAATAACAATAACATTTCTTGCATAGTCAGAAAATATAAGCCAAGTGGAAAATAATATGAAAAGGTGAGGAAAGGTATCTAAAGAAAGAAAGATAAGAATACAAAAAAAAATGCAAACTTTTACCAGGCGGAAAGACTTCAGATAATTTTTTTTTTATTACTAAGTTATATACGTCATGTTAAAAATATTCCTATGTACCAATTCAAGTCATATTACAAGGCCCATTATGTGTCTTATTACTTATATACAGGCATCTCCCATACAACACTATAACTCTGCAACGAATAAATGTAATTGGTCAGTGGCCCTCGTATGCCTCCAGTAATTTCGAGAAGCAGAAAGTACTAGAAATACTTCGTCGGCCGGGTGAAAACTACATAAGGTTAGAGAGAGCATCTGCTCTTAGTTGTTGTTGTGAGTTTTTAGTTCAGCGTGAGTTCCGACTGCTGAGGTATCACCGGATTAGCTCCCTCTTTAGATGCCTTTGCATTGCGTTGTGTTTAATGTTCTTAGTTGGTAGAGACATTAGTTTGTTTCGAAGCAGGAGAGATGAAAAGTAGCAATGCTCTCGCCGGGACTCGAACCACGCACCTCTCGAATGCACGTCGAGCGTGCTGACCACTACACCACGAAAACATGATAAGAAGGTGGCAGAAATACCTTTTATACTTCCCCTTTTAAAGGCCGACTGGGGTGTTTAGGGGACCCAATCGAAAAATCCTGGTGGTGAAGAATCATCATCCACCACCTTTTAGTTCGGGCGCCAATGTAGAGACATTAGGTTATTTCGAAGCAGGAGAGATGAAAAAGGAGCCATACCCTGGCCGGGACTCGAACCACGGACCTCTCGAATACGTATCGAGCGTGCTGACCACCACACCACGAAGGCATGTTAATACCTTCGGGAGAAATACCTTATAAGTTGTTTTAAGTATCGCTACTGATTGTACTGTGTGATACTGTGAACACTGTACGAGTATTTCTGTGCAAAATTCCAGAATTGTGAAGTGTTTCCAGAACATGTCATCGGAGCTGTGTGCATTCACTCTATTACGAACCCATACACGCACGCAACAGTGTTAAATTTAGAGAAATATTAGTAATTGCGTGAAGCAGAAATTTAAAAAATGAATTCATAAATGTATTAAAAGAAGAATCAGAATCAAGAAATCATAAATGCTTTACAGGTAAAGTAACAAAAATAATTAATGTATTAAACAGATTCGATACTGACGTGTCAATCACAATTTCTGAAAATGAACCAAAAAAAAAATCATAGCTCAGCGAATATTTAGAGAATCAGAAACAGATGAAGAATACAGAGAAAAATTCATAAAGGAAATGAAGAGAAAAGATATACGAATTATGAAGAATGCTAATCCAGAAGTCAAACAACAAAAATCAGCGTTAATTTACAAAATTTTCACAGGACTAGTTTCGATGGTTTTACCGAACCATCATCTTCAGCTGCAAAACCGCAAATGAACAAGATAGGAAATAATGTTTAGATAAGATAAGAAAGCCTGGACAAGAATAAGCAAGTGGCGCCATCTGTTGGCGAAACCAGAACTAAAACATAATTTTTCTAAAAGCCGAAGGCAAATTTGGATTGGAATTAGGATCGTTAACTAGAACAGAAAGATTTTTATGAATGTGAAATGCCTCTAGAAAATCCAGTTCTCCAATGGAAGATGTTTTTTTTTTAATTTTGGCAGAAGAAAAATTGAAAGTGTGATTTTCAGACCAACAATGTTGAGCAACAGAAGACTTCTGTGTTTCCTTTTTTCTAACATATGCCTCATGTTCTTTGACGCGAAATTTTAAGGCTCTCTTAGTTTGGCCAATGTAAATTAAACCGCACTGGCAAGGAATCCTATAAATACCCCAGGAATTCATATCCGGAATGGGGTCCTTGAGTATAGAAGTTGGAATTTTATTGATGGGAGAGTAAACAACCCGAAAGTTAAATTTCTGCAAAATATGTGCAACTTTATAGCTAATTGATGGAAAGAAGGGAATGACAACAGAATTTTTATAATCTCCTAAAATAAGAGTGTGGCTTTTAGTGTGTTGAGATGAGAATTTTTTAACTGCTTGATTAATAATGTTGGGTGAAAAGCCCCTGTCAATAGCTATTGCTTTTAAATAATTTAGTTCTTCATCAAGGGCTAGTTTGGAGGAGCAAACTTGAAGAGCACGGAAAACATAGGAATAAAATGAAGCTAACTTTTGTTTAGTCGGATGACATGATTTAAAGTGTGGTGGAAGGCAAACCGTTGAAGGTTTACGGTAAACTGTAGTACTGAAGCTGGATGTGTTACGTGTGACCAGAATGTCGAGAAACGGAAGAGAATTGCAAGTCTCAAGTTCAAAAGTGAACTGAATAGCAGGATCAATAGAATTCATTGTTGAAAGAACTTTATTTAAATCATCTTTATTACCTTCAAACAGAGTAAAAGTATCGTCTACGTAGCGGAACCATGCCGGGAAGTTTAAAGTTTCAAACAATTTTGATTCATAATAATGCATGTAGATATCAGCCAGGATGGGACTGACGGGGGCTTCCCATGGCTAATCCTTCAGTTTGCTTGTAATATTTATTTTGGAAAACAAAATGTGTTTGTTTCAAACAGAGTTGAGTGAGAGAAATTAGCTCATCAATTTCGATGCAAGAGAAATGAAATTCGCGAAGTCTGGTTTCTAGACATCTTAATGCACCCTCCACCGGGACTTTGGTGAATAATGATTTTACATCAAAAGAAACCATGAGTAAATTACTAGGAGAAATGTTTTTAATCTTTTTTACAAACTCTATTGAATTTTTTATGGTGTAAATGTTATTGTCTAATAGATTGGAAAATCTAGAAACTAAATATTTAGCTAATGGATACGAGGCAGTGCCTAAATTTGAAGAACTTTCTGTTCTAGTTAACGATCCTAATTCCAATTCAAATTTGCCTTCGGCTTTTAGAGAAATTATGTTTTAGTTCTGGTTTCGCCAACAGATGGCGCCACTTGCTTATTCTTGTCCAGGCTTTCTTATCTTATCTAAACATTATTTCCTATCTTGTTCATTTGCGGTTTTGCAGCTGAAGATGATGGTTCGGTAAAACCATCGAAACTAGTCCTGTGAAAATTTTGTAAATTAACGCTGATTTTTGTTGTTTGACTTCTGGATTAGTATTTATTCGGCGTGTTATTGTGTCTTAATTATGAAGAATGGTTAGGTTTATTTTCTAAATAAAAAGTGTTTACCAATGAATGGAAGAATTCAATAGTCTCCGATATTATCCTAAATCTCCAAAATTGAAAGATTTAGAGCCTCGAAGATATAATCTAATCTTATTGAAAAAATTTCAAACTAAATATGGAGATTCATTCATTATAAAAACTAAAGTCGATGATGGAGAAAAAGAGTATTTTCTTAAAATAAAGTCAAGGAAAACTATCTGATAATACAATCAAGAAAATTAATAAAGGAAATAATATATTCAAACTATAAAGATACTAATTAAGACACAATAAGACGCCGAATAAATACTAATTCAGAAGACAAACAACAAAAATCAGCGTTATATTTACAAAATTTTCACAGGACTAGTTTCGATGGTTTTACCGAACCACCATCCTCAGCTGCAAAACCGCAAATGAACAACATAATCCGTTAATCGTTTCACCAAATTACGCCTGAAACGGCAAAAATTCCTGAATCATCTTGACTTTTTACTTAAATGTAAATGTAAAAAATTGATACCCAATTTTATTCAAATCAAATCTAATCAAAAACCTTCGAGTCGCGTTTCAAGAATTCTGTTAAATTGCAAGCTTGCCTTACTTCGGTCCGTCATAAGGGATACACGTCAACAATTGTCCAAAATTAAACATGAACTCTATAAGCTTCATCTGGAACTCGATAAATCATATCCAAAATTCACTGCCCTTGAACAAAAGTCTTGGTCTAGAACGGAGAATGCAGTTAACCGTCATAAAAACACCCTTGCAGTTAAATTCGAAAAACTCCTTTTACAGTCTTCCAGTTCAAGTAGTCCAAAAAATCTTCCCATTGTAAACATCAAGCCAATAGTTAATATTTCTAGTGTTAGTCTTTCAGAAGAACAAGAGAGAATTCTAAAATATAATTTTAACTTCTCACAAACCTGTAAACCCTCGATTCCAAAGATTTTGGCTCCTATCGGAAAAGCTTTTAAGTTCAGTAAAGTTTCAGATTCACAGAAAGAAATGATTAGGCATCTTATAGCTCATAATGTGAAATTCAATAATAAACCTTTGAAACCAAATCTAACTGCGAGAGAAAGAGCTACAATGCGCGAAATTCATTCTAACCCGGATATTATCATTTCAAAGGCCAACAAAGGTGGCCAGATAGTCATCATGGATAAGAACACTTACATCGATGGTGTCACTAAACTCTTAAACGAAGGACCATATAATCCGATCCCTAAAGATCCTTCACCTTCCGACTTGTCAAAAATAAAAACTGCGATCAAATCTTCGCAAATCATTTCAAGCAACTTAAAACATTCGCTTATCCCATCTGTTGCGAATTGTGCCAGATTATATGCTCTTCCCAAAATTCATAAAAGTGGTATTCCTTTCCGCCCTATTGTATCAAATTTAGGTACTGCCTCGTATCCATTAGCTAAATATTTGGTTTCTAGATTTTCCACTCTCTTAGACAATAACATTTACACCATAAAAAATTCAATAGAGTTTGTAAAAAAGATTAAAAACATTTCTCCTAGTAATTTACTCATGGTTTCTTTTGATGTAAAATCATTATTCACCAAAGTCCCGGTGGAGGGTGCATTAAGATGTCTAGAAACCAGACTTCGCGAATTTCATTTCTCTTGCATCGAAATTGATGAGCTAATTTCTCTCACTCAACTCTGTTTGAAACAAACACATTTTGCTTTCCAAAATAAATATTACAAGCAAACTGAGGGATTAGCCATGGGAAGCCCCCTCAGTCCCATCCTGGCTGATATCTACATGCATTATTATGAATCAAAATTGTTTGAAACTTTAAACTTCCCGGCATGGTTCCGCTACGTAGACGATACTTTTACTCTGTTTGAAGGTAATAAAGATGATTTAAATAAAGTTCTTTCAACAATGAATTCTATTGATCCTGCTATTCAGTTCACTTTTGAACTTGAGACTTGCAATTCTCTTCCGTTTCTCGACATTCTGGTCACACGTAACACATCCAACTTCAGTACTACAGTTTACCGTAAACCTTCATCGGTTTGCCTTCCACCACACTTTAAATCATGTCATCCGACTAAACAAAAGTTAGCTTCATTTTATTCCTATGTTTTCCGTGCTCTTCAAGTTTGCTCCTCCAAACTAGCCCTTGATGAAGAACTAAATTATTTAAAAGCAATAGCTATTGACAGGGGCTTTTCACCCAACATTATTAATCAAGCAGTTAAAAAATTCTCATCTCAACACACTAAAAGGCACACTCTTGTTTTAGGAGATTATAAAAATTCTTTTGTCATTCCCTTCTTTCCATCAATTAGCTATAAAGTTGCGCACATTTTGCAGAAATTTAACTTTAGGGTTGTTTATTCTCCTATCAATAAAATTCCGAGTTCCATACTTAAGGACCCCATTCCGGATATGAATTCCTGGGGTATTTATAGGATTCCTTGCCAGTGTGGTTTAATTTACATTGGCCAAACTAAGACAGCCTTAAAATTTCGCGTCAAGGAACATGAGGCATATGTTAGAAAAAAGGAAACACAGAAGTCTTCTGTTCCGCAACATTGTTGGTCCGAAAATCACACTTTCAATTTTTGAGGATTGGAGAACTGGATTTTCTAGAGGCATTTCACATTCATAAAAATCTTTCTATTCTAGTTAACAATCCTAATTCCAATCCAAATTTGCCTTCGGCCTTTAAAGAAATTATGTTTTAGTTCTGGTTTCACCAACAGATGGTGCCACTTGCCTATTCTTGTCCAGGCTTTCTTACCTTATCTAATCATTTTTTCCTATCTTGTTCATTTGCGGTTTTGCATCTGAGGATGGTGGTTCGGTAAAACCATCGAAACTAGTCCTGTGGAAATTTTGTAAATATAACGCTGATTTTTGTTGTTTGTCTTCTGAATAAGTATAAAGTTACTATAGGTGTAAGAATTGTAAGAATTGGAGGCTCCCTTCAGCCCACCTGGACACGAGTGTCAGATACTATAGATGTATAAGATTCCTGTCTTCTTAGCATGCCTTCGTGGTGTAGTGGTCAGCACGCTCGGCGCGTATTCGATAGGTTCGGGGTTCAAGTACCGGCGAGGGCATTGCTCATTTTTCATCTCTCCAGCTTCGAAATAACCTAATGTCTCTACAGATGGAAAACATTTGTATAATTTGAAAAAAAAAAAAAAAAAAGAACAAAAACTTATTAATTATATTTTTTGTTATTTTTAACTCCAAAAAATTTAAGATTTTTGTGCATATTTTCTGTTTTTGAAAGTTTTTTCATATCTAAAAAATATTTTTAAAAAAAACGTACATATTTATGTAAATTACTTACATTTTACTCCAAAACCTTTAGGTTTTTGTGTATTTTTTAGAGTTTTTTTCATATCTAAAAATATGTATATTTTATTAAAAAACTTGACATGAGATACAGCCATTCAGGTTTTAGTCCTACTGAGCCAAATCGGCCATTAAGATTCTATATATGGTTCTAGTAAAAAAACATTATAAATAACCCAAGTAAACGTGCAATGGAAAACTTAAGTAAAACGTGCTGCGATGAAAAACGTTAATTCATTCTCAGTGAATGAAGCCGTGAATGAAATCATAAATGTCAAAAGTAAGGAACAGCATTATTGTTCTCGTACTTTAAATGGTAATTACTTGGATCATTTCCAGTTATCTATGCACTCTTAACTAAAGTGCCTTAAGTGCCGAGCCCTTGAAGAAGAATTACACGTCATTCTAGTTCACGTTCTAATATGCTTACTGCCTTGAACATATTAAAACGACTGGGGCAGCGTGCTCACCAATAAAAAAAAAAAAAAAAAAAAAAAGTTGTTTTTATTTCAAGAATTTCTAGGCGTGTAACTAAATTCATTGGTCCGGGGTTGGATTAAGTTCTCCGAGCTAATGTGTATTTCGAAATTACCAGATCTCATATTCCGTACAATGTTAAAATAAGTATAAATATTTAATCTGAAATCAATTTGAAGCTGAAGACAGAAGGAAAAGAAGTAAATGAAATAGCATTTCATTAGTAAAACCTAAATGCCGCAACTTAGTGAGTTTACCTCTTTTCAGAATATAATTTGATTTCAGTCGCACTGTTTATTTACTACAGAATTTTCAAAATACAGAGTGGTTATAATAAAAGTTACCCTATTTAGACCTACGTAGACCCATTCTGGTATACCTAGTTCGTTGGAATTTGGTATATATGTCATAGGGATCATGGGGAAAAGAAATTTGCGATAAAAATCAATAGTTCAAATTTTCACCAACAGGTGGCACTTTTCATGCAATGTCGAAAGGCTGTTACGTAAATATGAAGCCTTTTGAAAGCCAATGTTGTCAGCAAAGAGGTGTTAATACCTAAAGTCATTCTTCACCATGCCTTTAGAGAAGAATGACCATGCTTTGCTGATAAGTTGTCTTATCGGAACGACACTAATATTTCAACTGCACTACGAGAATACTAACGCTGGAAAGGCTTACGAAAATGGCTTATCTGGAGGCAGGGTTTGAAAAAGATGATTATTAAATTTGAAGAGATTAGGGAGTTTTGTGTGCTGCGAGGAACGGGATGGAAACGGATTTCAAATGAAACTGTGGAGGAAGTCGCTCTTGCCGTCATGGAATTCCAGTTCCCAATATTCTTCGTCAAATGCTCGAGCGTTGTTATTTGGCTTGTCTCTTCCTTGATCGACACTACGAAATGCTCTGCAATCCATTGTAAAGTGCTATCCAGGTTCTGCAAGACCTGCATCCTGCTCACCTGGACAAAAGAACTGAAATTGCTAGTCTTATTTTGGTTAGAACAGCCTCTAACAATGCATGGCTTTGGAAAATTTTGGGTTCGGACAAGTCGCATTTTACCTTAAACGGAGCAGTTAACAAGTTAACTCTCAGAACTGTCGCATATGGGGTACTGCAAGTCTTAATTTTGTGCAAGAACGTCGTTGCATTCTGATGACATTACTGTATGGTGTACTTTTACTGTTGATTTCAATCTTGGTCCTTTTTTCTTTAAGGAGAACTCTCCTCAAAGCCCCAAAGGGTGCCTTACTCCTCAAAGCCATCAAGGGTGCCTTACTGCAAACTTCTTCAGCAGCAAGTCATTACAAGAACGATAGTATTTAGAGGCTTCTGTCTTCGTGTAAGATGGTGCACCACGCCACATTGTCGGACCAGTGAAAGCTCTGCGAAGTGCCCACTTTGGAGAAGATCGGTGATTTCAAGAGACGTTTTCCGATTGCCTGGCTTCCTCCTTCTCCAGGCTTGAAGCTCTGTGATTTCTGGTTGTCGATATTCTTAAAAGATCATCTCTATGGAGGAAGTATACGGACTATGCCTTAAATGAAAGCATGCTGCTGCAACTGATCCAGAATCCCTTCGCGCTACGGTTGAACACGCTTTGAACGTGTGATTGACGCAAATGGAATGCACATTGAACAAATGCTGTGATTAAGTAACGTTTTGTGTTTCCAATTTATGTTTTTTGTTGTTTATCCACCCGATTCTTGTCTGGTGCTCGAAATTTGAACTGTTATTTTGTATTCAGTTTTCTTTTCCCCATGGTTTATGTAACGTTTATTCCAAGCTTCAACGAAATAGGTCTACCAGAACTCTCTCTACGTAGGTGTAAATAGGATACCTTAATTACATCAGAACCGATTATAAAAAGTTCAGTATTCTGAATCAGTTTCAGTATTCAGTATTTATAATGGGCATTTATAAAGTGAATTTAAGTAAGTGTGGAGTTTAAAATGACGTAGTCGCGGAAGGCGGAAACTTTCCGGAAACTCCCAGTTTTCGGTTCGTCCTTACGGGTTTTTATGTTTTAAGGGTGGTAGCTATAGTGTTCTGTCTATCAGTGCTTTTGAGACCGAATATCCTCATGCATTACATTAGAAGCGATTGTTTATCATAATAATATATCACTGCCTGAAATTTAGAAATCTTTTAAGAATTACATTTTCTATACTTTGCTTTAAAAGCAGACTACTTATTTTAAATACACGCATTTTTAATGTTTGTTTTCTTGCTTTCTTACATAACTTATTTGTCATTCAGTTTGAGCATAAATTATTAATGATATTAGGCCTAAAATAGCCTAGAAATTAAGACAATAAATACGTACTTTCCTCTTGATTTTTTCCAGACGGTAGAATAAAACAATTATGCTAATTCACTCCCCATTTGTACTAATGCGGTATTCTAGTGTATAATCTGCACTCTTTCCCCCCCCCCAAAAAAAAGCAGATGAAAATCAGGGGTGCGATTTATACCTACGAATGATTAGAAATAGATACATAAAAACATTTGGCAATACAACAGCGCCTGCAACACAGCACCGCGAATTTGAGATTAAGTATAAAATCCATTATTTTAGGGAAAGGTTGCATAGCTATAAAACGTCACGGTCTGACATCACGACTTATCATGGCCGCTACCATATGCGAACTTCTGGTTGGTTCTAATTGTAATACTTAACATAAATGATTTTCTACTTCGTACATAGAAAAATCAAAAGGATTGCAAATAACTGTTTCAAATTCAATAAAATCGAGGTACATGAAAATGTGTAAACGGTAATTATACGACACGGTAAAATCTAGAACACCAGCGGAAGTTCACATTCGTATGATGTATGGCGGCCATGATAAGTCGTGACGTCGCGTTCTTAACATTTCCTACTTGAGACACAATAACACGCCGAATAAATACTAATTCAGAATTCCAATCCAAATTTGCCTTCGGCTTTTAGAGAAATTATGTTTTAGTTCTGGTTTCGCCAACAGATGGCGCCACTTGCTTATTCTTGTCCAGGCTTTCTTATCTTATCTAAACATTATTTCCTATCTTGTTCATTTGCGGTTTTGCAGCTGAAGATGATGGTTCGGTAAAACCATCGAAACTAGTCCTGTGAAAATTTTGTAAATTAACGCTGATTTTTGTTGTTTGACTTCTGAATTAGTATTTCCTACTTGGTTTGGAAACAAAATCTAATTTGTTATTCCAATAAACAGGAAGATATGTCAAACGAAATTTTGGATTATACTTTATTAGGTGGAACTGGCCACGTGCAAAAACTAGTTTATTCTAAATCTATATCAACATAATTAAATATTTGCCACCTTATTTTTTATTGAAAGTAATATTTTATTGGGCAGTTAAATAGCATATCCTTTAATTGTTTTTATTTATAGAAAATTAAGTGTTTATAATTTATGTAAAATAAAAAATTTGAAACTAATATCATAATTTAATATTTTTTATGTCATTCCTAAAGTAACAACAAATCTAAATTAGTTTTGGTCTGCCCGTCCATACTTGCGATATTTAAGTAGCGTAAACAATGCTCATTCAATTGCAACAGTCTGCAACATTGATTACTGCAAAACTGTTACGGGCTTTTAAGTACAGGATCACTTTCGACTGTACATTAAAACTGCTATGGGCTTCAAGCACCCCTTCCATTTGTCCAAGTTTCCCAAAATCTAATCAACTTCCTTCCAAATTTTACCCAAACTCTAATCAACTCTTTATATAAATGCAAAGAGTTTAAAGAAAGACGGAAAGCAGAATTCTTTGGAAGTTTGATGCAGCCGGTGATAGTGTTCCTACTCTTGCCAGTTACTGAGAAAGTCCCATTAGGGCCTGGCCTGTGATGCAACGTAAAGAATATTCTCCATAAGAGATAAGTACCAGACGGGAGGGACCAGATTGAAGCGCTTTGCTTCTATATTGAAGACCAGGGATATCTGGAGACTGGTCGGTGTCAATGCTTCTAGTCTCTCAAAATTCACGCATTTGCAAAGATACAATATCAAACTGAATAGTAAAAGCACTACGGAATCCTGCTTTCTTATTGGTCATCCTGATTATTCAGTGTAATGCGCAGCAAATGAGCGGCGTAGGCAAATGAGGGCCTAAAAAAAAATCTGTCTTCCTCGAGAACGTCGTACACCAGGATTTCTGCGAAATATCTTGGATTATTTCTTAACGTTCGCTCATAAATTCTTCCATTAATTCGTGCAGTGAAATCTTTGATTGATTCTATTTTTTGATCCGAGTGCAGGCTTCTGTTCCTTACATAATAGGGGGCATCTGTGATAATTCTAAGAGCCTTATTTTGCAATACCTTAAGTTTTTTGTAGTCTTTCTCGCTGGCAGTAGTTCAGGCGAGACATGCATACGTAATAATAGGCCTAATAGATGTGATGTTTGGTGAGGAAGTGGCTAGCGCATCGCGCAGCTGCACCACAGATCCGAGGTTCGATCCCCGGGCTGGGGACGGTTGATTTTAATTTTTCATCCCTTAAGTGGGTCGATAAAATGAGTATCAAATTCGCTTGGGGACTAAAAACTAGGGCTCCTGCTACAAGCTGACCACTTGTCCAGGGCATATGCTGATGCACTCCGGGGTCCAAAAATCAAGAAAGCAGAAAAAGGGCAATGCAGACCGTGGCCCACTAGGGCTGCTGCGCCACTGAGTTTAGTTTAGTAGATGTGATGTAGATTCTTCTCTTCAAAGTGATAGAAAGCTGATCATTTTTAAGTAGCGGCAAAAGTTTGAACTTTATTCCGTATGCTTGTCCACACATTTTGGCAATGTGAGTAGAGCAGATGAATGACCTGTTAAAGGTAACCCTCAGATAACTCGCGCTGTCCACTCTGAAAACCAGAGTACCGAACACCCTTACATCTTTCGCAATAGCTGCCGTTTTGCGGTATTTCCTAACTAGTTATTGAAGACTCTAATTCTATACTGACAACGCACTATCGAATTTTTGAACCGAAAGCTTTGCCTCCCTTAATTAGTTGGGTAAAAGCAGAAATGGTTTTAAAAGGAAAATCGTTCGTTCTGAAATGATAGATATATGAAAAAATATGCCTGGTTATTCATAATCATATTGAATTCCATTTCTTATTGGATATACATTATCACCACATTGTTATATTATCTTTTCTTGAGCGTAATAATTCACCTCCTTTTCTGATTGCAAGTTCCTCCAAGTTACTTTGTACAAATAAGTTTGAAAACAGTAAAATGTAAAAAAGTAAAACAGCAAAGAATATTTACACAAATTTTCACCAAGATGCCATTGAAATACATTAAATTGTTGAAATTCAAATCAATTTCAGATTAAGCAATTAAATGCGCAACTGATGCTTTTTGACTTACTGAAAAAATGTACTTACCGGATCTTTACTTTTCCTTATATAACGGCATAGGAAGAATATCGCAAATAATAGAAGTAGGAGAAAGAAAATGGAACCTAAGATTATACCAGAAACTAATGCCATATTTACATCATTTTTGACGGGCAATTTTATATATCTAGTTTTATTGTAGAAATCCGAAAGCATGGCATCCAAGCCTTTGTAAAAATTGCCGTTTGTAAAGTGAAACTTGTTTTCCAAGAAAACACTGTGAGCCTCTTCATTCGACACATAATTTGCTGTTGCTTTTCCGACATCTGTGTACGACTGAAAAGTAAAGAAAAATATGTTGATGTTTTGCTTTAAGTGTGGTAACGATTGAATGGTTTTAAAAATATTAATCAATCAATCAAACAACATTTAAATTAAGGATAACTAGATTAGAAAACGTTTCTCTTATTTAAATTTTCTGCGAGCGTTTTTCTCATTACAAATAATTTTCTTTGTAAAACTACTTAGAATTTACTGTAAAGACTTTTCTCTATATTAACCCCAAATTCGAGTAATATATTGTACACTGCGGAAAAAAAGTGGGGGAGGGGAACAGGTCTATATCTCCCGTTCTACAGTGCCGATTGACAAAATTCAAATTGCGTTTTTCATGCTCGAAAGCGTGACTTACGATACATATTAGATTTATATATAACGTTGTTCTAATATAGGTATTTTGGCAGAAAATCGGACCTTTTTCTGAAATGGCATAGCACATTTTTTCCATATTTCGATTCTACGACTCAAATTATGCCTAAATATTAAATTTTGTAAAATCTGTTGCGAAATTTACGTGGAAATTCAAAAATTTAACTTGTCCCAATTTTTTTTTAGTTTGCGCCAAGAATATTTCACGTGGCAAACTTCTTAATTTATAGCGACCTATTTTCCGTTCCTTTCTTTTCATTGTAGACTAGCGGAAATAAGTCATCGTTCATTCTTTCAAATAATTTTAACAAAGTGTGTAAACCACATTTCTGTTATTATCCCTTAAAACAAATATGCCAAATTTCAAAACGCACCAATATGTAAATTCACGTATATCCTAGGAAATTCTGAATAAAAAACTCTAATTTGTTGCAGGTGTGCTTAGAAATACATCTACTTTAAGATGATGGTCAAAATTCCATAGATTGTAATTCAAAATTTTTTTCTAAAAATGTATAAAAAGTATTTAAAAATATAAATTTTAAAAATAAATCATAAAAAATGAGCGAATTTTATTTGGAATGAACCTAAATTTCGAAATGTGAAAGAAGGAATAAAATAAGTTAAATAAAAAAGAAATATTAACAAATATATACCAAATTCAATTGCCATTGAGGAGCTAAAATTTTGAGACCTAATTTTTAAAGAATGACTCGTGCGATTTTTACGAAACTTGGCAGTTTGGCATAATTTGAGTTGTAGAATCAAAATATGGAAAAAAAAAATGGCATGTCATTTAAAAAAAAAGTCCGATTTTCTGTCAAAATACCTACGTTAAAACAATGGCAATATATAAATCTAATACATATAATAAATCGCGCTTTCGAGACATGTAAAACGCAAGTTGAATTTCGTCAATCGGCCCAGTAGAATGGGAGATATAGAACCCCCCTTTTTTTCACAATGTACATATTACTCGGGAACACAATGTGAGTGTTTATTAAATCTTTGTCTGATATTCGTTGCCTTGGGAGGAGGGGCAGAGGAAGTTAAATTAAAAACTGACCGAACCAGCTTTTATACATTTTGGGCCCACTCGCTTAACAGTATGAAAGAGAAAGATAGATATCGATGGTTGAACTCGATCTCTACCGCTAAGTTGTTATCGGAGTTGAAAATTTTTTATGCAAGGGAGAATCCTAAACTATCTGTCCAGGACGACGTTTGGTAATGTTTCTGTTGGAGTAGTGATACTAAGTTATTTTGCCGAGACTCGATTATCTGCGCCCTGTGGAGTGTTACTACACATATCTGTAACAATGTGAGATGACACCTGCTTCCCCATTTGGTAATATGCTGATGTCTCGCATACTTATTCTTGTTTCTTCCTATCCTTGCTTAATTGATGAACCTAAGAACGCATCCAAAATATGGTATAGTCAGACTGTGAAGGCATAAGGTAACTTAATTATCACATGATACAAGTTTTAATCGTCGTAAGTAGAGTTCACACTAAAAATTCTTCGGGGGTAAAGGTCTAAACCTGTGGTACGCAACCTGACGTACGCGTATCCTCAAAAAGGAAGTAGCCCAAAAGCGGGGTACACCAAAGGGTCCAAAAGGACATATCTTTTAGGGAACGTCTTTTAAGGTACAGGGTACGCGATGGCTTAATCAGGCATACGCTAGAAAGTGACAGTTAAGTTTAAAAATATTTTTACACCTTATTTTATCCTTCACTACAGGTAATGCTGTCCTCGCGCCAGATGTTTTTTATTAGACAGTTCCTTGATAGATTTATCTGATTACGGCAAAGCTCGAGGGCTATCTGCCTAAGTGAAGAAATGCCTTCGTGGAGGACTTTCTAAAGGAATTACGTTATACATGGAAAAGCTAAATACGTTATACATGGCACAAACCACGAAAACGTCCATGCAGCCAGCCCGTTCGCGGGATTCGAACCTCGGACCGAAATACCACTGCTCAGCGACTTTATCACTCGGTCACTGATGGACCCGAACAGTTCCTAGAATTCCTGTCTAGGGGTAAGTTCTACTTTCTCCGCTGGCGCGCTGTGTCGGTTAAATGTTTATCCAACTGGAGACTAGAGAAAGCCGCCACAAATTTTCTGAACTGCGTTGTAAGAAAATTTCAGCGTTTTTCTAACCGCTTTGAAGCAAAAACGCGTTGTAGGAGGCCTAGCTGTACACATAAGCAACGTTCGATTCTGCGTGAAAATAAGAACTACCAGCAGTGAAATTGAGTAACTGCAGTCCTTCTTCGCCTGCATGAAAATTAAATCAAAAATAACAAAAAACAGTGTTAATATTCCTGTGTATAATAATGAAAATAGGAAATCAAAATGTTAACAACAACCACGGTTGTCCCTTTAAACGAGCGTTGATTGATATATTGTCCAATATAAGTTATTGTAACTCAAGTATCATAATAAATTACTAATAGTAATTCAAGAAATAATGCGAATTTTAGCGTTCAGAAACATTTATATATTCATAAAATGTAAAATTCCGAAAATCGATTTTTTGAATCCCCTTTTAAGAACAGCATCCAGGAAATACATACATAAGAACGGTACTGATGTGCTTCATGACTAGAAAAGACCAAAATTCGCTTAAAGAAGAACAGTCGAGGGAAAGAGACTCAGAGCTGAATGGCATGTCTAGAAACAACCTATCATCTATCATCTAGAGTTTAATTAATGCCACTAGGAAAGTGGCATTAATTAAACTCTAGATGATAAAATACAAGAATGAATGAATGATACCAAAAATACGTTCTGGAAGGTAGAGTTAGTTCCGCTCAATACTTTAATGGCCCAGTTATTGCATGAGTAATAATAATTTTTTATTTCAAGTATTTTATATTTTTGCATGTGTTTGATTAATGCATAAAATTAACTTTTAACGTTTTGTTAATATTTATATTTTTTATGCTGAATGGCAACAAGTAATTATTCATAATTATATTTATATTTCTTTTATGCTGAATGGTAACAAGTAATTATTCATATTGTTGCGTTTTTCTTTTCTGACATCAGTTGTTGCGCAGTATTGTCAGGTAGCTCCAAAACACGTTTTTACAGTCGTCGATGAACTACTATAAACACGCTGACACGATCAGCGACACAGCCTCCAGGTTATCAGACTATCACGGTGGGGACAGCTTCACGGCAAAGCACCAGAGTACAGCTCCCGACTCTGCTTGGTCGTTCTCGGAACTCTACGTACTCTCGAGACTCTCCACGCTACAACTCGCCACGCACTCGACGACACACAGAGCAAAGCTCCTGACTCTTCGGTTCAGTCGTTCCCGGAGCTTAACACACTCTCTCGACGATGCACTAACCGCGATATACTAAGAGACTCTTCGATGCACTCGACGACCCACTCGGCACACGCTGGCCGGCTGTCAACTCGATCGTCTCCGCACGAACACACTCTCAATGACTGACTACCAGCTCGGTAGACGAGGCACACAGTCTATCAGCTCGTTAGGCGAGACACTTTCGATACTAACTATCTCGCACTCCAGACGAGGCACTCTCACTCGCCCTCTCGACGAGGCACTCACTAACTGTCTGCGGACCAGCAGGGTTTATATAGCTTTCGGCTTGGCACACACTCTATCAGCTCGCTAAGCGAGACACTTTCGATACTAACTATATCGCACTCCAGACGAGGCACTTTCACTCGCCCTCTCGACGAGGCACTCACTAACTGTATGTGGACCAGCAGGGTTTATATAGTTTTCGGCTTGCGTTCGAGAACATTCTGGGCTAAACTGGTAAGAATTCGTTCCAGAAGATTCTCCATCCGTCCATGGCATATCGCCAATTTTGTCGCCAAACGGGCGATTTCTCACCAAATGTGGCAACCCTGCCTTCCTTGCTATTTTATGGCAACCCTAAAACTGCTTTGCGGAGAAGCCATCTTACAGCGCTTGGACATTTCGTAACAATATTTATATTCATATTTCTTTTGCGCTGAATGGCAACGAGTAGTGATTCATGATTACTTTGTTTTTCGAATGTTGTTATTCTAGTCAGAGCTCATTTTAATAGCTGAAAAATAAAAGCAATAAACTTAGTTATTTGTTCATAATTTTTGCTGTTCCTAATCATAATTTAGTTTGAACATCAATAGCTAAGGCTACAATACTACATACCTAAATGATTTTAGCCTTTAGTGAATAATTACCAATATTAAGTGAATTAAGACAGATTATTGATAATTCAAAAGTCATACAAAAGTATTATCGTTTACTTTAATATCATACCAATCTGTCTATTACAGCAATCACAATGAGAATATCATTGTCACATTTTCCAAGCTTCCACTTAGACCGCAACTGCTCCGCAAACGTACGAATTATCTTTCCCGGATGTTCGCTGTAAAAATACGTATAATTAATTACGTTATTTTTATAGCTCAATATAATTAATAAATTAAATAAGGAAATTAAATCTAAAAAAATCATAATAAGATAATACAATACATTGTAAATTAATTCCGATTTTAAATAACGCCCAAAGCGGCTTTTTTTAACGTTTTGTGTCACCTTTATTTATTAAATATTATGTTCTTCGCACTCAAACCATAAAATTCAATTCGACAGTAATATCACAAAATATTTAAAAACGGCATGTCATTAGAATTTCCGATACACAGTCTCGCGCGCTGGAGATAAAAATGTTTTTTTCCGTACAGTGTTGCCATTGCTCGCTTGGCCTTCAAATATTTATGCAGCTTTTTTTTTTCTCGTATAGAGTTTTGAAATTTATTTAATTATTTTCAAAATTTTGCTGTACATTGCGCAAACTTACGCCAGGTTGAATTTTTCGTTTTCTTCTTGTTTTTTAAAACTCCTTTCTAATATTGTCATCAATATCTATCTATCTCTCTCTATATATATATGATAGTTGTTTTACATTTATTAATGCTTTTTAAATTTTTATGTTCCTAATTTTAACATTTTCGGACTTTTCTGCTTAAAGATTATTAATGCAGCCTTGTTTCCAACATTTTTGGTTCTTTGTAAGGTATTTCTCCCACCTTCTGGGCGCGCCTTCGTGGTGTGGTGGTCTGCACACTGGGCCGGTATTCCAGAGGTCCGCGATTCGATTCCCGGCGAAGGCGTTGTTAATTTTTCATCTTTCCTGCTTCCAGTAATAACCTAATGTCTCTACACCTTAAGTAATCAGCAGTGTTAGTTTTCTGTATAAATAACTTGTATTATAAATTCAGAGCAAAATACAACTTGATTTTGTTTTTGCTTCTGAGATCAACTTATCTAATGCCCTCTGAAGATTAGTGGACACACCAGTGGTCAAATGGTTCAAGATCACTAAACACTGATAATTACAGTTTGATCCGCCTTCGAACCTAGGATAACAAGATGTTTGCATTATATTTGGACGATTCAAAGAACCGATTATTGAGAATTTAAAGAATCGACCACTTTATTGAGCGAATGAATAGTGATTCTACAAAATGGAGTGGCAGCGCTTTTACAGTTCACGGAAAGCTCTTTCGAAGCGTGTCAGTAATAAAGATGTGTTTTTCGTTTTATGAACTGATTGAAACCAAACTTAAATGAGCAAGCGAACGGCTGATTCACGAAAAAAGAGCTCCGCTCTTTTATAGTTCATCACCGACAGCTTTTGTAGGAAGGGTTTTGAAATTATTGTACTTTATTCTTGTTCTTATTTTTAACATTCAACATTTGATAAATAATCTTATGCTTACCTTTCTTGATGATTTTACAAGACGCTTCGAATTCTTTTCCATTTTGTGTTTTACACAGAACTTTATTTTACAACTATTTACAACAAAAATGTTTACATTAGAACGTACGCTTATTTTTTCTTTTGTTGCCACAATATATATTTATACCGAGCATAAAAATAAAAAGGCCACGCCCTCTCGTGGCCATTAGCATAAACTGTAACAAAGGGTGTGCCAGGAAATTTCGATTCCCATCTTAGAAGAGAAGAGAATGATTATTCTCCCGTATTAAAAGTGACTTTCATTTTTATCACTTGCTTTTTTTTTTTTTTTTTTTTTTTTTAAATTGTAGAACTTTATGGTTAGTTCTGAGTAGAAACGAAGTTTTAGGGGATCTCGAAACAACAGATCAAAGAGATTAGTTCAAGATGTTAGCGTTTGATTGAACTGATTCTTCTGATACCTCTGCTTCTCAGATTCTTTTTGTTCTTGGTTCGCTAAACGACCCCGATCTCGCTGCTTGTTCGATTCTTTCCGCTCTTCGCTCCATCTTCGCTAATCGCTCTTGATTCATTCCTCGTTCCCGAACTGTTTTCTTGTTGTTAACGAGCGGTAAGTTATAAAAACGAACCAATTTATTTCGGTGAGTAAACGGTTCTGGTCCGATTCCATAAAAAGAAAGATTGTGTCCAATCATAGGTTGCATTGGCATTTTCGTTGTTTCCCCATGTGGATCGCAAATAGGAATCATTTTGCATTAGAAGATCTTCATCCATGTAGTCATGCATTTCCCTCAGGCAGATAATCCTAGTGCGCTTTGCTGTTATCGAATAATGCAATCTATCCGCGCCTTAGGCAACTGGCTAGCTACCAATGTTGCCTAAGCTTATAAGGTATTTCTCCCACTTCCCTAGCGTGCCTTCGTGGTGTAACGGTAGCACGCTGGGCCGGTATTCCAGAGGTCCGTGGTTCGATTCCCACGAAGGCGGTTGCATATTTTTCATCTTTTCTGTTTCCAATTAACCTAATGACTCTACAAGCTGTCTTAATGGATATATGTGAAACTGAACGTAAATAATTTGTGTATTAATAGAGAGATATTGTAGCATATCAACGATTAGACGCACGTTACTACATTCGCCATTATTCTTTAAGACTAATCTGATAACATCCTTTTTGTTCATCTACTTGATTCATATTACTTCAGTAAGCGTAAATTTATTCAGTTGATAAATGTGTGATTTAAATCTTATGAGGACTCCTTTAAAATGGCATAATCAAAACGGCTTAGAAAATGATTTCCTGCACGCTGTATAGAAGAATTGATTAAATGGAACCATATCGTAAATAATCTAGGAATGACAACACTGACTTACTTATAGGGCTGAAACAGGTGTTTCAACAAGGCGATTCCTACCACGATGCCCCCATCATTAGCATCACATACATCGCAAATGCACGCTGTATCCTTATACAGTGTTTGGACTGCCACTTCTAATTTATCAACTGAAAGAAAATGAGGTTACACATAAATATTTTTGAATAGTTCGATTTAGAAAGTAAAGAAAAAAAAATATATCTAAAAGGTTTCAGATTTTAAATTACGACTAAAAGGATGTTTTTCTTTTTTTTAACATTTTGTTAGTTCAAAGGAGCTTTGTTCCTGAAGGACTATTGTTTTCGTTTTGCGATTTTACGTTGAAAACTTTAAAAGGCTGTATCACTTTTCAAATCGTTGCCACCAATTACTATCGCCCTGTATTATATTTGAAAAAATTAAATAATGAATAATCTGCATAAATGCATGAATGTTTATCGCATTGTTATAAAACAGCGATGACTAGAGCCATCCAATTTTGAATGACGTGATCCTACTGCGAACACGGGCATCTGAAAGTCCAAATTGGAAATTTGGAATTTGTTTTATTATCGATTTCATATTTTGTAAAACTTTAACGAATTTTTGACTAACGAACTCAACAAACTCAAGGATTTCAAAGCGAGAAATGGTAACGGTGTGCACACACACACACACACACACACACACACACAAAAAAAAAAAAAAAAAAAAAAAAAAAAAAAAAAAAAATTATCTGCAGCGCGTGAGACTGTGTACCGGAAATTCTAAAGAATATGCTCAAATTAAAATTATTTTGCGATACTGCTCTTGAACTGAATTTTATGGGTTAGGTGCGAAGAATATGATATTCAATAAATAAAAATAACACACAAAATGTTAAAAAAACGCCCCTTTGGATGTAATTTAAAAATATGAAACCTTTCAGATTTTCATTTGTGTTACCTTTATTAAATATCATGTTCTTCGCACTTGAGCCATAAAATTCAGTTCAACAGCAATATCGCAAAATAATTTTAAATTGAGCCTATCTTCATAATTTGAGATACACAGTCTCACGCGCTGGAGATAAAATGTTTTTTCTGTACAAAGCTGCCAAATTCTTGAGTTTGTTAATCAAAAATTCTTTAAAGTTTTACAAAATATGAAATCGATAATAAAACTAATTTCAAATTTGGGCTTCTAGATGCTCATATTCGCAGTAGGATTACGTCATACAAAATTAGATGGCTCTAGGCACCGTTGTTATATCACAATGCGTGAAATATACATACATTTATTGCAGATTCTTCATTATTCAATTTCTTCAGATATAATACAAGACGATAATATTGGGTGTCAACGGTTTGAAAAGTGAAATGAGCCAGATGTGGTGCTTTTTAGTTTTCGGAATAAATAATAATTCTTGTCGGAGCGCACCGAAGCCCTATATAAGAAGTCTCCGGCACGTCTTTAATATAACTGGACAACAAATTCAGCATATAAATAATAAAATTATATTAAAATCGATTGTTACTTCTGAATGCATGCTTTCCTCTTCTTGGGAAACAATCCCTCGGATGGAGGTCGATACTTTTAAGCAAAGAAATGCCCCCATCCAGATGTCAAAAACTTCCAGAAATATCCAGAAATTACCATGAATTTATGACAGCGGGTAAATTTTTCGTTCCAACACTAGTGTCATCCCGCGGAAAAGAGCGCATGCAGACATTTTGGGATGACGTAGCTAAAGACGGTGGATGAAAATTGTTACTTGTTACCTTTTTATAATTTTTTTCAGCTGATCTTTGGATTTCGTGAAAATTTGTTCCCCTGTCATATTCTGCTTGACAGCTAGAATTATACTGAGAGGAGATCGTGGTCAGAAAATGTTGAACTCCTTTCTTTTTGTTTTTATACCTACAGGTCATCCACTAAAATTTTCTCCTTACTGTTTATATATAACATTCTCTCTATTTTCATTAGTGATGCTTTAACCATTTCAACGCTTTTCATTGGTTTCCTGGAAAAAGTATGGTCTATAAGGCTCCAACCTTAAAGTTACAGCTATGTGTGTGCAACCTTGAGAAATGGAAGCGAATAATCGATTTAGCTCAGGAAACAGAAAAGTAAACTCAAGAAGGATTAATTACCCTTTATTGCTGAAAATAAAGATTAACAGATGGCCCTTTCTCAGGACGTACAGAAAAGCCTGCACTTGGGCTTGAACTCAAGAGTACTAAGAAAATCAAACTTAACTAATGCTTAGTTAAAAAGGTATAGCCGAAGCTATCAAAATTCTACAGCAGTGGGCCTCTAAATTTTAACTAAACGGCGAAGCTGTCAAGGGCCTGAAATACGGCCGCACGTAGTAATAGCTTACAGAGGGTCTAGCCAAAAGATGAACGCGCAGAATCTCTGACCCTCTAAGGCCTATATCACACATGCATTTGTTTCATACATTTGCATTTGTTTCTGGCCGGTTTACTATTGAGAGAAAGACGCGCGGTTTTTTTCTTCCTTTCGAAATAAATTGCAAGTTGTTTGTTTTCAACCAATCAGCTATCAGTTTCGAATGCTATTAGCTTATTTGTACTGGAGTACCAATTTCCCCTTTACATGTTAACCCCAAAGTGATCTCTGGTGAGAAAGCAGAAAAATTGTTCCAAACAGTTGTTCTTCCGGAACAAACGTATGTGTGATAGCACCCTAACGAAGTCAGTATGGAACTTCGATTTAAGTACTGCTCTTCCTTCATTTGCATTTAACCCTTTGCGGCACAGTGTGCCCGGTTTGGACACACCTAAAAATTCCTTTCTGTACGCACAGAAAAATTGAACGAAAAAGGATTTATAGGTAACTCTGAACCTTCTTTATTTATAGTAGATGGCAGCTCAACACAAACCAGTCCATATATTATTTTAGCCATGCTTAGTTTTTAAGACCCTCATTTTTCAAAGAAATCTTCCAGATTTTTTTAGAGTATAAAAGGAATTGTTTGAAAAGAAATTTCTATCTTATTTTTTTGGCTGTATGCTAATTTCCTTATTCTATTTGGCTGTATGCTAATTCCTTATTCTATATCTAGGACAACCGAGAGTCTGTATTCTTTGTTTCTCCGCATCTCATCGGTCAGTTCATTGAAAACAATGCTCGATTCAGCACTCTTTTCGAAGCTCTATTCAATCAGTGTGCCCACTTTGGGCACACCCACAGAATTAAAACGATAAGTGCTATCTTCACAAAATTTTACTTGTGTACTCCTCTAGGTCTAATTAGAGTGCCTACCTTTTTTTTTTTTTTTTTTTTTTCTTTTTTTTTTTTTTTCTCTAATCAAAACTCCAATTAGAAGGGATAGGAAAGTAGCTTTAACTAAAGATAACTGTTAAAAACTTAAGATAAATCTTACAGATCTTTATTTCTACATCCCTTGCAGTAGTGTATTATATTCGGAGCTCAAAGTAAGCCGGAGGCCGGTTGAGCTATTTTTAGTTTTTGCGTGAAATTTTAATTCCTGCCGAAACCCCAAAAAAGTCAAGGTCCAGTACCTTATTTTAATATTTAATTATTTACCATTTATTTGATAACGTATTAAATTTTAATATTAATTGTTTAATTATTAATTATTTTACTAGCCATTTTATTTATTTATTTACGTTTGTTCTTTTCTGACAGTCTTCAATAGGGCTCCTGCACTTCTAATTTTAGAAATGAAGCCCTGACACGAACCAATGACGTTGATCCGCCTGGAATAACTGCCATGTTTGTATTGCACTCTTTCAACAGTTTCTTCGTATCATACGTTAGATGGAATCTGAACAATGCTTCAAACTAAAAGACTTTCTGGATTCTTGAAGGCAACTTTAACAGCATCGCACTTGCATCTTTCAAGTTTCTTCATAAAGAAAAGGTTGCGCGTTATACGCCGGAATGTACGGCAATTTAATCACTAATGCCATTAAATTTGTACGCCAATCATTTCCCATTGCGTTTTATATCTGCGATATGTATTTTTGAATCGAACTGCAAATATTCGGTATTTCAGTTGAGTACTTCTTTCGGGAACCGTAAAGAAGGTTGTCAAGAAAGATAAACAAAATAAAATTGATACAGTAAATAAATACTGAATAATAAAATTAAATAAAATGTAAAGAAATTAATTACATATATTAAAACAGAAAATTAAAATATCGTTTGTTTTATTTAGGGTTTCGATCAAAATTCTCAATTTATTTATAGAATAAAACTACCTCTGTCTAACTCCGTTGGGCAGCTCTTGAATTTAAGGCCTGGAGTTATACGTTTTTATTGTGGCAACAATTTCGATAGCTGGTGGCAAGGCATTGTGGGATGTTCGGCGTTGTGTATGGTACTAAACGCATATAACATTTATGTGTAGAGTTTACTTCTAAGTGATCAACAAGAGAGTAAAAAGATTGTTTTCCAAATGAGCATAAGTACACAGTGCGTCAGAAGCACGTCGAAATAATATGTAAGCGTGGTCTGACAATCAATATTCTATCAGACATTATATTCTATCATCTAAGACACATGTCAGTATTGCTTTCAGCCATTTGAATGTTGCTAATCCTTCGTACGACTTTAATCAGTCCAGAAATGAATTTAAAATTCCCAAAACGAAACATTTTCGCAGTTATTTTTCTGAGTGGCAACAGTCTCCCGCGCTGGAGATTTAAAAAAAAGTGCTTTAATTCGGACTGTTGCCACTGCTCGCTTTCAAATCTTAGAGTTTGTTGATAAAAAATTTGTTAAGTTTTACAAAATATGGAATAAAAATAGCATTGCCAAACATTAAATATATTATTATTACGGGTACTTAAGATTTCTAACGTAATTCTAACGTTGAAGAAAGCACGCGATTGTATGTGACGTCATTGTATGTAGAAAATGTTTCGTTAATGCTAGCATTTTAAATAAGTAGCTGCTGTTTGGCAACCTTCTTGTTTCAGATTAGGATTATTCACATGATATGTTATTGCCACGTTAATTCTTTTATTGATATTAAGAAAAAGTTGTTATGTTAAATTAAATTTAAATCATGACGTCATACGTATGCGTATTAACCTGAAGTGTAAAAAGTTTTTGTTTCTTGGATTGGCAACATAAAAATTATTTAGGAATTAGTTGTTGCTTGGAAAGAAGCCGAAAGGATGACCTGATTTCATTCATACTGAAATGCTTTTATGTACTTTCTTTTCAGGTGTACACAGAACTCATAAGTTCTGCTTTGGCCCATGGAGGTAAGAATAAAAGGAGGCGCCAAACCCGCAGTACAACTGAAGCAGTGCTTCCAAGGTTTGGTCTTCAGAGGGTGTGTTTTTCGTTTACATCCACAGCATCCTTGACAGCGCTTTGATAAAATTTCTGCACACGACAGTTCCACACTAATTGAAAAGCGGGGACACTTCCGTATAAAAGAAATATTCACTGTTGGATGGAGAATACAAATTTGTATAGTTTAGTGGAGGTTTATGCAAAAGTCACATCTTGGTTGTTTCTCGGTAATTTGCAACAGCGATTGTGATTATGAATTTGTTTTATAAGATTCCAAGCTACTGGACTGCAAATAAATAAATAAAATAAAATAAAATTTAGCAAAAAATGGTGCAGCGTCTTATTCGTCTAGGAAGCATAAAATGTAAACCCTACTGAAGACAAGATAGCGAATTCTCGCTATGTCTTGAAAACAGATAACTACCGGCGGAGGTTACAACTGTACTGAACAGAATATGCACAAGCTCGGTACTCACAAACTAACCACCACTTATGGCGAAGTAACTTAAACACAAAATAGTATGTACAATCAGAATGAATCAAATTTCAACTACACTATTGGATCCTACATCAATAAATATCAGAATTATCGGCTGCACATAGCAAAGCCGACTATAAAATATCAAATAATCTAAAAGTAAAATGGCTAGCACAAATATTCAACTACAGAGCTACTTGCAAACACGTGCCATTAACTCGTTGTTGTTGTTATTTATGCTCACTTGTCTCACGTAGTCAGCCCAAGCTCAGGAAATTCCTCGTGGCAAGGAGCGCAAGATTACGCCTGTCGTTGGCAACAGCCTTGAGCACCATTCACGTGACAGTGCGATTTAGCTCAGTTCCGCCCTCACTTTTGATGGACAGCAACCCGGGGGGGACGGGTCCAAGGTCTCCCCCTCTTCCCTTTCACCAAACCACACGAGAACCCTTTTGGCTCGCCGCATATTTAGAGTGCCGCCATGCCGCACCGACATTGTGCATTTACAAAACATCCATGCCTTCTCCGGGATTCGAACCCGACCCTTCGGCACGGCAGTCAGCGATGCTAACCACTATACCGGTTAGGCTGCGCATTAACTCCTTCTTGGCGTAAACCCGAACTCCTCGTATTTAACTCTTCTCCTACAAACTCTTCAATTCTACTACTTTATTACTATTTTCGAACTCACTGAAATTTTGCATATACATCATTTAAATCTGCACTCCAACAGGAAATTGAAGTCAGAAGGGAAAGGAAAGTTTCTTAAAATAAAAATAATTGATTAGCACGAAATAAGATCTTTACAATGTTATGCGTAAAGAATTAAAAATTAACTTTTAAGGTAACTTTAAAATGGCAAAATATCGGCAAAATACAACACACTTTCAAAATCAGTTTCCTTTCCACAGTTTTCCAGTGGTATAAGCGTAAAAATTCTTTCGCTAACCTTGATAGAGTGTTCGCTACTTTTATTTTATGTCTCGAAACATTAAAATGTTTTAAATAAAGTACATTTTTTCATCCACATAATACTGTCACATGCATTTCTTTAAATTTTAGGGAAGACGCTTAATAGTTGCCCATTTTGAACTCAACATTTTATTTTTATATAATTGAAAAATTATCACTTTGGTTTACATATCGTAACTGAAAAATGAAATTACCGCAAAATCCTGTCATCCTCGTCAAAATTAATAAATATATAGACAGGTATGCCAGCAAGTTAACTTTTCCTTCATTTGTAACCACACATTTGTGTAAAATTGTATACAGAAACATCTGCCAATTCGGCCGAAGTACCATATCAGTTCAAGTTGATGTGACCATGTTAACGTACCACATCATCAAAACAGCATGAATGCGTGTAATTTTCATTCAATTTATATTTATCCATATTACTTATGTAAAAAATTCTGATATATGCTAAATTACTGTAAATTACTTTACTCGAAAAATATAATGAATGCACAGTAATTAAAGATTTGCGCACGCCGAAAATGAAAAATATTTAATATACAAGAGCATTTACGCATACCCTTGTTACCTACCTTTTATAAATTTGCAAAAACTTTATAAATAATTTAACAAAATACGTAAATATTTATTAAATTATTTATAAAAGTTTTTGGAAATGAAAGATTCATTCATTCATAAACTCCTGTGAATGTTACTGTGAAAAAATCTATTTGTTAAACATATCTAAATTTATAATGATTATAAATATTATCTAAATATATAACAGCCTTAACATTTAATTGTAAGCATAAATTGAAATTCTGTTGACAAACATGTTTATAAAACTATTTCAGCAAGAAATATTCGTACTGGAAAGCAATCCGTTAAAAGGTGTTAGCAAAGTCTATGAGATGCGCAGTTAAGGAAAGAAGAATTTTTAGAACGTATATTCTTGAAATTAAAGGTAAAAAGAATTTGATAAGTATTGAAAGAATTATTTCCTTATATTTTATAATAACTCAATTACAAATTTTAAATAATATTTAAGAAAAAAAAACTTTCTTCATTTCCTTTCAGAAATATTCTAGAAATTTAAGTGCATGGAAATCAGCAGCAGTATTTAACGTATTTTACTATTAAAATAAAAGGTGCTGTAGTTTGAAATGAACCGAACAGAGCATTAGTTATAAAGTGACTATTATATTTGATTTAAAGGATGTCTCAAAAGTTCAAAAATCATCTCATATTTCAGAAAGTATTTCAGGAAGAAGCTCAGTAAGTAGTAAAAATATAATGCATAATTTTAATATTAATAATACAATAAACTTTAATCTAAATTTTCTTAACCTGTAACCGAATAAAATCGAAGTACTTTAAACTTTCTTTCTAATGTAGTTAACGTAAACTTCTGAAAATATATCATTCAAAATAAACTGTTCTGAGAAAAGTATAGTATTTAATTCTGTTGAGAATGAAGTGCTGTTTAAAAATGTATTCTTTTCACATACTTAGGACTCTGAAATATTGAAAAAAAAAAGAAAATGTGTACATCATACATATATTTACGACGTCATTACAAAATGTTTATCTCCGATCATGTCAAAATCTATCGATCATGATGACAGGTCACTGAATGTTTTGGTCTCCACGAGGGGTGCGCCACTGCTTCAAAACAGTGCATGGGAAAAATCAGTTAGGGTTTCTCCTCTTACTTCTACCTCCATGCTTTGGCCGCAGATAGCAACTTTGTGCACAGTACATTAAATTAATAGTTCACTTTTATTTTCAGTTTTTCAGCAGATAGAACTTATAAATATTGCCTTGGCCGTAGCCCATTCATTTTGCCCGCTAGTGTGATTGAAAAAAGATTGCATTTGAAGATGGAAGTAGTACAGCTAAAGAAAACCTCTCTTGAAATTAATTCCAAATGTCTTTTACTTTAGACATTTCAAGACCATTTTTTTCTTCCATGTCATCACTCATATATGATATTCAGTGTTAGATTTGATAATCCTAATCAAGTCGAGTTTTCTAATCAGAGAATAGCAAATAATACGACCTTGAAGTGCCTATTTTAATGTACCAGACTGTAGAGAGATCTCTGATCGCTGCATTGTGACTGCAGATCCTAGGATGAAGAATATGATGACATACCTCGAGACTGCTCGTGAATTTAGATTATTTTTCTCCCTAACGATGAAACTGCTGCCCTAGTTATGATATTCAGTTTCAGGTTTCCTAATCCTAATCATGTTGGGTTTTCTAATCACGGAGTAGCAAATAATACGACCTTGAAGTGCCTATTTTAAGGTACCAGACTATAGAGAGATCCCTGATCCCTGCATTGTGACTGCAGATCCTAGGATGAAGAATATGATGAAATACCTCGCGACTGCTCGTGAATTTAGATTATTTTCACCCATAACGATGAAATTGCTGCCTAGTTATGATATTCAGTTTCAGGTTTCCTAATCCTAATCAAGTTGGGTTTGCTAATCAGAGAGTAGCAAATAACTCCCTCATTAACAACAAAATAACTGCAATAATCAGTTCTGAATAATTATAACGAATGGATTTAAATCTTAAATGAAATAGAAGTAACTTACGCTCCTCCTTCTGCAGTACAGAGTCAGGATCACATATAGTTGAGGGTTTAATCCTATGGCATTCTGGAGGATTTTCTCTCGGATGAGGATAAACTTCCACATTCCAGCGATGAAACCCAGGCTCCTCCATGAAATCGTAGCCTTCAGAGTAATCTTCTTCATAATGATAGTCTGTAGGAATGTTAGGGGGAGGTATAAGATTCCTATCGGCATATCTTTGACAAGTTGTGAGATGAACGTGGAAGATAAACAAAGCAAGGAAGAGATAACAGATCATCTTCTGGCAGATAACTCTCTACATCATCCAAAAGACATCACGTATTTAATTTATTGTTTCCTGAAAATGTAAGGCAAAATCTATCATATTATTTTCGAAAACTCCACAAGGTGACAAATTATGATATTTTAGAAAGAAACAATTTTAACTTTTACAATAAAAACTGCTTTAGATATTTGTCGGATATAAGACATCTCCCGCCTCGAAACAAAAATCACTATAATTAGAAAGCCTCGAATACGTCCAACGTTGTAATTTCAATCAGAAGCAAGATTTATTATTTTTTTCCTTTGTCCATGTCCAATTTCAACCAAAAAAAATTCAGTTTTGAAAATTCTGGCGTTTGTTTAGCCGCCCAGACGGTATAGTGGTTAGGGAAGCCTGACTGCGATACCGATGGGCCTGGTTTCGAATCTCGGAGAAGACATGGTTTTAACTGTCCGTCCCTTCATAGGAGGCGACGATGTCTCACCTATTAGGTGCCTCCGTAATAAAGAGACCGCTACATCTGGCCTTGTATAGATTAATGGGCTGTGTTACATTGTAACTGTTCACAATCTGCCATTGAAAAAAAAAGAAAAAAAATCTGCCGTTTCTTTCCATATTTCCTTATGAATGTAAAGTTTTATAAATAGACTATCAAAATATTAAACATAAAACTAAACTTAGTGGCGCAACAGCCCTAGTGGGCCACGGACTGCAGTGCCCTATTTCTGCTTTCTTGACCTTTGGGCCCGGGAGTGCATCAGCATATGCCCTGGGCAAGTGGTCAGCTTGTCGCAGGACCCTCGGTGTTTAGTCCCCAATCGAACTTGGTACTCATTTTATTGACCCATTTAAGAGATGTAGGGCTGAGTCAACCTTCCCCAGCCCGGGGATCGAACTCCGAACCTGTGCTGCAGCTGCGCGATGCGCTAGCCACTTCGCCACCGGACGGTCTATTAAAAAAATATTACCTCTAAAAATTGCCATTTAAATAAGGTTAACAAAAAATAAGTGTATATAAATATGTGAAATAAAAAGAATTTAAATCAAAATTATAATTTAAATTAGCAATAACCCCTTAATTTTTCATTTTAATTTGGTACTTCCCCTCTCTGTTCTAAAAATAGCAATAACTTTACTGGACTGCGCCATTTCTAGATTAATTCTATCCCATGACATTTACCTAACCATGATAATGTAGCTAATTCGAAATTTAACTCAAAATTTCGAGAACTGGGGAGGGGAAACCGAGCTAACATTGGGCTATCACCTATATGGAGCTCAAGGGGGTCACATGGTGCCAATGACAAGCTCATTTGACTCCTTGCCACGATGAATGTTGTGGGCTTGTGCTGGTATTTGTCAGAATTACAACAACAAAGTTATTTGACTGTTACTGTTTAATTTACATTGCCAGGAGTAATGGTTCTTGTCTGTAGTCGTGCCTTTTATGTAAAAATGTCAAGATAAATATCAAATGTCAAGATAAATAATTAAATAAAAGTTTATTTAAAACTTTCACACTTTGTCATACTTTTCAGACATAGCGACAACTCTTTAACCTGTCTAGAAGTGTTTTTTGACTTCAATGCAGCTTCTTTATCAGTTGCATCCTTACAGTTGCTTACATCTAAATAAATGTATACAGTATAAAGTCCCAGATTCGAAAAGCCACCACCAACTTTTTTTTAAGGAATTTTTTTGAATGCTTTATGCATGTGCATTTGATTTTTTTTCGCATAATAAAACATGTGGAGATCATGTCCCGATTCTTAATTTCACTTCGGCACTAAATAAATTACCTCGTTACTGAAGGAACAATCATTTCAGCATAAAATTTGTGTGATCAATAATTTGGCTCCGTAGCTGCGTATCTGCTTGGCATACATCTCAAACTGAAACATTTTACATGGAAGCATCGTTGATTTTACACCAACTCATACTTAATATCCCTGAAGCCAACTGGCGAATCATTATTTAATATATTTTGTTTTCATCACCACGTGTTCATCAGCACATGACAACTTGAGTTCATGCAGCGATGCCTAAACAATTTTTTTAATGTTAGTAATTGAATAAGAGAGAGTATGGTAACCTTCTATGTAGACATTACGCTTGACAATGAATAAACATTTAAGTGTGGTAAGAAATGTTGATGAAAAATAATATAACACAAATTTCTTTCCATATGCTACAATGCGATTTTGTTAATGAGGCCGTAGCTCGTATGGCCGCACCGGGCAGCAGAATTTACGGAAGACACATTTTTTTTTAATTTAGAGAAGCGCCGAGCAATAAAATTAAGGGATGACAAAATTTTTAGAGTTTAGGGAAAGTACTGGAACTCAAAATTTAGGATTTGAAAGCGAGCAGTGGCAACAACTTTCGAAATAAAGCAGATTTTCATCTCCAGCTTGCGAGACTGTTGCCACTCGGAAAAATGAGGGAGAAAAAGATCGTTTTTCCGAGTTTTTAATGAATAGCTCCGGACTTTAATTACTCCTTTTTTTTCTTTTTTTTTCGAAAAAAAGTGGATGCTAATCTTTTCCAGGAACTAAAAAAGAATTGTAGAAAGTTTGGTGATGATAGCTATCGTAGTGACTGAGTTATTAGAGGACAACCAAACACATAGACTTTCTTCTTTACAGATAATGACTCTTCCTATATCCTATGGTACCGAACTGTATCAGCTGAAGACATTATCCAAACAGCTCTTCCCCTCTTCAAAACTATATCGCATATCTTAGAGCTTATTTAATGTAATACTTTAAAGAGCCTCATTATCTTTGTAACATAAACTAGATGAGAACTTTACAAAGACGTAAACGATTTATTGCAATATCTTGGAAATTGCAACAAAGACTGCAAAAGGTGTAAAACAAGGACTATACCACACTTTTCTCTAATTAATTTACATAATTATATAGCAGTTTAGCGGCGAGTCATGAGTGGTCCGCTATTAGGAAGATGCATACATACTTCTCCCATATTTTGAGAATCCAGGGATTCAGAAACATCCGTCGCTAAACGGTTTTTCCATCAATGCAGGTTCAACTGTACATTGAGCATTTAAAAAAATGGGACACTTCTATATCTTCCGTTCTGCTGGACCGATTATCGAAATTTAACTTGCGTTTTCCATGTCTCGAAAGCGCGACTTAGGATATGTATTAGATTTATATATAGCATTGTTCTACTATAGGTATTTTGACACAAAATGGGACGTTTTCTAAAATAGCATTCCAATTTTTTTTTTTTTCCCCATATTTCGATTTTACGACTCAAATTATGCCAAGTTTGTAAAAATCGCACGAGTAGTTTTTAAAAAATTGGCTCTCAAAATTTGAGCTCTTATTAATATTTCTTTTAAACTTATTTGATTCTCCCTTTCACATTCCGAAATTTAGGTTCATTCTAAATAAAATTCACACATTTTTTATGATTTACTTAAAAATTTGTATTTTGAAATAATTTTTATATATTTTTTGAAAAACATTTTGAATTATAACCTATAAAAATTTTACCATCATCGTAAAGTAGATGTATTTCTAAGCACGCCTACAAAAAATTAGAGTTTTTTTATTCAAGATTTCCTAAGATATATGAATTTACATTTTAGCGCGTTTTGAAGTTTGACATATACGTTATAAGCGATAATAACACCAAATGTGTTTTACAAACTTTGTTAAAATTACTTAAAAGAGTGCATGATGCAGCATTTTTTCCTACTCGTGCGCAGATAGAAAAGGGAAAGGAGAATAGATTTTAATTTTTATAAATTAAGAATTCCACCAAGTAAATTATTTTTGGCGCAACCGAAAAAGTGTCGTAGAATCGAAACGTGGGAAAAAATCGGTATGTTATTTCAGAAAAATTCCGATTTTTTGTCAAAATACCTATGTTAGAATAATGTTGTATATAAATCAAAAATATATCCTAATTCGCGGTTTGGAGACAAGAAAAACGCAAGTTAAATTTTGACAATCCGTACAGTAAAACGAGAGATACAGAACTGCCCTCCCCTTTTTTTGCGCAAGGTGTATCAAAGTGCATCACGCACAAACAATTTCCTTTAAATTCGAATAAAAGGTACAGAATATCATGTACGATAAGCATTATCAACATTTCACTAAAAGAGAAAGAAACAAAATAAGCTTTAAATCACAATCATCCTACCCAAAAGGGAAACGTAATACCATAAATTTAGAGCGCTGTATCTGATACTGGTCCCAAATAATTATATACAACCCTTCCGTAAGGATCACAGATATAATCTGATAGTAAATATCACAGGTTTATGCTGTTTCTGAAAATTACACAGGAAATGCGAGCACTTATCTTAAAAATATTACATGTTTCCAAAGAAAGATAAGATTAGACATAGCTTTATGCTTAATCACAAGGAGAGAAGAGGAGAAAATACCTACGTATGGTATCTATTCAATACAAACGCAGATTTAACTGGAAAATTCACTAGTTAAAAAAAAAAAAATGTTTTTGGGGGGTAGGAGCATCGCTTCACTTTAGTTTCTTGAGATTAACAGCAAATGAAATTTAAATATTGCAATTTTCAAAGTCTGCGAACGGTCCTTGGATTTATATAATTATATAATTTTCCTTTTTGCTAACTTGTAATTTATTAGTGCTTGCTTGTTATAAAGAAATGGTACTGCAAGAATTAGACCAGAAAAAACTTGAATACATAAAAAAATCTGAAAGTTTTCAGATTTGATATTACGCCCAAAGGGGCATTTTTTTAACGTTTTGTGCTTTACTTTTATTTATTAAATTTCATGTTCTTTGCATTTAAACCATAAAATTCGGTGTCCGCCGAAAACATCGCGGACGAAAACGTCGCGGAGAAAACAACGCAAGGCGAAAACATCGTGGTACAAAACATCGTGGGAGTAAATAAAAGCAAAGAGAAAACGTCGCAGTTCTAAAACATCGTCGTCGAAAATAAAGCGGTTCAAAAACTTTGCCATTTAAAAACATCGTCGACGAAAATATCGTGGTATAAAATAAAGTACCTACAAATCATCGCATGACAATAACATCGCTCGTCTCGCAGTGTGTTATACACAGTTATTCCATACCCACTTTCGAACAGCGCAAGGAATCGAAAATCGTCATCACGTTACTTTCGGTTAGCGATGCCACGCGGGTACCCAAGCTTGCGAAACTTAATGTAAAATGGAATCTTAAGTATAGAAAAGTAATGCAATCTATAGCACTTAGTAGAATTTCAAACTGACATAGGCCATTAATAAAATATTTTTTATAAGTTTTACAAGTAATTTTTCATGAAAAATATTATCTAAAAAAGAAAGATAAATAAAAAATAGCTAAGTTAATTATGAGATAATTTTCTTAATCTGATACGCTTATAATGAAAATTACTTCCTGATTTATTTAAATTTCTTGTTTTGCTTTTTTAAAAATGTATTCATTAATAAAAAATATGAATGTGAAAATTATCCTTCTTTCCATCTTGCGCTCACAAATCATTATGCGAATATCCATTTGCAATTATTAAAGCCTTAAAAATCATTTCTGCGATGTTATCGTCATGCGATAATTTGTAGGTACTTTATTTTTTACCACGATATTTTCGACGACGATGTTTTTAAACTGCGAAGTTTTTGAACCGCTTTATTTTCGACGACGATATTTTGTACCACGATGTTTTAGAACTGCGATATTTTCTCTTTGCTTTATTTTCTCCCACGATGTTTTGTATCACGACGTTTTCGTCTTGCGTTGTTTTCTCCGCGACGTTTTCGTCCGCGATGTTTTCAGCTGTAACCTAAAATTCAGTCCAACAGCAGTATCACGAAATAATTTAAAAAGAACATATGTTTAGAATTTTGCATACACAGTCTCGCGCGCTGAAGATAATTTTTTGGCGGAAGGGGGGTCCGTACAGTGCTGCCATTCCTCGCTTTGAGATCGTTGAGTTTGTTAATAAAAAATTTCTTAAGGTTTTACAAAATATGAAATAGATAATACAACAAATCCCAAACTTGGACTTCCAGATGCCCGTATTCGACCCATAAAATTTCGTAACATCAATTTGGCGTCCCCTGGATGCCGCGCCCGAGGATGGATGTCCAACTTTAGATCCGCAATTGAATTTTACGCATTTAAGAAATCCTTCTTTCAGCCTACATTATAGAAAACGGAGCAACCAAGAAGACTTCTACGATATCAGACAGGGTTACAGTACATACAGCGGAGGGGGGGGATGATGACCTCCGTGTTTCACCTGATGTACAGGGTTTTGAGAACAAAAATATAGCAAAATAATGCTGTAATTTTAAAATATTGGAATTAATATTTTTCTTCAAAAATAATCGTAAATTTATTTCCATATATGTCATTTTTTTAGTTTTTCGTTTGTATATCAAGTTCAGGAACCACTTCTAGCGACGAAAATCTCTAGCTACGCCACTGACCCAGCGAATTGATAGGGAAACGCGCTCAAATAAATATTTAAAACTTTAAACGCGCGCTATAAACTATGTCACTTGTCTGTATTATGATTGGTATAAAGCTGTCTGAAGACTTGTCCCCTTCAAAAGTCAAATGGACCCGACCGCGTATCAAACGAGAACCACAAAATATATTTCTCCGTTAACTTGGGAGGTGGTAGAATACGCGTCCTGGGTTCGATTCCAGGAGAACGGGCTGACTGCATTTTGTGGTTTTCCCAATGCTTAACGTGTATACGAAAAAAAGCTTCCCTCAGAAAGTCCTCCACGAAGGCAACCCTCCTCTTAGGTAGATAGCCCTAGTGTGCTTTGGCATAATCTACCAAACCAAACCCTAAAGTGCAATTTCCCCAAATGTACTGTATCAGTTCATTCTTATTGTAGACAGTCTTGTCCTAAAAGTATTCTTTTTGTAGTTCTTTATCTTTAGGTTAGAGGTGATTTAGTCGACATGCAGGGGCTAATAGCAGCTTCTTTGTTGAGAACTAGAAACGATTTCTTGAAATTTTCACTCCTCTTTGTTCGTTAATGAATGGGGGGAATTGTGAATTTCAAATGGAATCTAAGGCTTTTCATTTATTTAAGCAGACAGATTAGGATTTGGACCGCGTGCCGCCTAAAGGGTTTTCCATCTTTAGGCGGCACGCGGTGTTTTATCTTTTTTATAACAACAGTTTCAACAAGATGATCCTTGTATAAGCCGTAACGCTAACGCAGAATTTGCAAATACAATATCCAATATCCAATATAATATAAGGGAAACTTTCAGAATCACTCACAAAATTTCAGAATCATTCATATTACTCAAGATATTGAATGTATCTATTGAGCAATAATAAAATTTTAAATTTATCTACAGTCCCTTAAGACTCTTTTTTTCGGGGGGGGGCTAAAGAAGTACAGGTAGATAATGCAAGTAATAGAAGAATAAACCGAAACTCGAAAGTTTTTGAATCTAGCTGTTGAACTTTCCACGGCTTTCAGACAATGCTCTGCAATTACAGCATTTTTTTTTTTTTTTAATTTATTGTAGAATTAGATACAGTAAAAGGCTCGTCAGTTACAGATAAACATCAGGATTAGTTTCAGAACATTGCCGAATGACAAGTATTGTCTTTGGCAAACAACTACCAGAAAGAAATTGACTTTTTTTTTTTTTTTTTTTTTAAATTTTTTAATCTAGGTGAAAGCTAAGGCTTGCGAAACAAATCATAGGTTTTGCCGTGAGACTGGTTACTTGTGAGTTCCACATAGAAAATAAATAACTGACGCTTCGCACAATGAAAACACTTGTCCTGTGGATGATAAAGGCTTGCTGATGGAACGTAACATTCAGAAAAAGTCTTTCTTAGAGACGTATTTGACATTACATATTTTACTGATTTACATATTTCATCGCATCGTTATCAAGAGAGTTGGTGGAATGAAAGAAGTAGATACATCAACCTGTTTTTGAACTGAAAAGACACAAATTAAAGTTTAATACTTAATCTCAGAAAATTAACCATAATAATTCGTATCTTGCGAAATAAGACCATAAATAAACTTAAAAATCTTTTTAAAAAATAAATAATAAGAAGAAACCTAGTAGACAAACAAATTCGTGCAAAACCCATAAAGAAATCCATGTAAACACAAGAAAAAGTACTACATGAAAAATTGATACAAAAGTCGTGGAGAAAAGATTTGGGGTTATGCGCTTCCTCATATGGCTATTACTAATTGTGCATTTGACGTACGGAATCACATCTTGTTCTAGTCTTGGTCTTCTCAAGTGCAGACCTGGTCTTATGATGCATGTGAACAGGTAATGCTCTGGATCACTCCTCTTCCCACATATGCATAAATCTGAAGTGTGAGATTCTTGTTAAAGAAATATGTGAGGAAGGGGCCGTGGCTTGAGAATTAGCCATGTTATTTGTCTACTGACGACGTTTGGGGTTGTTAGTTTATTTCTGGATATGGGTCGTATGTGCGCCTGCCCTGTTCGAAGAAATCCCATCGGTGTTGCCATGCTTTTTCAAATGTATTTTTGAGTTAATCCTGAGGTGGAAGCTTGGCGATGGAACGGTTAATTTCGTTGCGTTTATACCTTTGGTTGGTTCTTTTGCTAGGGCGTCCACTATCTTATTGCTCTCGCTGCCAACGTGCGCTTTGATCCATGATATTATGAAAGGCTGATTGGTTATATGAGAGGCAAAGTTTAGGATTTCCAGGGTTATTGCTGATCTATTCGTTGGGAAGGCTACTGAGTGCATGACGGATAAGCTATCTGTAAAAAGATAGGAGGTTTTAAAGGAGTGGTGAATATTGTATTTGACGGCTTCTAACATGCAGTTGCTTCTGTTTGGGCCGTGAGGTTTAACAGGAAAAAAATAAGATGATACATGCCAATCCTCCATTATTTCGTAAATAAATCGGTCCGAATGGCGCTCATGGTCGCGGTTAAATTATAGAAGAGTTTTCACTCAGATTATGCTAAAATCAGTAACAATTAATTCGAGTATTATCGTTCAACAGAGGTCACCTGAAGATAATTCACGGCTCCGGATAGCTGAGACGATTAAATGCAGCTTATTTGAGGACAAAGTGCATGGACTATCAGGGGACCAGGAAGCTCTTGATCAATATCCTTCGCAAAGCATAGATAATTCCATGGCATGTCAAAAAGCAAGAGAGAAAAATATTGCGCAACACGCAGTTCTTTTTTTATTTGTTTAATTTTTTGTTCAAGATCAGTCAAAATATTTTTCAATACTTGTATTGAAAAAAAAAATATTATTTTAAATCATACAATAAATAAGTAATATGGCATAAATAAAAATAAAATAAGAAATAATCGTATAGCATAAATAATAATGAAATAAAATAAATAATTTAAATCGTTTAATAAACGAAATTTTAAATAAAAAAATTAAATTAAAATAATACATTATAAATAATGATAATAAAATAATATAATAAATAGTTTGAATCATGTAATAAATAAATCATTTAAACAGTATAATGAATAACTGAAAAAACAATTAATCTACAAGTGGCGCCCAAACTAAAAGGTGGTGAACAATAATTCGTCACCGCCAGGATTTGGCATTTGAGTCCCTAATCCTTAATCGCCCTTTAAAATTGGGGGTGTACAATGTATTTTCTCCCTCTTTCCAGCCTGCATTCACGCTGTAACGGTAGCACTTCCGGCGCGTATTCGAGAGGCCCAGGTTGAGTCCCGCCAGGGCATTGCATATTTTTCACGTTTCCAGCATCAGAAAACGTAATGACTCTTAGAAACTATAATTTTAATATTTTTCAACCCTGTTCACTACACTAATGAAGGCAGAAAAATTTTGTTAGATTCTTTCTAATGAAAGCTTTTGTTCTCTTTGTAATTTCATCAGTTTTATTTTCATTAGATATAAGCTACTGATGCCCCCACCCATGCACCAAACGCCTGTTGCTCTGAATATGTCTTTTCCTAAAACTTTCCTTAATTGCCCCACCAGAGTTTGGCAGTTCTATTCTGGAGCCCCTTTAAACAAACATAGTTAAACTGATGGTGCAAACTTCGAGCATCTTTTGAAACATTCAAGCTGTCGTACACCATTTGTATTCATGTCCAATAAATGTTTCAAATGCTCTTCCTTCTTTTTCCAATCCTCTACCACTGTTACCACTTACCCCTGACATTTCCGGGTATAGAATCCTATGCAATTCTTAATCCTTATGATTTGCCCTACCTTCCCTAGAAGTTTGTTGCAACATTTACGGTATACCTCGTATATATATATATATATATATATTAAGATTAATTTATCTTTCCTTTTTGCGTATTTTTGGTTCGAGTGTTTAGACCAACAATCGGTTTTATCAATATTTCGCCAGCCATTCGGGTTTGTTGCAACATTTACGGTATACCTCGTATATATATATATATATTAAGATTAATTTATCTTTCCTTTTTGCGTATTTTTGGTTCGAGTGTTTAGACCAACAATCGGTTTTATCAATATTTCGCCAGCCATTCGGGTTTTCTCATTTTTCTTGAAATCGGATTGTGTCGGGGGATTCTTTTCGTATATTTGAAAATGATTTTGAATTAATATGAATTAATTCAATTCAAGTATTTCTTTGGATAATATTAGACTCAATTTCATTCGAATATACCAGAGGGACAAAACACGATCAGATCTCAGAAACTGTTGGGGATTTTATCAAGAAGGTCTAATTCCCTTTGAAATGTCAGCCCTTTTCTACGGAATCGGCAATAATTAAATCTGCTTTTATTTTTATTTAGTTATTATTTTTAAAAAAGTTTTCTACTAGACTGAATGACACTTATTACTACGTTCCATCATTACAATTGTTTAAACTCTTCATTTTCCAAGGGAATAATCACTATTAATAATTTAATTTATATATATAATATGCATTTTACGCGACTTGCCGCTCAAATGACTAGTACTCAAGAAAAATCTTGAAGAAAGTTGCCATATGGTGTTTTAGGGATTTTCCTCTGCCCTATGACTGCGGTAGTGCAAACCTGTCACACGGAAAAGACCCTGCATGCATTGACATGTTTAGAAACCGGCTCCGTTAATATTCTTTCTCTAATATATCTCGAAACCTAAGGAACGTAACAGTAAAATGAACAGCACAAAATCATGATCTCAGATACAAAAATTAAAAACATGCCTTACCAATTAAATATTAAAATAAGTTTCCCAGAGGCGTAATCACATTGCAATGCGTATTACTTCTTCCAAATGCATTCGAATGAATCACTTTTAACAACTCTCCTGAAGCAGCCACTTTTCATCTCCGGATATTGAAAGAAGGTGAATTAATCTTGAAAACAGCCTTATCTACACTTTGAAACACCTCTACATGTGAAAATGGATGAATCAAATTTTGTCTGAACCGTGATAACACGCGATAAAAGGTATAAAATGTGCTCTAGAGGAGATAGTTCATGTACATTTCCTAACATTAAAGCTGATAACGCTTAATTTCCTTTCGGTTGCAATTCAAAGACAAAAATAAAAATGAAAGTCATTTGTACCCAGAATTTCTAACTTCGAAGACAATATGAGTTTCACTTTGTTCAATAATATACTCTATCTTCCCTACCATCCCCCCAGGACTATACAGTTATTACAGACTTAAAAATCACTTATGATAACAACGAATGTGTCCATTAGATAATCGGATTTAGGATCAGGATAAGGATTAGAAAATTATTTTGTGACGTACATTTAAAAATACACTTTCTTCTCAGATAGCTAAATGTCTCCCAATAGCTTAAATGCGCATGGTGATGAGTAGGCTATTTGGTTGGTTGGTGTCGTGTCCTTTGAGAAGTCAAATGGATCCATGCGTAGAAGTCACAAGCTTTTGCTAGTTCCACAATCACTATACAGCTCTCTATGGAAAGGAAATTCCCTTAAGCTTTGCAGAGCTGCAAGTATTGCCGGACAGGTGAACAGGTGTTCTGGAGTAAGCTCCGCTTCGGGTCGGTTTCTACAGCTTCTATATGATCTAGTAACTATCTTCATTAATTTTCATCCTCTAAAGTGGCAGGTTCTCAATCTAGAAATGGTGTTTGTAATTTCTCTGTTTGCATCAATCTCACATATCTGACGGTCTTTCTTAATAGATTTCTCTTTGAGTCTATATCTGGCATTGGCATTAGCATCTTCAAAAGCAACGAGGATTGAGTTGTTCAGATTTCTTGCCTTTTTAGCCAGATCATCGGCTGCTTCGTTTCCATCGATTCCAACATGTGCAGGTATCCATTGCATAGTGCATGCCTTTCCCATCTGGTTGATTGTTTCTAGGTGCTGGTGTACATCCTGGGTGCAGTATTGCCTCTATGCAGGCAATACTAATGCAGGCAATAATGGTCAATGCAGGCAAGGTCAATGCAGGCAATAATGGTCAATGCAGGCAAGGTCAATGCAGGCAGGGCAATTTTAGAGCCACAGTAAATTACAAGTCCTCTGGCTTTATCATTATCATTTAAGTCGATGTAAATTCTCAAGGCCTCCTGGATTGCTCTTAATTCACATGTGAAATTGGAAGCGATGTTGCCTGTTCCGTGGCTTTGGAGTATAGTTGCTCGATTTGGTATAGTGATGACAGTACCGGCTCCACCCTGTTGGATAGTCTCATCTGATGAACCATAAGAACAAGAAATATTGGGAGTACAAAATAAGTCTTCGTCGCTTGAAACAAACTGCCGTATGGTGTTTTAGGGATTTTCCTTTGCGCTATGACTGCGGTAGTGCAAAACTGTCCCATGGAAAAGACCACAGTAAGTTGTGATTAAAACTGTCTAATGTAAAACGTCATACTGTAAAGCTGGGCATCTGCTATCAACATAACCTTGAAATGTTATTGAAATTAACCTTGAAATTGTATCAGCAGCACATTTTTTTTTTTCGGGCAAAAACTTCGAGTTTTGAGTCGAATGATCGTCATTTGTGGGAACTTTTTATTTACTACTTTAATTTGAAGAAATCCGCAGCTGAGGCGTATTATTTTTTTATTTCTTGGCTTGTCTCAAAGTTCCGTATGATAAGCAGTGGCTGCTGTGGCTCGCAATTGAATTTTTTCTAAATTAATTAGCATTATTATGACAAGAATTTGAAGGAAAAAAAATTAATAGTTTGGAGTACGATTTTACATTATGTTCAGTGCCAAAAACGAGCGTAACTCTCCAGAAAATCTAGAAATGGAGTTAATTAATTGACATAGTTATTTAAATCTCATACAAGATTTGAAGCTCCAAATTACTTTTATTAGTACTCGTCAAAAGATAAATATTCTCAGTTACGAATTTTTGCAATAAAAATAATCGCGCTGTTTTGGAGTACATTTTAAATTTGAAAATTTTTTTTTTCGTAGTTGAAAATTAATAAATCTACGAAAAGAACCAGACTCCCTATGAATATTTACAATTTGTGATCAAGATACTTTTTAGAAATTTTCCTGCAAAATTACAGACTTAAAGAAAATCCAAACACCGTGAGGGATTGTAGCTGAAAAGTACAATAGGAAACAAATAAGTTTATAATTATTTACGTACAAATATTATTTTATTCTGTATTCGTCACAGAAAAATTTAATAAATAAAATACAGAGAAGAGATTTCATTGCTTATTCTCAAGTTTTGTTCCTATTGGGAAGTTTTCATTCATTTCTTTTTAGTCCGAGTGAAATAAAAGTAAGTTATTTAGCAGTAATTTCAATATATTACAATTATTTGAATAAATGTCTCTCCAAAAATCTTAATATTTTGCCATCAATGAGTTTGAATTACAAATTGTGAGCAAGAAACATTTGTTGAAGATACCAACTTTTAGATGTCAAGCAGAAAATAAGCATAAATTTGAGTTTTTGGCCCAAAGGGCGTTACCCTAGAAGGGCTATTAATTTCGTTTTGGTATTTTGCTTTGAAAATTTTAAATGTCGGCTCACTTTTCAAACTGTTGCCACTAAATATTACAGCCCTTTATATTTAAAGAAACTAAATAATGAAGAATGTGAATAAATGTATGAATGTTTCTCGCATTGGGATAAAATGACGGTACCTACAGCCATAAAATTTTGAATAATGTACGTTTCCACCCGAATATAGGCATCTGGAATTTGGAATTTGTTTTATTATCGATTTCATGTTTTGTAACACTTCAACGAATATTTGATTTAAAAACTAAACGATTTCAAAGCGAGCAATGGCAACACTGTACGGGGGGAGGAAAGTTTATCTCCAGCTCGTGAGTATATCGGAAATTCTAAAGATATGCTAATTTTAAAATTATTTTGCGACATTGCTGTTGAATTGAATTTTACGGTTTGAGTACGTAGAACATGATATTTAATCAATAAAGTAACACACAAAACGTTAAAAAAAAAAAAAAAAAAAAGAGCCCCGTTGGACGTAATTTAAAATCTGAAACCATTCAGATTTTATTTTATTTTATTATTATTTTTTTTTAATTTGAAGCATGACTGAAAATGAAACAGACATGCATATAAAAGGATTAATTCTGCCGACAGATAGATTTTGATCGTCGACTAAAAAATAAAAATTACTTAAAGATATGCATGTAAAGGTCAAAACACGAGGTATACTCAAACTGTTCGTAATAATAAATTTGTACGCAAATTTGTACCAAGTTTTTGTAAATACCAAAAGTATTCGTAACATGATGAGTGAAATTTATGAGACTGAGTAACTGATATTGCTAATATCAATATTAACTGTAACGCTCTTTAAATTTTATTAATGATTAATATATAATTTTATCAATAATTAATATAATTCAATTGCAGATTAGGCTTGGAAATAGAGTGCGATCTGCATAAACGAAGCAGAATTAAATTATGATATTAATTGTCGGCGAACCTTACCTGAAATATATCTATTCCAGATCTTAAATTTGAAGAATTTAAAAATTTTAAGATATGAAATTAATTAGTTTTCATATTGTGCAACATTTAGCAACATGTTAATACGGAAACACTATATTCAACTTGCGGCTTTCCGTCTGTCTACAGGATATGATTGCCTTGCCGCCCACCTGCACCACGTAGGCATTTCAAGCGATCCTATTTGCCCATTTTGGAGAAGAAATGGATAGGAATCACCTATTCCGATATGGGGGTTCTTCGTGGCCTTACACAACAATCGAGATACTGAAAGGCAGAAACGCTCTTTAGCCAATGACTTCGCTCTTTGTTCTTAGTTCTATTATTTGTAAACTCTGTTTGTAAGATTTCAATTTTTGTAACTTTCTGCCTAGCCATTGGAAATAATAATAATAATAATAAAATTAAACTTTCAAACACATGTAATTCTAATTTTAATTTATTACTATAACTTTCAAAATATCTAGTATTCAGAAGCATGTCCATTGCGGAAATTCAGGATACGTCCCTGGCTTACCATAATTCTTTTTGCTCAAACCGAGACATTTTTTGCTCAGAAATGAAGTTTTGAGGAAATGCTCACAACAGAGTAACTATGATTGAAAAATTTAAATAAAGTTGTTAACAGACAACAACAGTCAGTTAAAATTTTAATAACGCCAAATGAACATATATTGTTGCGAAATGCCCAACTGCGATAAAACAGCTTCTCCGCAAAGCTGTGCTACGGTTTCCAGAAAGTGGTATAAAAAGGCTGGATTGCCGCATTTGGCCCAAAATCACCCATTTGGGGACAAAATTGGCGATATGCCATCGAAGCAGCGAGAGCATCTAGATAGAATTCTTACCGGTTTTCCCGAGAAGTTCTAGAACGCAGGTCAAAGCTATATATACTGTGCTTGTACGCGGAGCAGGAGAGTATATTGAGTTCAGTAGCAGTGTCTTGAGTTCAGAGATTAGCTCAACAGCGATCAACCGAGTCGGGAGCTGTATTTTAATGCTTTGCCGTGAAGCTGTCCTCACCGTTATAGCCTGATGGCTGTGTTGCTTATTGTTTCAGCGTGTTTATTGTAGTTTTTCGACGACTGTAACGCTTCTTTGGAACAGTCTTGTGTAAAAATGGCGAATAAATTTTGTTTTGATTCATCATCAATCACTCAAACGAACCCGTAGAACGCAACAATATTCAAAAGAAGTTATTAGTTTTATCATTAGTATGAATTTTTCGTTAAGAAGTATTTATTTTTAATGGCATCGAAAAATTCACTTAAACTTGTACGCATATTTGTGCCATATTTTTGTAAATACCAAAAGTATTCGTAACAAGTTGTTGACTGCTAATTTTGCAGCTTTGTAAAACTTTTACGGTGGATTCTACCTTTTTGTTCTGACCATTTCATATTCATTATTGAATTCCCTTTCGACTCATGCCGATGTTCATGCCATGTTGAAAATGTAATATATTATTTGAGCAAGATGAAACAATAAAACTAGATATTTCCTTCCGTGACAGAAACGTTTAGAGTCATTAGGTTATTTTGATGCTGGAGACGTGAAAAATGTACAGTGCCCTCACCGGGACTCGAACCTGGACTTCTCGAATGCTCACCGACTACCGTTACACCACGAAGGTATGCGGAAAGGAGGGAGAAAATGCCTTATATACTCCCCTTTTAAGGATTAGGGGACCCAATCGCCAAATCCTGGTTGTGACAAATTATTGTCCACGAACTTTTTAGTTCGGGAGCCACTGTAGAGTCATTTAAATTGTTTTTTCGATGTCACAGAAATTGAAGAAATGCGCAATGCCCTCGCCGGGACTCGAACCTGGACCTCTCGAACACGTGCCGAGTGTGCTACCGTTACACCACGAAGGCATGCTGTATGGAGAGAGAAAATACCTTATAAAGTTATATTCATTTTTCTTCACAACTTTTATTTTTCCAAATTTCATAAATAACTGACAAAAAAAAAAAAAAAAAAAAAAAAAAAAAAAACTTTACAAGCATTGCTTGATTAAAAAGAGCTGTTCGTGTTTATCAATCACTTGCAACAGTTTCATCATTATTATTATTATTATTTGCCTGATGTTTCAGTTTCAGACCATGTTAATTTTTATTGTTTTTGTTAATATTTTAATTGCCAAATCGCCGTTTAATCCGAGGCTGCATTATTTTTAATTCTTGCATATTCGGAACTTGTAAATTTTTACAAAATAACAAGGAAAAAATGGCAAAATGGAAAGGAAGCGGGGACCACATCATCAAGCCGGGACTATACGGTCAAAGCGGGACAGCTGTTAGGCTGTCCCGCTTTGACCGTATTACGTAGATGTTACAGCAATGGGTACCGGGAATTATGTCACATGTGCATTACAGCATCCCGTGTGCATTTAACATTGTAGCTCATTCAGAACAGATCCAGTTTATTTACATCTTAAATCTACTCATCTATAAATCTACAAAGATCAAGTATTGAAAACTAGTCGTAACTATGTTGCGCCTCTGTAAGCAATGCCAATCAACTAGATTCAGAGTACAGATAAAGATATTCTCCTTATTCTTTTGTCTTCAGTCTACTTTCAGTGCCCAGTAAACTTCATGAGTAAAATCCGTCAAAATTGGTGCGATGGAAGAGAAGGCAAGATGAAGGAATGATGATAAGAAAGAAGGCAGATGAGTTTCTTTCACAAAACAATAAGGACAACAAACGCCAGCGTCTTGCGTGCTTACGAGTATTATCCGTGCAACAAAGAACATAACATCAAATGCTTTTGACACTGATCATCGTGCAGCTAGACACCTAAAATGTGTTCGGGAAGTATCTGCTACTATTGTATGTTGACTCGAAGAGAAAAAGTTCACAGAAAAGACATCTATTTTTGTAAAATAAACAAAGTTCTTGTTTGGCATCGGTTATTGTTATTGAAGAGATTTCGAAAGGAAAATAAATGTAATACAACGGCGAATTAGTAAAACAATGTTTGTGGGAATAGAATGTTTGTTAGGAAAAGGAAATTTTGCTTACGGTTTCCGGAATGTTTTTCTATCAAAGCATACTGTATCCAGATGGGTGGAGGGAAGCAAAAATGTTTACTCTACGCATCGTTTTTGTTAATGCAAAGCTTTTAAACGCAAAACATTTGTTACAAGATGGAGAGTAGAAACTGCACTATGAAGAAGGATGATAACATATTTGAAAAAAAAATTACCACCAAAATAGATTTATAAGGTGTCCCATACGTTTAGCAACTTTCCTGAACCTCTCATTTTCCCCTCGCATTTCCTCGCCAGGATGCAAATTTAAAGGTAAGTGAAGTGAGTACAAATTCAGACGAATCTTGTAGTTTATTCAGAGGGTGATTTCGCTAGCCAGCTCACATTACTAGTTTGTCCTTGTTGTTACGCTGAGTTGCTGATACGTCATTTTGATCATTTAATAAGTATATCCCCGGGTAGGTTGTTAAGTCAGCCTAATTAGCCTTAAATTAAATTTTTAATCCAGCATTAACCTTTATGTTTGAAATTATTGTGTAAATATTCTTAAGTTCCACCGCAAGTCGGTGTTATTGTAAACACGAAATTCGTGCATTTGTGTTCAGAGTTTGATGAATAGCAAAGGGCTATTTGACCCTTCTTCTGTGCTGGTATTCTTTCATGCCTGCGCGAGACGTCGCCAGGTTCCTTAGTGGGATCTAACAAGATTTATAATAACTAAAAGGATCAGATCCTACAAACTATCACTACATACTGCGTCAGAGAAATATGAAGCAAAGCTCAAATAAATTAAAAATTGTTATTAATGATACTGATTATATTCGTGGGTTCAGAAAGAACTCATGTTAAGATATTTTAGGCTATGCACTGTATCACATAACAGATGATACAACCGAATTGCTAATCCTGATTCAGATTAGATCAATATCACTGAAGACTTGCTAGTGCCAAAACATTGTAGGAAGCAATAAAGGACGAAGATTTTTACAGCATAGATTAGAGTTATTAGAGTTTTAAATAGAATTAACGACACAAATAGCTTTTCTTTCCAAACAGGCGTCAAAATATAAATTTACGGAAGCGAATTGTATCCATCATTGCGAAAATCTCTACAATTTTGAGACATACCAACGTCACACACTAACTGAATTTGGGTATATCTTCTGCTCCGCATGAGATGGTCACAATGTTCTCAACAGCTGGTGTTACATTTAAAGACATGAATATTTTACTGCAAATGGCATCTTGAATTTCTTATGCGTATTAATTTTATATGTAGTCTTCGCGTTATTCCTGCAGAAATATTTAAGAAATAAATAAACAAATGAAAAACTCTAACCCACGTTTATTATTTCTAGATACGTAGGTTGTCTGAAAAGTTTCCGACTTAACAAAGAAAAGTGATATTTTTTCTCCAAAATTACTTTTATTTTTCGACATCATTTCCTTGTAAGTCATTTCTTCCAGCGATGTTCCCATCCAGTTATGAATAACGTAGTACTCCACCCGAATACAAGCAACTGAGAGCCCGAATCAGGAATTCGTTTTATTTTGTAAAACTTTAACGAATTTTTGATTAAAACACTCAACGATTTCAAAGCAAGCAGTAGCAACACTGTACGAAATAAAATTTTTTTATCTCCAGAGCGCGAAACTATCCATCAGAAATTCCAAAAATATGCTCTTATTAAATATTTATAGCCCAAACCCGCGTTAGTGCAAATGCTCTCGAAACGCGTATATGTGTGGGAAGGAAAAAACTTCCCTTTATGCGTAATATAAAATCAAATTAAAGTGGGTAATTTTGTAATTTAAATTTTTTATTATTTAAAAATTTAATTTTATATTACACCCCTTTAGGCGTAATTTTTTGCTCGAAGGCATAAAATGCCGTATCTTAAACTTTTCCTAAATAACTTCAAGTAAATAATATAGCTATTTAAATGAATCGTACGAAGACAATTGAAAAATATTCATGTATGTTCCATCACATCTACGCACTCTGGCGTAACGGCTTTCGTGACAGTGACAAGACAAACCGGGAGGACATTGTGTGCTCTAGTAATAATGAGGGAGTCAATAAAATGAAAGTATACGTCTGGTGATAACGATCAAGTAACTATCGCAGCAATGATAAAGACTAGAGAAAACAAGACTAAAGAAAACAAACACAAGTAAGCAACACAATGACGATGCAGTTCCGGTGTTTATACAATTTCCGAGTGACAACACATAACATAGATGCTAGATCTGTAGTTAATAAATACTGAAATACAGTTCGTTTCACTACCTTATACTATTTTACTCTTTCCAATACCAAACTATTTTTCCAGAAAATTATATTAATCTATTTCTAAAAGTATAATTGTAAGCAAAGGGCTTGTTGTATGTTCTAATGCTGTTACGGTTAGATTATCGAACTATTTACATGAAGAATTCGTGCTTGACTTCGAATGGAGGCGCAGCATGCGTTTCAAAGAATTCTGCCTCCCAGATTCCTAGAACTACCAAACCTCTATTAAAGAATACTGCACTTTAGCGGACAATCCCCTTGTGGTAATGTCTCCCTCCTTTCTGCATGCCGTTCGTGATGTAATGGTAGCAAATTTGGCGCGTATTTGAGAGGTATTTGGTAACACATTTGGCGCGTATTTTACATTTTTCGCGTCTTCGGCTTCAAAATAACCTAATGTTTTACAGTGGCGCCCAAACTAAAAGGTCGTGAATGATGATTCTTCACCATCATAATTTGGCGCCTGTGTTCCCTGATCCCCAATCGACCTTTAAATAGGTAGTATATAAGGTGTTTTTAATAATCTTATTCCCTGTATATATTTATCTCCTTGAACTGTAAACCATCAATTATGTATTTTGCCTTATTTTATGTATTGTTTTCCCTGTTTTGCCTTTTTTTTTAATTTTATGTATTATTTAACTTTTTAGTATTTGACTTCTTATTACTTTTAATGTTGCTATTTAGTATTTAGCCCTATTTTAGATATTATTCTTACTGTTTTATCAGCCACTTTGTTAATTGCCCATATATTGCACTGTACTCATTTATTGTTCACGTTGTGGAAGTCTTTTGTAACCACATTTGTAACGTCTTGAGCACAATATGTATGTATAAGTGTGTTATTTTGATCAAGTTATTTCCGTCAGAGGGTCTACCTGGCCGATATGCTAACTACCCAGTGGACCGGCTGCCTCGCTGTCAGTGGAAAGGAAAGGAAAAAGGTAGTATATAAGGTATTTTCTCCTTCCTTTCTGCATGCCTTCGTAGTGTAACTGTAGCACACTCGGCGCGTATCCGAGTGGTCTAGGTTCGAGTCCTGGCGAAGGCAATGCACATATTTACGTCTTCGGCTTTAATGTCTCTGCAATGTATATAGTTCTTCATAAAAATTACTTATGTGTTTATTACATACCTGTTAAAGCAGGTTCAAAGACTTTGATGATTTTCCCTGGTAAAGAAGGATGGAATTTGCAGATTTCTTACTTTATTCTACATTATTAATTGTATTACAAGTATGTTTAGTGTATTGCTCGACAAGCGGACTTTGGACTTTACCTGGCCAAACAGGTTTATTGGATTTTGCTTTTATTCTAGTGTATTTTGCGTAAAACTCGGTGTCGCAAATATTTTCTACCGTGAATTCAAACCACAGCCAATCGTTAACAACTACAGACTCTCAGGATTGGACCTAAAATTATAAGACTTAGTGCTCTCATAAAAACTTTTGTGAATTTATTACTTAGACTCTGAACGTTGCACACTGCGCAATAAATAAATAAATAAATAAATAAAAATAAAAATAAATAAATAAAAAAGGACAGTTTTATATCTCCGTTTCTACTGGACCGATTGACGAAATTCAAATTGCGTTTTTCATGTCTCGAAAGCGCAACTTAGGATATATATCAGATTTATATATAGCACTGTTCTAATATAGGTATTTTGACACAAATTGGGACTTTTTCTGAAATAGCATGCCAACTTTTTTCCATATTTCGATATTACGGCTGAAGTCATGCCTTAATATTAAATTTTGTAAAATTTGGTGCGAAATTTACGAAGAAATTTAAAATTTATCCTGGCAAGTTTTTTGAGTTTGCGCCAAGAATACTTAATACAGAGTGTTTCCTATTGTTATATAATTTCCTATAGTGTTAAAGTCCCGGACCTATTTTGATGTTTAATAACTCATAAAATAATAAAGATAGATTAAAATTAATAACATAAATGGTTAGATAGACTTAAAAAGTTTCATGACCCTTGTCAATGAACTTCCACATGTGCCCCCTTCGTCGCACGGAGAATATCAAGTCGATATTCAGTTTGACGCCAGGTACCGTTAAGCATGTCGGCATCCACAGAGGCTATTGCGGTTGTAATTCTGGCTTTTAGGTCATCCATATTCGACACTCTCCTCCTGTAAACGTTGTCCTTTACAAATCCCCAAAGGAAAAAGTCCAGCGGCGTTATACCAGGTGATCTGGGTGGCCAAGGAATTGGACCTCCTCGCGCAATCCATCTTCCTGTAAAATAGTCATTTAGAGAACTACGAACGATGGTACCCCAATGAGGTGGTGCACCATCTTGTTGCAAAAAGACATGTGGCTGAAGCTCTACTAGTTGTGGAAATACGAAGTTTTCCAACATGTCTAAGTATACGACTGATGAGACCGTCTTTTCTGTAAAAAAGAAAGACCAAATGACACGGTCGTGCATTAGTCCTCACAACACATTAACCTTTGGGGAATCCCTTTGTGCCTCACGGTATTCATGGGGGTTTTCAGATCCCCCATATGCGCACATTATGGCGATTAACAATGCCAGAAAGATGAAAGGACGCTTCGTCGGAGAACAACGTCGGCGCTTCAGAAATTCAGTATCATCTTCTATCCTCCTTAGCATATCTCTTAGCAAAGGCCATCCTTCTAGGCCTATCGTCCGGTTTCAAAACTTGAACAATTTGAACTTTGTATGCATGAAGTCTTAATTTTTTTTAATAACCTTGTACACCGTTGAAATTGGCATATCCAATTCTCTTGCCGCTGATCTCACAGATCTTCTAGGATTGTGTAAAAATGTCTCTCTGACACGCTCAACATCAAAATCACTTGTGCAGGGACGTCCGGAACGTTTCTTATCTGCGATACTTCCAGTTTCTAGAAAATTCTTTTTCCATCGCAAGATGCTGCTTTTGGATGGATGATCTTTTTGCTAAATTCTTCTGCAATTTCTCTGTGTTTGCATTATGGATTTCATTTCTATGAACCACCATAAAATCTGTGCTTTCTCTTGTGGTGTATGCATTCTCCTTAATATCCGGTTGAATAAAACATCCCGTTCAAAAGTACTAGAACAAACACATCAAAAGTAAACATAACATTGCAATAGTTGCCAAAAAACAAAAGAGAGAAAAATGCAATTAATAAGCAGACGATTATTTAGAAAAGTACAGATATTTAGACTGGAAAATGAAATTATCTGAAATTAACCACACGCGCAGAAGATATTTACAAAAGTAAAGATATTCAAACCTGAAAAGGAAAATATATGAGTTATTCTATCAATAAATGCCATAAGTTTATTTATATCTTTATTATTTAAGGATTTATTAAACATCAAAATGGGTCAGGGACTTTATAAACACTCTGTATATGGCAACCTATTTTCCCTTCCCTTTTAACATTGTGCATGATCCGAAAAAAAGTAACATCCTTCCTACTTTCAAATAATTTTAACAAAAGCAATTTCAATGTCGAGCAATTTCAAATAATTTTAATTTTCAAATAATAATAACAAAAGTGCCTAAACCACATTTGTTCTTATTTCAACAAATATGTCAAATTTTAAAACGCGCCAATGTTTTAATTCAGGTATATCTTGGAAAATGTTGAATAAAAAAAGAGTCATTTTTTGCATGTATGCATAGAAATACATCTACTTTACGATGTTGGTAATAATTTTATAGATATATAGATTATAATTCAAAATGTTTTTCGAAAAAATTCTTAATTATTTAAAAATAGAAATTTTAGAAATAAATCATAAAAAATGGGCGAATTTTATTTGGAATGAACCTAAATGTCGAAATGTGAAAGGAAGAATGAAATATGTTTAATAAAAAAAAAGAGAGGTTAATAAATATATACCAAATTCAATTAACATGGAGGAGCTAATTTTTTAAAAACTAATCGTGCGATGTTTACGAAACGTGGCAGTTTGGTATAATTTGAGTCATAGAATCTAAATATGAAAAAAAAATTGTCATATTATTTCACAAAAAGTCCAATTTTGTGTCAAAATAACTATTTTAGAAAAACGCTATATATAAATCTAATACATATCCTCAGTTGCGCTTTCAAGACATGAAAAACGCTAGTTGAATTTCGTCAATCGACCCAGTGGAACGGAAGATATAGACTTTCCAGAAATTCATAAAAATACAGTTTTAAAATGCTTCTGCCATTTCAAAATAACTTTTATAGCTTCTCACTCTGAGGACCCGTAGAGTAACTGCTAAGTAACTGAAAGTTAGGGTTCTTTATATTGTTCGAATTTATAATTTTTAATTAGTTAAATAAATACACAGGGTATTTACACATTTTTAACACGATTTTGATAAATTTTTTTTTTTTTTTTTTAAATCTTTTGGAATAAAAGAAATCCGAAATATCGTCTGCTACTTTTAAATAATACCCCCCCTCAATGGCAGGCTCTAGCCGTTTATGGGTGTTGGTTACTACTAAGGCCGGAAGAGGTGGTCTCTATTATGAAGGCACCTAATAGGTTCTAATCTTTGCGACCCCTCTAATTATTTGAAGGGACGGGCTAATTACAGCCATGCCTTCTCCGGGACTCGAACCCGGGCCCTTCAGTACGCAGTCAGAGTCGCTAACTACTTTCCTGTATGGACGGCATTTTTTATTTTTTTATTTATTTATTTTTTTTTAATTGTGTACTTTTTAACTAATTCTTCTTTCAAAATGTCGCATGAAAACAGACTGTCGACTGAAGGACATGTTTTTGCGTTTTCCAAACCGAAATATTCTTCTTCTGTAATTCAAAAAAGTTGTAAATTAAATAGTATTAAAATTTCTAAGCGCAAAGTAAGAATTATATTAATCAGAAAAGGAAAAACCGTCAATCATTACTTCTGTCTACACGGAAATAAGACTCCAAACGAATATCTGAAAAGATATGTACTGTTTCTAGTATTACTGCTGTTCAAATACATCTGTAGCAACAATAAATAAAATAATATTTCTCTATATTTTTAAGATTTACAACTTTAAAAAGTTAAAAAATAATAATATTCACCAGCTTCTCTCGAGGCATGTGGCTCGATACAGAACAATTCGTAGAACTCTCTATAGAAACTATTTGGCTGGAGACAAATGGAAATTCATTGCGACGTTTGATGAAATATGGGTTTACCTAAATGACTGAAACAAGAAGGCCTATTTAAAATCAGCTCAACGTACTGTAACGTTTGATCACCCGTGATGAATGAAGGAAAAACCAGATGTATTTTAAATATTTATTTTTAAACTTAACAAGATTTCATGATTAAATAAAAGTTTAAAATAACTACAGCAATAATATAAAACCGGCCGCTTGATGCGGCTTTTCGTCGCTGGCGCGACTTAACTCAAGTCTCTCTCTACGTAAAATCACACATAAAAGCCTCTTCCTTTCCTTTTAAGTTCGCGTCTTTAGGAAACGAAATCAGAAGGGGTCTTTTATGACTTTCTTTTGTTGAGTAACTTTCGCCATTTAGCGGACACTGGATGACATTTTCGCCCGGAAACCACCCAGGGGATTTCCTTCCATTCCTTTATTTCCTCAGATAATTTAACTGAAAATTAGTCTCTGGAGAAACAGGAAGTACTCTAATTAAACGGATGTTTATCAGAGATCAGCATTTGTCACAGTACTATCAAGAGAAAGTTTTAGGTCTGATATTTATAATAATAATAATAATAATGAACGTTTCTTTATCCTAACGACTTTCAAAGAGTGAAAAGTTATCAAGACAAAGTTTGAACTGATGTTTTTCGTATGGACAACTGTGGCTTTTTTTTTTTTTTTTTTGCTTGTATGGACAACTAGGGGGTCGACTGAGGACACAACATCCTGCGTTCTGGTTAGGACTGCGAAAAAAAAGTTCTATATCTCTTGTTCTACTGGGTCGGTTGATGAAATTCAACTTGCATTTTTCATGTCTCGAAAGCGCGACTTAGGACATGTATTAGATTTATATATGAAAAAGACTCTTTCTGAGAGCAAACCCACCAGGACTGATGGACTCTGCAAAGTGGTGGAAGAGGAATGGAACGAAAAGTTTTCTATCAGGGAAATGAGTTTACGAAAAGCAATAATCACGACGCGGACTCATAGTAAAAAAAAAAAAAAAAAAAAAAAAAAAAAAAAAAAAACTATCAGATCTAACATTTAAAAAAAATTACTACGAAAAATATCAGTTGATTATTCTAAACATTAATTAAGTAGCCCCAGAACTGCTCTAAAAATGTGTAAACATCTTGTGTAAATAAATATATTATTGATGCTATAAAAAGGGGATTAACTTCTCAGCTCTTATAATTTCTTATAATTTTGTGTCTCACCCCGGGGGGGGGGGGTTGACGTAGAGATCTTTGCGAAGCTACTGACTAGGATCTGTACCTAGGCAATCTCGGCCACGAAGGTATAAAATTCATGAACCTAGCAGTTCCAAAACCCGGGTTGGGTCGTCTGTACGGCTCGGGGGATTGGCGGAAGTCGGAAGTCCTAGAACTGATGATTTGATTCTGTAACTCGGTTTGGTACGTCACCGAGTTTGCTAGGTAATGTCCTGATGTGACGGGCTGCCCGCGTAATACTGGAGAACGCAATTTGACGACCAGTCAGATGTTCAGGTGATCAGGTCACGCACTCACCAAATGTCGAGAACAGGGAGTGGTGACCCCCGGCAAGTCGGTGGGAGATTTTTTTTTTTTTTTTTTTTTTTTTTTTTTTTTGAGCAGTTTATAGTCTGTGGCAAAGATTCGGTTTGGGACCCGGATCTCCAGACTTATAAGTGAATTGGTTGAGCTCCTAATTAGAATTTTCGATAGACGTGCTGTGGTTAAAAATTGGATTTGTGGCCAAGTTCTCCAGCCCAATCTGAGAGAGTTTACCTGTGACAATATCGGCTAAGAACTCCCCTGTCTAATATGGGGGATTTTCAGCAGGGACCGGTCTCTTTAGTTGCCTTAAATTGCAGGAAAGGTGTATAAAATTTGTTGTTGTTATCATTATGTAATCCAAACGACCAAAATCTATACAATATTTGTTCCTAATTTCTAAATTCCATTGTGACGAATGTTTCCTATTATGTGCTTACATAGTGTGATTTCAATGTTACTATCACTTCAGCTGAAAGCACAGAAAGCCAAGGAAAGCAGAACAAAAGAGTATAAAACATCTTTTGCATTCTGGTACTTAAGCGAGCAATTTAGTTAAATAGACGTGGGCGAAATGGAAGTGGAGCACTTCCTCGTGCGCCCCCCAGCCGTAGGTATAACAATGCCAATTTATACAGCCTCAAGAATTAACCCACTTTTTTGCACCGAACTTTCCCACTGACAATGATACTCCTTGTAAAAAAGACAATTCGTCAAAGAAATCTCTGCATGTAATGAACGTCGAAAGTGTTTGCAAAAGAAACTCAGAATATTTGCCACTCACCACTAAATTAGATTGTAACCAAATCACAAACAATTTCTGAACAACATGGCAACCCTACAACATGATTACAAACTTCCGATGTAAATAGTTTTGTTAACATTATTAATTATTGGTATCTATGTATAATACGGCGACATTCCTGTAGCACGGTTTCTCTCTGACATGGTTAGAAAATAAAATTTAAATTTAAAGCCAAACTGTACTAAATAAAATGTCATTAGTAAATCAAACAATTTTAAATACAGTCAAACCCAGTTTAGCGATTTTCAAGATGTGACTGATTAACCCTTTTCCGGTACACTAACTTTTAAAGTCGGAATTTTGATTAAAAATAAATAAATAAATAAAAATCTGAAATGTTTCAGATTTTAAATTACGTCCAAAGGGGCGTTTTTTAACATTTTGTGTGTTACCTTTCTTTATTAAATATCATGTTCCTCGCACTTAAACCATAAGATCCAGTGCAACAGCAATATCGCAAAATAGTTTTAAAACGAGCATATCTTTAGAATTTCCGATACAGAGACTCACGCGCTGGAGATAAAAATGTTTTTTCTGCACAACGTTGCCATTGCTCGCTTTGAAATCCTTGAGTTTGTTAATCAAAAATTCGTCAAAGTTTTAAAAAATAGGAAATCGATCATAAAACAAATTTCAAACTTCAAATTTGGTCTTCCACATGCTCATATTCGTTGGAGGATTACGTTATTCAAAATTCGATGACTCTATGTACCGTTGTTTTATCACAATACGAGAAATATACATACATTTATGCAGATTTTTCATTATTTAATTTCTTCAAATATAATGCAGGACTCTAACATTTTGTGGCAACAGTTTGAAAAGTGAACCGACATTTATCAGTCCGACGCAAAATGCCAAAACGAAACTAATAGTCCTTCGGGATTCAAATCCCTTTGGACTAATAAAAAAGTAGGCAGTCTAATTAGGCCTAGAGGAGTACACAAGTAAAATTTTGTGAAGATAGCACTTATCGTTTTAATTTTGTGGGTGTGCCCAAAATGGCACACTGATTGAATACAGCTTCAAAAAGAGTGCTGAAACGAGCATCGTTGTCAATGAACTGACCGATGAGATGCGGAGAAACAATGAGTACAGACTCTCAGTTGTCCTAGATGATCGGTGAGCCCGGTTTGGGCACACATAGGGTTCGTGGTTTGATTTTAAGCAAGATTTCAAGGTAAAAATTTTAAACTAATATAGAATAAGGAGATAGCATACAGCCAAAAAAATAACATAGACATTTCTTTTCAAACAATTCCTTTTATACCCTAAAAAAATCTGGAAGATTTCGTTGAAAAATGAGGGTCTTAAAAAACTAAACATGGATAAAATATATGGACTGGTTTGTGTTGAGCTGCCATCTACTATAAATAAAGAATGTTTAGAGTAACCTACAAATCCTTTTATATTCAATTTTTCTGTGCGTACAGAAGGAAATTTTTAGGTGTGTCCAGACCGGACACACTGTGCCGCAAAGAGTTAAGATGTTTCTCCCGTGCTTACCCTTGTGGTGTTAGCACATCTAACTGGCATCTGAAAAGCTACAAATAAGTTAAACAACTTTAAATATAGTGTAATCCTGCTCTGGTACTTACATATTATCCCGTCTACCATAAAACTGTAGCAAATAGCGCGATTTAGCGCCAATGATGGATAAGCTGACGTCACAGCTTAACATCTGTCCTTTGGTATGATGTACTCTCGAATTCTCGATAAGTCACAAAGAATCCTATTTGTGACATCATTCCGGTTTATTTACACCAACTATATCGTATAACTAAACTCATTGCTCGTGCTATCAAGGGAAAAAAACTCATCACCGGAGCCCTCTTCCTCGATATTTCAAAAGCTTTTGTTTGCGTATGGTTAGAGGAACTCAGCTGGTCAAGAGAACTAACATCTGTTGAACTGTAGAGAAATTAGGTTAATTGGAAAAGTACGGAGAGATGAAAAATTAGCAGCCGACTTCGCCGGGAATCGAACCACGGACCTCTGGAATACCGGCCCAGCGTGAAGAACCAGTACACCACGAAGACACGCTAGGAAAGCGGAAGAAATACCTTATAAAATGAAGAAGAGAACAGTTGGATATGATCGACAAAACAGTAATAGATTAGGACAATTACCTACAGGATGTTAATACTCTTAGCACTCTACACACAGCTTTCGGTAAAATCGGAGGGCTTAATAAAGTAGTAGAGATGGGCGGAAGCCTTTTTACGGAACACCCACCTCCCAAAAAAAAAACTGAGAAGGTCGAATACTTCTGCAGCAGTGGCTATTTGGTTGATTGTGCAGAGACTGACGAATGTTTTATTGTAAGAATAGAAGTTTCCCCAAGGGTCGACTGGGGGGGGTGGCAACCCCAACATTTTGACTAGGACCTGCACCTAAACAGGCTCGACTTCTGGAATACATAATCAGTCTTCACAGTGACTAGAACCATCGTTTATTCGGTGGTAGGTTCAGGCTCAGCAGGGACCTTACTGGTACTCTATTGTCTGCCCCTTGGTTGTGAAGAAGTTACATGGTTTGATATCGAAGGTTGTCCTTGGGGGTTTGGCTTCCCTTGGTCAACACTTGGGGACGGACTACGATGTTCTTCTCTATGTGGATGCTTGCCGTCCACCTCTGACTTGTGACTACTTATTTCCAGACTGTGTGTATCATATATGTCCGCCTAGGTTGACCGGAGGAGTTATGCCTCTTTGGGCCACCTCTAGGGCTTGGGGCATTATAACCATGTAGAGCATATAATAGTCGCACAGACGATATTGGGTAGGGGAACCTACTACTGTACCGAAGGCCCGGGTTCAAATCCCGGAGAAGACATGGATGTTTGTAAATGCATAATGTCGGGGCGGCATGGCGGCACTTTAAATATGCGGCGAGCCGAAAGTCCTCTCGTGTGAACTGGTGGGAGAGAGGGGTGGAAGATCTCCGGATCCCCCCCCGAGGTGCTCTTCCTCAAAATTGGAGGTGGAAAATAGAAGTCCAACCTCTCTTCGGAGTAGGTTCTGGTAACCATTGTTCCGTGTAATATGGACAAGACAACGACAACAACAACAGGCATCTAATAAGCTAGGTCTGGGAACACTAGGTAGACACAGTGCACTGCACTAGAGAAACATAGAGCACTATTCGAAAAGAAGGCGAATATTTTATTGCAGACAGTGCGACTCAATTTCAATTTTGCAGGAACGACTGGAACACCTTTAACGGGATCTCTGGAAAAGTCGACTTTCCGTAGTGTGAGGTATAGTTCGACCATCTCAAGTGCAACCCTGGTTGGCATTCTGCCAAAACACATAGACTCGTCCAAAAGGGGCGGTATTGCTTGCTGCGACGTGAAAGGTCTTCTTTTCTCCGAAAAGAGCTATGCTGGAGGGAAAGAAAGTCCCCATCCTTTCACCCTATTTTGAGAATAATTCGGTCCGAATGGCGCACGCGTGTTTGCGCTCATGGTCGCGGATGAGGCTGTCGAACTATACATACATACATACAGAGGGTTGTTACACAAAATCTGCTAAATAAAAATAATAACACTTCTCCAAGATACCGAAAAAGGTCCGTCACTTAATTTGGTAAATAAAGCTGTGTTTTATATTCTGTTGTATAAACACATATATATTCATTTTATGATATTAGTTGAAATAAAATGGGATGCCCTTAATAAACAGCAGTAAAGTAAAAAATAGAATTCTTTCACTTGAATTACAGTAATTACTTATTTAGCTTCTGGAAAAAGATAATCCAATTATTTGGATTTTTAAATAGCTCTATGCTGGCTATAGTTCCTGCTATTCCGAATACTTGATTCGCAAATACTAGGTTGGCAAAATATTTTACAAGTATTCATTTATTCTGCTACCTCTTGTAGTTACATTTCCATATGAACAAACATTTCAAATCCTTATTCCTGATAGTGAAAGAGAAATGGTTCTGAGATTTTTATACACATGTGTACATCGTTTCTTATGGGCTGTCAAGCTATATTGCAACAGGAAATGACTTGCTAACTTGTCAGAAACATCAAAGCACACTTTTCATATTCTTTATTGCCTATCTGTACGTATATCCTTAATTCATAGCCAACAACAACGCCATCAACACACACCACACACACACACACACACAAAAAAAAAAAAAAAAAAAAAAAAAAAAAAAAAAACTTAAAGTCTTTTTTTATATTACGCTCTTCGTTTTATTTCATTTACACACACATACACATTTCGAAAGCATTTGGCCTTAACGTTCCTTTGGGCTAAAAATATTTAAAAACACCGCGCTGGAGATAAAAATGTTTTATTCCATACAGTGCTGCCACTGCTCGCTTTGAAATCGTTGAGCTTTTTAATCAAAAATTTGTTTTGAAGTTTTACAAAATATGAGACAGAGAAAAAAACAAATTGGAAATTCTAATTCGGGCTTCCAGGTGCCCATATTCGGGTGGAGGACTACGTTATTCAAAATTTGATCGCTCTAGGTACCCTTGTTTTTTTCACAATCTGATAAGCATACGTACATTCATGCAAATTCTTCATTATTTAATTTCTTTAAATATAATATAGCGCGATAATATTTGGTGGCAACAATTTGAAAAGTGATTCATCGCTTTTAGTGAATCGACGGAAAATACCGTTTCGAGAACAATAGCCCTCCTGGGCTAACGTCCGTTTGGGATATAAGGAAAAAAAAAAAAAAAAAGAAAAGAATTAATCGCAAAATCCTATTATTTTTTTAGCTGATTGACGAGGTTTTATAAACAACGACACCGTGTTTAGAGGAAAAAAACCAAAACAGCCCAACTCAAAAATTTTAATTAATGGGAGGGGAAACAGAAATCTAGTTTTTAATCAAACAACATAAAGATTCAATACTCCTAATCCCTGTTTAGGAACTGAAGACAGAGCTAATAGTAAAGTGATTAGGTTTGTGGAAACAAACAAACATGAAAAACGTGCATTGCTCTCGCCGGGATTCGATCTCACTCCTTATTCCTAGTCAAATGTGCTTCCAATTATACCACGAAGGAATGCAGTAAAGAGGAGAAAAAATACTTTTCGTTGTAAATAAAATAAGCATATATGTTCATTTAGTTTATTAGGTATTTTCTCCCTCTTTTCTGCATGCCTTCGTGGTAGCACACACGATGCGCATTCGAGAGCTCGAGGTTCGAGTCGCACACTTGAGCACATTGCACACTTCTTCAATTTCCTGACATCGAAAATAAAATTCTAAATGACTCTACAGTGGCGCCCGAACTGAAAAAGTGGTGGACAATGATTCGTCACCACCAAGATTTGGCGATTGTGTCTTCTAATCCCTAGTTGCCCTATAAAAGCGGAAGTATTTTCTCCCCCCTTTCTGCATGCCTTCGTGGTGTAACGGTAGCATACTCGTTGCGTATTCGAGAGGTTCAGGTTCGAGTCCCGGGCGGGGACTCGCACGAGTTCATTTTTCATGACTCCTGCTTCAGAAATGCCTAATGTCTTCTAAAATGCGTACATAGTGTTTATTTTTTATTTATTTGAGAAGAAAACAGGAAAATTCAGCTGCACTCTCCCTGAGATACGAACCACCGAATTTGCTGATTGCTAGTCGAAACAGCTACCAGTTACCCTACGACAGTACGCATAGGGAAGGCAATGATTCCTTATACAAATGTAAGGTACAATGAGAGCATTTTCCTAAGAAACATATTATTATTATTATTTCCTGATGGCAAATTTTAATCCGAGCTAGGCAAGCAAACTGAAATGTAACTACCCAAACGGTTCCCTTACTCTGAGTCAAATTTAAACCTTTCTTTTTCACCTACTGAGACTCACATTTTTTGGAATTACAAATGAAGGATCGAAATAATAATGTCTCTTCTTCCCACCCTCCAAAAAAAAAAAAAAAAAAAAAAAAAAAAAAAAGAACAGTTACTTTTTCAACTTCTGATTTCGATGTTTGCACATAGTATATGGAATGTAACAAATTTCTTGCCTTGCTTTCAAATTAAGAAATAATTCTTGGAAAATGAAATGAAGAAAATTTCCGTGCTGAACCTGACAGGATCTAAGAAGTAGTACTATAAAAGGATGAATGAAAATTTGTTATCTTTTCACTTCCTCATTCACAATTACCAGTTACAAAATCTAAACATCTGATAGTGAATTAAACTTAACTTTTTTTCATTCAAATCAGTGTATGACATCCTACTTTAGTTTTCATTCCATTAAATTTAAAATGTTTAAAACAACTGTATATGCCCCATTCTAAGTATTAGAATTTTTACAATATGAAGTCATATCATTTTCAACTATTTTAGCTTCTTCATATGTACAACCACTACCTAAACAAATATAATCAGTGTAAAATAAATTTTTAGCATAGTTAACAAAACGTAAAAAATAATTTAAATTTTCATTTTCTCTGCATAAACCTTAAACAAATATAACAGAGACAGATTACTCACGTTATTAAAAAAAGTGACTTCTTTTTGCAAGAAAATATTATTATTTAATTTAAGAGTTTGGGCTATAAATATTTTTTTCATTTTTCCATGCGCAATTTTACGACAGGAATGTATCCTGGAATTATGTAAACATCAGGCAAAATTTTATAACATTTTTAAAAATGCAAAAATATCGTTACCAAAAATCAAAACTTCTTTTAAAAATCTATACCGCGTAGTAAACATGAATTACACTTACTTCGTTTCTTTAGAGGAAAAAAAAAAAAAAAATAAATAAATTCGCAAGAAAAACAAATGAGGCACATCCACGTGGAGAATGACAGCAACCAAATTAATGCGGGCGAACTTCTCAACGAATAATAGCCAGTTTGTAAGAAATCTTTAAATGAAACAAGGAATGGTTAGAGTATTTCGCGACTTAATTGCTTGTGGCGCCATCTTGTAACAGAAAACGGAAGTAGAGTCCCTAACTGGAAATCGAAGATAAAAAGTTCAAATCTTACTTTACACAGTGGTTTCAAACTGGTAGCCCGAGAACATACATATTTCAATAATGAATTTGTTGCAAGCACAATGTTACGAAGATTTCATCATTTTAATTATTTGGAGTCTGAATTTACATCATTTTCATTACCATTAAAAAACTAACGTGAATAATGCAACAGAAAATCTGCAAATGGAGCTAACTAATTTACAATGTGGATATAAATCGTATTCAAAGATTTAGAGATAGAGATTTGATTAACTTTTATTCATATCTATCAAAAAATAGATAAGTTCAGGTACGGAATTTTGTACTGAGAATAATTTCTTTGTTCGGGAATACATTCATATGTGCAGAACAGCAGAACTCGTCTTACTTTCTTGTACGAAGTATTGCAATGGCGAAAATTTTCGGGTATCGTATTTCAACGAAAATATCTATTTTGACCGCTCTTAAATCCATCCGAACGATGTTTTTACGTGTAATCTGTATGTATGGGCAGAATAAAGGTCTCTTTCCCAAAACAGATAAGAAAATGGATTTAAAATGCATTTAGAAGAAATTCTTTTTTTCGTGGCATCTGTACGTACATACGTATGTATCTCTCATTACTCAAAAACGAGTAGCCTGAGAACGTTGAAATTTTGTATCTTGGACAGCTATAACAAGTAGTTGTGCACCTCCCTTTTAGGCTCAAATCGGTCACACCAAAAGTATATATATATATATATATATATATATATATTGTTTCACAAGAGTTAAATTAAATTAAATTTAAATAATTCTCTTGCGCCATTGCTGCAAGTAATGAAATTTGAATATATACATAAAGTAAGAAACTTAGAACTAATGTTTCACAAAGAAGAAAATTTTGAAATTCATAATTAATAAATTTCAAATAATCTAATAAATGCTACAAAGAATTTAATGAATGTAAAAACCAAAACTGTTTACAATAAAATTTATAGAGGAAAACTATAACCATTTCCAGAACGCTACTTTTTAAAGTTGGAGTTTTGAAAAAAAGAAAAAGGTAGGCAGTCTAATTAGGCCTAGAGGAGTCCACAAGTAAAATTTTGTGAAGACAGCACTTATCGTTTAATTCTGTGGGTGTGCCCAAAGTGACACTGATTGAATAGAGCTTCGAAAAGAGTGTTGAAACGAGCATCGTTGTCAATGAACTGACCGATGAGATGCGGAGAAACAAAGAATACAGACTCTCAGTTATCCTTGATGGTCGGTGACCTAGGGCGCACCTAGGTAGGGTTCGCCGTTTGATTTTAGGCAAAATTTCAAGGTAAAAATTTAAAACTAATATAAAATAAGGAGATTAGCGTACAGCCAAAAAAATAACATAAAAATGTTTTTCAAATAATTCCTTTTATACCCTAAAAGAAATCTGGAAGGTTTCTTTGAAAAATAAGGGTCTTAAAAAACTAAACATGGCTAAAATATATGGACTGGTTTGTGTTGAGCTGCCATCTACTATAAATAAAGAAGGTTCAGAGTAACCTATAGTAACCTATAAATCCTTTTTCATTCAATTTTTCTGTGCGTACAGAAGGAAATTTTTAGGTGTGTCCAGACTGGACACACTGTGCCGCAAAGGGTTAATCCTTGTCTTTTCAATGTTAGCTCTAATCCCTAAATTTGTAAAACTATTAAAATAGTATAAGCTATAAAAGCTGCTTATTGTATTTCATAATTAGAAAACAATTTTAAGGGAAAAAAATATACATATGTAAAATATAAAAAACACGATGGCTTTGCTCTATGCGAACCTCTAATTAACTTTTCGAAATTTCAGGATTTTCCCCCTAGACCAGTACTTTCGAGAATATTCGAGCATATTACGTAACCGCTCCTATAAATAGAAAATTCGCGCCATTTTGCGTCAGAGAGAGAGAGACTGCTTCTCCTTCTGCTGTTAAGACCTATGCTGCTGCTCTTCTCATCTGCCTCCCTTTGTTCGAATAATATGAAGTAGTAAACTTAAAGTTAATCTTATCTTAGTAAAGAATAATGATTTGCCGTTTGAATCGAATAAAAATATGGAGCTATAAATTTAAATCCTTCCGTGTCATCACTAGATGCCGCCTTACACTTACGCAACAATGTCCAGAATTGTGACCAAATTGTCAAGCTTCACTTATGTGCCCGACTGCCAAAATACAAGTATTACATACACGGGGTGCGGCAGTGTTCAGAGCGTAATTTGACTTGCGTAGTACAATGATGTACTGCATGAATGCGCGCCAGCTCGTGCCGCATTCGTGTACTAAATGAGCTGCCGTTTCGAGTGTGACAGTGATATGGATCGGTGGAGTGCACAGCATCGTGCCTTTGCTGTTGAAAGTTATTTCAAGAATAACTACTCTGCTATTGCTACCCAACGTCTATTTCGGCAACATTTCAACTTGGAACGTCATGGTAAAGTTCCAGATGGACGAACCATTGCGACAGACATTTCCAGGTAGAGTCATTTGCCGTTTTGGTGACATTTCCTGACCGCCTCGCTCAACTGATCTTTCATGGGCAGACGTTTTCCTTTGGGGCCACCTGAAGCAAGAAGTTTTTCGAACACGTTGTGCCACCACTCTTGAGGTGAAGGATCGAATCAGAACTGCCGTCGTCAATGTCCCAGGGAATACGTTACGCCGAGTTATGGCAAGCTTCCAAAGCCGCCTAGATGAATGTGTTGTGCAGAAGGGGCATCATTTGACAGGCATCATATATTCAAAAAGTAATCCACGCAACGGACAATGACTTACACATTAGTAAATAGTACGCTGCGGTACTAAAGCATCCACGACTGTATATTTCTATGAATCTCAACTAAGTTGCATTCGCGTGTTGATACCGCCTCCCGCCGGCTAATGACCGACCCAAAATCGCTTTATTTCCCGCACAGTGTCGCCATTGCTCGCTTTGAAATCGTTGAGTTTCTTGATCAAAAGCTCATAAATTGTTTACAAAATATGAAATAGATAAAAAAACAAATTCCAAATTTGGGCTTCCAGATGCTCATATACGGGTGGAGAATTCAGAATTTGATGACTCTAGGTATCGTTGTTTTATCACAATGCGGGAAACGTACATACATTTATGCAGATTCTACATTATTTAATTTCTATAAATATAACACCGGGCGATAATATTTGGTGGCAACAATTTGAAAAATGATTCAAACTCTTAAAGTTTTCGACGCAAAATGCCAAAACGAAATTAATAGCCCTTCTGGGCTAACGTCTTTTGGACTAATAAAAGATTTATGAATGACTCGAGAGATTTGAAGTCTTTTGGTAGTCGGATCCGAGGAAATGTAGAATTCGTCCAAATTCTAGCATTTTTTTAATCAGCAATTAGAGATTCAAACTACGCATAAACCTGAATTAATACTGACAATAAATAAATTATTTCCCGTGATATAAAAACAAATTTACCGAATATGTTCAATCGATAGCCCGGTCGTTTAATATTCCAAGATCTTTATAAAGACTGCTAATTGTTCAATATAGATCTGACAAGTTTGTGACACTTCTTTTCTTTGCTGTACAATTATGTTTAATGGGAATAAACTATCTTTTGTTATGACTAACCTTAATAAACTGTATCTATGGTGATAGAAACTTTCCTCCCAAATTATGACAACATGTTTGACAGAGTAATAGAACCTTTTGTAGAGAATCCATTTGTGAATCCTCTGATAATTATTTTTTATGTTTTAACGTTAAACAGTCGCATAGAAAATGATAATATTTAACTAAAAATAATAACAGTTCCTAATAACTTGATTCTTCAAAAATGTTTGAGTTTTATCAATATAGTGCTTTTATTTATCGGCTTAAATTTTGTATTTATGCTGCCAGCTTTAAAATGTTTAGGTTAGGTTATTTGAATGCGATAACTGCTACCTGACTCTGAGGAGGGATGCCTTCCTTGACATTATGAAAGAAACTGGCCCGTATTCATGTTGCACACGATGAAAACCTCAGCCAGACAGTTCGCCTGGGATCGAAAGGAAACCAGGTCGAATTACCAGTATTCAGCGGCCTTAACCACCCGCCCACTAATGACGGGATGATGACTCGGCCCTTTAAAATGGCGCAAACTACTTTCATATTTATTATTTTGATATATATATATGTAAGAAAAATAAAGACTATGTAAACGATTAAATTAGCAACGTAAATTTCCCTTCTCAATTCTAAAAATAGTAATCCCTCTCTGCACTGCGTCATTTCGAGACTATTTCATGTCCTATGATTCTTGCGTAATTATGATGATGTAAACGGAACTAAAACTCAACCAGCCAATAGTAATTTTACAGCAATATTAACTGTCTAATCAAGATGCTTTGAAAACCAAAACTAACTCAGTTTGACTTACAATTTCATCCTGAACATAACGCACTTTCTTTCTACGCTTTGGCCTAGCTAGATCTGCTGTTGCTTTCTTGCTATAATGTTATAAAAAATGTAAGCCTTTTGGAACATGTGCCGACTTGTGTGTAGCCGCAACATGTTGTTGAATATAAAACTGAAGATTTAATCGGCCTTCGCCTCCAATTTCCTAGTCATTATGGATCAACACTTTACGCCATCAAACTTGCTTCTGAGTTGAATATATTACATATATATATGTTCCATTCGACTTTCCTACACATAGTCAGCGGTGGCATATTTCCTAAGTGCACAATGATGTCGCAAAAGAAGGAGGAGCTTCTAGAGCAGACCAGCGGGCTTCCAGTAATATATTTTGTTGTGTCACGTGACCTTTGCCGCGCTTACAGCAAAATGGCTGAAAACTGTTTACCATACAGTTTTCCACAAAGTAGATTTAATACCGTGGATTGCTTGCGAAAATTTCCAATGAGAAATTTCATCAATGTTGTGATTGAATCAAGATTTCACTATTTGAGTGAAAGAAATGCAAATGCGTACTGGATGCTGCCGAAACAAAGGCGAAATAAAATGTAAACAACAGCTTTCAGCTTCAAAACGTCACAAGGAGACGAGTGGCTTATACTCGAAGCCTCTTCCTCGTCAGAAGAGTGGCAGAAACGCACTGGTTCATACTCGAAGACTTCCCTCCTGCGGCTCTCTTGTGGTCCCTGGGAGCTGTTACTGTGGATTGGAGAGAACGTGGGACCATGCATGCACCTGCTTACTTATGTTAGACATCAGGTGTCCCCGCCCTCCGTCACCAGTCACCACCAGCCCCTTCCTCGGTTGTGATACCTATATGCACTTAAGAATTACGTTCAGGGTTGAGCTATGAAAATTTTAGCAAAAGCCTTACTTTACCATCGCCTTTATCTTAGCAATTTTTAATAAAAGTTTTATTTTCTACAAAAGTAGAAAATACAGCTAATTGCGCATGAATAAGAAAAAATTTTAAAAAATCATCAAAATTAGAAAATTTTTTTAAAAAAAATCACAAAATATTGCATTTATTATGTAAAGTGAATTTAACAAGCGACACAGTTTATACCAAAAAGTTCGTATAGGATATTTTATTCTTTAATGTGAGCTCCGTTTTTTCAAGGTTTTAAAGATCAGCGATCATTTCTCAAAAACTATTCTAGATAAGCCCCTTCCTCGTTTGGACTTAAATTCTCTGAAATGCGAAACTGTTAAGATAACGATTGCTTTAAATTTGAAACCCAGCATGGCGCTCCTAATGTCGAAAAATTCAATCACATCATAAAATTTGAGATATTACATACTGAACGTCAAAAATCGATATTATTATTATTTTCCTTGAATGTCCGGTAGATGTCAGAAGTCAGTATCGAACTCTGATTCGCCGCGAAATTGCAGTCTGTTAGATAGCAGATAACAGCTAGTTGAATGCTGAATAAATGTTGTAATTGTTTTTGAAGAAACGAAGAGTTTAGTCATCACACAACGACGTTTTCGGGCACACCTTGGTTCAAGATGGATCCTTGCAAACAGACCATTCATAGATTGTGTCAACAATTGGAAGCCACTGGCTCTGTGCTGGAGAATAAACAAAAGCACCCATCAAATATTGGAACCTTTGAAAACAGAGATAAGAGTTCCTTATTATTATTCCCGCTTTCCTAGCATGCCTTCGTAGTGTAGTGGTTTGCAAGCTGGGGGCGTATCCAGAGGCCCGTGGTTCGATTCCCGGCTAGGGCGTTGCTCATTTTTCATCTCTTCTGCTTCCAAAAAAAGTACCGAACAGTGGCGCCCGAACTAAAAGTGTGGTGGATGATGATTTTCCACACCCAGGATTCGACGACTGGGTCCCCTAAACCTCAGTCGCCCTTTAAAAGAGGGAGTATATAAGGTATTTCTCCCGCCTTCTTAGCAGGCCTTCGTAGTGCAGTGGTCAGCAAGCTGCGTGCGTATTCCAGAGGTTCATGGTTCGATTCCCGGGGAAGGCGTTGCTCATTTTTCATCACTCCTGCTTCAAAAAATCCTAATGTTTCTACGTACTGAAAATGTTCTTGATTTCCTGCTACATATTGTTGCGCGCGTACGGGTTCATAATATATATGTATATATTTAAACATTTGCAGTTGTGTCATATTGCAGAGGTCACGGCACCCATGTTAAATTACTTACCGTGAGAATTCAATCCAAAAAAAATTTTTCTTATCTGGTAAAGACATCTTGACCAATGTTATATCTTAAATTCCTATATTGTTAAATGTTAAATATGAAACTACTTGCCGTTAAAGGGAGTGATCGTATAGTGAAACGTGTACAGCATTTTTGCGTTGTGAAAAAAAATGCATCCCGGGACCGCGCCGTGAGAGGATCGAAAACATAAAACATATACAAGATATAAAGGAAAAGCTCATATTAAATATATAAAGAAAACATACTGTAAGAGGTTCCAGATTAAATATCAGTTTATTCAATTACAACACAATAAGAAAAATCTTAACCTCATCTGAGAGTCTGTTCATTTAAATTCATAAAAAAACTTAAGGTTTGTCTGGTGATTTAAAAGAAAGGAAAGGGAAACAATTTATGGCCTGAGAGTTAAATTTTGGATTCGACGTTGTTTTTACTGCTAAGGACGTTTTTGGAAAAACTTGCCTAAAGTTCCAACACACCAAAAAAAATAATACTTATCTTGAGGGGACATCTTGAAGTGGAGGAGAGCTCATATCTTAGCTCTATCCTTACGTCACTTGGCAAATCCGCAAGACAGAGACTCGAATCAGCACGACAATAAATTACATCAGCTATACCGTCAAATCTTACGCCTGCTACTGGTTTCCATAGAAGAAAATTGTTCCCACTGGAAGCAAGAGAACAGCTTACACCGCACGGCTGTCTGCCTAGACTCTCAGCTCCACCAAGGAAAACGTAGACAATTAAGCTAGGCATTTTAGAGAACGGCTAACGCAGGCTTCCAGTTGACTAAGGTGACATAATTCCTTCTGTTTTCAAGTCGGAGTTCAGAGGACATCGTCCTGACTTTTGCCGATACAGATAGAGACCCAAGTCTCTGTTAATTTTTTTTGTTATTCGCTCAACAGTTTTTTTTTTCTTCGCATTTTTGAGAAAACCCGCGGCCGGGGAGCATAATTGCCGCTCCCCGCCGGAAGCACTGCTCGATGCCGACTAAATCTTTTCCTTTCTCCTTCGCAACACCCACAAGTTTTTTCTCAGTCTCCGTCAACAAGTCCGTCAAGCCCGAAAGTCAGCGAATCCAAGCAGTGAGTGCCTAAGCGAGTCCAGAGTAAGTGTGTAAGAGAGTCTCGCCTCTTAACCAAAACGCGGCCGGGGAGCATATTTGCCGCTCCCCGCCGGAAAACACCTCTCGGAGTCACTTACATTTTGTCCAGCAAGCCCAAAAATCAGCGAGTCAGTCAGAGAGTCAGCCAAAAAGTAAGTGTGTATCCAACTCGAATTTCCTTCGTCTCCTTCACAAAACGGGCTTCCACTATGGCTTCACTTATCGGCCCCTTAATTATGGCAAAATCTTCGTTTTCAACTCCAGAATGCGGAAATAAGGGTGATCGCGCATGCGCGCCCTTCTTCACTTAGACAACAACCGGACCCTCAATCGCCAAAAACCTGAATGACTTACATTGAAAGACACGTAGCAACCTTTGACCTTTCCGTCACGTACTTTCCTCTCTTAAGGTCAACTAACAATGAAAATTCTTTCTCGAACATTCTAAAGCGCGCGAAATCATGACTTGGCGAAAATTGCCTCCCTTTCCCTGCTTTTTCACAATGAATCAAAGTTTTGTACAAGATTTGCAAATAAAAGAAAATAAATAATATTCATTTAAACTAAATAATATTTCCAGAAGCATCTGTTTTTCCCCAAAATTAAAGTCTTAAAATAAATAATTCATAATCAAATAGAAATTAAGATTTCCATAAATCAGAAAATCATTCACATAATTTTTATAACGCTATCCGGTAATTTCTCTACATAACAGTTGACACTTTTAGGTTGCTGTAGAAATCAATTCCATGTACTTTTGCTTACATGCAGCGCAAAAATAAACATTTTTGACATATTTAGTCCAAAGGGGCGATTTGCCCTGAAGGACTATTAATTTCGTTTTGGCATTTTGCGATGTTTCACTTTCAAAATGTTGTCACCAAATATTATCGCCCTGCGTTATATTTAAAGACATTAAATAATGAAGAATCCCCATAAATCTATGTATGTTTCTCGCATTGGGATAAAACAACGGTACCTATCCAATTTTGAATAACGAAATCTTCCACCGAATATGGTCATCTAGGAAGCCCTAATTTGAAATTTGGAATTTGTTTTATTATCGATTTCATATTTTGTAATACTTTAAAGAATTTTTTTTGATTAACAAACGCAACGATTTCAAAGCGAGCTATGGCAACACTGCGCGGAGGGGAGGAAAATTATCTTTAATACGCGAGACTGTGTATCGGAAATTCTAAAGCTTTGCTCATTTTAAAATTTTTTGCGATATTGCTGTTGAATTGAATTTTATGGTTTAAGTGCAAAGAACATGATATTTAATAAATAAAGGTAACACACAAAATGTTAAAAAAACGCCCCTTTGGGCGTAATGTAAAATCTGAAAGCTTTCGGATTTTTTATACATATATTGGTTTTAATGTTTGTTTTTTACTTTTTTATTTTCATAAAGGCAAGAAAGCAATGGAGGCTCACGGCTCACAAACAGATATGTGTAGTTTATAGTGCTGATTAGTTGACAAAAGACATGTATCAGACCCGGTTTAAAAAATGGGTCTAGTGATTTTTGACTTGAAGATGACCGACGTTCAGGCCGACCTTATGAAATTGATGTCTACAAAATTGAAGCTATAATAAGATATATTCCGATGGTCTCAGAGATTACGTGACTTATGTGTAGCTAATGTGAATAAAGTCACTCTTCTTCTCTTGGCGAATGTATCTCAATGAATCGATTCGCTATATAACTATGCGAGAAACTGCGAAAAAAGATTAAACGTATCGCACAAAACAATTGAAAATTGCATAAAATGCCTTGGGCTCGTTAAGAAGCTCGATATTTGGGTTCCCCATGAATTGAAAGAAATTCATTTAACATGGCTAATCAATATCTGCGAAACACATTTCAAACGTAATGCAGTCGACCGTTTTGTGAAACTAATTATCACTGGTGATGAAAAATAGATCGTCTACAATAACATTAAACGGAAAAGATCATAGTCAAAGCATCACGAATCAGCATAAATCATATCGAAATCTAAATCGCATCAGAAAAAGATTATGCTGTCGGTGGGACTGCAAAGGTGTTGTGCATTTGAGCTTCTTCCAAGCAACCAAACAATCAACTCAGATGTTTACTGCCAACAGCTTTTGAAATTGGAGGATGTAATCAAAGAGAAAAGGTCAGAATTGGCAAATCGCAACGAAATCGTGTTCCACCACGACAATGCAAGGCCTCGTACATCTTTAGCAACATATATGACTGGAGCTTGCATATGCACAACACAGCTTAGCAACACATATACGACTGGAGCTTGGATGGAAGTGATGTCACATCTCTCACATAACCCCGAACTTGCATCATCGGACTGTCATTTATTTCGAAGTGTACATAACTTCTTAAATGGTAAAAATTCCAGTAATAACGATGACTTCAAATAGCACTTCTTTGGGCTCTTTGCTGATAAAGACTAGAAGTTCTATGAGTGCGGAATCATGAAGTTACCAGAAAGATGGCGAAAGGTCGTCGAACAGAATGGAAAATATTTGACTGATTAAAGTTCATTTTCTGTACAGGAAAAGGAAAAGAAAAGAGTTTTATATCACACTAAAAAAGCGAAATTACTTTCTTGCTAACCCAATACTGGAAATTTTGCAGCGAACGCTTTTAAACATTAAAGTGAGGATTTTGAAAATCAGGAACTAAAGTGCTTTCCAGTGGTTTTTCGCCGAAATTGCGTCATGAGACTGAAATATAGTATACATCAGTGAAATCAAGAACAACAGACGTACGAAGGCAAATGCTGAAATTAAACTAAAACAGAAAGTTTAACATAACTCTCAATGTACAAAATTCGGCGCCTTTAAAAATTAGTAGTGACCAATCAAGAAGAATTGAAGCAATTTTCCAATTAGTTATTAATTACTATTAACCAATCAACATAAGTCTTTTAATTGCCTACAGGCACATAAAACGAGCACAATTAATTACAATATCAAAACATGAAAGCTATAATATTTAAAAAAACAATTTAGCACAGCCATCAACGGTGTCACTGAAAAAGCCATAAAACTGTTACGCTACATGTCGAATATTATACATAATGGTAGACATAAAAATTGGTTCTCATGTGATGAAATACCGACGGGATTTTCAACAATGAAAGTAGGCCATTATGTTTGCAAAGTTGTCAGAAGCTTAAGTATGTTCGTCGTTTAAGTTCAAACGCAGTGACTGATTTAGTTTGTGTTAACAAAATAAAGTTTTGTCTCATACAGTTAAAGAGATTCGAAGACATAAACCAAACATGAAGTGTGTACGCCCTTTCGTAAATCTTAAGTTCGTTATAATGTATCTTAAAACTAATAAATAAAACCTAAAAACTAATAAATAAAAAGTAATTTAGTAAAATATTTTTTGAAATCATAGTGATAAAAATGCAACTTATATGCCTTGTAAAGACATTAGGATTTTTTTGGAAGCAGGCAAGATGAAAGATGAGCAAACGCCTTCGCCGGGAATCGAACCACGGACCTCTGGAATACCGGTCCAGCGTGCAGAACCACTACACCACGAAGGTACGCTAGGAAGGCGGGAGAAATACCTTATATACTATCCCTTTTAAAGGGCGACTCCCCAGTCGCCCTTTAAAAGTCCAGTTTCAGTCCCAGTTTCAGGGGACCCAATCGCCAAATCCTGGGTGTGGAAAATCATCATCCAACACCCATTTTAGTTCGGGCGCCACTGTTGAGACATTAGGTTCCTTTTTTTTTTAAGCCGGAGACATGAAAAATTAGCAACCGCCTTCGCCGGGAATCGAACCACGGACCTCTGGAATACCGGCCCAGAATGCAGAACCACTACACCAAGAAGGCACGCCAAGAATGTGGGAGAAATACCTTATAGCCTTTTCAAAAAGATCTATCTTCACTTAATGATGCACATAACTATTATTTCTTGTGGGAAGAGCATAAAAATCCATTAGGTAAGCAGACGTTGAAAAGTCTAAATTAGCTTCAAGGTGCAATAAAAATAAAGATGCAGGTCAGAAGCTTATCCAGGCAAATCATGGAAGAACTCTTGTTCCTTGGGCAGTACTTATGTAAATTTCATGATGCTAGTAACGGTAATCTCATAAAATATTACATGTAAAAATATTTATGTAACAAAGATGAATAGGACTAAATTCAGTCGCATGTGCTAGAATGCTTAGCGAAAAGTTGTTTATATGCACAAATATGCAAAAACTGCAAATAAAATTATTTTCAACTTTTTTCTCAAATGCAGCTGAATGCCTACCAAACGCTGAAATCATTTAGTAAGTGTGCACCAGTGCTAAATTGCATATACGTGACTAAACAGATCTAACTAAACCTATTCTCACTTTACTTCCGGTGACCTTTTACTAAATTGTTAATAAAATTTCATTTTTTAATTTATTTTTTAAGTACTGTGTCACATAATCTTTTCAAGAAAAAACAGAAATGAAATGCTAGTTGCTTTCTTTTTCTTATTCTTATTATTGGAATTGATGGAAATAAGTATAATTATTTTTTTAATATGGAAATAAGTATATTATTGACACAACTGAGTATTACACTGTGTACAAATTCTAACTGAATTTCTGCCTTTCATTTTTAGAATGATTATTGCATTGAATTTAAAAGCCTGGATTATTATATAAGAAAGGGCTTGTTCTTCTTAGTTTATATCTAAACCAGAATATGAGGAATGAGTCTTTTATTAAAAAATGGCTATGAAGGCTACAAGAGGTAAACATGAACCGTATTCAAAATGGCTGAAAAAAATGTCAATACTTCTTGTCACCTCACATTCATACCATAAATTCTTATTCTAGGAAAATAAATGTCATCAAGATCTTGAAAGAAAGAAATCTCCAGCAGCGTTCTATGGCCACTGTCCATTTATCTTTTCAGACTTATTTTCGAAGAACAAGAACTTGCCCAGTAAGACAGACCACATATGGAGTAAATGGGAGACAACCTGTTGCAAATAAAGTACCTCCACGAACTTCAGTAAAGTGCAATATAAATCAATAGTTGATCATATAAATACTACCGGATGCAGAAATTAATAGTTTCTGGACTTGTCAGCTTGATTAAAAAAAAAAAAATGCGATGACCGTAAAAATGTCTGTAATAACGGGAGACTAAATCTAATACTGATTTTTGGAAATCTATACGTTATTATTAGTTCATGAATGCGAAGTTATTATTAGATCATGAACTGAAATACGATACTCTTGCATGCATTTACCTGGCTCTGAAAAATCTTTCATTTGCATTTATAAGCTTTCATAATTAAAATAGTTTTTCTGAAACAAATGGTCACAGAGCTCACTCACCAGACTGCAGTTTGGCCTAAAACTGATAGTGATTATGTAATACTTGATGTGCAATGAAATAAAACGATTTCAAACCTTCTAAAATCAGGAAGAAAATGCTTTGAAACGCTTCACACAAAAAATTGCCTTTCGGTAAAGTGTGTGCAAATAAGTGTGTGTGCTTTTAAGTGTGCGCAAATTCAAGTCATAACGGAATATGTGAATTGAATGTATAGGTGCTCATGAAATATTAAATCCGAGATAAGTTTGCTGTTAACGCAAAAATACGCGTAAATATTATTCATTATAGAAATAAGATGTAGCTTCGAACAAACAGATAAAACAGATCTGAAATATGCAAAAGATACTGTTTCTTGTACCCTAAGATTACAGCTGTGAGACATATTTCTTCGAAAGAAAACGTGCGTCATCATATACAGGATTTATCATACACTTGAAAAGCTGTAAAAATAATTCTGATCATATGAATTTGCTGCGATATATATTTTGTCGCAAAAATAGTTCCGATAGCATATTTACTGCAATATGTATTTTGTCGTAAAAATAACCAAAAGTGTAAACACAGAATGATATAAGGTCAAAAGTTGTTGTTTAGCTATTCTGGAAAAAATAACTTTTCACATAAATTTAAAAATTCTAATTACTGAATACGAGAATATACTTTTCTAAAGGAAAAAAAAAGGGAATTTTAAACATCAGCGAAAACAAATTGTATTAAAAATCATTCTTTGTTATATCACGTGCAATTTAAAGCATCTGATAAGTTTTTTTAATGATTTACAGTCTAAAGAAATTCTACAGAAACAGAATGCAAAACACGAAAATATTTGAGGGTTTTCTTTCAAATGATTCGCGCGTAAAATAATTTCCTAATTTCTTTCATTAATTCAAATAAATCTTTATTGAATCATATTCTTCTCGCAATTGTTTCGTTATATCATATGTTTATTCCTGTAATAATTTAAGTTTTACTCCAGTATCATCATAATGTATACTAACTATTGATTATTTGGTGATTCTACTTTTTATTTCAAACTTTATAAAAATATACTTGCCTCTAAAAACAATAACCAGTAAAACATTAAAACATTAGTATTGAATTTCATGTACTGTATATAAGAAAAGTAAAATTAAATCTTAAAAAAAAAAAAAAAAAATCTGATTCACAAAATTTCTTCACGCTGACGAAGTTACTACTAATTTAACTACTTAGGCACTAATTTTAATTTTTAATATTAAAGCTAAAATTTCATAATAGTAATAATTATCTCAGTACTTGCGTATTTTTTGTCAGATTCTTTAATTTAGAAGATTGTCCTTTTAAAATAAAAATAAATATCAACTTTAAGCAATATCATAAATAGTTTCTATTTAAATAGATTTAAAAATTATTTTAAAGATCTAAAATCTATTATATACTGTACTACTAACAAATATATAGAGAATATATAGATCTATATATAGAGAAGTTCATCAACACAATAGAAAACGGAGAAGGGAAACTGTTCTAGAAATATTTTGCCTGAAAAGCTTCATCCTTGTTGCTGGACCATAACCTGAAAATTTCAGTATTGTTGTGTAAAAAATGGCTAAGCATAGTAGGCGCAAAGGTATTAGAGTGCATGATGTAGAAGCTAATGCATCGAAATCTGCAAAGACAGGTGACCTCATGGATGATTTCAATACCATCTTCAAAATCCTAGTTTTCGCAGGATATGTATTTCCGCCTTTAAATGCTAGGAAGCCAAAGCATAAATGGTATGCAAAGCTATTCGAAGTTGTTATCAACCTGCTCGCGTGTATTGTCATTATCATCAACATATTCTTCTGGCAGCGGCGATACAGCACTGTGGCTTTACATTTCTCCACTACATTAACAATATCTTTGGCAATTTCTGTTAGATTCGTTTTATTTTTGTGCCGAAAAGATATCCCATCCATGATAAGGAATTTAATTCAGCTTTACGAAGACGTCACTTGGAGGAAACCGCACCAGTCCTTGAAACGAGTTATTGTGCTGGGATCTATCACAACATTTGTATTGACAACATTAGCCTCAACGTTAGAAGGTTACAGAATACAAGCTGCAAGAGCAAAAGGTGAGCATTCAGTTGAATTTTTGATTAAAACTAATAATCTTGAAAGAAGATATCAAAAGTATATATATTACATGTTTATGTGTCTGCTTCCTTTAAAGATGTACTTTGCGTATGGAGTTTCTGTTATACTTCTCATATTTTGCTGCACAGTCTATACTGTGACGAAGAGAATAGTTTTGGCTCTGAATGATCGAATACGAGCTCATGATCGAGATCTTTACAGAAGTATTTTAACTCACACAGTTATCAATGAATATTTGAGTTTTTATAATCGCCTCAGCAGAATTGTTGCAGAAATCGACGATGTTCTGTCTCCTTGTGTCCTTCTACTATACGGGTTGATGGTGAGTGCCCAATTCTATACCTTAACAGTCTTAATATCGAAAGATACAGAACCAACAAGTCTCACCACCGCACTTCACAATATAATTGTTTTCGTGTTGACAACCGCGGCATTTTTAGTGATGACACTGACAGCTTCTAAAGTTACCGAAGTATCCGAAGATGTGAAACGATCTTTACACAAGCTGGCAGAAAGTATTACAAGCAGTGATGAGTACGGAAGTATTGTAACTAAATCTTACTTCGTTTTGATTGCCATTTTGAATGGATCACAGTTATGTTTCACAGGTTGGAAGATGTTTAATATCAATCGAAGTTTTATTCTCACAACTATGGGAGTCATGATATCGTACGGTGTAATTATAGTGCAGATAGGTCGGAAGTATGGAAGCTCCTAAAAAATGGTCAGATGATTCAACATTCAATTAGATCTGCTGCTTATTAAAATGCTAGTCATTATAAATTCTTCATTTCATACAAATATAACTGCAGAATTTTCCGAAATGGATTGCTGAAGATATCCACGTATTCACAAACTTATGATTGAATTATTTTGCTATGGTATACAAATTTAGTAATTTGAAACATGCTTCAGTCCAGACGATTTTCTTTTTCAGTTATAAAATTTTTTATTAAAATACCGTTTGGTAAGTCAATTGATAAATTCGAAATAAGACGAAATAAGAATAGAATGCTTTGTTCAAAAGAAATAATCTATATAATTATCGTCGATACACTATAGCTTAAAATTTTTGCTTGTATTCATGAAATGTGTGTCAACTTTAACCGCGGTTGCCCACCTGTTACTTCAAGTGAACTGAACTAGTAATACTCCATACGTAGCTAACGTACCAAATATCGTCAAAAAGAATCCTCTTCTAATGGGAAACATACCCCAAGCAGTAAGCTGAACATTTCCTTGAAACACAGAAATTTTTAACATTTGTAGAAAATCTTTCGCACTTTGTGATTTGAGACCCTCTTCGGGTATTTCAGTAAAGGATCTCACTAGAGCTCGATATGTTTCTTCAATACTCGACGCTCTGAATATTAAAAAAATTGTGTGAAATCCTGTAGTAAGAAATGCGTTTAAGACGATAAGAAGTGATGCAAAAGAAGCCTGATTTCTTACTAAATGAACAGAGTTACTCATTAAGGCAAAAAGCTCACAAAGTAGAAATGCCATAGCGAAAAATAACGGCATGGAAATAGCATTTTCGAGATCGTTCACTACTTTCTGCACTTTTTTATAACGTTTGATTGAAATATCTGTTACATCAAACGAATTCATGTACAGAGATTTTAACTCTATCTGCTTTCGTGTTTCATCGATGAACTTGCTGGTATTAAAACATATCACCGCTAGCAAAAGACATGATATTTGAGAAGGCACGAAACAAATGCAAAGATCATATGACCTTAGAAGAAACAAAAGAATGTATTTGTAATGCAATCCAATATCACATTCACTGCTATACGTCAGAAAGTTTAAATAGCTATCGATGTCTTCATTCAAACGTTTAGATAGAAACATCGCTGATGCACCAGCTAGAATCGGCAAAATTACCGTGAGAAAACATATTGTACTCACCTGGCTAGATTTTTTCAAAAGATTGAAATTGTGAATATTGTTTTGAGTATTCATTAAAGTATTTTGAATGCTTGTGATTTCACGACGCCGTACATGAATACTAATCCACAGGGCAATAGAACCGCTGAAAGCCAAGAGTTCTGTAACAATCATAGAACCTCTGTCATACAAAATAAACGCGTACATTCTTATGCTGAAAGAATAAACAACGCCTATTACGTATATAAGACTTAAAAGGTTTCGAACAACGTATTCACACGCTGTTTTTTCTCGACATAACTTGAAATTTACTCCCATGTACCACAACACATCTAGAACAAGATCGGATGACTCTGTTACGTATGCTCCTAGAACACACGGATCGCCATTTTCTAAAGAATGGCGGTTTATCCAAGCACGTTGCACACTTGTTTTCCTACTTCTTTTAGATGAAGAATGCTTTTTCTTCTTGGCAGCACCAGGTAGGCAAATCATGGCAATGCAATTCGTAAGTATTCGGTTGGAAATGGCCTGACTTTCAATTTCCCTAATCCCTGCTTCTTCTTGTACCACAACAGTAGCCAGTGCTTTTACTTTATTTGAAACAGCCACTATATGTATGTTATTATTACTCAAATGTGTAATTCTCAAGACTTATTCTAATACCGAAAACAAAAGGACTGATTTCATCACATTGTACTTCCCCCCCCCCGTATCATTACATGAGCACCGATTACTTCTGTCGCAAACTGGATCGTGGATCGTTTCAAATTACTTGCTTATGAATTTAAAATATTGTTAATGTAAATATGACATCTATTCTGATATTAATCATTTATTAACATCTATAATAACGATATAATTCATTTATTATGACAGCTTTATTAAAATTAATCATTAATACTTTAATAGTTATTCAATCTCGTTTAAGAAATGTAATTTTCTACTTGTATACTTGTAATTTGACTGTAAGTACAATTCTTATGGTTGTTTAAAAAAACAAATGTGTTCGATTCCTTCAGTTGTAGTAGTCAACATTAATGACATAATGAACTGACTACAACATAATTTGTGAAATATTCTTTCCAGCACTATCACTATTGATATTTCAATCATAGCTTAATGTCTTATAGTCGTATAACTAAAGAGAAAATTAAAAAGAAATCTATAACTGGTAAAAGTCTTCGATTCAGTCTTGTTGTCCATCTGCAGGAGCGTCAGTTCTTCAGATGTTATATTATTTCCTAAATATTGATCTTCCCTTTTAACTTTTTTGAATTATGATTACCTTTGTAATATCTGGTTTCATTCAAGTTTGTTTTGAGTAGCAGCACAGTGATATCTTAATCATTATGAAGAAGTTATCTTGGTGTTACATAATAATTATTCTGCTACAAAAGGCCAACACTTCATTAGCAGAAGATACAAACATTGAGTTAAATTCTTTACCTTTGAGAGCATCCATTGCTATTATCTTTAAATTCTTCAGTGTATCAATGATATCACATCCCTTAAACATTCTAGTACATTATCAAATTAAATTCAAAGATCTTATTTTCTGCAGTGAAATATTTAAATACAAATATGTACGACAGATCCAACAGCATATCAACTAACGCGAAGACAAAAGAAGCCGAAGTAGTTAAACAAAGGATTCCTCTTAAATGCAATCGAGAAATAAAAGCGAAAGAGAAAATCGAGAGCAAAACAAAGTAAAAAAAGGGGGAAAAGATATTGACATAGTTAATAATAAATTACAAGTAAATAGAAATTCAAATGGGAAAGTTTTTGTCACAGACACAGTAAATATCACATTTATTGACAAATCGTTGAGTTTACACGCTTGCTACAAGCAGGTATCGTGAGAACCGTAATTAATACTTATACGATATTTTATCGAATCTATACTTGGGCAGCCGTGTTAGGTAAAGATGTCATAAATATTAAAACACGCACCGATGGAACTGTATATCGATGTTGCTTGTTTCCATTATGAAATAGCATTCATTTTGATTTTGTAGTTTATTAACAGAAACTATCACGAAAATAAATTACATTCAAGGTACATGTATTCACAGTGTTTAAACCAATTTTTACTACCAATTCCACATAAATCTATTTCATCTAGAGTCGACTTAATTGTGCTGTTGAAACGGAGAACATATTCTTTGTTATCGACATAGACAGAAAGTTATGTTAATAGTATTAAATTATGTCAAGAATGCTTTTCAACCCTCCCAACGCTTATAAATAAAAAAAAAAAATTATAGTAACAGGAAACAATCAAGAATAAGCTTAATTGAGAAGGAAAAGTAATTTCATAACTGAAAAGTGGCAAAGTTCTTCAAATTTTCAGCATTATATATAATTAAGAACTGTACTATTATTTGATAAATGGTTATTATTTTAGTACCTTTGGCTTTTTTTTTTTTTTTTTTTTTTTTTTTTTTTTTTAAATCTTTCTGTGCAACTGAAAGTGTAATTGACAGATTTTAAGATTTACCATAAGAATTCAAATCGGATGTATACAATACTTTTTTGGTACTTTCTGACTGTCCGCATCCCCAGAAGTAGTCGCCAATTCATTGGCGACTTTGAGGGTTGGCGAAAAATCTTTTGGGAGGGGGGGCTCATAGCTACATTTTTGTTCATAAATAATAAAAAAAAGAAGAAATTTATTAGAACTAAAGAATTTTATGAGAAAAAGTTCATTTGGGAGATAGAGAAAATAATATCAGTTAAATAGCTTTAAATATAAAGTGTCACTAAAACACATATGTAATATGGCCATGTTTAGGCTCTTGTCGCGTATATAGAAATTCTACTAAATGTTGAAAAGGGGTGCGAATAATCAGAAGTACTTTTCTCTTTAACATGATCTTCTGAGATACATATCTCCTCTGTAAGTGCAGTCTAACATTTAAAACATATATTACGATGGCGGTTCTTTAATGTTTACACTCAAAGAAAGCATATTTAAGTAGTAAATAGATGATCAAGCTAAGACATCTTGAGGGGTAAAAAAGGAAATTTTTCTAGCATAAAAGCATATAAAACAAATAAAGAATTAAAAAGATATGTATAAATTAGCAATTTTAATAATTTTCCAAATCTCAAATTATTTTGAAGCTCGTATTTCCAGCTGGAGGTTTCAGAGCTAAGACACTTTGAAGGAGATTGAAAGTTTTAAAATAAAGAAGTCTTAAAATGAGGACACGCATAAAATGAATTAAAAAAAAAAAAAAAAAAAGGTTAAAGTATATAAAAAATTTAAATAATAAAAATTAAGTCTACAACAAGAAAAAATTAATTTTTTTTAAGTGCAGTTAAAATATCGTATATAAATAAAATATTTATATAATTATAAATAGGAAAAAGAAACCTTTTTATCTCCAGCGCGCAGAACTGTGTATCAGAAATTCTAAAGACATGCTCATTTTAGAATTATTTTGCGACATTGCTATTGAACTGAATTTTATGGTTTAAGTGCAAAGAACATATTTAATAAATAAAGGTAACACACAAAACGTTACAAAAACGTCCCTTTGGAGGTAATTTAAAATCTGAAAACTTTCAGGGTTTTTTTTTTTTTTTTTTTTTTTACTTATTATTATTTATTTTTTGTTTATAAAAACATTTTTACGCGTTCATGAATTTTGTTCCCACAGTCGAATCTAAGATGACACTAAAATAATTTTACAGGCTCCGCAAACTTTGCTTTGAACCAAATTATATTCATTTAATTTTACCACATAAGATATTCACACCATTTAATTGCATTTTATACAGGCAGTCTTCAAAATATTGAGCTTAATATACCCTATACAGTGGTTGGAAAATAGGTTATTGTGCAAAATATTCGAATTTGAGATTTATGCAACAGTAATCAAAACTACTGATGTCATTACAGAGAAAATGTTAATTACCTTTCCAATCTTACATACTAGTTTAGATGCATTCGCAGGAGTCCAATATAACAAGTGCATTCAAACAAGAAGTAAATTTTCACTTTTTAGAATACAGGAAAATTATTAATCATTGGAGATTTGAATTCTGCGTTTATAGCTCAAAAACGTGTCGAAACTCTGTTTAGAGATTTTTTTTTAATCTATAGAAGCCAATATATTGAATCATGCGGACTACATTTTAGGAATTTTAGCCCAAATATTGAGGCTCAAAATTCACTTCTTAATTTAGAGTAGGATTTGGCAGATTCTGTAATCACGTTTTCGTTTGTCTGCCCCAATACCTTTTTAAACTGGCAAAATAAATAAAAAATTAATCTTTCTAAATAGTGCAAAATTGCCAAAGATGCACGTATGTAGCAATATTATAAATGAGGATTGTTCAGCTAAAGTTGGATTAAATTATTTGAATATGTCATTACACACGAGGAATATCTGCTTGAGGGAAAAGGTAACTTCGTGGTTTGAATTTTAAGGAAACGGTCTCGTAGTTCCTTTACAAATAGGAAAGCAGGGATATTTAGCCAATTTTCCACCTATGTTCGTACCATCGGCATCCAGCCTCTGATGGGGCCAATTAGAATTGAGAAAGTTCACATGATTTTTCAGAGTTTCTAGTGATGCCATTCATAGATGCATTAACTAAGAGGCATTCTACCAAAGCTACAAAATTGTGAACTATGCGATCCAAGTTTTTCCATCTAAAACGTCTCAGAAACGCTGGATCGTCATATATGTCAAGCCATTTTATTTGGACCTCAACTGGTAATTAATTTACTATTTTTACCTGCCCAGAATATATAAAAAATATGCATCTTACCCTAACACACTGCGAACAAAACTCCAAAAAGGATGAACGACATTTTCATTCCAATTGTTTAGATCCTAGGCGTCGGTTAGCGCCAAACGTGAAGTACTACCACTTGTTCATGTAGTGGCACACTGAAGGATGTCGTATTCTTATGACAACGGCTTGCGGATGTTATTAATTATACAACTCTGAACTGAAAGGACACTCGCCGGACATCCTTATAGCAATTAGCGGAGCAATTATGATTTACCTGAACTGAAACAAAAAATTAAGTTTGTTACTAGGGCAGCCTCCTACCTTATTCGTTGTGTACAGTACGAATTTAAAAATGGCACCTTTGGGAAATTCTAAAATTTTCGTTTAGTTTGCGTATTATGATAGACCTTTTTTTCGGGGGGGGCGAAGGGAGATGCTGGATAGAGATATAAAATTATATTTTGAAAAGGAATCTGTTAATTCAAGTTTTGTGGGACCTTTTTTAAATATCGAATTCTTCGCATGTGTAATTTTAATTTTCTGGCCAGGAAAGATTTATAGGTATTGTGATAAGGTCGCATAAATCTACGACGAATGATTTCAAATTGCAAATTCAGAGTGCAATATACGTGATGAAATCATGGGACTATATAATAATTTAATTGTTATTAAAATAATATTAAGTTATAAAAATATAGTTGTTATTAAAATAATATTAAAATGCTGGCAATGTTAAAAACGCAGGCTCGAGAGCCACGTATGTCTCTCGCACGATTGATGTATAGAATTTGATTTTTGAAAAAAAAGATAAGTTTCTCTCTTGTCGAATTGTATGTAGCCATTTTTCTAGCATTCAATAAATTCTTTTTATGCTGTGTTTTCTTTTCAACCTGATGTCACAACCCAAGGCTTGCATAGCGGTTGCGGCCACTACACCACAGCAGTAAATATCAAAAGTTGGTGGCAGCTTTTAGGGATTGTTCCTGAGAGTAAATTTAGGAACGGACTTTTTCGCCTGTGAACATTGAGTTTTATGTGAACAGTCAAGACTTTCTTCTCTTCAAGAACGATCTAATTTTGTGTGCAAGGACAGTTCGCGTGGTGAAGCCTCTTCAGTGACAAGTGATAGTGTGTCAGAAGGGAACGTTGGAGGAAGCGTGATCTAGTGCCGCAAAATAGGGGAATTTCCCGGAAGAATATCCAAGTAGTGCCAGGAGAATCAATCGAAGGCGTCTTCAAAATTGGTGAGTACCATTTTTGTGATTTTCGAGAAGTTATGCCAGTTATTCGAGACTAGGCTTATTTTGGATACAGAGCAGGAAAAGGTTGCCTCTTAATTAGCATTTTTTTATATACGCTTTGTTTGTAGGCATAGGTATTATCATTAAATGTTGTAAGGCAATTTGTGTTCAGAATTGTTAGGGAATTATTCAGTTTTGGAGAGATAGACCTGTTGTTGTTTTTGTGTTATTGTTTTTCGGGGTAGGTTATTTTTCTTTAATTTTCCATAATGGGTGAGTTTATGAGGAAATTTACTAAAGCTCTGCTATTGGAGTTAGCGGAGGAGTTTGAAACAAATGTGTCTCAGGAAAATAGAGTAAGAGAAATTAGGCAGGCTATTCTAAATGCCGAGGACTATGAAGAAGATGCTGCGAAAGAATACGCGGCAAGAATTTGGGCTGCGGCTGAGCAGAGAAAAGCAGAAGAAATAGCCGAACAAGAGAGAGCAGAACGGGAACGTGAACAAGAGAGAGCAGAGCGGGAACGTGAACAAGAGAGAGCAGAACGGGAACGTGAACAAGAGAGAGCAGAACGGGAACGTGAACAAGAGAGAGCGGAAAGGGAACGGGAGCGAGTGTTTGAATTGGAAAGGTTAAAAAGTGATGAATGTGGTTCAGACTAATAGCCTAGCTTCCCCGGTTTCGAAAGTTGAACAATCTAGAGAAAAAAATGTTAATTTGAAAGATCTAGTACCGCGTTTTGAACCGAGTAATATAGATATTTCATTATTCTTTATGCTATTCGAGAAACAAGCTCGAAAAGAGAACGTTAATGAGATTCATTGGGTCTCGCAATTAATTCCTTTATTACCTCACGATGTAGCCCAGTTAATAGTGAAAGAACCAGCGGATAAAGGAGATGATTATTAGCATGTTAAGAAATTACTCATGCAGAGATTCAAGCTTAGTTCTTGGGCACTAAAAACAAAATTTGCAGAACATTCTAAAAAAAACGGAATGTTATGGGTGGATTTAGTGTATGAATTGAGAGTGTATTTAGAGAATTGGTTGGATTCAGTAGAAGTTCAAGATTTTGCAAGTCTTAAGGAACTTATGCTCATCGAGCAAATTAAGCGGCGAGTCCTTCTATAAATAAGAGAGCACTACTTAGACAATTGGGAAAAATTTAAAACAGCTTCCATTTTAGTAGAGAAATGCGACAAGTATGAGGCTTTGCGAAGAGATACGAGGAAGTTAGAACAGAGAGCACGGTTAAAGAAATCATTCGAAAAAGATAGAGAGCGGTATATAAATTCTAACTGTAGTTATAATCAGAAAAGTAGTGGTCATCAAAGAATTAAATCAGAGGAGCATAGAAAAGTGGAGGCTCCTAAAAAGGCAAGTTTTCAATGAAGCAGGTTTCGAGAAACAGCGGAAAATAAGGTGTTACCAATGTGGAAAGGACGGACATATCCGACCTAACTGTCCATCGCTGGAAAAGAATAAGGCTAATCTGGTGAATAATCTAGGAACGGAGAGTTTAGGAAAATGTTTTGAGCCGTATTTCAAGAAAGCAGTAATTAATGGGATAGAGAGATAATATCTGAGAGATACTGGAGCTGGTATAGGTAATAGTACTTGGATTAATACTAGTGACTTATTAGGGGAAACTGTATGGGTGAAACAGCCTTCGGACACAGAATGTAAATGTTTACCTTTGGCGAAAGTCACCATTGAAGGTGATTTTGGTGTGGTCACCACAAAGGCAGCGTTTACTCCGGTAGAGTTAGATAAAGAGTACTATTGGTTAGGGAATAAAACTGCACAGTTGATTGAGGAAATTAGGGAACGACCGATTCTCTTGAATGCTGTGGAGACTCGTAGTCAGGCGCATGCGCGCAGGAATTTGTAGAGAGCGAGTGCAAAAGACTTCGATTCCAGATCGGAAGAAAAGAAAGATATAGAAAGTGAAAGGGCTTTCAATAATGAGCATTCGGAAGAAAGGAAGTTAACCAGTAATACGGAGGAGAACATTAAAATTCCAGACGTCAGTTTAGAGGAAAGGGCTATCCTTGCGGATGTTTCGCCAGCAGAATTCTCGGAAGCACAAGGAACAGAAACTCATAATAATGTTCTGATAAAAATCGAGATTAGTCGTGGGTTAAAGAAATGACATAGTCCAGGTCGAACAAATAAAAATATATTGGGAATATCAGGTTACATGGGAACAAGCAACCACAGCTATACACACCAGGCAGGGATAGAATGACAACAAAACTGTTGTTGCCAATTCTCATAAAGTAAATATTGGGACTGGCACATTTACATATATTTTTAACACGCCCCCTTGCCAGTCACACTATTTGCAAGATACTTACATACTTCCACAAAAATTTATCACGCTGTGGTTGTACACATTTACAGAAAAACAATGTAGCTGCTATTACATGCTTAAACACTATTGACTTCTACTTATGAATTACATCATTAAATGAACACATATTAAGTTATACTGGGAGACACAATGTTTACATAAAAGCAATTAAGAAAAATTTGTATCTAGGCTTCTTTCTGAAACTTTAAGTCAAGTCTCTACACAGACACTATCAGTCGTACACTTCAAAGGAGATCATTTTTACGTACAAGTCCCGGCATAGTTCATGTCACGTAAAAGTTTTTTTGAGGTCTGCTTAGTTAGGAGATCAGCGAGATTGTCGCTGGATCGCACATGATCAAATATAATCACATTTTCCTTCACTAGGTCTCTCAGAAAATGAAATTTAATATCAATGTGCTTACTTCTTTCAGAAGTAACATGGTTCTTTGCTAAGAAGATTGCTCCCTGGTTGTCGACTAGCACTTTTTGAGGTGAAGCAGCTAATTCACTACAGATTTCCTTGATCAAATTTTTAATCCATAGGATTTCCTTCGCAGTGTGACACATTGCCACATACTCTGCTTCTGTCGTCGATAAAGCTGTTGTGGATTGCTTCTTGCTCGACCATGAGATTGGAGCACCTGCGAGTAGCATTATATAACCACTATAAGATTTACGGTCAGTTCTGTCACCTCCCCAGTCAGCGCCTGAGTAGACTTGAAGTGGCTCACCTGTCTTCTGGAATCTCAACTTTCTGTGTCGTGTTCCCTTTAGGTATCTTAGAATGTGCTTCACACCTCTCCAATGTTCTTCCGTGTGTTTTTCATTGAACTGGCTCATATAAGTGGAAGAATAAGCCATGTCTGGGCGAGTACCACAAGTCAAATATAGAAGACTTCCTATAGCTTGTCTATAAGGGATTCCCTTGCTGTTTTCTTTGATTTCTTCCCACTGCTGTTCATCTACATTTTTATATTTTATGCTGGGGTCCAGTGGTGTGGATGCACATTTTGCTTCAGTCATTTTAAATGTTTCTAAGATTTCTGATGCATAAACGATTTGATCTAGTGTGTATGACCCATTATCTTCTTTGCATATTCGCATGGATAAGATCTGGCTTGCAGGACCTAGGTCCTTGACACTGAACCTTTTCTTAATGCCTTCCTTGAATTCATTTATCTCTGGCATGTTTCCAACTATCAGGAGGTCATCAACATAAACTCCAATTATGATGTTCTTCTCATGACAAAAGTAAATACAAGGTTCTGCATTTGATCTTCAATCCATACTGGATCAGGAAGTCATTCAAGCAAGTATTCCATGCACGTCCTGATTGTCGAAGACCATAGATGCTTTTCTTCAGGTGGCAGACAAGGTGTTCTTTCCCTTTCTCAATGCAGCCTTCTGGCTGTGCCATATATATGTCCTCTTCTAGGATTCCATTAAGGTATGCAGCTGTTACATCCATTTGGTGAACTTCTAGGTTTTTCTCTGCAGCTACGGCAAGCAATAATCTTACAGATTTGAGTTTGATGACTGGTGAAAAGGTGTCTTCAAAGTCCACTCCAGACATTTGCAGATAGCCTTTTGCTACCAATCTGGCTTTGAACTTTGCTCGGTTCCCAATCTCGTCTTTTTTCTTACGAAACAACCATCTGGATGGTATTACCTTAGCTCCTGGTGGTTTTGTAGTTAGCTCCCAGGTTTGAGCTTCAGTGGGGTTCTGAATTTCTTTCTCCATGGCTTTTAACCACATGTCAGCTTCGGGTGATTTCAGGACATCTTTTAGGGTTACTGGGTCTTTTTCTTCAGATTGTTGTATCTCTTGGGCATCGTACAGATAGAAGTCTTCGAAACGTTTAGGAATTTTGGTTTTTCTTTTTTCACCTCTCTCACTTCCACGGGTAGGATTTCTGGCTGCTACTTCGATTTCAGGGTCTAGGTTATTAGCAACGTCTTGTATTTGAGCAACTGATTGGCCTTCATCTTTGTAATCTGGAGTAGTTTCAAGCTGTATGTCTGGACATCTTTCGGAATTTCGGTAAATTGGATCTGTATTGGGATATTCGGTTTCATCCAAGTTATTTACATCAGGAGTTATATAATCTAGAGATGAGTCACGAGCTTCTGTTTCAGGTAGGTCCAAAGGATATTCTGATTCAAAGTCTTGAATTTTAAGGGTAGCTTCTTCTGCAGGATTGTCACACTTGCTCAGTTTTAAAGGGAAAACATTTTCTTCAAAAATGACATCTCTGCTGACGAAAAAATGTTTCTTCTTCAGATCATACAATTTGTAGCCTTTAACTCCTTTAGGATATCCCACAAAAACACATTCTGTAGCTTTAGGATCAAGCTTGCTTCCTCTTGAGTGTGAGCGAACATGGCTCCAGGCTCTGCATCCAAAAACTCTGAGGTGGTTTGTTTTGCTTCCATACCCGTTCGTTCCTCCGGAATATCGCCATCAATTGCCATAGATGGCCGCTTGTTGTGGAGATAGGCCGCAGTGGCCATTGCTTCAGCCCAAAACCTGTGATCTGCTCCGGACTCAATAAGCAAGCATCTCGTTGTGTTTAACAATGTTTGGTTCAGTCTTTCAGCCAGACCATTTTGTTGAGGCGTGTCAGGTACAGTTAGTTGTCTTTGGATCCCATGCGCAGCAAGGTACTTGTCAAACTTTCCACTTATATATTCCCCACCATTGTCACTTCTCAAGAATTTGATTTTTCTGTTTTGGAGATTTTCTACCATGCAACGGTACTGCCGTGGTATAGTGAGAAAATTCATCCGTGAAAGTCACAAAGTAATTTGAGCCTCCAATGGAAGGGGGAGAAATTTTGCCAACAACATCTAAATGTATAACTTCTAGGATGTCTTTAGCTTTTGTACTAGCGGCTTTTGGAAATTTCTTCCTTTTCATTTTTCCCTGAATACAAACTTGGCAAGGTTCATTTGCTAATACTGTTGATTTCAGGTTTCTGTCGATGGGGACAATATTGTTTGTTGTACAAGAATGTGGATGACCAAGTCTACGATGCAGCAAGTCGGCACTTTCAGTTTTCGTAGCGTAGGTAGTTGCTATCTTTTCTTCGATTATGTATAGTCTTCCTTTTTTCTCACCAGATAAAAGAGTATCTCCATTCTTATCAATCACTTTGGCTTTTCCTTCAGCAAATTCTACTTTTAAGCCTCTTTCTTCAATTCTACCAATGGATAATAGATTTCCTCCTAGTTCTGGAACATATAGGACATTTTCAATAGTGATGTTTTTTTCTCCGTCTTCTTCTCCAACAGAAAATGAAATATTTCCAATTCCAGTGACCTTTATTCTTTCTGAATTAGCAACTTCAACTTCAGATGTGTACTTCTTAAGGACTGAGAATTTTCTTTTATCAGAGGTCATGTGTTCTGTAGCTCCGCTGTCTAAAATCCACAGATTACTTTTTCTTGATTTTTCTTCATTTGCCAGAAGTGCAATGTTTGTCTTGAGGTCAACTGCAGTTTTGTTTCTGATATTTGGCCTCTTCACAATTTTTAGATATGTGCCCCCACTGGCCACAGCTGAAGCATTTAGTATTTCTTCCTCTGTTAGTTTCTTCTTCATTTAGCCTTTTAGCTGCATACTTCTTCATTTGTTTTCCAAATGCAGGCTTCTTCTGGTTAGTGGCAAAACTTTTAGTGTGAAGAGCTTGTTCTTCATGATACACTTTGGCTGAACTCTCATTTCTGACTATACGTTTCTCTTCTACGAGTAGCCTTGGTTTCACAATTGTAGTTGTCAGATTTGCTTTCATCCAAACTTAGGATAAGCGATTCATAACTTCTAGGCAGTCCCAACAGCATCACTAGGGCCACTTCTCTATCTGTGAATGCATATCCACCATTAGCTAATTTTCTATGTAAGTCCATTAATCTTGCTAGATAGGATTGGACAGACTCATTTGGCTTCATATTTATGTTAAAAAATTCTCTCATAAGCTGCAGTACGTGAAGCAAACCGAATTTTGTATGCATTTCTTTTAAACAGTTCCAGGCGTCTCTGGCTCTAATACAATCTCCGATATCATCTAGAAATGTATCTTCAACTATGAGGAATAATAGGGTAAGAGCTTCGTCATTTTTTTTTCTCTCCGCTTCATTCATTTCAATTCCATATCCGGGTTCCACTGCTTCCCAACATCTCTTCTGCACCAGCACGGCACGCGAACGTATACACCATGTGTGATAATTATCGCCGTTTAGTTTCGGCATTTTATAATCTTCAGATGTCATCTTTTAAGTAAATATATCGAGCTAAATTAACCAAAACAATTTTTATTTACTTCGTTAAAGGATGGTTATCCAGCTCACTTCAGATTCACAACGTGGTTAAGCTTCGGCGATCGGCGCGGTTAGGCTTCGGTGCGATCTTCAATCCTGGATCATAATGGCATTTCCTTTTGAGCTTTTCGTGCTGATAACGTGATAAAAATCGAGATTAGTCGTGGGTTAAAGAAATGACATAGTCCAGGTCGAACAAATAAAAATATATTGGGAATATCAGGTTACATGGGAACAAGCAACCACAGCTATACACACCAGGCAGGGATAGAATGACAACAAAACTGTTGTTGCCAATTCTCATAAAGTAAATATTGGGACTGGCACATTTACATATATTTTTAACATGTTCAACACCAAACAAAATTTATTATATCGCATACTGAAGGAACACAAGATCTTCAGAATTCGATATTCGAAAAACCTACTTCTATCAAGACGTTCTCTTCTGAGAAATTGCTTCCAAATAACCTTGCTGTAAAAATGATGTTCAATTATAATGCTGAATCAAATGCATATTCTATATGGCGTGCAATGTATAAGGAGACATTACCAGCCATTGGCGAGTTTTCTTTGGATGAACTGACAAATCATAAAGTCAGGAAAAAGAAATTGGGACCTCATCCAAATATAGTTGTAAATGTTGAAGAGTGTCCTATCTCAGTGATTGATTATTCGAGATCAGATCTACGGACAGCAGGAACTTTAGCATATGAAGTATATGGAGGAGCCAATCCTTTTTGTTCTGTAAACTGTTGTTTGAAAAATGATTTTTGTAGCATTTTGGAATTATATTTTTGTAGATTTAAATTTGTTTGCATAGCGTGTTTCATTTTTAAAATGGTTAGAATCAAATGTTTAAGTATTAGCATTTTGTAAACTCAAAAGGTACTTAGTGTAGATTCAAAATTTAAATCTTTTTGTTATATTTTTGCATTTATGTTATCTAGAAAATAAGTGCAGGGTAATATAACTGGCTTCTCTATTATCACTTAAATGGTTACCACTTGTGTTTTGAAAGCAGTGAAAAGTATTTAGAATTTTTCCTTCCATAGTCAAGAAAAATTCCTTTATGAGGGGAGGAGTTGTGATAAGGTCGCATAAATCTACGACGAATAATTTCAAATTGCAAATTCAGAGTGCAATATACGTGATGAAATCACGGGACTAAATATAATAATTTAATTGTTATTAAAATAATATTAAGTTATAAAAATATAGTTGTTATTAAAATAATATTAAATTGCTGGCAATGTTAAAAACGCAGGCTCGAGAGCCACGTATTGATGTATAGAATTTGATTTTTGAAAAAAAGATAAGTTTCTCTCTTGTCGAATTGTATGTAGCCATTTTTCTAGCATTCAATAAATTCTTTTTATGCTGTGTTTTGTTTTCAACCTGATGTCACAACCCAGGGTTTGCATAGCGGTTTCGGCCACTACACCCCAGCATGTTTTGTGATATGGCTGAAGTTATTAAATTTGCTTTTAAAAATTAGTCTTCTTGAGTTGCTGTATCAACCGATAAAATTCAAAATATTTTTTTTTAAAAAAGGATACATTAGAAAGAGATAAATTATCAGATAATGTAACAATGTTTAAATTGAATTCTATAGCGGCCAAAACGGATATTTTCTTTGAAATATGGTACCCGGAATTTTTTGTGATTACAATACTTCCTTTACTTCGTACAAGGAAGTAAAAATTTAAAACAAATATTTTAAAATTGAGAAAGGCTTAAATAATAACTTATACCAATCAAAAACATGCTATGCTTGCAAAATAGTTCAAGCTTTACTAGATACATAAATGTACCTAATCATTAGCTTCGTTAAAGTTACAAAAATTGCCAGTAATCTACCGAGAATTTGTGGCGTCCATGCCAAGGCGAGTTGCAGGCTAGAGGTCGTGCAACGCATCATTGTGTAAGTGTTCATAATGTTTTGTTCTTCAGTGCATATAATGTACAGATATGTCATTATTATAAAGTAATAATGAATAAAAACTATACTGTAAAAGTAAATAAGGAAAGTAACCACAATAAATCAGCTAGAGAACTTTTCATTAAATGTGCTTCTTTTTAAAATTAGTTTGATGCCATCTTCTTGACTTTCATGAGGAAGTTTTTTTGTTCAAAGTTTATAGAATGGAATACATTCGTAAATATGCTTGTCAAGTTGATTCCTCTCTTTTGGGGGAGGGGGTGTACTCTTCTGTTATCGGGACCGGATTAAAAAATGTATGTATGCATGTATGTATGAAAGTGTGTAAATACATGCACACACACACGTGCATACATACCTGTATTTCTGAATTCGGTTTTGATAACAGAAGAGTACCCCCCCCCTTTTTTTTTTTTTCAATTAGACATTTCTTCCTGAAAGACCTTTTGCATATAAAGTATTTCAAAATTATGGGATTATTTAATGATAGCAAAGCAGTTTAGGGATATTTCTAAAAGAGGGAAAACTCCTTTCAACTTTCAGATTTTTTTGCTCAACAGAACGAAGGTCTGGCCACTGAAGCTCCTGAACCCGTATCGAAAACTGTAAAGAAAATCGACAGAAGAGGATCCCCAAGGCAGTGATTTACCGTGCCCTAGCAGACAAGATGATTTTGAAAATACTTCAAATGATAACTTGCATGAGAGTGAATCCTTGCGTCCGAAAAAGCAGAGACAGCCTTCTTATCTGGCAGACTATGTAACTTATTAATAAACTTTGAGAGGGGTTGTGATACTTCTTTGGCAATATGAAGCAACTCCAATGATGGAACACAGACAAAAACTTTATTTAGCACTCAAAATGGCAACATACAAAACAAAAAGGAAAAAAAAAATTCTAACATTTTAAAATAAATTACATTCTTCGTGCGAGAGTCGCATGTGGCACTCGAGTCTGGTTTCAAATATTGCCATTCACAAATACCTTAATGTTAATCTATTTGAATTATTTAAACTACAAGATTTTAATAATGTTTAAAGCTGTTACAACCTCTCCCCCAACGGAGAGACTTTTACCGAAGGGAAAAGTTCTGTAAAATTCGAAAGTTTATAAGCTCGGCTTGCTAACTTCTCTCATGAGTTTCCAAATTTCAGAACAAAAATGTTAAGTTTTAAACAAATACTTTTACACCACATTTTAAGAGAAAAAAATGGAGAACGTTCAATACATCAGTTGAGCATACATTAAATAATAAAATAAATTCTAAACGTGGTTACATACACTAAGTTATTATATTACTTAATTCTACTCAGAACATCTACGTTCTTGTGCAAAGATCTTTTGCGATGAATGACCTTAAAATTATAAGGTTGTAATGAGAGTGCCCAGCGCATCAATCTAGAGTTACATTTGGCGTTGGATTGTAGCCAGACCAAAGGGTTATGATCAGTTTGAATCAATTCTTGCTGACCATCCAGATAAAAATGCAGTTTCTTGATAGCGTAGATGATAGCAGCGCACACCTTTTCAGTAGTACAATAATTCTTTTCAAATTTAGTAAATTTTTTGCTTATATACAAGATACGATGTTCATGTTGTTCATCATCTAATTGGCATGGGTATCCATGCCATTGTCTGAGGCATCGGTTTGTATAATAAACCTTTTATCAAAGTCGGGAGCATACAGAATTGGTTTTCTGCATAGCAACTCTTTTAAATTTTTAAAATCTTTGTCACATATTTCAGACCATTGTATATTTCCTTTTTTTGTTACCCCCTTCAAAGCGTCCATGAGGGGTGAAGCAATTTCCGAAAATCTCGGTATGTACTGGCGATAATACCCTACTAGGCCTAAGAAAGCACGTACTTCTGTTTTGGTTTTAGGTGTAGGATACTCCTTTACAGCGAGGATCTTTACTTCATCCGGGGTTCGTTGTCCTTGTACCACAACATGGCCTAGGTATCTCACTTGATCCTGTGCAAATTTACATTTTGATGGTTTTAGTCGTAAGTTTGCTTTCTGTATTCTCTCTAGAACAGAAGTTAGGCTTTTAAGGTGCTTTTCCCAGTTTTCTGAGTAAATGGCAATGTCATCCAGGTATGGTACAGCGAATCCTTCGCATCCAGCCAGGACTTTAGTCATAACTTTGCTAAAAAAATGTTTGGCATTTTTTAATCCAAAGGGTAAACGTAGAGGCCTGAAACTTCCAAAACTAGTTACAAATGTTGCATATCTTTGGGCTCTTTCTGTTAACGGAATTTGCCAGTAGCCTCTAGATAAATCTAATAGGGTAATATATTTTGCTTTTGATACAGTTTCTTCGATACGTTCTTCAATATTAGGCAAAGGATAGTATTCAGTTTTAGTAACAGCATTGAGTTTACGATAATCAATACAAGGCCGAGGATCCTTTGATGAAGATTCTATCAAAATCATGGGAAATGTATAATCCGATTCTCGCGGCTCTATAATTTTAAGATCGAGCATTTTCTGGATTTCCTTTCTGAGAATTTCAGTCTGTCGGGGTGGCAGTCTGTATGGCTTTATTTGTATTGATTCGTTATTTAATAGCTCAATATCGTGACAAACTAAGTTTCTTAGTCCAGGATTATTTGAAAAACAACCAGAATATTTCCATAAAATCTTTCGTAAATCTTCTATTTGCTCGGGTTTCAACCTTTTCTCGAGTTCATTCTCCTCTATGATGTCCGAGAAATTTAATATACTTGGATTGGAAGGTAAATGAGTTTGGAATTGATGGAATTGTAAATGGATTGGAAGGTCCATTTCTAAGTCTCCTTCCACTTCAGTTATCATATTAATCATTTCTGGTCTTTTGTAATATGGTTTAAGCATGTTAATGTGATATACTTGATTTGGCTCATTTTGTTCCTCGAAACTTACAATATAATTGGGTTCTGAAATTTTCTGCTCTATTTTTCCAGGTCCTTTCCATTGTACTTCTAGTTTACTTTGACAATTCGTTGATAAAACAAGAACTAAATCTCCTCTAGCAAATTCTCTTTTCACTGCGTTTCGATCGTACCATGTTTTCCTCCGTTGTTGAGCTTCTTTCATGTTTTCCAAGGCAAGTTCTTGGCATTTCTTCATTCGATTAATAAGTTCGAAAACGTAACTGACAACATTATTACTTTCTTCAATCGATTCTAGCCACTGCTCATAAAGTAAAGTGACTGGCGTTCGTAGGTTTTTGCCATGAACTAATTCTGCTGGTGTAAAACCAGTGCTTTCGTGTGTGACTGTTCTGAGAGCAAAAAGAACTGATGGTAGATAATTCTCCCAATCCGAAGTCGCTCCTATACATACGACTCTTAACATCCTTTTCAGCGTTCTATGGAATCGCTCAACGGGATTGCTCTGCGGATGATGCACAGAGCTTCTTACATGTTTAATGCCAAAACGCTCCAAAAATTCCTCTGTCAAAGCACTGACGAAAGAGGTCCCCTGATCTGTTTGGATCACTTTTGGGAAACCCATACGACTGAAAATCTGTAAGAAAGCATCAATCACAGATGGCGAAGAAATGTCTGTCACCGCAACAGCATCTGGATATTTGGACGACATACACAGAGCTGTAATAACCGTGCACGATGGTCGGGCCAAACCTAACTTTCACGGGCATAGCCCGCGTACGGTGATCGGGCCAGAAGTGAATATTATGTGGAATATTTGATACGCAATTACGAATAGTATTACGTGGAATATTTGATGCAATAAATGTGGTCGAGGCAAGTATTACAAAATGTTCATTTATACAAAATTCCAAAATACAAAATTAGTAATCTGTAACGGTATGATATATTTCTAAGCATTCTGGTACATGTAACGGAACTTTACACTTTATACACTCGTGTTCTATGTGGATTTTCTCGTACTTGATCTGCATACTGATTCGTTTCGGTTACAATATCGTTTCAAAATATGTCATCAAATATTAGATTAAATATATCAAATCCTCCTCTACTTCCCCCTAATTTACATAAGGCTTCCTCTCTTATGACAGGAGTCATCATATAGTCCCAGATTTTTGGACTATTTCTTATTTCTTTCCAAAGCCAAGACTCTGGTAGTTGATCGTCATCGGATATATCATCAATAATTATTCGCCTATACTTTCTTCGAAAATTATATAATTCGTCGTATTTACGATTGCCCGGATTAGTGTGTTACAACACTCGTGCAAATGTATTGAACGCAGCGCGAGCTTGTATACAATTTCGGCCCAACATCTTCGAACCTAAATCGTAGGTTAAGGGGTTAATATTGTTGGTAGCACTAAAATTATATTACATTGAACGGCAACAGTCATTATTAGTTTAAATATTGCTCTTACAATGTAACAATTGTTTTATGTGCAATTTTAGTTGATTCGTACCGCCTGTTGAGAACCACTGTCTTAACGTGTGATAATGCAAAGCAATTGATAGATTTAGTTTGTTGTTGGTGACATAAAATCGTAAATTTATTCTCTAAATAGTATTACAGTCAAAAGTCGTTAATTCGGACACCCATAATCCGGACCTCAAAGCTAAAAACTTTCTGCGCATGCGCCGCGTTGACACATGCGCATAGGCGTTTACGCTTGCGCGTAATACCTTTTACCACTGCGCATATGCGTTTGCGCAAGCGCAGAATACGTTTTCGCGCGCGCGTTTTATGTATAACGGACGGTATAATCTAAAATTATCTAATTATCTATTTCAGTTAATTTTGATGATTGCGTTGTTCCTTAATCTTCGAATTGGATCCGGTTTATTATTTTTTGAAGACTGTAAGAGCAATTTTATAAAAGTAAACTTGAACTTTTGATTATGTCAAATAGAATTTCCGTTTCTGGAGCTCCCAAAGGATCGTACAAAACGAAAGTATGTTTCGATGTCCATCAAACAAAAAGTGGAATTGCTGCAAAAAATGGATAAAGACATGAAGAATGTGACAGAGAGGTTAGTGAAAACGAAAAAATTTCGATTGACAAGTTAGTCGGTATTCTCGGCACAACAATTAACGGGACTTGAACAGCGGAACTTTGTAACTGAACAAGAAATTGTGTCTGTTTATAGAATTAAAGAGAAAGTATTATCACATAAAACGAAGCAACTTAAAACAACTTACATTGAAAGAAATGTTTAATAAAGTAAACAAATAAATATTAAGCTTTTTTTTTTTTTTGTAAATTTTGATACCCTTTAGATTATAATTGTTCTTTATTTCATAAATTAAGGTTTCATATTTTTAATTTTAGAATTTCTGCATGCCATCTTGCGAGATTTAAACTGATGATCTATAATCCGGAATCGCCGAAGTCCCGACGAGTCCGGATTAACGACTTTTGACTGTATTGAATCTATTACCCCCATCAAACTATATGATTATTTTTTCCTTTTTAGTACCTGAATTACCATATGCATTTTAAATAAAAGTTTATTGTATATTTCTTTAAATCGTATTTTATTTTATGTATTTCAGCCTCAATTACACGTAATAAGCGATGAAATTTTTAGTCATAATTAAATCACATGAAGCAATAAGTTAGAGAAAATTATGGAGTAATGAATATTAACTGAACGTCATTCGGAGAATGAAGAAATCGCTTTAAATTTTCAGTTTCAGAAATTGGATGTAATAACGATTTTATAACGAACATTTTAGTTGAAGCCAAAATGAAAAAACTAATATGACCAGTTCGTCATTAAGTGTGCCAAAAAGGTGGCAAACTTTAAAGAGACTTTTTGGCAAGAAACACTTTTTTCTTCTGCCTACTTCAGGCTGCATATTATTTTCTTAAAAAGGGTAGAAGATCTCTCAGTTAATACTTTTTTATCGTTTAATAGAGCTTTAGAGAGATTAGTTAATATTTTTCCAACCTCCTCGTTTTAAAATGAGGACGAAAAGCTTGTTTTATAATCTGTGAAAATTTCAAAACTTTATATCCTATACATCTTGAGATGCTGAAATGTTTATATCCTAAACACAAAATAGTTTAAAAAATTAAGTGATTTTCAAAAATTCGCAAAAAATTTGTAATTAAGTTACAATTTTCATAGCAATTTTATTAAAAAGATTTTCACTTTATTCGACGGTGCAAACACTAAAATTCTGCTATGCTGAGCTTGTTCGTTAAAGGAATATATGTGCAAAAACTCGTTCAAATATCAAATAAAAAATCTGCATCAGTTTTGAAAAAATCCCTTCAGCACATCTTCATCGACCAAAAGTTTATGTCCAAAATTTGAGCTAGATTGCTTATGAGAAAGTACGTTCAAAATGATGACAACGTAGCAGTCATACTGAAATACGATGAATAACACCATGAAAGCATTTAAAGGAGAATAATACACAAAATGCATTTTAGCACACTGTTTCCTGAAATGCTAAATATTTACCTTGGAACACAAAGGCGAAGCATCTTCATTAATGCATTTGTTCATCAAGTATGTTTGTGTACGTGTAGAACTTTTCTGCTTAATGTTTGTGGCATGTTAACAAATATGAGAATGAATTAATACTCACAAAGACAGAATGCAGAATTGGAAACAAACTCATTTTCATAGATTGTGGCCACTTCCTACTTTCATTCCATTCTTCTGTAATCTTACCATTCGGAAATCTACCAACTCGGTCAAAGAAAATATCTCAGTTCGATTTTGATTGACAGAGTACCTGTTTTACCTAATTCGTATTGCTATATCTGGAATTTGCTACTCATTCTCCTCCGATTTGTTTTTTGAATAACGAATTGAAGTCCATTGACCTTGAAAGAAGAATTTCAATAACTATTTTGCGTATGTAAATAGGAGTGGGCTTACGAGACTGCAATCAGAAAAGGCCCCAGCGTTCCAAAACAGCCTCCAAATGTGGCCTGTCCAAATTTTTTTTTTAAAGTAAGCATATTTGTGTCTTAAGTTGAAAAGCTCTCATAAACGTTAGATGAGCTTCTTCTGCCTCAGCCCATAAATCGCCCATCGTATGCTAAACATATTTCCCCACTGTCTTCACACTGAAGTTTCTATATACACTGGTCATCTAAATTAAAGGAGAATGGCAGAAATAAAACGTAACTTAAAGAAACTTAAAAATTATTAATAAAAATTGTACAAAAGCATTAGTTAACAGAAATTAAAGTGTTTCGTAGTTGATTATTCGTAAAATACCGAAATTAAAACCGAATTTATTAAATTTGGAAAACAGTGGAAAAATTAAGTCACCTCTAGTGGAAAATAATGTTCTTTAATATGATGCATGGTCATCTCGAATAGATATGCATACTCCCATTTTCATTTCGTAGACTTCACCAAAATGGTAATATCTTGTGCAATTGCATGCCACGCTTCTAAAAGTTCACTTTTTAGCTCCTCGATGGTCCGGGGAGGAATTTGGCACCCTAAGAATCCCACATCATGTTCAACTCGTGTTAGTAAGGTGACCAGTCTACTCGAGTGATATCTTCTGTTTGCAAATATTTTGACACTATATATGCTGGATGAGACAGAGTATTGTCATCCATTAGCAAAAACTGTGGGCCAACAACACCCCTAAACACGATATATCGTCCACATACCTCCAAACGATCACAGAATCTCCTTGAAAGAGACGTAGCTCGGTGTGGCCATTTATCATGAATTCTCCCCAAACCATTAAACTGTGGTCACGGAAATGGGATATTTTACGGACAAAGGAAGGCAAGCTGAGTGTTCCTTCTTCTCTCTAGATCAAACCACGTTTAGAATCACTTTTCAGACAATATCTTGACTCTTCAGTAACTAGGTTCAGTCGTATTGGGTCCATGGAACATGATGACGACACCAGTTTAAACAAACACCTCTGAATCGTTTTCAGAGACACATTTTATTCCATATTATTAAAGTATTAATGACGTTATAGTTAGAATTTTATATTGTTTCAAGTGATACTGTTATCTCTTTATTAAGTTATATGCTTATTAAGTGAAAATATCTTTCTTATTAAGTTAAAAGCTTATCTGCTATCTTCGGGTGAATATGAAACCATGCAATGTCCAAAATAATTTTTGGGTGAAGATAAAACCATGACTTTATGCAATTTCCAAAAGAATCTTAGGGTGAGGACTTCACTGGTGAGAGTAGTACCTAAAACCTGGAAAAGAATACAAGTCGATGTCCTGCAGTCGTACACCAAACATGGTTTTTTTCTCAACTGGATAAATCATTCGAGCCGCATGTTGGCTACCATAAACAAAAGACTCACTTGGAATTTTTAATAGTTTTAATTAACAAAACACATTTAAGATAAAATATTACAAGTAAGGGCATTATAATTACAAATTTAAGTTACAAAGTAAATCTCGAGGAACAACATCTTGGGGAAACAGCGTGCTTAGTTCATGACTCCCATACATCGACTGATGGCTATTATCTTTTTTTCGCCGCTAGGTGACGCTTACTGAGCCATGGGGTTGCACATATATGTATTTTTTATAATAATTATTTTAGGTGGCTAGTTTCTTAGATTCGCTATTATCTGTGGATATGGTAGCACAAGTACAGGGCTTAAATTCAACTGTATTCCGGAATCGCTACAGCTTGTATGTTGTCACCATCGTCATTGTCTTTGTAACCATTACGTCCTTCTTCGCAGTTCTTCAGAACAATCAAGAGCATCAGATATTCCCATCTTCTTGAAGCTCTTCACTATTATTGCTTTATCAATAAAAGCCCATACACCCATAATCCATGAGAAAATCAATTCAATGGATGGTCTATGGACTTTTCCGGTTCTAGTAAAATTATGCAACCCAGCTGATACCCATTCGTTATTAAATTTCAGAGATAGTCTTTGAATGGTTTATTCACTGATCCGTCCAACAGTTGCAGAATTCCTTCTGGAATAATAACATGGGGAGTGTTTTTTCGATTCATTTTTTTTTTTTTTTCATGTCTTCTTCTACCCGTGGAAACTATCCAAGACTTAATAGATTACATATATTTTTAGCCTTTCATTAAGTCGGATGACATAGAACCTTTCTCACGTGCTTTAACTATGATACCACAAGCAAGTTTTAGCTTTGGCATAGTGTTCCATTTAAAAACTACAAAAGTTTGCAATTTTTTACCATCAGCAGTCACTGCTAATATTACTGTTCAATGTACCTTTTCAGCTCCTGTAGTTTCTACTAACACAGAAGGTGCTTCCTTTTGTTTAACTGTAGTCTTATTAGGCATGCCAAAAATACAGGAGTTTGACTTGCTTTTCCTAAATGTCCAAGATTGTAATCTTTTCCTTGCTGGATCATGAACCTGTAAAATTCTAGCAATTTATCTTCATAAGTCTCTGGTAGCCATTTGACAAGCATTATTCTTCCCTATAAACTAAGTCTATTTCTTCTCATGAAATGATTGATCCATCCTCTGCCCACTTCACATTGCTAGGGCTCGTAATAGCGCATTTTTCGCTTTATCCCTCGATTTCTTTGCGTCATTTCAGGTGACCCAGCTATGGCATTTTTGCTTTGCTCTGCTACGTAATTCAGCACTTTACTATCAATTTCTGGAAATTTTCTGATTTTCAGTCTCCAAAACGCTCTTTGCTCTGAATTTATCTGACTCAGCACGTCTTTTTCTTTAACTCTAGTACTGAAACAAAATAGGCTGAACACTAATACCAGGTTTAACACCATTAATTTCAGCGAAATTTAAAACCTTTAATTTAAAATTTTGCTATGTAGCTATAATTATTTTCCTTTCCCATGAGTCTAAAAATATGTAACACACGACAAAAGAAATATCTTTCTTTATATTCCCCCCCCCAAACTGCTGCTCAGACGGTATAAAGGTTTGGGGAGCCAACTGTGATAACCAAAGGATTCGAATCCCAGAGAAGGCCCGTTTGTAACTGTCTGTCTCTGTTAAAGATATAGCTTGTGCAGTTTAATATCATAATCCTTATTATAATTTTATTTACAACCTCAATTTGACAAATAAATTTTTGTATGAAAACCCCATTCAAAAGTTATCTACAATTCCAAATGATAAGTATTGATATAAGGTAGATCTAAAACCACAAATAAACAGGTTTTATAAGACATATCTTAGTTCACCTCTTATCTATGTAACAATATGAACTGCACAGTTCAGAGTCGTAGCTAGGTTTTTCAGCGCCCAGGGACAACTGAAGATTTCGTGTCCCCTACTGCTTGCCAAGGATGGAAAACATTTAATTCTAAAATGTCGTAACATCAGTTTGGCGCCCCTTGGATTCTGCACCTGTGGACAGATGCCCCTCTCTGGCTACGCCCCTGGCACAGTTGTGCATCCAGCCATCTCAAGGAAAGTATTACCAACTCAATAGAAAAATCCAAAACCACCAGAACAGGGAGATGGCACCCAATCACGTGGCCTGGCATATAAGCATAGACAAAGACCCAACACATTCATTCTCTTTTCCCTTTAACAGCAATCATGCACTTAAGCCGAGCCCACATCTCTAAAACTATAAGCATTGTATTTATTACAATTACACTGATATTCAAATTCACTTTTACATATAAAAAAATAATGATATTTCTTTAAATCTCCAATCAATGTAATCCATTTTTGCAGGAAATGCGTGAAAACGAGCCTAATTAACATTATTTATTCAAAAATGATCAAATGGTTTCTGATATGCAAATCAAGGCATTTCAAGGCCTTATGCATACAGCCATCTGAGAGTCAATCGAGCAATTTGTGTAAAATAAATATCTGAGTGAATTTCTGAAATACAGTATTTGATTTCTGGAAATAAAGACTGATGGCTTTGAAGTACCATTTGAAGGAATCTGTGAAGTGGCAAATCATCAACCATTTAGAAGCAGGAAAAACAATACATCTATTGCTCAACAGTTGTGTTCAGAGCTCACAACTGTCACTGAAACTGTTGTGTCACAGCAAAATGTATACAGAAGTCTTAATGAAAAAAGGCTTCACACCAAAAAGACAAGAGGGATCATTTTAATTGATAGAAACAGCATCAGAACTGGAGTAAACACCAATGGTAGCAGGTTATCTTTACAGATAAGTCAAGGTTTAGTTCAATGCCTGTTTCTATACTTCTTTACATTTGGATACTGTCATGAATGTAAAATTTTCTTCTGAACATTAAGGAATGTGATTGCAATAAGGATGTGATGATATGAGAAGAAGAATAATCAATGGACATACATATGTGATAACACATTTTCAACAATGGATTTGCACTCGACCAGAAGTACTGAGATGAGGTTTTAGAACTTTATGAAAGACTTTTCAGAGATGCGTGTGGATTTGACTTTTTATTTATGGATGATAATGCTCATCCACATCGAGCAACATTCACTGATGAATTCCTTGAAATAGGAGACTGAGACAGTAAAATCTTCTGATCTTAACCTATGGACGTATGGAGCAAAAAAGCAGTTGCACAATATGAAGACCACATTGCTGGAGAAGAGGAACTTATTCCCAAAACTGTGGATAGCAACGCTGTTACCAGTACGAAAACATTTTGCAATATGTGTGTACAAGTCAGAGGAGAGCACATTCGATATTAAATTCATAAAGGCCTGAATTTTTTCCCTGGGTTATACTTTCTTTACCCCTCAACTTTTTTGTAACATATCATACCATTTTTATTGTTTCATACTACAGCTATCTATCATATGCAGTGCTCTTATTTTTTTTTTCCTCCTTTTCTTTTTATATTTTCATAAAACCATAGTCCAAAATTTTTTAGACATCCATGATTTCATGCACATAAAGATAATTTTAGACAGTGTACATAGCTGAAATGTATTTGCGGCCTATACGCTAACAGTTTGAGACTACTGATCTATGTAACAATCACTTTTCTTAGGAAAGAAACCTTGTCTGATTCAACTTCAACTGCAAATAGTCTCAAGTTTTTGGCCACAGTAAACTCTTATGTTTACTTTCAAACTTACATCCAGTATTTACTTGTAATTCAATTTCAATAAAACTGCTATTATGTAGTTTCTTTCATTCCATTGAAAGAGGAAGAAAACAACAAAAAATGTATTCAATAAAATAATTTAATTAACAATATTTACAGACAGATATATAACTTCTATCAGCAGACCATAGTTTCATTACTCAGCATATCCCTGAAATAAAATTATTTTTATCAATTGCACATTTTGAAAGACAAAACTTTCTTTCACTATTTAGTTTTAAATTAAAAATTAGATTACATTAGGCAGAATTCTCATCCATTTTTGACAATAAAAGTGAAACATACAAATTGAAATTTTTGAAGTTTTTGATAAAACAATGTAGGAAGGAACTGCAAAATTTTTACATCCCTAATTTCTCTCACAGAAATAATACATGTGTTTATTACCATGTCATTTCCCCTATGATTCCTCAGGGATATACTATTTATATCGTTTTAATTATGTTTAACTAAGACATTTTTTCAAAAATTACATATGAAAGTAAATTGAAATTCCATTTCAAATTTTTCGACATTTTGGAAAAGATTAAAAGACAGAGCATGTCTCCTTATTTATTTGTTCTTTTTTCCCTCCTGAATCAGAATAATCAAATAAATATAATTATAGGCATTCACAAGCAATGTCAAAAGAGAAATTAAAATTCCTTTGAAACCAATCTGAAGACACTTTTTAAAAATAAATTCAAATTATTTTCTGAAACATTTAATTTTGCTTAACTTCCTTCAAAATTACGATTTTCTTCATTTAAGACAGAAGTTAAGTTTCAGTTCATTAAAGTTAAACTATAAAGCCAAAATATACTGTATACAAATTAACTTTAAGATTCAAGCTAATCCATGCATTATGGAAATGAACCAGTCAAATAAGAGATATATGACTTAAGATATAGACCTTATTCATAAATTCTTTAAATTGACTAACGAAAATTGTATGCATGAAACATAGACATTTGACAGGAGGCATACTCTAAGGATGTCTATCTCTGTGATGGAGACTGCTCTCCAATTATATTAGGCAATGTAAGTGAGAGTATATTATGAATATATCAAACACCAACTAGTCTTTTCAAAGGAACATTCATTGCTGATACCAGACAGATTGCTGACACTTGAAAAGGGTGGTAATCAAACAAAAGGAAAAACACTGCATGAAAATAACATTCTAGTAGTGTTCAAACATTAAACAGATCCTAGTAGTGTTCAAACATTAAACAGAGAATCAAAATACACTGCATTCCATGGAGGTTTGACAGTCATCAACTATACCAGGTACTACAGTTATCACCTTGATCTCAGATAATGTGCTTCATTTGAGCCAGAGCACCACTGGCCCGCACATTAGGCTGTGCTACAGATGTGACACATCAACTATTTCATGCAGTACACATATATTTATAAGCTAAGAAAATTTTTATTCTCCAGGATGGTGTTGTGTGAGTTGATGGTAACTCCTTCATGGTGGGGGACATGCCATGTTAGAAGCACATCTGTTATGTTAGTGGTAAATGTAAAGTTGTTAATGTTAAGAGTTCTGTTAGAAATAAGGGGAAAGCTGTACACATCTTCTGTTAAGAGTAAATGTAACAGAAGTACATGTTATGTTAGGAGTCTTTCTTGATTGCAGCAATATACAAATTTCCTAATTGTAAACAATTTGATCTGCAATACTTCCTAAGTGCAGTGGCTTGTATGGGAGTCACAACGCTGACTCAGTGAACAATCTACAGCAGTGGTTCCCCTGCTTAATAATGAACTCTGTTCTAGAGACTCTCCAAATTTTTCACTGGCTCCTATCCTCCCTAGATTTAAATCCTAAATGGCATTTATAAAGCATTCAGTACACTTTACTAAATGGAACTATATTAAGAATGTCAAAATGCACCTGAGTTGGTATACCATCACAGATGACTAATAACTTATTAATTTTATGCGACATTGTATAGCTCTTTGAATGAGCACAATAGGAACACTGTATTAGCTGTGATTCAGTGTACATCTCAATTTTAATACTAGCATGTCCAGATGAATAGTATCAGAAGTGATTAAATTACACTATATAAAATATTTATATATTTTTCTGACTTATGATGTTGCAGAAGGAACCTTTCAAATATTTTTTGCCATATTACTAACATGCATGCAGCTAGCAGCTGAGTGGTAAAGGTGTTGAACTGGGAGTCAGTTTGGGGATCCGAATCCCAGCAAAGGGGTTGGCTGCATGGGCGTTTCCATGGTTTTCCCCATGTGTAACATGTATATGTGAGCCATATTTCCTTAGAAAGTCCTCCAGTAGGGCATCCCTCCCCTTAGGCAGATAACTTCTTGGCTGTAATTAAATATACCATACCATATATGCATGCACCAACAACTGGTAAAGTGCATGGGCCAGGCCTTAAAAATAAGTAGGATCAATAGCAATTTGACAAAATATAAACTTGCATAAGTATTGTAGCTAGATAAAATAGAATTGACTTCTCCTAGAATGCATTATGGAACCTTTTATTAAAAAAGCATACAATTCCAGGGTTTGTAACGGTCCTTACAAGTGCTTATAAGTCCTTATATTTGAAAATAAAATATAGAGGCCCTTATAGGTGCTTACTTTTTCTTTAAAGCCCTTATTTTTTTGTTTTTAGTGCTTATTTTTTACTTTTAGTGCTTTTTTTTTAATCCTTTGTTTTTAATGAACGCGCATTTTTCCCCCGTACCAAAGCCGAAACTAAATAAACAACTTTTATTCCTTACATGCAATGTCAGATGGTGAATCATACTCCCGAAAATTGCTTTCCCCCCTTCCTCTGCATTAACGTAACCTACAGTGGCGGCCAAAATTGTAGACACTTGTGGAAATTTTTATGTTTTTGAACTTTGTATGCTTATAGAAAATGTTGCGTTTCACAAAATGCAAACTTCTATATATAATTTTAAAGAGAATTTATTACTGAATTCAATACAAAACACGAATTTCAATTATTTGCAATGCAAAAAAAGTTCAACGATAATAGTTATTGATATACATTAGATAGTGATGATTGCAGTGAGTTATCAGTACTTAGTGGTTACCCTTTATTTTTTATTACAGCTTCCCATCGACGTTTCATTGAGCTGACAAGTTTTAAGCTCTTCAATCGTTATTACAGGATGCCAGGAAACAATTATAGCCTCAATTAGTTCCCTTTTACTTGATGGGCGCCTCATTCGGGCAAGAGTTTTCAAACGGTGCCACAAATGTTTGATAGGATTGAGGTCAGGACTGTTTCCTGGCCATGACAGCAATTTAATGCTCTTTGTACGAAACCACTCTTTCAATATCTTAGCAGTGTGGCAAGGAGCAGAATCCTGCTGAAAAATAAACGAAGCATTGTTGGAAAACAGATCTCTGATGGAAGGTAGAAGTTTTGGTTCTAGAATAGTATCAATGTATTTTCTGGCATTCAGTGTATCATTGATGACATGAAGGTGGCCAATACCATCTGCTGACGTGCATGACCAAATCATTACACTAACTGGGTTCTTCACAGTTGCTTGAATGCAGTCAGGATGTAGCTCTTCTCCTATTCTACGTTTTACATATTTTCGCCCATCACTACCGAATAACGATATCTTAGTTTCATTACTCCATATAACTTGTGACCACTGATCATCTTCCAATTAACGTGTTCCTTTGCCCACTGTATTTCTTTCTTTCTTTCTTTCTTTCTTTTTTTTTTTTTTTTGTTGCTGAAAATTAAGATAAGGCTTTTTTCGTGGAATTCTACCTCTCAGTCCAACATCTGTTAATCTTCTCCTGATTGTTCTTGAACTGACAGAAACACCAGCATCATTCAGATCACTTCTGATGGCCGCTTATGACATTTTTCTATCTTGGAGACATAGCCTTTTTATACTTCTGTCATCAATAGATGTGGTGCACCTTTTTCGGCCTTTTCCTTCTTTGTTTTTTATTGAATTTGTCTCCTGATATCGTAAACAAAACTTTCGGACTCCAGATGTAATCACTGAACCACCCACCTGTCTTGCAATTTCAGCATAGGTAACTGTGTTTTTTATTTATATTAAAGTACATATAACTTTTTTTGTATTGCAAATAATTGAATTTTGTGTTTTGTATTGAATTTAATAACAAATTATCTTTAAAATGATATATACAAGTTTGCATTTTGCAAAACGTAACATTTTCTATAAGCATACAAATTTCAAAAACATAAAAATTTCCAAAAGTGTCCACAATTTTGGCCACCACTGTATAGTGCGCGCGAGAGTACAGACAGGTGCACGTCGTTCTATTGGCCAAAGAATTGCGAAAGGTGCACTTCATTCTATTGGCCAAAGAATTGCGAAAACGTAGAAAATTCTGGTACATTCGGTATTCTTTTCCTCCCACCCAAATACTACACACGTTTGAATTTCTATCAAGATTTTAATAAATTTGTATTCTCGTTCCGCGTGGTCAGTTCATATTCGTGTTTATTATGATCGTTATGCTTATATTATGAGCATATGTATGAATATTTATAATAATATAATTGCAGTAACTGCTGAAGTATAGATAAACTTCAAAAAAAATGGGTGTGTTTTTACACAGATTAGCTTTCTAAGGAATAATATTCGGAATGGCTTAAATAAAAGGAAAGTAATCAAATAGTCAAAATAATTTCATTTTCTTTGCCAATACATTATACAGTGCGGAGGTTGGGAGTTTCTCCGCAAAATCTCTATTATTGAAGCTGCGGACTTTTTTTTTTTTTTTGTCACTGTCCAATCTGGATTGAATAGGACTAAAAGTTTTTGCGGTCTACCCAACTCAAACGAAGATTGATTCTATTCCAGAAATTTAATACAGTCTGTTGAAAATTAGAATCAGAAACACCCCAGATTAGTAAGTCTCTTTCTTTTCCTTTATTTAGTTCTTCTTTCTCGGAATACCAGCAGGTGTTGATTCCGATTGCGTAATATCACATATGGAAGAATTACCGCAATAACATTTGCGGTATTTTCCATTGATAATTAATTTTGATGTTCAGTCTGAGATTTGTTTATGAACACTTAAAAGAGTTTTACTGTGCTTTCTAAGCAGAATATTTCTCAGTTCCATTGGTTTTTATATGATGCACATATCGAAATGTCAAAATCATTTATTTACCCTAAATTTAAATCTAAAGAACGGCTACAATCTCCCCCACATCTCTTTTTCCAGTCACTATCTGGAAAATTCCGGAATTTCCGAGTATGCTGGTTAGTTAAGCTTTTACTGTTAAAGGATGACTGAATGAAGCAATTTCCCGTCTTCTGATTTCAGAAATGTGCCTCTTTTTTACTTAAATTACTTTGCTTGGGATATATGTAAAACTGTTATGCAATGAAAATTTAGAAAATGTTCAGAATTTTGATTTAAGTTAAATTATTTAAATATTAATGTGAGTGGAAAAATAAATTGTATTTATTATTAGGTGCCAAATGAATACAAGTAATATGGCTTATTATTATTTATTTTCTATATTTTCAACTGAAATATCATCATTAAATTTTGTAATATAGTTTAGTTCTGCATAGTTTTTTTTCCTCTCATTGTAAACTAATTCTGTAAATTGAACTGTCATTTAAAATTTAAAAAAAAAAAAAAAAAAAAGTTAATTGTTTTCCATTGTTGAGGTAATGCTCATTCTCTTAATAAATATTGCATTGCTCATATTTTAAATTACAAGTCTAATTTTTCTTTTAAGGTTATGCAGTTGTGTATAATGTAATTAGACATGTGATTATTTTTTCTTTAAAATGTGCTTGAAAAGTGCTTATAGGTGCTTATTTTTTTAACTAAAATGTGGCTATGAACCCTGAATTCATATCCAATAAATGAAAAATTCCATAAGTATGCGATATCCAATTTCCAGAGATACCAGATATCTTGGAGAGCCCTTTTACAACTGTTATACTTTACAGGAATTTTTCCTTATGAAGCTGTATCAAAAACCATTTGCATTAAAAGAAGACAAATTTCAGTACTTAAAAACTAATAAAACAAGTACTCTGTTTAACAGTATCAATTCAATATGGTTTAAACATTACACAATGAGATCAAGTTGCTTGTCATGCCTACAAAAATTCCGTACTGAAATTCATCAACACATATACGGATTGAAATAAATATTTTCCAACCAATTATTGTATTATATCAAATATCCTTTAATTGGAAATTTTGAACCGGGCATTTTACGTTTAGATCCTACACTTTACACTATTCTTAGCGTGATACCAATTTTTCAAAATAGCCGTTGTTTCTGCATTCTCCATTCTTCTGTTTTTCCATTTATATCTGATAGGGAATTTCACCATCAGCTCACATTATTAAATTATGAATTACACAATAATGTTCTCATATTTAAAAGTGCCACATTATTTAAAGCCTTTCAAAAAATTGTAATTTAAATATTTCTGAATAAAAAAGTATCTTAAGTTACAAAATCAATCTCTGATGAATATCTGACTTTTTATAAATCTTTTAGTAATTTTAAGATCATACTAATAGCTAATTCTTTTTAATGCAAAACATACCTTTCCTTTTTTCTTTTTGAAGACATGCAGGTATTCACATCAGCTGCTCTTTTCTTTTTTACACCATCAGACACAACAGACATTGAATTCCATATCTTTTCCTCCTCTTCATCAACAATGTCTATGGCTTTTGGTTTTGAAACTTTCTCGGTCTTAGTATTTTCCAACGGAGGCTTAAGATTTGTTTTAAGCAAAAGGCAGTTGAGTCTTGTTTTCAAATAAATCTGCATAAGTAGTTAAAAAAAGGTAGTCTCTCATTAATTTTTTTTTTTTAAAGAAAGTACAGTTCTTTCATTACAAAAATAAATAAATAAATAAACTACATTTATTTTAGAAGTTAGTAAACATTTATACTAAAGTAAATACTGCCAATCAAGTGATACGCTTAATTTAGTATTAATAACTTTTCTTTTATGTAAACCTGATATGTACTAAGGCAAGTTAGATTTTGTAAAGTAAGATTAAAATTTGGAGCCTGTTTTCTTGTAGAACAACAAGCAGTTGTTCTACAAGGCAGGCTGAAGGACTGGTTATACTGATGCACATTTTCAATGCTGAAGGACTGGTTATGCTGATTGATGCACACACTCAAAACCTTAAAAGACTGTGGAGTTCATCAAAATAGTACAATAAAAGACTATATAAATAATAAAATATACAATAAAGTGAAGCACATAAGCCATTCAAATTCGCATTTAAGTCAGTTATGTGGCATTGAGTTCATAAAGAAAGTGTTAATTTTGTCACTATTTTATATTTGTTTTATGTATTTTTGACTGCTGGAATGATCAGAACTAATTTAGTCAGATAATTTCAACAAAATGTGTTTGTTTCAAACACATTTTGTTTTCCAAAATAAATATTACAAGCAAACTGAGGGATTAGCCATGGGAAGCCCCCTCAGTCCCATCCTGGCTGATATCTACATGCATTATTATGAATCAAAATTGTTTGAAACTTTAAAATTCCCGGCATGGTTCCGCTACGTAGACGATACTTTTACCCTGTTTGAAGGTAATAAAGATGATTTGAATAAAGTTCTTTCAACAATGAATTCTATTGATCCTGCTATTCAGTTCACTTTTGAACTTGAGACTTGCAATTCTCTTCCGTTTCTCGACATTCTGGTCACACGTAACATATCCAACTTCAGTACTACAGTTTACCGTAAACCTTCATCGGTTTGCCTTCCACCACACTTTAAATCATGTCATCCGACTAAACAAAAGTTAGCTTCATTTTATTCCTATGTTTTCCGTGCTCTTCAAGTTTGCTCCTCCAAAAAGTGAATCCTCCCTTGATGAAGAACTAAATTATTTAAAAGCTATAGCTATTGACAGGGGATTTTCACCCAACATTATTAATCAAGCAGTTAAAAAATTCTCATCTCAACACACTAAAAGCCACACTCTTATTTTAGGAGATTATAAAAATTCTGTTGTCATTCCCTTCTTTCCATCAATTAGCTATAAAGTTGCACATATTTTGCAGAAATTTAACTTTCGGGTTGTTTACTCTCCCATCAATAAAATTCCAACTTCTATACTCAAGGACCCCATTCCGGATATGAATTCCTGGGGTATTTATAGGATTCCTTGCCAGTGTGGTTTAATTTACATTGGCCAAACTAAGAGAGCCTTAAAATTTCACGTCAAACAACATGAGGCATATGTTAGAAAAAAAGAAACACAGAAGTCTTCTGTTGCTCAGCATTGTTGGTCCGAAAATCACACTTTCAATTTTTCTGCTGCCAAAATTATTCAAAAAACATCTTCCATTGGAGAACTGGATTTTCTAGAGGCATTTCACATTCATAAAAATCTTTCTGTTCTAGTTAACGATCCTAATTCCAATCCAAATTTGCCTTCGGCTTTTAGAGAAATTATGTTTTAGTTCTGGTTTCGCCAACAGATGGCGCCACTTGCTTATTCTTGTCCATGCTTTCTTATCTTATCTAAACATTATTTCCTATCTTGTTCATTTGCGGTTTTGCAGCTGAAGATGATGGTTCGGTAAAACCATCGAAACTAGTCCTGTGAAAATTTTTTAAATATAACGCTGATTTTTGTTGTTTGACTTCTGAATTAGTATTTATTCGGCGTGTTATTGTGTCTTAATTATCAATCAATTCACATAGATACTCGAAGTCATTTCTTGAACAGATTCATTTCACAACTGGCTAGTATTTTTGTATACAACATGATGAAATGACTTGTTTTTGTAGTATAATATGTATTTACCTCTAAAAAATGAATAATGAAAAAGGCCGATTTAAAAATGTTGATACAACTAGCTTTAATTACATTGATTTCGTGTTATTTTTTATTACATTTCAGTCAAGAAGAATTTTACTGTATTAGAATGCCAAGTATGAAAATGAAAACATCCAAAAATGGCAATAACCTGAACCTCTAAACTTAAACAAGCATGAAAAAACACTTAAACGGGTTTGTAAAAAGATGGAAGAAGTGAATTACTTATTTATCGCAAAATATCTTCTATTACCAACTTCTTGACAGGAATTTCAAATGGACAGATGTCAAATGGCTGCATTTCGCAAGGGCACAAATGACTATGCCTTATCTGAAGTGACAGAAAGTAATTCACTCAGCCTTTGCTTACCATCACAGAGTTCAGGCCAAGGCTGTGGAGTAAGAGTCATGGAGTCGGAAGTCAAAGGAGTTAGGCAGTTTTAGAAGTTCTGACAAGAAAGCCCCAACAAGAACCTCAAATTTACTGAGGCACATAGCACGCTTACATCCACAAATTTTTGATAAAATTGTGGAAAAGAAAAAGGCATGTGCAACAGAAAAAAAAGACATCAGGACCTTGTACTCCTACTGGTGGATAAGCTTACCTCATTAGATTTTTCACTATAGACAAGATAACTATAACTGCTGAGAGCTGTAAAAAAAAACTTAACTTAGTAGTACAAAATTGTGTATCTCTGAATGTCAAATGGCTGCAAGAACCTCAAATTGAAACAAGAACTGCTATTCCGCACCCTGCATTCCAAGGACTTAATGGCAAAATAACAATGAAACCTGGGATTTCATAAGACAGGGAAAGTGTCCAAAAACTTATTCGCAATGACACTATGAGAGAGAAACAAAATTTGAAAAATGACCTCAGAGGGAAGTTCATACACATAAAAGATGGATGCAGCTACCAGACACAAAGTGCACTATTTTGCAATTAATGCTAGATTTATTAATGATGATTGAGTGATCGCTACAAAGACGCTGGCAGTAAACAATAGTAAAGCTCATCACGATAGCCATTATCTCCATAAATTGACTGAAGGGGTTTCAAAAGAGTTTGAAATTAGGAAAGAGCAGATTATATGTATAGTTACTGATAATGCATCCAATATGGTTAAAACAATAAATGAAGATGAAGAAATTGTTACAATACATGAAAAAAAGGGCTGCTTTAGATATTGAAACTTTTCAAAAATATTCATATGAAGCTTTAGATGATGTTGCTGAAGAGGCATCAAAACTCTGCCAAATCCAGCAAATGCGTTTTGCAGTTCACACTTTGCTGGGTTGATGGAACCTCATTGCTGAATTTAGGCAAGCAGTAATAGCAGCAAGAACTCCCAAAATTGATGCCATTCTTAGGAGGTGAGCAGGAAAAGGAGCAATTATTGATCAAGCAACGCAATGGTGAAGTACATATTTGATGATAAAGAGGTTGTTAGAATTAAGAACTTTTTTTAGAAAGAGTAGATAACTCTAATGTTTCACTAACAGAAAGGCTGTGGAATAATCTTGCTGAAATGGACTCTTTTTTTCTACACAGTATATAGCAAAAAAAAAAAAAAAAAAAAAAAAAAAAAAAAAAAACCCTACATTCTGAAGAATTAACAGAAGGCTTGTTTCTGCGACAATGGAAGAATGTAACATTTGTTCTTTCTGAAATGGGAGGACTTAACTGCAGAAGGAATCATTTCCTCAATGAAGAAAAGAGAAACTAGTTTGCTAGACAATGAGATTTTGCTGAGTTCAACATATGTTGATACAAAACACCAAATTTTGGTAGATTATGAACAAATTAAAAAGGCAAAGAAAGCCATCCATGAACTTTCATATTCTCAGAACATTTGGAGTATTCAAATCAGCAGCGTTAAACTGCAGACACTAAAACTGAGTCTGTATCATCCTCTTCCAATGATGAATTAGGTTTTGAGAAATACACTGGTTATCATAAATTAAGCAAAAATCACGATTACTGAAAAAGTTACATGTAGAATTTTATGAAATTTACCCAATATACAACACATAGTAAGGTATAAAATAGCATAAAAATAAATTATGGTAGTATAGAAATTAGCACATGTATAAAATGAACAAATTGAAGGTGTCAGTTTGCTATAGGAAAAGTACCTTCAATAGGGAATATGGTCGCCTCTAGAAGCAATGCAGCACATACAGTGATGCGTGATGCTTTCAATTATGCGTTCTATAAGTTCCATAGGAAGTGAGAGCTATTGCTCTTGCAAAGCTGTTGCAAGGGCGGCAAGGGTCTGAGGGAGCAGACTGAGAGCAGCTAGACGTCTCTCTAAAGCATCCCAAACGTGCTCGATAGGATTCAAGTCCTGGGATCGAGCTGGCCATTCCATGCGCATAATTGTTTCCTGTTGAAGATAATCATCTACGATGTGAGCCCTGTGTAGTCTTCAGTTATTGTCCTGTAACAGGAAAGCATCACCTATTGCCCAGGCACATGGGCACACATAAGCATCAAGGATGTCATCTCTATAAACCGGAGCATTCACGGTTTCCGATGGAAAGACATGGAGGTCTGTGTGTCCACCCAAAGAGATGCCACCCCAAACACAGACACTGCCTCTTCCGTATGAATCTCTTTAACGGATGATAACGGGTTCCAGGTTCTCTCCACATCAAATAACGTCTACTATCACTTTCTAGACTAAATCTGGACTCACCCGTAAAGAGAACAGCCCTCCACTGGTCAAGCGTCCAGTGGACATGTTGTCGTGCCTACTGAAAATGGTCCCTCCTATGGCGTGACGTGAGCGGCACGCAAATGGCTGGTCGTCTCGCATACAGACTACCTTCGCGAAGCGTTCTACGCACAGTTGACGTTGACACCAACCTTCCAGTGGCTGCAGCAAGGGAGGATCTAATAAGAGTCAGTCATCAGCGCTCGTCGTAACAGTTGGCCGTCCTTGGCTGAACCTTTCAAACCACAGATTGGCCTCCTGAGGCCGAATCTGTGATTTGAAATCACCTCCAAAGTCTATGAACCACAGAAGGACTCACATTTAGCCATCTGGCCACTTCTGTTTGACTTTATCCTGCCTCTAGTCTCCCAATGGCTCTCCATCGTAGTTCTGCAGGCAAATGTTGCCTGGACGTCATTGTTAGGAATTGGCTATCTCAAATTTCTGATGTCACTATCACAGTGAAATATGTGGGCTTGCTCTCAAACATGGACTTTTATTCTCCTCCCAGATGACGTATTCTGAGTGCAGCGCCACTAATTTGCACATTGCAGTTTTACTCAGCTACTCTTACTTGACAACATATTCAAATTTTACACGGTTTGACTTATTTTTTAGGGAGTTATCGCTATTTTTGTGATTTTTCCTTAATTTATGATAACCAGTGTATTTGGATAATACTGAAAAGGCTAAGGTAAAGCGAATGAAAATAAAGAATCAAAAGCCTTTATCTATAAAAATATACAAAAAAAAAAAAAAAAAAAAAAAAAAAAAAAAAAAAAAAAAAAAGGATTTCTGCACAGCCCTTGAAGAAATGTGACCACTCTTGCAAGATACTTGTACAAATCTATCCTGAAATTTAAAAGTAGCCCTAACAGTAACAACTCAATTTATTGTGGAAAGACTATTCTCAGTTCTGAAGTTTATCGATTTGGATCTACGGTCCTCTACCAAAGGACCAGAGCTATACTGTTTTTTAGAAATTACTAATGTCAGTTTTTCCATTTCATAATAAATGCTAATTAATATAAATAATTTGCTATGACATCATCATTATTATTTTTGTTTTTCTGTAGCATCTATTACTTCTTTTATATGCAAAAAAAAAACAAGCTGAATATTATCAAAGACCTTGTTATAGATTTTTGCAATTTTAAATTCTCTACCAATAACAAGTACAATAAATATTACTGCAAAATCAACTTCCTACATCCAAATTATGACAATATTCAGTTCAGCAAGATTTTCAGAAAATGTCAACAACAATTTCTAGCTACTAAAGTACAAATCTCAGCAGCTTTCAAGTATCAAAAACCTCTTAGCAAATTGCTAATTAACCACCATGATCTAGCTTCTACAGCCCATTGATACTGCAAAGAGCTTCAATACAAAGACCATGTAGACAAATTTCATAAACATATCGTTACTGGCAATTTAACCATAGTTCAAAACCAGCTTTAATGGCAAAAATCACAGTTTTAATAGTTTCGAAAAAAATCTTGATGTGTTCATAGTTAAAACTAGTTACAAATTAAATATTCTAAATTCTACCTTTATGGCTTGGAAACATGAAGTGTTAGAAACATTGAAGCAAAGAATTCGAAGGATTGAATTTAACAGCAATTTACCACAGAATTTTCTCAATCCTCTATTGCAAGATTTGAAACAAAAATTCATAATAACCAAAATTGACAAAGCTAGTAATAATTTCAGCATTATTTAAAATTTTTTTTATGTCTCAATTAGTATTGAACTGAATTACACCATTTCTTAACTTACCAATACACAAGAAAATGTCATTGGAAAAAAGCTAAAAGCAATTCATAAAATACTACAAATTTCACAACCATCTAACTACAATAGATTAGCAAATCTATATGCTCTTCCTAAATTCTATAAAACACCACTTAAATTTAGATTTATAGCAAATGACCCAAATAATTATGAAAAGAATATAGATTACATATTAAAAAATCTGTATTTTAATTCATCAACAAGTTAACAAACAACACAACTATAGTTGGATTACTTATAATAATGCTCCAGTTCTCAACAAATTTAAAAGTTTAGAAATCAAGAACATTAACTGCTATGACTTTGAAAGCCTTTATACTTCTCTACCATTAGAAGACATTTTTACTAGTTTAATGACACTTCCACAACTTTTTCTTCACATGCTGAACATCCTTTGAATTGAAAGATGGAAAACTTACCTGAATTGTGCATTATTTAATAACTGCATTAAATTCAATAATAAGATCTTTCAGCAGGTGAAAGAAATACCAATGGGAGCAAACAGTTCTACACAGATATGTAACCTATTTCTTTTTGCTTATGACTATAAATTCAAACTCAGTTTGAATAATAATAAATTAAAGTATTTTGCAAATACATTTAGATACATTGATGATATTATAACTTTCAATAATAATTCTGTTTTTGAACAATTCAAAATTTATCCAAATAATTTAACACTTAATAAAACTAATACTAATCAAGATACTATCGAATATCTAGACCTACTCATAATTAAACACAGCAAAATTAAATTATATGATAAAAGGAGGAATTTCCAGTTTAATACTATTAAACTAATTAATTGGAACTCTAATATTTCTAGAAAAATAAAAGATAACACTTTTTATAGCCAAATAATCAGAATAAAAAATTCTGAATAAAATGAAATAAAATGTTCTGAAATAGAAGATTTAAAGGAAGAAATAATAAAGCTAATTAATGTTCAAGTTAATAATAATTTTTTTACTCTTTATGGTATGATAACATTACCTTAAACCTTAACTGGAGGGTAATGGAGGATATTGAAGAGTTAAGGGATTCTTGTAAATATTTGTAAAAATGTATATAATCAATACTGGATTCTTTCCTTTTACTAATGAAGTGCCAACTCTTTTCAAAAGTCTCAATTATAGCCTCAATTGAGTGAAGATTTTTATCTTTTTCTAATTTTCCTTAGTTTTTGGCCAGTATTTAATAAGTTTTAACTAAACATATTGAAATACAGTTTTAATAAATTAAGACTATTACAATAAATTTCTTACTTTAATTAAAACCATTTTTTTTAAATTTTCAAAATTAAAATTATTTTTATTTCAAAAACATTTTTGGTTTTTTACAATCCTTAATAATTTGCAATCATTTTTTCACATTACAGTTAGCATTTTTACAATACTTCACAGTTACCGGGGGGGATTCCTCCTTCCCCCCTGCAACAGTTCACACATTTTACATTACTAAATGTTTATAGAATAGGTTTTTAAATAGATCTAGCAGATAGCAGCTTAACACTCAACTTTATATTAGCGTCCTCTATTTATATAGTTAGAAGAAACACACTACTTAACATCACTTAGTTTGGCATGCTGCTCCACTCTTCAGTGCAAATTCAGTTGGTAAGTTAAATTAAAACTTACTTTTTACTTGCCTTTACAGTATTATTTCTGTATTTTTTACAAATAGCACCTAGTTTCTTTTTGATTTATTTGCATAATTCATGTCAGGGATGTTTTTTGTAGGCTATTACAATAAATTTCTTACTTTAATTAAAACCATTTTTTTTTAATTTTCAAAATTAAAATTATTTTTATTTTAAAAACATTTTTGGTTTTTTACAATCCTTAATAATTTGCAACCATTTTTTCACATTACAGTTAGCATTTTTACAATACTTCACAGTTACCGGGGGGGATTCCTCCTTCCCCCCTGCAACAGTTCACACATTTTACATTACTAAATGTTTATAGAATAAGTTTTTAAATAGATCTAGCAGATAGCAGCTTAACACTCAACTTTACTTTATATTAGCGTCCTCTATTTATAAAGTTAGAAGAAACACACTACTTAACATCACTTATTAGTTTGGCATGCTGCTCCACTCTTCAGTGCAAATTCAGTTGGTAAGTTAAATTAAAACTTACTTTTTACTTGCCTTTACAGTATTATTTCTGTATTTTTTACAAATAGCACCTAGTTTCTTTTTGATTTATTTGCATAATTCATGTCAGGGATGTTTTTTGTAGGCAAGAGTTTCGAAATTACTCTTACTCGTTGTGCCCATGTCTCGTACGGGCAACCAATACGAATAAATTTTGTCATGCCTGTATCACACACAGGCTCTGTTTTTGCAATAAAAAGGTCAAGGAATACCAATTTTTATCGTGCCTGTATCAATTCTAATTACACAGATGGCAGCACAACACTTGTAAGTTGATTACATAACAGTAGCATGTAGATGCAAAATATTGCTTCCGTTAGAACATATTTTGAAAGGATGCAGTTTCAGTGGTCATCACTTTTTTGTGTTTTAATGTTTGTAAAATGAATAGTTCAAGTGAACAAGAAGATTTAAGTCTTGAAGAATCGGGAAGTGATTCAGAAGGCAGCTTTTTTTAGATGTTTTTGATTCTGACGATAGTGACGATCTCGCGCAACTTTACCAGGGCACCAGTGGAATCAAATTATGTCGGATGTCCCAGATATTTGTCCTCCACGTTTTCAGTTCAAATTGTTTAAAATTGAACTGAAAATTGTTTAAAATGTGAATATTTCATTTTAAGCCAGTTTTACAATATTAGGAACATTTAATAAATGATGAAATAGTTGATGCAATTGTAAAAGAGACTAATCATTATGCTGAGCAATCAAGTAATGTTGTTGGGAAAAGAAAACTGAAAGGTAGAAGAGAATTGAAACCTGTATCGGCACATGAAATCCATTTGTTCCTTGCACTTTCAGTTTTACAAGGTATTGTAAAAAAAACCTGAAGAAAGCATGTATTGGACTAAGAAAACATCAGTAAAAACTCCTTTTTCCCCGTAAGATAATGTCATATAATCGATACCGTGAAATAAAAAAATACTTGCATTTTGTAAACAATGATTCTTATGATCCAGAAAATCATCCTAGCCCAAAACTCTACAAAATTTGGCCTATCTGTGAGCATCTGAATAAAGTATATCAAAAAAACAATTACTCCAGAAAGAGATATTACCATAGATGAAACGCTGATGTTGTACAAAGGACGTTTATCCTGACACCAATACATACCCTTGAAAAAAGCAAAATTTGGTATCAAAACGTACATGCTAAGCAAATCTAGTTCTGGTTATATATGGTCATTTATCATATATACCGGGAAAGGTACTTTGTTTCATCCTAAATTCCAATCTCTCTCGGTACCTTCACAAGTTGTTATGACTCTGATGATGCCATTATTGAAACCAGGTTACTGCACCAACTTAGATAATTATTATACTTCACCAGAATTACATAATATCCTTTAGACTTACCAAACAGATGTGGTTGGAACTGTTGGACAAAACAAAAAAGATTGATTTACCTTTAGCATTTAAAATTTAAAAACTGACGAAGTTATATCATTTAGACACGGCAAAATCCTCACTCTCAAATGGAAGGACAAAAAGGAAGTAACAATGTTATCATCTTTTCATGATTCTGAAACTGTCGAAGTAATGACCCAAAGTAAAAAACTGAAAACAAAACCAAAGGTAGTAATTGACTTCAATAAAACAATGGGAGGTGTGTTTTCCCATTGTTTTATTGAAGTCAGTGTTTTCAATTATATAGTTTATAAGCGTTCAAGTTTATAAGCGTTTTCAATGCTTATAAAAAGTTTATAAAAAAGTAGGTGGAAAAAAGTCACATCTCAAGTTTTGACTGGATTTAATCAATGAAATAATTGACAAATACCATACTTTTATCAGTTTTTCAAGACGAGGTCATCTATGGAGTAAACACCATCAAATCGTTTATTTGAATGACATTTTTTAGAACCTATACCACCTACAACAAAAAAAAAAAAAAAAAAAAAAAAAACTTCCAGAAAATGTAAAGTGTATTCATAAAAGAAGAATGCAAATGGAAAACGAATTAGGAGAGAAACAAGGTATTATTGTAAAGCTTGTAATGTAGGACTGTGCATACCATGTTTCAAATTTCACCATATCCAGAAAAATTATTAATTTTTGAAAAATATTACAGTTATTATTGATGTTGAATAAAAGCCTCACCATTTGCATATACTAGTGTGTGTTATTTAAATGTACATGATTTCTCTCTCAAATTTACATGTAATCTTAAATGCCTGTATTCAAGCTTTCCTCGCTGCTTGGGTGTAAGAGGATAGACAAATATAAAGTAAAACAAGGTAAGTTAATAAAAAATTTTACATATTTTAAAAATACTGTATAATTTAATGAAAAATATAGTATTTTTTATATAAATTTATTTTAAATTTCATAAGCATTAAAAACATTAATAAAAAATTCATGATTTTTGAATAAATTTTGCGACAAGTAAGAGGTTAATTAATTATTCCAGTCTATTAAATTATTCCAGTCTTTACTTGCTAATTTCTCGAAATTCCAATTGTTTAAATTTCTTTTTAGTAATTGACAACATTTGTTTTTACTTTCGGTTTTGAATTTTCCTTTTACCCTTGCCTACATGGACGACGAAACACGAATTGAATAATTGAACAGTTAGGTTTGAAGGCAACTTCCCCTTGATAAGTCTGTCTCCTGCTTGCTCAACAATTATTCAATTATACATTTTTATAAATTTTTAGGATTAAAAAATTTATTGGAATTATATATTATACATTTATTATATATACATAGATTTTGATACTTGCACTCGATTTACATATGCTCTCAGAATTTAAATGATATTGTACTGTAGATTAGTTTGCAGCAATAATTAATCATATATTTGTAATTCAATTTCATTTAAAATTTACTTTAAATTTGCTTTTTGCAAATAGAGAATGTTTGTTAAATTCAAATTATTTAAATTTAATTTAACTTTACTATATTCTTTTAAAACAATTATTGTTTATATACAGTGGTGGTGAAAATTGTGGACACTTTTGGAAATTTTTATGTTTTTGAACTTTGTATGCTTATAGAAAACGTTATGTTTCACAAAATGCAAACTTGTATATATTATTTTAAAGAGAATTTATTACTGAATTCAATACAAAACACAAAATTCAATTATTTGCAATACAAAAAAAGTTAAACAATAATAGTTATCGATATACATTACATAGTGATGATTGCAGTGAGTTATCAGTACTTAGTAGTGTACCCTTGATTTTTGATTACAGCTTCACATCGAAGTTTCATTGAGCTGACAAGAGTTTTAAGCTCTTCTTTCATTATTACACAATGCGAAGAAACAATTATAGCCTCAATTAGTTCCCTTTTATTTGATGCGCGCCTCATTCGGACAAGAGTTTTCAAACGGTGCCACAAATTTTCGATAGGATTGAGGTCAGGACTGTTTTCTGGCCATGACAACAATTTAATGCTCTTTGTACGAAACCACTCTTTCGATATTTTGGCCATGTGGCAAGGAGCAGAATCCTGCTGAAAAATAAACGAAGCATTGTTGGGAAAGAGATCTCTGATGGAAGGTAGAAGTTTTGGTTCTAGAATAGTGTCAATGTATTTTCTGGCATTCAGTGTCCCATCGATGACATGAAGGCGACCAATACCATCTGCTGACATGCATGACCAAATCATAACACTAACTGGGTTCTTCACAGTTGCTTGAATGCAGTCAGGATGTAGCTCTTCTCCTATTCTAAGTCTTACATATTTTCGCCCATCACTACTGAATAACAATATCTTAGTTTCATCACTCTATATAACTTGTGACCACTGATCATCTTCCAATTAATGTGTTCCTTTGCCCAGTGTAGTCTTTTTTTTTTTTTTTTTCGTTGCTGAAAATTAAGATAAGACTTTTTTCGTGGGATTCTACCTCTCAGTCTAACATCTGTTAATCTTCTCCTGGTTGTTCTTGAACTGACAGAAACACCAGCATCATTCAGATCACTTCTGATGGCCGCTGATGACATTTTTCTATCTTGGAGACATAGTCTTTTTATTCTTCTGTCATCAATAGATGTGGTGCACATTTTTCGGCCTTTTCCTTCTTTGTTTTTTATTGAATTTGTCTCCTGATATTGTAAACAAAACTTTCGGACTCCAGATGTAATCACTGAACCACCCACCTGTCTTGCAATTTCAGCATAGGAAAGACCACTTTCTCGTACGACAATAATATTACATCTCTTTCTAGGTGTCCAATCTACTCTTTTATTTGATGTCATTGCTTCTTGACTAAATATTAAAAATTTTTACAAAAATTCCTACTTGTAATTGCAGTGTATAAGAAACAGGTCCTTCTTCTACAGAACAAAGCAAAATAATGAATTGTTTCAAATGTAAACATGATGTCAGCTTCTACTGGCAGTTACTAAAATTTGATTGGTTCTCAGAACAAGAACAGTGATTGGCCAGGAAAGCTAGACATTACAAACTACTTCATAACTGTGTTTTTTATTTATATTAAAGTACCTGTAACTTTTTTTGTATTGCAAATAATTGGATTTTTGTGTTTTGTATTGAATTCAGTTATAAATTCTCTTTAAAATGATATATACGAGTTTGCATTTCGCGAAACGTAACATTTTCTATAAGCATACAAAGTTCAAAAACACACAAATTTCCAAAAGTGTTCACAATTTTGGCCATCATTGTATATATATGTATGTGTGTGCGTGTGTGATATTTTGGCAGTTCTGAAACTCAGCATCAGAGTTCAAGCATGCTTTTAGCAGAGTGGTAAGGCGATATCCAAAGAAGACACACAGAGGAATTTCACATTTAATTGTACATATTTATTTACTTCAAATAGCAGATCAATTTCCTTTTCCGACTTTTTATTAATTATTAAGTTTTCCAAATTACCTATTCAATAATGATTAAATTTTGACTTTCTGCATCATAACATTCTAACAAAGAACAGAAGGAAGGACAGAGCAGGGCGAAGTATAGCACAGGCGGAGAGGCGAGCTTCTGACGCAAAATTGTGTGCATTTGTTATTTATAGTAGCGGTTACGTAATAGGCTAGCAAATTCTAGAAGGTACTGGTCTAGGGTAAAGATCCTGAATTGCAGAAAGTTAATTAAAGGTTGCCTGTTCGTGAAGAGCAAAGCCATCATATTTTTTTAATATTTTACATATATATATATGAGGGAGGAGTCTTTAAAATTCCAGAAGTTGGAGTTTGTCATTTTCCCTACCGACTCCACAGCCCTGGTTTAGGAGGGCAAAAAATATGAGGAATAAAATGGATAGCATGGTTACAGTTAACACAGAAAAGCAGCAGTAATTCTTTGTGGATGGTTTGATTTTGGTTTTATGTGATTGCGGCAAAGCCTCGAGGGCTAACTGCCTAGAGGGAGGGGTGCCTTCGTGGAGGACTTTCTAAGGGAAACTGGCTTGTATACACGTTACACATGGGGAAAACCATGAAAATGCCCATGCAGCCAGCCCATTCATGTAATTCGAACCTCAGACCGCACTACCAGTGTTCAGCGACGTTACCACTCGGCCGTTGGTGGGCCTTTGTGGATGAGAGAAAAAGTTTTGCTTACATAAACTAAAAAGATGGTATGATGATTTAAATTACAAGACAGCAAGACTGAAGGTATTGTGTAACAATTTAGTATAGAAAAATACTAACGATGTTTATGGCTAAGATCATTGAAAGTTTAATGAAGCATTTAGGATTACTTCTAAATAGATAGTTTATATTTCTTAAAAATGTAAGAGCACAATCAGAACTTGAAATCTACAATACAAAATATTAAAATATTACGTTAAAAATGTGAATTATAATATTTGAAGATTAATTGATAAAACATACTTTCTTTAATAACTTGTGTTCATTCAAATCATGGATCCTCAAGAACCTGTCTAATCCACAAGATGCAACTAGTGGTAATGTTGGATGACACTGGACACAACGAATGCTACCAGCAAAGCCTTTAAACACATGGACAAGGAGTTTTTTTCGTAAATCAATCAAAGCCATTCTACCTCGACCACTGCCTACTACAACTTGGTATTCATTATGTGCTAAAGACAAAGATATTAAAGGATATTTCTCAAACTCCATATTAATGACTGGTCGCCTCTGGGCTTTAGGATCATACAGACGAATCTAAAAATTAAAAAATATATAATATTGAGAAATAAAAATACTTAATAAAATGATGGTTTAATATAATAACTATGCTACAGTACATCTGCAGCCATTTTGAAATTTAATATTTCATCAAAATTTTATTAAGATTTTTTCACAATATCTTTCTTTCATTTAATTCGATAATAACTAAGCAAGAGGAAAATTAAAAACAAATACTAAAGAAAATGTACTTTAAAAAATATACCTTTTTACAATATTTAATGTTAAGAAGCTAATTTTCACATTCATATTGAAAATAATCAATTTTCAATAACTGATTGGGAGGACTGCTTATAACTGGCAATTTAAATAAATAAATAAAAAAACTTTAGTGCAGTTTTAGAAAGAAATTGTCAGTCTTTCTTTTGCAAGAGGAAATAATTCTACATGGTCAATAGGTTACTCTGAACCTTCTTTATTTATAGTAGATGGCAGCTCAACACAAACCAGTCCATATATTTTAGCCATGTTTAGTTTTTTAAGACCCTCATTTTTCAAAGAAATCTTCCAGATTTTTTTAGGGTATAAAAGGAATTGTTTGAAAAGAAGTTTCTATGTTATGTTTTTGGCTGTAATCTAATCTCCTTCCATATTAGTTTAAAATTTTACCTTGAAATCTTGCCTAAAATTAAACGGCGAACCCTAGGTGTGCCCAGACCGGGCTCACCGATAATCTAGGACAGCTGAGAGTCTGTATTCTTTGTTTCTTCGCATCTCATTAATCAGTCCCTTAGCAACAATGCTTGTTTCAGCACTCTTTTCGAAGCTGTATTCAATCAGTGTGCCACTTTGGGCACACACACAGAATTAAAACGATAAGTGCTATCTTCACAAAAATTTTTTTGTGTATTCCTCTAGGCCTAATTAAACTGCCTACCTTTTTTTTTTTTTTTTAAATCAAAATTCCAACTTTGAAAGGTAGCGTGCCGGAAAGGGTTAAATACCAAAGACATGTGATACCTTCTATGGAGCAAAACAGAAGGGGAAAAAAGAAAATGTTACTTCTCCTGCTATAGCGGCCTCTGAGACTCAGTCACCAATTAACTGAGTTATCTCGCCAAAATCAGGCTGCGTATTCTGATACCTTGCCATGTGATTGTATATTAGCTCCAGCTGAGTGTTTTTATACCTCGCAACATAATCGTATATTAGCACCATATTGCATTTTTGCTTTCGCTGCACATTCTTATATTATACAATTTTGATGGGTTTTCAAATTTGCATTTTTTATTTTAAAATATATCCACTTTTTGTTGAATATGACATTAACAATCTTTAATTTTCAAGTAATCAGGTAAATGCCATATCAGTTTTTTAAGAAAGAGGTCTTTTACCTGGCAAAAGAGTATGCAAAAATGGCCACAACCTGAAACTTTATGTTAACGACGAAACCATTTGGAGATGCAGTACTAAAAACTGCAAAAAAAAGAAGGGTTTCCATGTTGGATATTGGTTCAGCAGTTCCAGAACATCATTTGTCACTATTATCAGATTTATTTATTCTTGAGTAGAGGAGGTGATGTCCATGAAATGATGTAACAAACAAAATGTGTATGAAAGTGCTCTAGTCGACAAACAATTACATGCAATAAAATTATAGGATTCTTTAAAAATATTCTTAGGAAACCAAAGTTAAGAATTACTATAATAATTATATATTGTGTTATTTACTTTTACTTTTATGCTTTACGAGTTTGGCGAAATTATAGCTGAGATCTTGGCACAAATGTAAAATTGCCATATATGGTTAGGAGCCACTATAACAAACAACTAACTAAAAAACAATCATCATGAAGCTAAATTTTGTCAAGAATGTCCAATTCTTGCATCTGCATAGCATTATTTTGTGGAAATATAAACTAAAGGAGGATTAGGCTATTCCAACATACTTTACTGTTCCATAACAACATTAACAACTCCTAAATGTAGTTTTGTAAAAATCATGATGACATATAGTTTTTGTGGTTATGAAAAATATTAAAAAGCAATAAATTATGTGAATAACTAATGGTTTTAGAATACTTCCTATTTACTCTACCTACTCTATTTTATTACTTATGTTATTAAATAAATATGTCGCATTTCACACACGTTTTTCTAAATTTATTCACTCTCTCTCAGAGACCAATTTGTATTAGTCTATATAGTTACAGCTGGCAATGCCTTCATGCAGAAATTTCTACAGAAACTGATTTGTATTTGTATTAGACATGAAAATAATCATGAAAAGCCTACATAGCTCATTAAATTAAGAAAAACTCAGGACAAATTATCAGTTCTAAATCAGGACTTATCCACTATTCACTTCCAGGGACTAATTAGTTCTTTTAACAGAATACTTCAAATTATGAACTTTGATCACAAGGCAAAATTCTGATACATAATTTGAACAATTCCATATACCATAGCTTTTGTAAAATATACACTATATAAATAGTTGCTCATGCATACCAGAAGCACAAAAATCTTACTTGATGATGCCTTGTACAGGTGACAATCTTGTCATCGGGTTTAAATTTCATATCAGTTACCCAAACAGGAACCCTTAAATCTAAGAAATCATTTGGTACCTGTAAAAAAATAGCTCACTTAATTTTAAAAATTCATATATAAACAGAAGCTTTATATTTTATTGATTATTTGCCTCTTAAAAAAAGTATAAAGAAAGCATAATGGGATACTAAAGCAGAAGTATGTATATTCGTGCAATCTACATCCACTGATTCAGTATCAAGGGTTTACTGCAGCCCTAAAAAGCTTTCCGAACTTTGTTGTAATAAATGGTTCATAAGTGCGAGACAAGTGAAAACAGACACTGTGAAATTCAATAGTTTAAAAATATTTAGTGATGTCTATTATTATAATCCCAACTATGAGCACATGGTTTTCCGTAAAGTTACCTGATCTCGAAATGCGTTATCAGTAGCTAGGGGGCACTGGTCTCTGTCCATCTGGAACTATCATCACAAAACAGATACAGCATCAAAATTAAATAAAACTTCCCACACTATATAACATTAAATTTAACATGCTTTACAAAAGTTCAAGGCATGGATACAAGAATAAGAAATCACAGGTACTTAAATGCATAGTACTACTGCATGCTTCCCATGTGATAAAGATAATAAATGATAATAAAAATTTTGAGGGCAAAATTTAATATGTTTTAAAGATGTAATTCTAAATTTTAGATTGTATCTTTTCAAAATATTGATTTCAATCAATCTGGCACAGAAAAGGATAGAACAAAGAGTTACGATATGTGAGAAACAAAATTTAATATGTCTTAAAGATGTAATCCTAAATTTTAGATTGTATTTTTCCAAAATACTGAGTTACATATGTGAAATAACAAATTATTTCTATACACTATATACAATTTTATATCTACAAGTTTCATACATTTCTTACAATACCCAATTCTTAAGATAATTTTCAGAATTTAAATAGCCTTTCATATAAAGACATAATCTCGTATATCCATGCATTTCCTGGCATTCAAACATGGTCCCAACAGTGGACGTACAACTTGTAACCATAATGTCTTCTAAGACAGATGTGATATTTAAAAGGCCCATCTTTTCCCCAAAATAGAAATTACACCTATAATATCAAAGAATTTAAAACAACTGCTGCTGTCTGAACAGAAATTAAGTATTTCCTTCTTTCTAATATGATTCTCATATTTTCGGCATTGTCAAAGCAGAACGACGTCTTAAATTTCATTACTTCAGTCACTGGGAGGAGGGTAATTTACACTTGCAAAATTTCTTCATAAAATATTAGAAACAGGCTCATATTAGCATAATTTTATTCAATATTTTCATAAACTATTTTATGAAAAATTAAAAATATGAAATTTTAATAAAGCGCTAATTTATTTTAAAAGCCTAAAATCCAAATTACATCATGAAAACATCCAAGTTTGAATGTTTTATGTTTAATATTTTTAAGAATGAAAATTACTTCAACTGAAAACATTTATCATTGTACATAAAATCTACATCACAATTTTCCAAACTTTGTTCTATGAAAAATTATGAAACTCAAGTTACATAATAACATTGTCTGCTTTGAACAACTCTTAAAAAAAAATTTAAAGAGAAAACAAAGGGGTTTAAATCTTGTGCATAACATATTTTGTAATCAGGGGTGCTTGTGGGACACCAAAAAATCCCCTGAAACTTTTACGGACTTACTACCGACATTTTGGAGTTTCGAGAAGGGGGGGGAGAGAGAAATGAAAAATTACAATTATGAAGTATTGAATGACCTAATTATAAAAGTTCAATGAATTACTTTTTTTGCAAAATTAATAACCATAAATTTTCAAACATATAAACTACTACATTTTATGTAAATATTTTTAATTACTTGAATTAATTCTTTAAAAAAATTATCTAATTTCTGCTGCTTTTTTTTATTTTCTGATGTTTGTGGGCTTGTCTTTCTTTTGTGGTGAACTTCATAATTGCAGGAAGGTTGACTTTCATTTTCCTCATTTACAATTGAGAAATTTCCTCGAGAACTGCACATGCAGAGGTAGAAGCAGTTTGCTTTTCTGCTAATGTAGAAGGTTTTTCAGATTTTTATAGGTGACTCATCTGAAATACATGTTTTTAAGTCCTCTTGATATGTTTTCCAACTTCTGTTCGTATTCAGTAAGAGATCTTTGTGAATTGGATCAGTCATTGGATTTTTTGAGCCACATTTTTCACATGAGGTTTCTTTAGAAGCCATTAAATCATATTTAATAGTCTGCACTGCATCTAGGGAATCAATCTTAAGAGAGGTTCTATAGTTAGTGACAAGTGTATCCATTAAGTTGAATGCACTTTCCACTAATGGGCCATGGAAGCAGCTAAGGCAGGTTTTGACCAATTTAGCCAATGTAGGATACTTATAATCATTTGTGAAATCATCTTTTAAATTAAAAACTTTAGACCAATATTTATCAATTGTACACTTGACTTGATTTCCACTTTCATCAGATGTGTAGAGCATTTCTTTGGTGATATCAATACCACTCTGGTATAACCTTATTTCAGCTTCTACTTTTGACTTTTCATTATCACTAAAAATATGGGACATAAAAGGTGATAATTTTTCAAAAGCTAATATTGTACTGGTTTTACCTCTTAGCTCTGGATCTAATGCTGTAAAAGTAATTAGATATGAATTTTTAAGGGGTAATTTCTGTTTCATATGCTGTGCTGTATTAGTATAAGCTTTTATCAGAGAAATTTGGAATTCTTTTGCTATTGGATGATTTTTTGATAATTTCTTCAGGAGAGTGGAAGCTTCTGCACCATTAAATATTACTTTGCTATGTAGATGGAATTCTGGATTTGCGACATCAACCTTTAATAAATCATTATAAGATGTGCACTCTATATTTTCTGGCTTCATAAAAAAAGAGAAAAATTTTGCCATCAATTTATAAATACTGGAATGTATTAATGAAGCAATTTTTTTTTTTTTTGTTTGTTTCAAATAATTTAATATATGTGTTGAACTCTGGTAATACTGCTGAATATAATGCCATATGCAATAAAGTTTTGTTTTGCATAACAAATAACCCATTTAGTATTCTTTTTTTCCGAGCTAAAGCATCCTTTGTGAGTTGTTGGGAATGCAAGCAAGAATACACCCCTTCAACAATTTTTTTTTTTTCAGCTGCAGAAATATTTTTTTTATTGTATACAGTTTCAACATAAGAAAAATAATCCCCTTTATCAGTTTTATCCAAGTAGTGAAAATAAAATGCAATAAGAGCATCCCACAGATCTTTGATTCTTTCTAAAACACATAAAATGTACACCCACCTATGGTCAGGTCTCTTTAAGGGCATAAGTTTTTTAATGGCAAGGGATTCACAGATTTTGAAAAAATTTTCTCTTTTACTGCAGCTTTTCATATCAAAATAGATGTCATCAAACAAATCGTCTAAGTATCTATCAAAACATGAAGCAAATTTTTTTGCACAGTTATTAGTTGTGTGACATGTGTCACCATCAATATCTAATAAGTGGGGTGCTTTGTTTGATCATACTCTGGTTTCAACACCCTTTTTTTTCTCACGCATGGTGTTACATGAGTCCATTAATAAACTAATTAAGTTTGCCCATGGAATATTATTATCTTCAATAGTATTAACAACTGCTTTAAAAACAGCTTCTGAATTGCAAGATTCCATCTTTAGAGATGCAAAATGATGAACTACAACTTCATTTTGATTGTTGTCATAAAACTGCACCAATATTGCCAGTATACTTTCTTGAGCATTGCTAGTACTTTCATCCAAATTTAGAGAAAATGGAGTCTCCTTTAAAGTTTTAATGATATTTTCCTTAATAGTTTTTGCGAGCCCATATTTCATCTTATAACATGCAGTAGTCCTGGACATTTCCAACGAGTTTAGTACCGTCTGATCGCGGCTCAACTGTTTGCAGAGTTCAATTAAATTGGGAGCTACATTGAAAGAAAGAGAATTCTCGGCGATAAGTTATTAATACTTTTTGGCGTGCTTTTCTTGTCACTATATCCAATGGCCGAGCATCAGTCTCCAGTAAGTCATCAGTATTTTTTGAATTAGCATAATTACTTAGTCATTGAATGTCTAATGCACTTTGAATATTTTATGTGCGTCACAGTTTTAGAATGATTTGTGAAAGCCTTGAATCCTTCCCCACCATACTTCAGCAGAGAGTTACAAAAAACACAATATGCTTGTCCAGCAACATTTATTTTCTTGCACCATGTGCCGATGGTATCCCCATTACCATCTCTCCGTTCAATCCAATTCCACCTAAATGCATTCCGGACACCTTCTTCTAATTGTATAATATCACTATTTATATCGAGAAATTTCGTAGTGAAATTCTCTTGCGTACATAAATAAAAAAATATTTCAATAAACGAAACGAAAAATTTACAAGTGCATCAATAAATGAAACGAAAATTTTACACAGCGCAGGAAAAAAAGTTGAGAAGCGGTCAATGACAAATAGCTAATACGGCGAAAAATCCCCCTTCTCTACTTATTGGCGCCACACCAGGAGAGATTGATCGCACATCTGATCGAACGAAGTCTCTCCCTTTTTTTTCTGCTGCGGCTACTTTCTGAAAAGAATCCAGAAAAGAATGTCTGAGAACCGGTGGGAATGAGTCATAACTCGCAATAAGGAAAGAACAAAAAAGAAGTTTTTTCCCCCTTTTCACGCATTATCACTGCCTTTGGAGAAAGAAAGGAAAAGTTTTCACCACACACACTGACCTTGCGTTTTCTGCTTTCAAAGCAAACAAAATTACCCAGATCAAAATAAATAATTCATTATTATTCCTACTTCCTTTTGAACAACGATCCCCGGAATTTTCGGGTATCGAAGTTCAAAATCCCTGGAATTCCGGGGTTTCCCTGGAGCACAAACACCCCTGTGTAATGTAATACGATACTAGGTGGCTTGTGTTGGCTATGAAATACATGCAGAATGAATTCCTATTATTGTTTCAGTTCTGAGCTCAAAAGTGAAGAAGTGTTTAAAAGTATCATTTCAATATTTTAAAACTGTAAATTATCGTTTGACATTTTACTCCTTTCATATACAATTTTCATCAATACTAATAAATAAGTCTAATATTTTTATCATTAAACTTCTATTCTTTTAAAGGGAAAAAAGGGAATATTGTATTGTTCTGCTATGAACGAAGATATGCGAGAATATTCTGGATTTCTTCATACGAAGAGCTTGAAGTCCTTTTACTACCTTAGATAACGGGTAACTTTTCGAATGAAGAACTTTAAAAGTTTTTTGCCTTTTGTAAAAAAAAAAAAAAAAAAGAGGTGCTAGGCTTTGTGACTATATCATGACACCAGATGGCCAACATGTACCTCTGAAATCTGTGGCCCCCCCCCCTTTTTACTCTGTATGTTTGGTTAAGTTCTGGATTTTTCTTTTCAGTCAGATTAGATATGTGAAAAAGTGATAAGATCTAATTTTATATTTCTCACTGCATAACAATAAATGCACAGTATAAAAATTTGTTTGCCACTGTTAGCCATGTACAAACTGGTTTGTTAAAATTTTTCAGTCCTAATCTTTATGTACCAATGCACTCTTGATTGATTCACATTACCCTGTTTAACAATTTCAGTTTGAGGCAAGAGGTTTTTATATAGTCAGCACTCATGTCAATTTTCTCTTTTCATCTAATTTCAGCACATTCTGCTTCAAGCTATAGATGGTATTTTTAACTTTTAACAAGCAGCTGTTTTGAAAACATCTTCCAGTTTTTAAAAGCTTTTATTCAAAACAAAATTTGAAAAATCTCTTATTTCTGAAAACTTGCTTATTTCAATTTTTAGCATAATTATTCAAAATAGAAAATGGCCCACATGTACAAGGGAGTAAAACTATCTACAATAAGAATGATGTGTAACAATGCTTCTTTCTTTTCACTTAGGAAATGGTGCTATCTGGAACTGGTCACCAGTAAGATCAACCAGTACGTTTATACTCTTATCAAACAAATAATTCCATTATATCATTCATTGATGAGCTCTAACTTTTAAAATTTCAGTGAATTTTCAAGATTTGAAACAGATATATATATATATTTTTTTCATTCCCATGCTTTAATTCAAGCAATGTTAATATTTTTATGATTGACCTAATTGGCATGATTGGAAAGCAGATAACAATCTTTTAATTTACGAAACAATTTCAGAATTCTTACACTGTACTGAATTAATAAAGCATATCAACCATTGGTGGAAATTTCGGCAATAGTCACCAGTTGTTAACTATGGAACTCTAAAGAACATGATCATCCATAATTGGCACTAATAGCACTACTTGATCAGTAAATAAGATAATACCAAAATTTTTGCAACTAAGATGAATCATTTCTGTTTCATCAGCAACAGACTTTTTTCATTTTGGCAATGGTATACAGCATTATTTTTTTGGGGGGAGGGGAATTAATGAAATTATATGCTTTCATCACCAAGGAAAATTAAAAAAAAAAAAAAAAAAAGAGAGAGAGAGAGAGAGAGAGACCAAGAAAAGAAGAAGGGAAAAATAAAAGAATTTCACTCATTTTACTTGATATGTAAAAATGAAATAACTGTTTCAATAAGAAATAATACTGGGGTGACTCTAATGGAATGATGGCATTGGACAACTGGTAACCTGTTGCGTACATGTGCTCAAACATATTTATTAATGTTCTAAAGAAAGCACTACTAACAATTATCATAACAAATTGATAACCTATAGTTGAATGCACAAAAACAATTATTTAGATAGTAAGTGCAGTTATTGTCTTTATTATGCGAGAATCTTGCTAGCAGCATGAGCCTCTTGTGAGTTTCAAAGCATTCAGGTTACCCATTCTGTCTGGAACATTTTCCTGACTTGGTCATGCTCTTTTAATATAATAGTTTTACTTTATGTGTTCTGGTTCATTATAATCGAAGACAATATCAGAGCAGCTGCAGAATCATTGCTTGGTTAGCCTCCTAAAATCTAGAGACTTTGATGACATACACATTGCAGCTCACTGAAATTTTCTGACAATAATCTTGAAATTTTGGCTTTTGTAATGTCCAATGGAACACCATTATCGAATAAGATATTGCTTCAGTATATCAAGCATGTCATCTCACACCTTGCATCAGCTCATAATCATGTACAACCTAACAGCATGTCATCTCGCACCTTGTATCAGCTAAACTGTGATACCAGCTTTGGATTGTGACTTGCGAGGGAACCACCATAATACTAAGACTCAAAAACATTTAATTTAAACATCAAAAGCGACATCTATAATACACAGATGCATAAATAAAAAATAATAATAAAAATACTGCTCTCTTACTTCATTTGAGGAAGCCCAAATAATAATTAGTGATTTATGACTTGCACTCAGATAAGGTTCAATTATAAAATTCTGTTAAAAAATTCATTCAGATACACTACATTAATGAATTAAAGAATATGGGATAGAATATAATTACATTTTTTGCTTTAAAAATAGGAGTTTGGGGAGCTTGTAAATCCCAGATTTTCAAGTCATTTTCTTTTCCACCAGTAGCTATGTGAAATGTCTTTGTAGGGTTCTGCACCATTCTACACAAGTTACCTTCAGTATTTATTTCAATATCCTAATAAAAATAATGATATAATACTTAACATCATTTCTATTCCACATATGAATAGTTAACAAATTGGCATATATTTATAACACCTTCATATATTTAAAATAAAAGTAACACCTCTTTTTCTTCCTCTTCATTCCATAGTTTTACAATTCCAGATTCAACTGCAGTAACAGTGTGCCTATAACAAAAATTCTGAAAAAGTTAGTCAAGAGAGATATATGTACGATATAGCAAAATACAATAGCTGCTTTAAGAATAATTGGCAACCTCAAAATTAACTATTCTAGATTTGGTGCTCTCCCCCTAAATTCATCTGTTCTCCTTTTATGTTATGCTAACCTAAAATTACCCAATCACAGATTAGATGTAGATGTATAAGTACTCTTGGAACAATAAAATATGTCATTCTTTTCTTAGCTTTGCTCTTGCTAAGATATCCTCGCTGCTCTGCTTGTCCGTCTAAAATGATGTCACCCCCGTTAACCAGTGCATAAAGAAATTAATTCATTATGATTGGATAAATATGGATAATAAGATAGTTTTATATGCGTGAAAATAAAGATTGGGAGTTCATCAAAATTCATTTGTGTTGGTGTCATCTGTTCGTCTTTCCACTCAGCCAGCATGACTATGCATTAAAAATATGACAGTTTAAAAAGTCGACGGGATTCAAAATCCATTGGGGTTTCCTCGCGCATGTTCGAATCCTGTCAACTTGAAAGTTTGCAGCTCAATCTGTACGATAATAGAGATATTTTCATCAACAAAAATTTGAAAGACCTTTTTAGTGAACAGTTACTTATATTACTACTTATATTATTATATGAAAACATTTATTAATTTACCTTGTGGAACTATTATCAACAGGCAAAAAAATTTTCATTGGACACTCAAAGACATTAGACATTTTGACAATTTTAACAATTATATTTGTATTAATTTATTGTTTAGTTTCTTTAGAAATTACTTGTTTGTAAATTATCTGTTGTTAAGTATTTCATAATCCATATATGAGAAAGGTCATAAATCATGACGAGGCATAGGAAAACCTGCTGGCTATGTCCTTGATGCTTCCTCATGCCCTTCCTTATATGATAAACTTTCTCTTGCTTCCCTTATTTACTAATGCTTCTTCTGAACCCTACTCTCCCAACATTTCTTTTGAAGGGGGGCAATATGTAACATATAACAAAATACGACAGCCGCTTTAAGAATAACTGGCAACCTCAAAATTAACTATTCTAAATTTGGTGTTCCTCTAAATTCATCTGTTCTCCCAAATTCAAGATCCTTCCATGTTATGTAACAACATGAAATTAACCAATAACAGATTCGCTATACTTATAAATCATATTTAGTATAAATACTCTTGCCACAATAAACATAATTCTTTTCTGCCCCTGCTAGGATATCCTCACTGCTCTGCTTGTCCATCTAATAATTGCTGTCGCCCCCGTTAACCTGTGTATAAAGAAATTATTGTAATTCATTGTGATTATCTATTAAGGTGGTTTTTATATGCGTGAAAATAAAATTGGGAGTTCTTCAAAATTCATTTGTGGCATCATCTGTTTGTCTTTCCATTCAACCAGCATGACTATGCATTACAAATATGACGTATATATGTGTGTGTGTGTGTGTGCACGTGCAAGATATAAAACATGAAAGAAGCTACTAAGTTACTATAGTTCTTTTAATTAATTTTAATTTGGTTACATCCCCTTCCTGTCCTAAAACTACCAATATTTGAATCTAAAGCATGTCACATCTAAATTAATCTGCATTATGACATTATATAACAGTAGCATTGTAAATATTTTTTTAATCCAAAGAAAGATAAAAATTTTAACAAAGAGGCAACTCTATAAACATCATTTTGCTAAAATGCACACTTACTTTCTTCCCTTCCTCTCACTATACGAACATGCGCTGCTCATGACAAGTTATACAAAATTGTGGACGATATGTAATGAGGAATATGTATCCTAAAACTTATCATAAAAAAATAATATTCAACACAAAAAAATATGGGTTGAGTCTACAGCTACATCTGCTCAGGTTTTCCTTTTCCATTATATATGTTATATATGTATACAGCTCTATCATTCTGTATCTACAGCAGGTTTCTTAAATTGTGGGTTGTGGAACCTGCAGCAGGGGGCCGTCAAAAATTTTAGAAGTTTTGATAGTTTTTTAACTTATTATAATAATTTTACAATTACCAAATATTTTTACACAATGTTTCTGAAAATACATAAAAATAATACAGACAAAGAAAATAATGAAAATGTTTCGATGCTTTCTTTTTATAATATAAACGTTCCTTTTCCTTGCTTTGCACGTGACACTGTCATTTCGTCTGTTACTTATTTAAAATTTTCACATTGTTCTATGTCTTAATATTAGAAATTGAAGTTAATGACCTAAAACTGCAATAGTATATTACAGTAGAAGTGAAAAATTGACAGTTTCAGTCATGAGTGTGTCAGATTTGCACAATATTTTATGGGGTCCACATAATTTTTGTAAATATTATGGGGTCCTGGGGGTCGCGACTGAAAGAAGTTTAAGAAACCCTGATCTACAGTAAAGAATCTTAAGTTATCTAAAAATTTTATTATACAGTCAAAAGTCATTAATCCGGACTCGTCGGGACTTCGGCGATTCCGGATTATAGATCATCAGTTTAAATCTCATAAGATGGCATGCAGAAATTCTAAAATTAAAAATATGAAATCGTAATTTATGAAATAAAGAACAATTATGATCTAAAGGGTATCAAAATTTACAAAAAAAAAAAAGCTTAATATTCATTTGTTTACTTTATTAAACATTTCTTTCAATGTAAGTTGTTTAAGTTGCTTCGTTTTATGTGATAATACTTTCTCTTTAATTCTATAAACAGACAATTTCTTGTTCAGTTACAAAGTTCCGCTGTTCAAGTCCCGTTAATTGCTGTGCCGAGAATACCGACTAACTTGTCAATCGAAATTTTTTCGTTTTCACTAACCTCTCTGTCACATTCTTCATATCTTTATCCATTTTTTGCAGCAATTCCACTTTTTGTTTGATGGACATCGAAACATACTTTCGTTTTGTACGATCCTTTGGGAGCTCCAGAATCGGAAATTCTATTTGACATAATCGAAAGTTCAAGTTTACTTTTATAGTATTGCTCTTACAGTCTGCAAAAAATAATAAGCCGGATCCAATTCGAAAATTAAGGAACAACACAATCATCAAAATTAACTGAAATAGATAATTAGATAATTTTAGCTTATACCGTCCGTTGTACCTAAAACGCGCACGCGTAAACAACATTCTGCACTTGCGCACATGCATATGCGCAGACGTAAATGGTCTTACGCGCACGTGTAAACACCTATGCGCATGTGTCAACGTGGCGCATGCGCAGAAAGTTTTTAGCTTTGAGGTCCGAATTAACGACTTTTGACTGTATATAATTACACTCATAATGATGATGTTTAAAGAAGAATATGTGTTCTAAAAATTAGTTATCAAAGAATAAAATTATGTGTTGAATCTACAGCTACAACTGCTAAGTTTTTCTTTTCTATTAAGAACATTACAGGTCTTCAACCCATGGCCCACTGAAGGCATTTTAGTGGCCCCAAATTTGAATTTGAAGAAAAATTTGAATTTGATTGCAAGAAAAATTGCTTTGTCAGCTTTTTGTCGTAAAAAAACTTTTTTCTCTTATTCTTGATATTCACAACATTTTATTGATATGCCTGATATTACCTGAGATAAAATTTTCTAAAAATGACGAATATTTTAAAATTTTCACTTTATCTAACGTAATTTTAAAAATAAAAAAATTGACTATGCATAAAATCTCAATTCCATACAAAGGGTAGATTCTCATTTCTAACAGGTTTGTAACAGATGCCAATCTTTCGTCAATACTTCACCAAAGGTTACCTTGAGCATCCCGCTCAAGGTACCGCATGAGTTTAGTGATGAAAAATGGTTCAGAGACTTTGCATTTCTCATCAATATCACAGGTCATCTCAAAGGTTTGAACTACCGCTTACTGGGAAAAGACCTACTTTTTCGTAATCTTTATTGCTTTGTGAAAGCTTTTGAGACAAAATTAATCCAGTGGGATAGTCAGTTGTTAAATACGAATTCCACTGACTTTCTAAAATTGATGAAGTGGAGTGACCTCAAAGCTACAAACTTTCTGTGAAGAACTCTACAACATGGAATTCAAATAATCATGAATTTCAATTTTGAAAGAGGAATTCAAAAGCAGATTTTCCGATTTTTGTGAAAATGAAATTTTTAAGAGAATATTCTTGTCATTTTCAGTAGATGTTAGAAGTGTTCCACTTGAACTTCAAATTTTTCAGTTTGATTCTGCAGTAAAATGCAAGATTCTTGAAAACCTTCATTAATTGATTTTTATTCGAAGTACATGACCAAAGACTCCAGGAATTCGTCAT